>NW_027361693.1:2545000-3212500 GCF_039654945.1 Dendrobates tinctorius
CCCGCAAAAAAAACCGCAAGTGTGAAACCAGCCTTAGTTGCTTTTAGGGTAGTTGAACCTGGATCATCTGATCACTTTTACATTATACATCAATACCACAGTACTACTGTATACAGTCAATGCCAAAAGTGTTTGAACCCTTGAAATTGTTACAGAAAATGAAATATTTCTCCCAGAAAATTATTGCAAGTACACATATTTTGTTATACACGTGTTTATTTCGTTTGTGTGTATTGGAACAACACAAAAAAAAACAGAAAAGCGGGCAAATCAGACATAATTTCACAAGAAATCACTGAAATTGTTGGCACCCTCATCTTAATATTTGGCTGTACACCTTTTGGAATAAATAACTTCAATCAATCGCTTCCTATAACCATCAACAAGCTTCTTACACCTCTCAACTGGAATTTTGGACCCCTCTTCTTTTGCAAACTGCTCCTGGTCTCTCATATTTGAAGGGTGCCTTCTCTCAACATGAATTTTAAGAACTATCCACAGTTGTTCAATGGGATTTAGATCCGGACTCATTGCTGGCCACTTCAGAATTATCCAGCGCTTTGTTTCCATCCAGTTCTAGGTGCTTCTTGAAGTATGAGTATCAGGAGAAATAATGAGCTAATAGGTAATAATTAGTAAAAAAATATAATTTTATTAAATATATCATCAAACTGACATCAATTGAACGTATAAAAACACATGATAAGACTAAGACAGGAAGGACCAGGTGCGTCACTAGAGGGACACCAGTGCCCATATATGCTTGAATATCATGACAATAAAAGATTAGTGACAAGTATATGTCCAAGCAAAAGGTATAACCGCAAGGGAGTGTCTCAAAAAGGGGGTAAATGGTCTAAGTATGCATGGCGCATAGCATGTAAACATGAGAGAAGTAACGCTATATATATGCAAAAATCTGCAATGAATAATCTGTACTGAAAAAACTCATGGATAACAATGCCAGACTAAGACCAAAATAAAAGAGACTCACCGCAAGGTATAAGGGCAGCAAAGGAGACCCCAGGACCGGGTGGAAGAGCCCCAACGCAGGTTTCGCGTGCTTTCTTGAGAAAGCGGTGCTTAGTGCACGCGAAACGTGCGTTGGGGCTCTTCCACCCAGTCCTTCCTCTCTTAGTCTTATCATGTGTTTTTATACGTTCAATTGATATCAGTTTGATGATGTATTTAATAAAATTATATTTTTTACTAATTATTACCTATTAGCTCATTATTTCTCCTGATACTCATGTTCTGTTTGAGCGGGTATTTTGTTCCCTGGTTAGGGAGCCTTGGCATTTCGCCAATCGGCATTGTTTTTGCCACCAAGGTTTCTTGTATTTGCTTCTTGAAGTATGTTTGGTTATTGCCCTGCTGGACCTAGAACCCAGCTTTATGACACTGGGCACTACATTGCAACCCAAATGCATTGGTAATTCTTCAGATTTCATGATGCCTTCAACACAGTGAATGCACTCAGTGACATAGGCAGCAAAACAACCCAAAAAAACATTGAACCACCACATTAGACTGTAGGCACTGTATCGTTTTCTTTGTAGGTCTTATTTTCAGTTAAATAGTAGAATGATGTGCTTGACGTGATTTAGGCACGGGGGGGTGCAGAAGGAAGGTGGCATTTGGATTTGGGAGCACAGATTTCACTGGATTTACGTTGAGTGGGTTGGAACAGTCGCTTTTCCACAGTCTTTGTTCTATCAATAACGTGGAATACCCTGTATTTCCAGAGACATATGACGGATCTGAGTGGGGGCTGGTTTTGTGCAGGATAAGTTAGGATGTTTATTGGTAACATTGTTACATAACATTTTTTGATCGTTTTCAGTAAAAGGCTGGGACCACATTCTTGTTTTCTATGCTAAGCGCTTACATCGGGATTTCAGTGTAAATCCCATACAAATACAATTCAGTGTTCTGAACCTGCCCAGTGCACGTGTAAGGAAGAAGACCAGGCTGTGGGTGCCAACAGAGCACCGGGTCCCGAATTGCTGGGGTCTTGCCCATTTTTGCAGGGGGGAAGGAAACTGAGGACGGAGAGCACCCATGACCTCCAGAGAGGGGGCGTGGTAAGTGTAGCAGGGATCAGGAGATTTTGCAAGGGAAGACAGACAGAGTTCCCACTGGGGAGAAGTAAGAGGGCAAACCTGTGGTGCACGGCAAGTAGAGTTAGTCCGCGCAGCAGTGAACGGCCACGAGTGCAGAGAAGACCGAGCGAGGAATCGTTGTGTGAGACTCCCGATTGCAAAGCACGATGAGTGGGAGATTGTGGTGCAAGACTCCTGACCACAGAGTGCGCCGAACGAGAGATTCTGAAAAGCTCCCAGTTGTAGAGAAGTAATGGACTAGGGGCTCAATGGGTCAAACCGGTAACTGCCCGTTGCCGCCAGAAAAGGAAAGACTAATCTGTTGGGCCGGGAAACCTGAAGATTGCAGCACTGGCCTCAGCTGGCATTCAGCTTTCACCCCTGAACATATGATAAGCATCAGATTCACAATAAGTGGAACAGAAATACTCATAAACTATCACCTTAAGTTACTCAGTTATTTTGTGATTCTTAAATCTGATTTAACCCACTGTTGCTACCTGCGAGGAGATTTTTCCCTGTAATCATTAAATCCAACCACTGTTACCCCTGTTAACCCTTGCTCTGTGTATCTGTGTCGCTGCATCCAATTTCCTGCATTACCTGCACTTAATACACCACTGTGGGAGGATACGTTCGGCATCCATTCATGGGGGCAGCTCCGGCGTGGGGTCAGTCACAGCTCTGTGTATTTTGAGCTTTGCACATTTCTATACTGTTATTCTTAAATGAAGTAGCTAATTGCAGAAATGCAGTGGCACAACCTGAGATTACCTTTTTTGTCTAAAATGGGCAACAAATGAAAATTTGTATACTTTAAACATATTTTAATTATAAGACTGTACTGTACATTAGAAGTTGTTCAGCTTTACCCAACGACAGAGGTTATTATTAAATTGTAATTTATTTGGAAGATAACGTTGCAATTTTTTTTCTCATCTGATTTAGTACTGGACAGGTCACACTTCTGATGAATGGTTTCTTAAATTATATGTCTTAATCTGTATTTGTAAAATTGGACATTACTATGTCAATTGCTATTATGATAAGAATAATTTAGCATATATTTATAAAACTCCTTTATTAGTCATACAATAATTGCTAATCTGGATTATGAGTAGTAATTTTTCCTCCCTAGTATAATTTTGTATAAGCTTAAAAAGTTATTTTGGTTTTGGACTTAATCATGAACTACAAGCAAGAGATTACTAGTTATTTTTTATAATAGTTTTCTGAAATTACCTTCTTATTGTGGTAAACATGTACAGAGGTGTAGCTAAGTTCTCCGGCACCTGGGGCAAGAAAACAGATTGGAGGATGTTGCATGGAAGATACAGTAACTGCCTCTAAAGCTTACTTTACATGAAGGGGGTTGGTACTAATGTGATGTGTAAGGGCCCCGTTACACGCTTCAATGTCCCAGCGATCCCACCAACGATCCGACGTGGATGGGATCGCTGGGACATAGTTAGCTGATCGCAGGTGAGCTGTCACATAGACAGACTCACCAGCGATCAGGACCAGCAAGCAAGCTGGTATCCAGGGTAAACAGTGGGTATCTAAGAGCCGCGTGGCTCTTAATTACCTGCTGTTTACCCTGGATACCAGCTCCCAGCGTCGCTGATCGTTGGTCTATCGCTGTCACACGCAGCGATGTGTGCTGCCCAGCGGGAGACCAACAATAGATTTAAGGCCCAAACCATTAGGCAACGATTAACGATCAGCCAACTGATCGTTGATCGTTGCTACATGTCACACGCAACTATGTCGTTTCGACATCGCTGCAACATCACCAAACTGGTGACGTTGCAAAAATATCGTGCACAATATTGTTGTGTCTAACAGGGCTTTAATGGTTACCAGTGTGATGTGTAACCAGTTATACCAGTGTGATGTGTAATGGCCACTATCTGCTCCCCTGATCTCACTGCAGAGCTGTGTGTGATTATACCTGACATATCTGCAGGTTCCTCCCAGCTTCAATCTCACAGGCAGATAGCACTGCAATATTTTTGCAATACAGCAAAGCTCAAGAGCTGCAAAAATGTGTTTGTAAGAAGACAAATTTAATTTCTCCTGTTCTGTGTTAGTTACCTGTCGCACACTGGTAACTCCCTCTTCATGTAAAATAATCTCTGGAGGCAGAGTTATCTTCCAGGAAGCATCCTTCCCAGATTCTGGAAGAGGTCACTTATATAAACTATTAAAAGAGGATTTTTCCACAACAAGGCATCTTATATGAGGTATAAAGGTATCACTTTTTTGATAGATTTTACCTGTATTTCCATATTAATAGTTTAAATGTGGGGACAGATTCCTTTTAAAGAGAACCCATCAGCTTTCCTGACATGCCTGTATTTGTAAATACTCATATTTAAAAAAAAATAACACTTTGCTTTTATAACTCTACTTTGTGCAGATCCTCTGTCATTCTTCCTGGAGATTTAGAAATAACTTATAGATGCTGGTTATTTCTATTCTCCTTGTCAAAGCAGTGTGTCATTGCGCAGTCACCACAGATTCTACATTATGAGGCTGTTTAGAGACTGTTGACTGTGAAAGGGCACACTTCTCTGCCAAAAGGCCCACTCACTCACAGATGTCTCACTTTTCAGGCTATTTATTATTAAATTATTAAATTGCAGAACTTCAAATGAAGCTATTCTCCTTGACTAAAAAAATACTGCATTAACACTTTAGAGTAGCATTTTTACTCTTGTGAAAAATATTCTGTGGTTATAAGAACAATAACCATAGAAAGGCATTTGCATTGATCTTGTATAAATGGAAGATTTGGACCTAATAATCATCAGTTCGATAATGCTTCAAAATGGTTCCAAAAATAATTTCCAAGTTTCCCACTGCTCTGTAGTATGTGTATAAGTAGAACATTTCCATTATGATTTCAATGCAAATTTTTAAGTACCGCTTACATATTTACTTATTTGAGCTCAAGACACACAGGAGCGTCAGTATAATCCTTGTACTTTTTGATAATTAGAATGTTTTTGGTAGTGTTGTTACTATGGTTTACAAATGCATTAAAGGACTAGGATCCAAGAATGTCTTATTTAAAAGGCTTTTTCTTTGTACAAGATATAACATGCATAACAAGCACAATTAGGCAGCAGAACAATCTACAGCATCGTAAATAATGAGTCACTGTATGAGAAAATTATAGACTTCAGCGTGTTTGTTTGGTACCTGTCTACTAACCTATGCCAATATTATCATTGGAGCTGGTGCATCCCCAAAATTAAGACAGGGTCTTATATTATTTTTTACTCAAAAAGATGATTTAGGATTTACGGTATTTTCAGAAGATGCCTTATTTTTTTCATGAACAACAATCCACATTTTTTCTTGACAAAAATCAACATTTTATAATATAATTATGTTATCATACACACACTGCACATAAACATATACATACGCACACACTTCACATACACATGTATATAAACATACTGCACATACACACGCATATACGCACACACACGTTTATACAAACAGACAGCTCATACGGTACATACCAAATCTGTTTATAGCAAACTGATGCACAAGTCAGTTTCAATAAATAAGCCCCCTACATTTCCAGACAGTTGCAAAAAATCCATGCATTCTACTCATAGCTTTCAATGATAAAAATCCAAATTTTGTAGCAGAAAAAAAAATAATATCAACTAGAATACCTGAATGTCTTGGGTCAATGTGGTTTTTTTGCTACAGATGTAAAAAAATGAAATAGTTGTCACCCTAATAAAAAGAACACTGAATGTGTTGTTAGTGTAAGGACCATGTCCAGGGTCGGACTGGGGCACCGGGACACTGGAGAATCCTCCGGTAGGCCCACCCCCAGTCCCAGCTCCTGCCACCCACAAAGGGGGATGCCTGCATCTGCATCCCCTTTATGAAGTGCACAGACTATGTACAGCATTCCTTACAGTGAATAACACTGTGTATGCTCTGAAGTCCTTGCTCGTATTTCCCAAACCCCCCTACATCACCCCTCTCTCTCTCCCAGCAAGTGTCAGGTTAAGTTGAGAGTGAGGAGGGGCAGCTCACAGTACAGAAGAGGTCAGACAGGGGGCAGGAAGATGTGTGCAGCACAAGTGAAGCACCAGGACCTGGTAAGTATACATACTGTATATATATGTGTATCTGTGTGTGTACATGTGCATGTGTCTGTATATGTGTATATAGTATGTGTGTACATATATACAGTATACAGTATGATTGAGTATATCTGAGGTGCATGTGTGTATATTTACATATGCATGTACATAAAGTATATAGGATATGTGTCTGTGTATGTTATACAGTATTTGCATACTGCATGTGTGCACTATATTGTGTATATGTATGTGAGCATACTGTATATAAACTGAATGTTTCTGTGTGTGTATACCTTATATATGTCCTTGTACACACTGTATGTCCATGTGCCGTCCGTGTGCTTTACGTGAGCCGTCCGTGTTTAACATTGACAGTTTGTGAGAAGCTTTGTAATTTCATTTCCAGTATCCATACCGGAAAAACATGGATGGTACATGAACACCACACTGATTGAAAACACTGGTGACACCGATATCATTGTAACATGTACGTGTTTTACATGGACATGTGAAGGGGGCCTAAGTGTTGTTGGTGGGGCAAGTTTGATGTGCTTCTTCAATGGTGCTGCTGAGTGATCCCAGCATATTCTCAACATACCTTGAGCTAATTTTGTGTATTTTCATTGCTATGAATTTGCTGAGATGGCTTGTAGGCAAATTTGATTTCCAATTTTTAAAATTGGGAAATGTGAAATCCCTATTTCTTTGGGAATTATAAATTTTATTCAGTAATGTCAGTTTTATATAATATTTATTTTTATCTGGTAAATAATACTCATTTTTTGGTATTGCACGTTAATGGGTACTCCCATATTTCCAGGTGTGTCACAATAGTAGATGTGGTTCTCACAAATGGAACAGGCATCTGTTTCGCTGTTAGGCTGAGTTCACACGTGGCGTTTTTTTCGCGTCTCCGCGGCGGCTTTAACCGCGTGATTTTGCCGCGAAAACGCGAAAAATAAGCATCCCATTCCTATGGGATTCCGCAATGCTGTGCTAATGCTGCGGTTTTTACCGCGGCGGAATCGCTTTGCGGTAAAAACCGCAGCATGCTCATTAATTTGCGGAATCGCGGCGATCCCGCACCCATAGGAATGCATTGTTCCGCTTACTTCCCGCATGTGGCTGTGCACACCATGCGGAAAGTAAGCAGAACATTTGCGGATGGTACCCACGGTCCGGAGGAGAGGAGACTGTCCTCCGGGCTCTGGGCACCATATCCCTGTAAAAAATAGAATTTAAAAATAACAAATATTGTTATTCTCACCCTCCGACGTCCCGCGCAGCCTTCCCGCCTCTCTCCACGATCTCGTTCCCAGTAATCCTTTGCGAAAATGCCCGTGATGGCGTCCATTCTCGCGGGATCGCGTCCGTTCTCGCGGGATCGCGAAGTCTCGCGGTCATTCACGCGACGTCATCGCGAATGACCGCGAGACATCGCGATCCCGCGAGAACGGACGTCATCGCGGGCATTTTCGCAAAGGATTACTGGGAACGGATGCGCGGGATGTCGGAGGGTAAGAATAACACCATTTTTTATTTTTTTTTACATTCTATCTTTTACTACTGATGCTGCATAGGCGGCCTCAGTAGTAAAAAGTTGGTCACACTCGTCAAACACTATGTTTGACGAGTGTGACCAACCTGTCAATCAGTTCTCCAAGCGATGCTACAGATCGCTTGGAAAACGCTAGCATTTTGCAAGCTAATTACGCTTGCAAAATGCTAGTTTTTCCGCGGGAAAATCGTGGGAATTTAAAATGCGATTTTCCCGCGGACTGGAATTCCAGAATTCTCGCGGTAATTTCCGTGAGAGTTCCGGTACGTGTGCACTTAGCCTTAGTGGAGAGATGGCCAGAATTTTGTCTACCTCACCACTTACATCACTGTGTGACGGGGCCCTGTGTTTAACCCCTTCCTGACATGAGACGTACTATCCCGTCCATGGGACCCGGGCCCCTATGCCCATGGACGGGATAGTACGTCTAGCGCGATCAGCGGCGCCCACGTGGTGAGCGCCGCTGATCGCGGCCGGGTGTCAGCTGATTATCACAGCTGACACCCGGCACAATGTGTCAGGGGCGGTCACGGACCGCCCCCGACACGTTAACCCCTTGCACACCGCAATCAAACATGATCGCGGTGTACCGGGGGTTAAAGGGAAGCATCGGCAGGGAGGGGGCTCCCTCCGTGCTTCCCTGAGCCCCCCACGGCAGCGCAATGTGCAGCGCTGCTGCGGGGGACTCCTTTCCTC
This sequence comes from Dendrobates tinctorius, assembly GCF_039654945.1. Lineage (NCBI taxonomy): Eukaryota > Metazoa > Chordata > Amphibia > Anura > Dendrobatidae > Dendrobates > Dendrobates tinctorius. The sequence goes on from NW_027361693.1 coordinate 2,553,472, forward strand.
CAGGCCCCCGGATCCAAGATGGCGACGGGGGCCTTCGGGGGCCTGAGGAAGCTGGCTTCCTCAGTGCCTGCAAAGCGCAGGCATGAGGAAGCCTTCTGCAGTGCCTGTGTCAGATCGCTGATCTGTCACAGTGATCTGTGATGTGACAGATCAGCGATCTGTCACAGGACAGTGATGTCCCACCTGGGACTATTTAATAAAGTAAAAAAAAAATAAAAAAAAGTGTTAAAATAATTTAAAAAAAATCGCCAAATAAATTAGAAAAAAAAAAAAAATATTCCCCCAATAAATCCATTTTTTGGAAATAATAAAAAAAAAAACAATAAATGTACACATATTAGGTATCGCCGCGTCCGTAATGACCCGCCCTATAAAACTGTCCTATTAGTTAACCCCTTTAGCGAACCCCTTAAAAAATAAAAATAAAAAACGAAGCTAAAAATAATGATTTATTATCATACCGCCAAACAAAAAGTGTAATAACGCGCGATCAAAAAGATGCATATAAATATCCATGGTACCGCTGAAAACGTCATCTTGTCCCGCAAAAAACGAGCCATGACACAGCATCATCAGCGAAAAAATAAAAAAGTTATAGCTCACAGAATAAAGTGATGCAAAAATAATTATTTTTTATATAAAATAGTTTTCATTGCATAAAACCGACAAAAACATAAAAAAAGACATAAATGAGGTATCGCTGTAACCGTACTGACCCGAAGAATAAAACCGCTTTATTAATTTTACCGCACGCGGAACGGTGTAAACGCACCCCCCCAAAAGAAATTCATGAAACGCTGGTTTTTGTTCATTCTGTGTCCCAAAAATAGGAAAAAAAAAACAATAAAAAAAGTCACGTGCCCGAAAATGGTACCAATAAAAACGTCAACTCGTCCCGCAAAAAATAAGACCTCACATGACTCGGTGGGTCAAAATACGGAAAAATTATAGCTCTCAATATGTGGTGATGCAAAAACTATTTTTACAATAAAAAGCGTCTTTTAGCGTGCGACAGCTGCCAAATATAAAAACCGCCATAAATAGTAAATCAAACCCCCCGTCATCACCCCCTTAGTTAGGGAAAAATACTAAAATTTTAAAAAAAAGTATTTATCTCCATTTTCCCGTTAGGGCTAGGGTTAGGGCTAGGGTTAGGGTTAGGGTTAGGGCTAGGGTTAGGGTTAGGGCTAGGGTTAGGGCTAGGGTTAGGGTTAGGGCTAGGGTTAGGGCTAGGGTTAGGGCTCAGATTAGGGTTAGGGGTGTGTTGGGGTTAGGGTTGGAGTTATAATTGGGGGGTTTCCACTGTTTGGGCACATCAGGGGCTCTCCAAATGCAACATGGCGTCTGATCTCAATTCCAGCCAATTGTGAGTTGAAAAAGTCAAATCTTGCTCCTTCCCTTCCAAGCTCCGCCATGCGCCCAAACATTGTTTTACCCCACATGTAGGGTATCAACCTACTCAGGACAAATTGCAAAACAATTTTTGGGGTCCAATTTCTCCTGTTACCCTTAGGAAAATTAAAAATTGGGGGCAAAAATATCATTTTTGTGGAAAAAAATGATTTTTTTATTTTCACGTCCGAGTGTTATAAACTTCTGTGAAGCACTTGGGGGTTCAAAGTGCTCACCACACATCTAGATAAGTTCCGTGGGGGGTCTAGTGTCCAAAATGGGGTCACTTGTGGGGAGTTTCAATCGTTTAGGTACATCAGGGGCTCTCCAAACGCACATGACACCGCAGACCATTCCATCAAAGTCTGCATTCCAAAACGTCACTGCTTCCCTTCCGAGCCCCGACGTGTGTCCATACAGTAGTTTTCTCCCACATATGGGGTGTCAGCGTACTCAGGCCAAATTGGACAACAACTTTTGGGGGTCCAATTTCTCCTGTTACCCTTGGGAAAATGAAAAAATTGGGGACTAATTGATCATGTTTCTGGAAAAAATACGATTTTTTTATTTTCATGCCCTGGCATTATAAACTTCTGTGAAGCTCTTGGGGGTTCAAAGTGCTCACCTCACATCTAGATAAGTTCCTTAGTGGGTCTAGTTTTCAAAATGGGGTCATTTGTGGGGGGTTTCCACTGTTTAGGTACATTAGGGGCTCTCCAAAGGCAACATGACACCCGCAGACCATTCCATCAAAGTCTGCATTTCAAAACGTCACTACTTCCCTTCCGAGCCCCGACGTGTGCCCATACAGTAGTTTTCTCCCACATATGGGGTATCAGCATACTCAGGACAAATTGGACAACAACTTTTGGGGTCCAATTTCTCCTGGTACCCTTGGGAAAATAAAAAAATGGTGACTAAAAGATCATGTTTGTGGAAAAAATACAAATTTTTTATTTTCAAGCCCGGGCGTTATAAACTTCTGTGAAGCACTGGGGGGTTCAAAGTGCTCACCACACATCTAGATAAGTTCCTTGGGGGGTCTAGTTTACAAAATGGTGTCATTTGTGGGGGGTTTCCACTGTTTAGGTACATTAGGGGCTCTCCAAAGGCAACATGACACCCGCAGACCATTCCATCAAAGTCTGCATTCCAAAACGTCACTACTTCCCTTCCGAGCCCCGACGTGTGCCCATACAGTAGTTTTCTCCCACATATGGGGTATCAGCATACTCAGGACAAATTGGACAACAACTTTTGGGGTCCAATTTCTCCTGGTACCCTTGGGAAAATAAAAAAATGGTGACTAAAAGATCATGTTTGTGGAAAAAATACGAATTTTTTATTTTCACGCCCGGGCATTATAAACTTCTGTGAAGCACTGGGGGGGTCAAAGTGCTCACCACACATCTAGATAAGTTCCGTAGGGGGTCTAGTTTCCAAAATGGTGTCATTTGTGGGGGTTTCCACTGTTTTGGTACATCAGGAGTTTTCCAAACGCGACATGGTGTCCGATCTCAATTCCAGCCAAAAACGTCAAATGGCGCTGCTTCCCTTCCGAGCTCTGCCATGCGCCCAAATAGTGGTTTACCCCCACATGTGGGGTATCAGCGTACTCAGGGCAAATTGCACAATAACTTTTACAGTCCTGTTACCCTTGGAAAAATAAGAATTGAGGGTGAAAAGATCATTTTTGTGGAAAAAATATGATTTTTTAATTGTATGGCTTTATGTTATAAACTTCTGTGAAGCCCATGGGGGTTCAAAGTTCTCACCACACATCTAGATAAGTTCCTTAGGGGGTCTAGTTTCCAAAATGGTGTCATTTGTGGGGGGTTTCCACTGTTTTGGTACATCAGGGTTTTTCCAAACGCGACATGGTGTCCGATCTCAATTCCAGCCAAAAACGTCAAATGGCGCTGCTTCCCTTCCGAGCTCTGCCATGCGCCCAAATAGTGGTTTACCCCCACATGTGGGGTATCAGCGTACTCAGGACAAATTGCACAATAACTTTTAGGGTCCTGTTACCCTTGGGAAAATAAAAATTGGGGTGAAAAGATCATTTTTGTGGAAAAAATATGATTTTTTAGATTTTTTAATTGTACCGCTGTACGTTATAAACTTCTGTAAAGCCCTTGTGGGTTCAAAGTTCTCACCACATATCTAGATAAGTTCCTTGGGGGGTCTAGTTTCCAAAATGGGGTCACTTGTAGGGGGTTTCCACTGTTTAGGTACATCAGGGACTCTCCAAACGTGACATGGCGCCCAATCTGAATTCCAGCCAATTTTGCATTGAAAAAGTCAAACGGCGCTCCTTCCATTCTGAGCTCTGCCATGCACCGAAACAGTGGTTCCCCCCCACATATCAGGTATCTGCGTACTCAGGACAAATTGCACAATAACTTTTGCAGTCCAATTTCTCCTGTTACCCTTGGTAAAATAAAAAAAATTGAACCTGAAGTATTTTTTTTATGAAAAAAAGTTAGATGTTCATTTTTTTTTAAATATGTGTGCCGTATCTCTGTGATTTAAGGGCATAAAAATTCAAAGTTGGAAAATTGAGAAATTTTCAAAATTTTCGCCAAATTTCCGTTTTTCTCACAAATAAACGCAAGTTATTTGAATGAAATTTTACCACTAACATGAAGTACAATATGTCACGAGAAAACAATGTCAGAATCACCGGGATCCATGGAAGCGTTCCAGAGTTATGACCTCATAAAGGTACAGTGGTCAGAATTGTAAAAATTGGCCCGGTCAGGAACATGCAAACCACCCTTGGGGGTGAAGGGGTTAAAATACATGCAAGTTCCATTTGTGGGAAATGTACCTTGAAATTATTTATTGTTGTGTTATGCAACTTTCCAACAGGCCCTGAACGAGACATAAGTGTTTCTTTTTTGCCTGGAGTGTTTCTTTAGTTTGTTATTTATACATTCAGTTGAACTGATTATTTATTGGCTAATTATTATTATTATTATTCACTATTATAGCGCCATTTATTCCATGGTGCTTTACATGTGAAAAGGGGCATACATAGACAAGTAAACTAAACATGAGCAATACAAGGCACACACAGAAGGAGAGAGGACCCTGCCCGCGATGGCTCACAGTCTACAGGGGACGGGTGAGGATACACTAGGAGAGGGTAGATCTGGTCGTGTGGCGGTTCAGTAGACTGAGGATCATTGCAGGTTGTAGGATTGTCGGAAGAGCTGGGTCTTCAGGTTCCTTTTGAAGATTACCGTGTTGGGCTAATAAATACTTTGATATTACCTCATTTTGCAGCAGAATTGGTATTATTTCTATATAACTGCAAGGTGGGCCCCAAGAATGATTTTTCTCTGGTGGGCCCAAGATACTCCAGTCCAACGCTGACCATTTCCATATTGTCATATTAGGTTTTGCTTACAGGACAGTGTGAAAACTGATTATGGACCTTCCAAACACATGATTGCTAGGCCAATCACTGACCTAAGGATTATTAAGGTGTATGCCCACATTAACTATTTGCTGCAGACATTTCTGTATAAAAAAAAGTGTCGCTTGGCAGAAAAAATGTGTTTTATGCATTTTTTATGTGTTTTTCCCATTTGATAGAATAGGTAAAAACGCTGCAAAAATGCTGAAAGAATTGATAAGCTGGTGATTTGAAACTGCTTCAAATCTGCAAGGAAATAATAAGCAACATATGGCCGGGGTCACACTTGCAACTGCCATGCGAGAAACTTGCATGAGTCAGTACCTAACACTGCCACCGGCACTCAGGATCGGAGCGTTCAGCTACATAGAAATACATGCAGCCACACACTCCCGTCCCGAGTGCCGGCTGCAGTGCCGGGTATTGAGGCGAGAGACTCGCGCAAGTTTCTCGCATTGCAGTTGCAAGTGTGACCCCGGCCTATGTATGATATTTCCGACTTCTCATTCACTTAGCTGGGACAGTAAAATGCTGTTTTCTTGCAGGAAAAATACAACATGTGAACACATCTTTACCCAAAAAAGGGCTTATTCACAGTCAGTATTTATCATCAGTGGTTATATGCCAAACCTAGGAGTGGAACTAACAGAGAAAATCCATACTTGAAAGATTGACACCTGTTCTGTGTTTTGACCTTTGGTGAAATTTGCTATTGCAGGTTTTCTGTATTAACAGAAGCATACAATCTAGATCACGTGAAGTCATTATTGCCCTCTACTCCTCTTTGGTCAGATCTCACCTGGAATATTGTGTCCAGTTTTGGGCGCCACATTTTTAAAAAGACATCAACAAACTGGAGCAAGTTCAGAAAAGAGCGACCAGAATGATGACCGGTCTGCAAACCCTGTCTTATGAGGAAAGGTTGCAGGATTTGGGAATGTTTAGTTTGCAAAAGAGAAGACTGAAAGGAGACTTAATAGCTGTCTACAAATATCTCAAGGGCTGTCACATTGTAGAAGGATCATGTTTATTCTCATTTGCACAAGGAAAGACTAGAAGCAATGGGATGAAACTGAATGGGAGGAGACACAGATTAGATATTAGAAAAAACTTTTTGACAGTTAGAGTGATCAATGAGTGGAACAGGTTGCCATGAGAAGTGGTGAGTTCTCCTTCAATGGAAGTCTTCAAACAGAGGCTGGTGTCACAGCCGCCGCTGAAACTTACCCGCAGGGTCCTTTGCGCACCTCCCGGCGCGCACCCGCTCCCCGGCGTGTCCCCGCTGTTGACCTCCGGCCTCCCCGACGTCGCTCACACACTCCTCTGGCCGGAGCTCTGACGGCGTCATGTGACGCGGTGGCCCCGCCCCCAACATGGCGGCGCCCATCGCCTATTTCTGCCAGGCGTCTCCCCAGGTAAGACGCCTGTGTATCATCCCCGGGCTGCTGTCCTTCTGGCCAGCACTCTGTTCGTTCTCAGGCCCCCCTGCGCTGCATCTCCTAGCTCCGCTTACTTTAGGTTCCTCTGCTGCTCTCTTCCTGGGTGCGCTCCTCTGGCTGTCCTGTTTTCCCTACCTTCTTCCCAGTTGTGCTACCTCCCTGTGTACTCCACGTCCGTGCCTTCTCGTACCCTCTCTCTCTTTTTCAGCCTCCAGCCACTACCTGCTTCGTACCCCTCCAAGTCCCTGCGTCCTTCAGGCTCCTATCACTGTACTCCCGTACCGCTGCTCCGCTGACTCTCCCCCATAGTTCCCTGGTGCTCACCCAGTCGTCCCTTTGGCTCCGGCTGTCGCGGTTCCATCCCTTGTGGGCCTGCCCCTAACACTCCCTGTATAGGGGGTGGCTCCACCTGGTCCAGCTCGTCCGCAGGGGCTCTGGAGCCACGGCCCAGAGGGTCCACTCCGTGTTGCCATCCGTAACACACTCCGTAACAGATACACAGGCCATGGACCCCGCTGGAGTCATGGCTACTCAGAAGGAGTTACTTTTCTTACGCGAGAATCAAACGCGCATAATGTCCTTCATGAAATCGATGGACGCGCGTCTCTCCGCTCTCCAAACTGCCGATCCTGGTAATGCGGCCCAGCTGGCTGGCTTACAGCAAGATTTAGCGCAGCAGCGGGATGCACAAAGTCACATCCTCAGCTACATGGCTTCAGTTGATGGCCGCTTACTTGCGCTCCAGGCTGCCGCAGCCGCTCCTCCTCCCGTTGCTGGTCCTCATCCCCTTCCACGGTTGGCCAAACCACCCCGCTATAACGGTGACGCAAAACTATGCCGAGGCTTCCTGAATCAGTGTCGCCTCCACTTCGAGTTGCAGCCTCAAGCATACCCCATGGATCGCTCTAGAGTGGCCTTCATAATCTCCCACCTCGAGGGGGACGCCTTGGCGTGGGTTAACCCCCTCTGGGAGTGTGATGACCCCCTGGTTGCCCATTTGTCAAATTTTTTGGACACGTTTCGCCGCGTATTCGACGAGCCAGGTCATCTCGCCTCCACCACCGAATCTCTGTTCAGTTTATGTCAGGGGTCCCTAACCGTGGGGCAGTATGCCATCCAATTCCCGACACTATCGTCTGATTTGGGTTGGAACATTGAGGCTTTGGTAGGAGCCTTCTGGAGGGGACTTTCGGGTCGGATAAAGGACGAGTTGGCAGGCCGCGACAGTCCCACGGCTTTTGAGGATCTAATCTCGTTGGCTACCCGAATTGATCTGCGGTTCCAGGAACGAGCTAGGGAGAGAAGACTCACGCGCCCATTGCCATCTCCTCGCAGACCACACAGTCCTCGGTCTAGGGCTTTTCCCTCTGCGTCTGGACCCGAGCCTATGCAAGTAGATCGCTTGAGACTCTCCGAGCAACGGCGCAAGGAGAGAAGTTCTCAGGGCTTATGTTTCTACTGCGGTAGCGGGTCTCATTTGCTCCGTGCCTGCCCGGATCGTCCGGAAAACTTCTCCGCCTAGGTCAGGTAAGAGAGGCCTCCCTAGGTGTGCATGATTCCTCTCAACCCCTTTCTCTATCTGTCCTATTGCATGTGGGTGGCAAGCGGGTCTCCTTGGCGGCCTACGTGGATTCTGGCGTCGCTGGGAATTTTATTACACTTGATGTAGTCTCCAAATTTTCGGTTCCTGTAAAGGCTCTCGAGAACCCCCAAGTCCTTGCATCCGTAGACGGTAATCCCTTGCAAGAGACCGTCAAGTTAGTTACACACGAGGTCGAGCTTCAGATTGGCGCCTTGCACAAGGAGAGAATCTCATTTTTTGTTTTAGCCGGTATCTCTCATCCTATTCTCCTTGGTCTTCCCTGGTTGCGACTCCATGAACCCACTTTGGATTGGCATAATGGTAATGTTTTGTGCTGGGGGGACTCTTGTCGGTCTCGGTGTCTGCAGCCGGTGCATCCCGTAGGTGTTCCCCGTCTTCCCCCTGGTCCCTCTAGTTTGCCGCCCGCATATCGGGCCTACTCGAATGTCTTCGACAAGAAAGAGGCTGAAGTTCTTCCACCTCACCGACCGTATGACTGCCCTATCGAGCTCATTCCTGGTGCCACTCCTCCCCGCGGCAGAATTTTTCCTCTTTCTTTAGCCGAGACGCAGGCTATGTCGGAGTACATCCAAGAGAACTTAGCCAAAGGCTTCATTCGAAAATCGTCCTCGCCTGCTGGTGCCGGCATCTTTTTTGTGAAGAAGAAAGATGGGACTCTTCGTCCGTGTATTGATTATCGAGGCCTTAACCGCATCACGGTGAAAAACAAGTACCCACTTCCATTGATTCCTAAGCTCTTCGATCGCTTGAGAGGAGCACGAGTCTTCACCAAGCTGGATCTGCGAGGAGCCTACAATCTGGTTCGTATACGGTCCGGGGATGAATGGAAGACCGCATTCAACACGCGGGACGGACATTACGAATACTTAGTGATGCCATTTGGACTCTGCAACGCTCCGGCAGTTTTCCAAGAACTCGTCAACGACATCTTTCGAGATCTCCTCTACGTCTGTGTAGTAGTCTATCTGGACGACATCTTGATCTTCTCTCCCGACTTGTCTACCCACCGCCGAGATGTCCGTCAGGTTCTACATCTTCTCAGGGAGAATTACCTGTTCGCTAAGTTGGAGAAGTGCCTTTTTGAGCAGTCCTCGCTACCGTTCCTTGGCTACAGCGTTTCGAGCACTGGCTTGGAGATGGATCCTGAAAAGGTCTCGGCCGTTCTCAAGTGGCCACGTCCCCAAGGAGTGAAGGCAATCCAGCGTTTTTTGGGCTTCGCCAATTTTTACAGCCAATTTGTTCCACACTTTTCCTCCCTAGTCAAGCCTATCTCTGCTCTCACTCGCAAAGGGGTAAATCCCCACTCCTGGCCACGGGAGGCTGAAGCCGCTTTTAAAGAGTTAAAGCGAGAATTCATTAAAGCCCCAGTACTCCACCGTCCAGACGCCAGTCGGCCATTTCTTCTGGAGGTTGATGCCTCGTCTGTGGGTGCAGGAGCCGTTCTTCTACAAAAAACCTCCTCTGGACGCATGGTCACTTGTGGGTTCTTCTCCAAGGTTTTCTCACCTCCAGAACGTAATTACGCTACCGGAGACAGAGAACTACTGGCCATTAAACTCGCCCTTGAGGAGTGGCGCCACCTTCTGGAAGGAGCTGTCCATCCGTTTACCATATTCACGGATAATAAGAACTTGGCTTATGTTCAGACCGCCCAAAGGCTCAACCCGCGTCAAGCTAGATGGTCCTTGTTCTTCGGTCGCTTTGATTTCCAGCTCCACTTCCGGCCAGGAAATAGGAACGTCAAGGCTGACGCCCTGTCTCGATCCTTTTCGCCTGTGGACAGTGAAGATGACCCAGCACACATCATCAATCCAGCTAAGATTATTGCTGTGGCTCCCCTAAGCGTACTCTCTCCACCACCCGGTAAGACCTTCGTTCTGGGTAGGGACAAGGCTAGGGTCTTACACTGGGGGCACTCATCTAAATTTTCCGGACACGCTGGAATAAAGAAGACTCTCTACCTCGTCTCTCGACATTATTGGTGGCCATCGCTTCGCCAAGACGTCCTGGACTTCGTGTGCCAGGAACAAGGTACCTCGATCCCGACCTTATGGGCTCCTACACCCATTACCCGTACCCTCGACTCCTTGGACCCACATAGCTATGGACTTCATCACTGATCTGCCAGAGTCCTCGAGGTGTTCGGTTATCTTAGTGGTCGTGGATCGGTTTTCAAAAATGGCTCACTTTGTTCCCTTGTCTGGTCTGCCTTCTGCCCCCAAGTTGGCGAAGATTTTCTTGCTCCACGTCTTCCGTCTCCATGGCTTTCCCCAGCACATTGTCTCGGACAGAGGTGTCCAATTCACCTCTCGATTCTAGCGAGCTCTCTGCGGATTGATGGGGATTACTCTGGATTTTTCTTCGGCCTATCATCCCCAGTCCAACGGACAAGTGGAACGGGTCATTCAAGTCCTAACTTCGTACCTCCGGCATTTTTCTAACGCGCACCAAGATGACTGGGTTTCTCTTCTTCCTTGGGCCGAATTCGCGTACAATAATCACCCCAGTGAAGCCTCTACCAAGTCCCCTTTTTTTGTGTTTTTTGGTCAACATCCCGGCATTCCCCTTCCCGTTTCCCCCACCTCGGGTGTACCGGCAGCGGATGCTGTGTCGCTAGATTTCTCCCAGATTTGGAGGGACACCAGGGAGGCCCTTGAGAAAGCCGGTTGCAAAATGAAGGATTACGCCGATAAGAGACGTTTAGATGCTCCTCCGTACTCCCCTGGGGAGAGGGTCTGGCTTTCCTCACGGCATATCAGATTAAAGGTTCCTTCTTATAAGTTGGGTCCACGTTTCATCGGTCCTTTTGAGATTCTAAGGCGCGTCAATGACATGGCCTACAAACTAAAGTTGCCTGCCTCACTAAGAATTCCCAATGTTTTTCATGTATCCCTCCTCAAGCCTGCGGTATTTAATCACTACCACTCAACCGCTTCGCAAAATTTCCAACCCAGCAGTTCTGATAATATCTTTGAGGTTAAGGCTATACTCGCCACTAAGACGGTTAGAGGTCGAACTTTGTTTTTGGTTGATTGGAAGGGATTCGGCCCTGAGGAGAGATCCTGGGAACCTCGGGAAAACATTAATGCTCCTCGGATCATGAAACGATTTCTCGACAACCTTAGGAGAGGAGGGAGTAGAGGGAGGGGTACTGTCACAGCCGCCGCTGAAACTTACCCGCAGGGTCCTGTGCGCACCTCCCGGCGCGCACCCGCTCCCCGGCGCGTCCCCGCTGTTGACCTCCGGCCTCCCCGACGTCGCTCACACACTCCTCTGGCCGGAGCTCTGACGGTGTCATGTGACGCGGTGGCCCCGCCCCCAACATGGCGGCGCCCATCGCCTATTTCTGCCAGGCGTCTCCCCAGGTAAGACGCCTGTGTATCGTCCCCGGGCTGCTGTCCTTCTGGCCAGCACTCTGTTCGTTCTCAGGCCCCCCTGCGCTGCATCTCCTAGCTCCGCTTACTTTAGGTTCCTCTGCTGCTCTCTTCCTGGGTGCGCTCCTCTGGCTGTCCTGTTTTCCCTACCTTCTTCCCAGTTGTGCTACCTCCCTGTGTACTCCTCGTCCGTGCCTTCTCTTACCCTCTCTCTCTTTTACAGCCTCCAGCCACTACCTGCTTCGTACCCCTCCAAGTCCCTGCGTCCTTCAGGCTCCTATCACTGTACTCCCGTACCGCTGCTCCGCTGACTCTCCCCCATAGTTCCCTGGTGCTCACCCAGTCGTCCCTTTGGCTCCGGCTATCGCGGTTCCATCCCTTGTGGGCCTGCCCCTAACACTCCCTGTATAGGGGGTGGCTACACCTGGTCCAGCTCGTCCGCAGGGGCTTTGGAGCCGCGGCCCAGAGGGTCCACTCCGTGTTGCCATCCGTAACACACTCCGTAGCAGCTGGACAGACATCTGACTGGGATGATTTAGCGAATCCTGCTTTGAGCAGGGGGTTGGACCAGATGGCCCAGGAGGTCCCTTCCAACTCTACGATTCTATGATTCTATGATTTCTGCCCCCACTAAGTAAAATAGGTTACTTGCATTTTTTCGAAAATAGGCAGCGTAAAAAACTCACCAAAAGCTTATCGTGAGAACGCAGCCTTAGGCCACGTCCACACTTTCAGTATCTGGTCAGTATTTTACATCAGTATTTATAGCCAAAACCAGGCGTGAAACAATCAGAGGAAAAGTATAATGGAAACACGTCACCACTTCTGGATTTATTACCCACTCCTGGTTTTGGCTACAAATACTCATGTAAAATACTGACCAAATACAGAATGTGTGAACTTGGCCTCATACTTTTCCTCTGATTTTTCCTCTCCTACTTTTAGCTTAGAAATACTGAGCTAAAATAAGGACAGGAAACTGTAGCTCATCATGTACATTTTTTTAAAATGATTGTATGAAAGCGATTGACACACGGACATAAAAAACAGACACACAGAATGAAAATTAGTTTGTGTATTCTGGATGAAATTTGGATGATAGCCGCCCTATGACTCACTGCTAGACCAGCACTTAGAGAGAAAACACAGTTGATAATACAGTAGGTTCACATAAGCATATAACAAATCGTTCAGTTTCATCCAAAAAAGTTAGACTATTTTTTTTCTCACTTGTCATCCGTGTGCTGTCTGTATGCATTCTGTTTTTTACAGCAGCAGCTATTAATCATGTACAGGACCATTTCAGTTTCCTATGTTACAGAATTGCAATGTATCCATAAAAATCGGATGCTATACTGTGTCTCCATATGGCCTGCGATTTTTTTTGTTTTTGTCTATCCATCAATGTGAATGGGTTTAATCCCATTGTCAGAGGAGACTAGTGCATGCTGCAATGTTTTTTTGCCCCATTGAATGACATTGGTCCAAGAGCTGTCCATTTTTTTCATGAACAGCACTCAGACCGAAAATACAGCAGTGTGAACAAGCCCCTAATAAAGATTATTATTTCACTGCAGTAAATGTAATTGTATATACGGTAGTTACGTTTCTCAATAATAGTAAATGACAGTGGCTAACACGACAAGCTTAGCAAAACTAGCCACAATGATGACTACTGACATCTCTCTTTGTTTAGCAGCTTAAAGTGGAAGTGTAAAAACCACAACAAGGCTATTTAAAGGCATAAGTCAAGTCTGTCTGATTAGTGAATGGCAGTGGTGGATCTCAAGGAAGGAAATCATGTTTCCTGTAAATGTTGATTTAATGTTTAGGGTTCAAAGATTTAAATAGCAGAGAAGGAAAAAGATCTTATCAAATTGTTTGAGAAACTCCAAATAAAAAACAAAAGTTGTTTTTTTTTCACTGCCTTATGAAACCTCAGTCTGACAGAACATCGACTCCACTGTTTATCCTTCTGTTTTGCTTTTCATTTCCATATGAACACAAATTTCCAGCTTTAATATGATCGCTATTTCTAAAATTATCAGCTATAATTCTAAAAAAAAGAAGAGTGAGAATCTAACAGCCAATATTCTGTTTAAGGAACTTGGACTTGGGGAAATTTAGAAAACATTTTGGTATACTAATAAACTACAGAGATTAATGAAAGACAGAAAAACTTGTCCTGTTGACAAAAAATATTTGCCCACTAAATCATGTTCATATTTAGACATCTATTAATGCTCAAAAGACAGCGTGAGCGTGCAGCTGTGATCAGGGGTATAAAGTTTACCTTCGGTCTCTGGTTTCAGCTGATGGGACTACAGCTCCCATCATCCGACACCTGCTGCTGCTATGAGAGCAGGAGCAGCTGATGGGTGTATCCATTAGCTGTTCCTGCGCTGTAAATAAATAATTTAAAAAAAAATGGCATGGGTCCCCCTGTATTTTTGAGAACCAGCCAGGCAAAACTAACAGCTGGATACTGCAACCCTCAGATGTCAGCTTCAACAAGGCTGGTTATCAAAAATAGAGGGTTCCCCACGCTGTTTTTTAATTATTTACAGTATATAACTAATTTTAAAAAACGGTGTAGGGTCCCCCCCATTTTTGCTAAAGCAGACAGCTGAGGGCTGGCATTCTCAGGCTGGTAAAGGGCCATGGATATTGGGCCCCCTCAGCCTAAAAATAGCTGCCCAGAAATGCCACATCTATTACATGTGCTAATTATGGCACTTTGCCCGACTCTTCCCACTTGCCCTGTAGGGGTGGCAAGTGGGGTTCATATTTGTGGGTTGATGTCACCTTTGTATTGTCAAGTGACATCAAGCCCACGGATTAGTGATGGAGAGGCGTCTGTAAGACACCTACCCATTACTAATCCTATAGTTATATTGTAAATAAACACACAGCCAGATAGGACTTCCATACTTGCACGTTTATTTGACTGGCAATTCGGCCACTGCTCTAAACAATGGGTTCAACTGGAACAGACATCTTTTAGTATTCCACTGCGCCATCTTCCATGGATCCAGCGCTATGATTTGGTTGCAAATGACTTTGAGGGACCCACTGGTTTCTTGACTTGCGAAGTTTTACAGATTTGGAATCGTTTTAAACATAAAAAGAAATTGATCAGCACTCTGAATCCGTTGACACCAATATTTGGTAACCCGGATTTTCCTCCAGGGTGCCACAGAGACCAATTTTTGGGTTGGCATAGTAGTTCTGACTTACGACTGGGACAGGTACTGGTGGAAGGGAATATTCCGACATGGGATGCCTTATGGGAAAAAGTTTCCCAACAGGACACTCTCCTGGATGGAATACTATCAGCTGAGATCGTTTATCCGGGGACGTTTGGTCGACCGTACTTCTCGCTCCCCTATGACACGGTTGGAAAGTTTATTACAACTGCAGGACCCTCCCTCTCATCTGATTTCTCTCTTATATAAGGAATTCCATTCCGGAGACTCGGACGAGGTTCCAAGCTACATCCGAGCATGGGAGGATGAGATGGGATATAAATTTTCAGTTGAAGACCTTGACAAAGCATATCTCTTTACACACAAAATGTCTCCAGCTGGGGGCGCAAAGGAGAAAAATGTTAAGATACTGACCAGGTGGTATCTGTCCCCCTTCAGATTAAAGTCCATTTTCCCGACAGTAGATGATACCTGCTGGCGATGTGAAGCCGAGAGAGGCACGCTATTCCACATATGGTGGCAATGCCCTGCTATACGACCCTTCAAAAGATTTCTGGAAAATATGTTCTCCCCTCCCCACAAATTGCCATCCTATCAATTCTCCCGGGTTCCATATCCACTCAAAAGAAGAGCCTTCTTCGGTTTTGTATTACCGCAGCATGCATGGTAATCCCACGCCACTGGTGTACGACGATACCACCAACTATGGCAGAATGGTTGTCAGAATTTGCAGACATTTTCCGTATGGAGGAATTATTGGATGAATTGGAGGGAGATAACACCCGTTTGGTCCGAGTATGGCAGCCTTGGATCTTATTCAAGGAAACTCCAGAACTACTTCGATTGGTCGAGGACGCTCCTTAAGGGTCGGCTCGGAGATCCGAGGCCCGTTTTCTTTCTTCCCCCTCCCCCCTTTTCCCTCCCCCCTTTCTCTTTCCTCTTTTCCTTCTCTACTCTCTGTGAGTTTCCTCTTCCCTTTCCTAACTTCTCTCTTTCTTTGTTATTTGAAATACACCTCCACTGGTTACGAGTAAAGATGTTGTTAAATATGCTCGCAATTATTATTTTTCATATTTGACCATTGATGATGCCGACATACGGGAGGACACGCAGGAAGGAGTGATGTCTCTTCAGACTGTTTCATTATACACGAGTAAACATTGTATGAATAATGTTAATACAGCTGAATTTATCAATCTGTGGTGACAAATTCCTGTTTGTTCTCTTATATAAAGTAGGTCTGATGAATATGCATCGATTTTCGTCCAACAGTGACATTACGAGCCTTTGGGCCGGAAGACATCTCGCCTTTATAGGAGATCGATTATTCTGTAATCTGGTACGGCATGGTGTACAATTCTTGTTGTCTTGTATGTTATATGTCTAACTGTTTTCAATAAAACAGATTCAACATAAACGCACAGCCAGAATAAAGTCCTTTATTTAATATATAAAGCTCAAGTGTGTGTATGTATGTATGTGTGTATGTCCGGGATTGACATCCGCACCGTCGCAGCTACAGCCACAAAATTTGGCACAGTCACACGTCTGGACCCCGATAGTGTCCTAAGCTATGTTGTGAGGCGAAATTTTAACCCCGCGCGTTCCAATTCACCAAACAATTTTGCCCCTATCTACATAATGGGGAAAAAGTGTGTGTGTATATCAAGCCCCGCCCCTCATTATGATGTCATAGTGGTTGCCGTGGCGACGCTGATGTCATCATAGGTTGCAAGCCCCGCCGCTCATTATGATGTCATAATGGTTGACTATGGGATGGAGGATGTGTGATGGGTATATGGGCACTGGACTATGGGATGGAGGATATGTATGACGGGTATATGGGCACAGGACTATGGGATGGTGGACATGTATGATGGCTATATGGGCACAGGACTATGGGATGGAGGATATCTATGATGGGTATATGGGCACTCGACTATGAGATGAAGGATGTGTGATGGGTATATGGGCACTCGACTATGGGATGGCGAATATGTATGATGGGTATATGGGCATGGGACTATGGGATGGTGGATGTGTGATGGGTATATGGGCACTCGACTATGGGATGGAGGATATATATGATGGGTATATGGGCATGGGCCTATGGGATCGTGGATATGTGTGATGGGTATATGGGCACGGGACTATGGGATGGAGGATAATTATAATTTGCTATAACTAACCACAGTTAGTTACTATTCCCGGGCAGCGCCGGGCTCTTCAGCTAGTTAGAAATAAAACAAAACACATTTTTTGCTTTATTTCTAAGTAACAAGGTTGGTTGTCAAAAATGGGGGGGATCCCATGCTGTTTTTTTAAATTATTTATTTAAATAATTTAAAAAACAGTGTGGGGACCCCTCTATTTTTGATAACCAGTCTTGTTGAAGCTGACAGCTGAGGGTTGCAGCCCCCAGCTGTGAGTTTTGTCTGACTGGTTATCAAAAATACAGGGGTACTCATGCTGTTTTGCTTTTTTTAATTATTTATTTATAGCACAGAAGCGGCTGATGAATACTCCCATCCGCTGCTCCTGCTCTCACTGTTATTAGCAGCTGCAGGTGTCAGATGATGGGATCAGTAGTCCCATCAGCTGACACCAGTGACCAGAGGTAAACTTTATACCTCCGATCACAGCTGTCTTTTGACAGCATGGGAAAAGAGGCTCTGTGACTGGCGTGGATGATTTCACCGCCGATCAGAAGTGGTGTTTGCCGCGCTGCCATGAACATGACAGCGTGGCAAACACTGAATGTTTGGGCCCCCCTTTCAAGTGAATGGAGTCCGGGTTCGAGTTCAGGTCTGGGTACTGTTCTGGTACCCCAACCCAAACTTTTTGTAACTGTTCAGCCGAACCCGCCGGACCTGAACATCCAGGAGTCTGCCCATCTCTACTCAGCATTACAGGGGTTTGATCCTCTTCATTAAAATTTATAATAAATATACAATAAATTCCATGGTCAGCAGTGGGGCTTGAATTGAAGACTTAGGGAAAGTTTAGAGCTTCCTGGCACAAAACACAAAAGTTTATGGCATATTAGAAATGTGACCAGAATTTCAAGTAAACTTAGCGCTAAAAAAAAAATTTGATATGAATTTCAATGGAAATCCAAATAAAAAATACATGGACTTTTGGTGAAGATTTTAATGTAGATTGAGGTGGATTTATAACTTGTAGATTGTGATCCCTCATGGGCAGAGTCCTCTCTCCTTCTGCACCAGTCGTTACTTGTATTGTTTAAGATTACTGTACCTGTTTTTATTATGTATACCCCTCCTCACATAAAAAATGCCATGGAGTAAATGGCGCTATAATGATAAATAATAATCAAAATTATAATTCATAGTTTATTGTGTGACGTCCGCATGGAATCCAGTTTAAGAAGTGAAATGCCACTTCTATATTTTAGATTAGACAAATCTGAAATAAAAAAGATGAATGGTAGCTGATGAAATAATTAATACCTATACAGTTGTTGCCAAATGTATTTACACCCCTGCAATTCTGTCAGATAATACTCAGTTTCTTCCTTAAGATGATTGCAATCACAAATTCTTTGTTATTATCTTCATTTAATTTGTCTTAAATGAAAAAACACAAAAAGAATTGTCCTAAAGCCAAATTGGATATAATTCCACACCAAACATAAAAAAGAGGGTGGACAAAAGTATTGGCACTGTTTGAAAAATCATGTGATGCTTCTCTAATTTGTGTAATTAACAGCACCTGTAACTTACCAAAGAATTTGTGTTTGCAATCATTTTCAGGAAGAATTGCAGGGGTGTT
This sequence comes from Dendrobates tinctorius, assembly GCF_039654945.1. Classification (NCBI taxonomy): domain Eukaryota; kingdom Metazoa; phylum Chordata; class Amphibia; order Anura; family Dendrobatidae; genus Dendrobates; species Dendrobates tinctorius. The sequence continues at coordinate 2,571,699 of NW_027361693.1, forward strand.
AATTCTTTTGGCCACAACTGTAGGCACAGATCAATTATCGTAAAATCTACCCATCCAGGATATCTCACCATATCTCATATATGTCTGCTCATAATTAAAAAGAACATTGTGGTGGGCTTCTCATAATTTATAGCATCCTCCGCAGCTATTCACTTGTCCCTCCTTGTATTTCCTCCTCTTATCACTTGTGTCTAAGAAGCATATAAAAAGTAAATACACATAAAATAATTGACATGTAGATACATACTGCACCGCATGTGTATGTTTCTTTACTCTACCTCTCTAAGGATTATCATTAGACATAGCCCTGTGCTACAAGAAAATACTCAGTCTGAGATTTATTTTTTTACTCCATGGCTGTGTGATGAGAAATAACCCCTAAAAAGATATATAGTATTTATAAAATAGAATCAGACTCATTTATATAAAAAATACATTCAATGTGAACATTTATTGCAAGACAGATTGTAGCCAATGTGATGACAGTAATCGTGATAAGATGAAATAGTACTTGGGAGGATTCAATATGGCATTTTCAGTAAATAAAATTATTTGCACTTGTGATATCACTTAAGTTATCAGATCAACAGTACCAAAATTTACTGCAAATGCCATTAATAATATAAAAAGTCAGTGATGCCAGGGCGTTCTAACATTTTAAACAGAAACCTTTTAGACCTCTAAATTCCATTGATGATTACTAAACAGCTAAAAAGTGTTAGCGCACCTTTTCCCAAACAGTCGTATTATTACATCTATCTTCCTTTAGTCACCAGCATTTACAAGAAAGATGACAGAGATGAAACGTGCCCTTGGGCAGTCAGCAGTGACGTGTGTCAGGTCATAATCACGTACAGCAAGCATGGACCCTTCCTTCTTATGTAAGTTTCTTCTGGTTTGGCTCATTCCTGATGCACTAGTTACCATATTCACTTTCTCAGACAGATCACAATTCTGTTTGTCATCAAGTAGCTAGTTTTACTCAGCAAATAATACCACATGTATAAAAACAAGAAAAAAAATATGTGCACCTGCTTTTTGGTTTTGTTATTTTCACTTTGCAAAACCGGTCGCTGATAATATGATTTATAGTAAATACATTCCTTTATTAAATATTACTGTTTGTCACCAACACTGTTTTAGAAATTACATACAGGATTACAGTGGTTATCAAGGATTAATATTAATTTGTCGTATATGGAACCTGACACAGTGACAGCAATAGGCTGTGACTAGTATTGTTCCATGCAAATTACACTAGGCAAGGCAATAACATTTGACCACATTAGGATTTAAAAACCTACAAAAGACAAAATGAAAAAACCCTGCTATAATTAAATAAGTAAAAAGCAAAAGTGCATTTAAATCATACAGATTTCTTAGTAAGGCCGGAGTCACACTGGCGAGGAATACGGGAGAGTGAGAGGCGCTAAAAGCACGCATTAGACACGGACAAATGATTCTCTATGGGGTCACTCGCACCAGGCGTATATTTCTCCTCCGTATCCTCCGCTCCGTGCCACTCGCAGCATGCTGCGATTGTCAGCGTACTACGCCCGTATTACGCCAATGCAAGTCTATGGGTGCGCAAAAAATACGGATTACACACGGAACACACGTGTGACCTGCGAGCAATACGCAGGTCTTTTGGCTGGTGAACAGGAAATGGGCCAATCCATCATCAGGAAGCCTAGACATGCAAATGAGCTCAAAAAGCGGTCCAGACATCCAGGAAGTACGCCTCCACGGAGTACAGCAGCAGCATGGCGTCCACATATATTAATGTAGAGATGCTAATTGTGCTGGTGCAGGAGCGTCCAGAAATATGGGACCCACGCGACGCAAACTATGCGAACCGCACAAGAAAGGAGGCGTCATGGAGGCGCATCTGTCACCAGATGTACCATGACTTTGGTGACAGACCACGTGATGAGCAGCAGAAAATTCGTAAGTGCAACCATAAAAATATAATTAACGTTAGTGCGCGCTATAAAATGAATCTACAATCAGCCCCCCCCCTTCCTGTGCATGTACTTTTATTAGCCTCATGAGGCCGTTACATTAGGATGTGACACGTGGCTTCACACAGCCATAATTAGGGGTTAGGCCACAAGCTCCTCATCCTCCTAGCCACTAAAATTAGTTTCAGGGGAGCTAATGAGACCCTGGGTATCGGCACAATTACATATTCCACCATGGGTAGAACGCAGACCCCATAAGGCCCCATGCCTAGACTACTGTTTGAAAATGTGACCTCTCAAATATCTGATTTTGACAATCTTTCCTGTCACATTGCAGTGGAAGATGTGATGAAATGGTGGAGAAGCATCCGGGACCAGTACCGCCGGGAACGCCAGCAGCGGTCCAGGAGTGGGGATGCTGGCCATGTCAAGCGCAAATATATCTACTATGACCGGCTGAACTTCCTAGCCCCAATTCTGGCTCTGAGACCGTAAGTACATACCTCACACCACATGACACAAAAACATTACACAAATACTTTACAGGGACAAAAATATTGATGTATTTTTGCCTCTGTTCTATTTCATAACAGAACTCAATCCAACCTTACGGATCGAGGAACGGCCTCAGAGGCAGAGCCCATTATAGATCCTGTAGGGGATGAGGTGGCTGGCCCATCTTCTCCCCCTACAAGAAGGATGGCTGAAGAGGAGGCATCACCAGAACACACAATGGCTGCCCTACACAACACACCACCAGGACGGTCTGCAGCTGCAACCTCACCCATCCTGGAAGAGATGGGCAACTTGAGCAGCAGCCCAACTGCCCAGATCAGGCCCTCCCCACAGGCTGCTCTAGCATCACGGCGAATAAGAAGAAGGCGCCAGGTCACCATTCAAGAGAGCAGGACCAATGTGGACACTGGGGTGCTGAATTACTTGTCCAGAGTCACTACAGATGATGGTGAGGAGGCCTATGCACGTAGCCTCACCCTTTATCTCCGTGCCCTTACCCGTGAGGTCAGGCTCCGTATTAGGGGGTGTATTCAGATCCTGCTTGATGCAAGCACCCCCCAATACCCCATATGAGGTGTTTGAATTTCTGGAGAGGTGGCAGCTCTCACCAAGAAATTTAATGCGCATGAGACCATCCACACAGATGCATGCTCAAGCAGGGTCTGAACAGCCCCTAATACGTGGGCCAACACCTCAACCCCTTCCTCCCCCTACCCATCCTTCTATTCCGCAGCCCCAAATGTCTTCATCAAGCCAACCCCACCAATATGGCCACTTGTACCCACCCAGTGTTGGAGGCTGGTCCCAACCTGGTTGGGGACGATCTGGCTATCTTGGTGGGTATGAGCCACGGGCCAACCAGAGCCAACAAGAAGCCCCTCACCATCATCATTATTACTCTGGCCAGTATCACCAACAGGCCCAGGAGGCTGGACAAAAACAGCATCATGGGCAACAGTATGGCCCCACACAGGGCGATGTTGGCCACAATGTCCAGCAGCACCCACAGGCTGTTCCTCCCCGTTCCCCTTCCCCTACATATGAGGATTTATGAATCAAAAGTTTGGAGATGTCCAGTAACAGGTAACTGGTGCTTCTAATCTAGTCAAAAAAACAGGTGTTCTCCTTCACCAACATTTAGAACATAATTTAACACTCACATTTTTAAACAATGTTTTCCAAACATATGAAACAATCCATCATGACAGGCAACGCTACCTCACGCCTTTCACACAGATATTACATGTGTGTATAAAAGAGAATATTTAAATGTGCTATACTGTTACCTGAAAGGATGAAAATACACTAATCACTTGTTAATGCATAGGAAAGGTGTGCTTGCCTTTAGTTAAGTAGTCAACTTTGTTATTAGCATTCTCTAGTAAAACAATTTGAGGCGACCAGCATACAGAATATAACGCTCTCTCTATGTCTTAACAAGTGAGTTTTGTATATTCATCCTTTCCAGTATAGCATGCTTAAATATTGTCTGTTCTACAGACAGGTAATATCTGTGTGAAAGATGTGAGGTAGCCTTGCCTGTCATGGTGGAAGCTTTCTATGATTGGAAAACATTATGAGGAAATGTGAGTGTTATCTTATTGACTTTATTTAAGTGATGGAGCTCACCCTTTGTTGCCTAATCAAGGTTAATGTAGGCATGCAGCAATGTTGTTATTGCATAATGTTTGTTGCAGTTTTTTTCTGTAATGTTAATGTTACACCAAGTTAAAGAAGGCCCAAAGGGTCATTTTGACCATTGCCAAATTTGTGTTATGGCAAAATTATGTTTGCCTTTAAGCAAAACCCAAAAAAAAAAGGCAAAACTAAAAATTTGTCTACTCTAGTTAACGTCTCTGTGTGATTTCTCACTATCCCTCACAACATACTAACAGACACCAACCAATGCAAAGAAACACTCATAGAATCATAAAAAGGCTTGAGTAATATATATTTAGACACACTTTGAAAAAAAAAAATTATAACATAGACACAGCATTCTCTTGCCAAGAAGTTGCCCCCTCAGGTGAGATAAAGTAATTTGTGAATATATCACGCACTTTGAGGCCAGAGAGCTGTCTACGTTGAGGGATGATAGGTGGTCTCACCCTGCGCACATTGTCCGGCCTACGCACAACACCATCAGAGGAGGAACAATCATGTATCCTGGTGAAGTTATGCAGAACAACACAGGCTTTGACAACTTCATTCACATTTTGCTCACTCAACTGAATGGCAGACTGGAGTACCCACCATTTGGCACAAAGAATCCCAAAGGAACACTCCACCAGTCGCCTAGCACGTGATAGGCGCAAATTAAAAATTCTGCGCCTGTGGTCAAGGTTGCGCCGGGGATATGGCCTCATGACATTACGTGATAACTGAAAGGCCTCATCTGCCACAAGGACATAAGGGACTGATTGTTCGGGGGAGCCTGGTAGCTGGCGTGGTGGTGGTAGATCCAACTGGTTGGTGCGTAGCCGCCGACCCATTATGGAAGTATTGAAGACTCTAGAGTCTCCCGTCCTTCCATAGGCCCCAATGTCAACAATTATAAACTTGTATTGAGGGTCTACCAGAGCCAACAATACAACAGAAAAGTATTGCTTATAATTGAAGAATTGGGAGCCTGAGTTCGGCGGCTTACGCACCCTGATATGTTTGCCATCCAGGGCCCCAATACAATTTGGAAACTGGCAGTCCTCCTCAAAGTCCCTTGAAATCCTTAACCAGTCTTCCATCCTGGGCTCGGGTAGGACCACCTGATGGAGTCTTGTCCAGATTTCTGCACATGTAGACCTCACTATGCCTGAAATGGTTGACTTTCCAATGAAAAACTCATGGTGGAGGGCGGCATAAGACAGGCCAGTGGACAGGAAGCTGTAGAACAACAGAAATAGTACAGGTTAGAATGGGTAAAGTAAAAAAAAAATCAGTTACATGCCGACCAAACTTGGTAGGAATTGAGAGAGAACAACACACACATATTTGGTGGCACAATGACTAAGTGATATGCAGTACATATTAGATGTAACATTCTGCTGTGTCAGGTGAAACATATTTTGAGTAAGATGAGGGTATTAAACTTTGTCCAAGAAGGCCAAAAAACATAAATTAACACACACATTATGAACATAGAGAATGTGGTTGTGGAGTACATACCGTATTGTGAGTAGAAGTCGCTCCTCTGCAGATATGGCTTTGCGCATCCTAGTGTCCTGAAAGGTTATCCCAGGGTGCACTGTCTCCAAGAGGCGATCAAATGTGGAAATGCTCATTCGACAGTACTGGTAAAATTTGTCCGGATGCTCCCGCAGAGACGAATAGAGGCGATGAAAATGACCTCTTGTGAGTCGTTGCCTCAAAAGTGGATGTACCCACATGCGTCTCCTCCTCCGCGGATCCACTATCACAGGATATGGTTGGCCAAAGCGCCGTGACAAAAGCCAGGTAAAGAGAACCTGCTCGGTTGTATTGAATGTCAGACCCTCGGCGATGCTGCACAAAGAACACCAACACACCTCGTGAAAGCAAGGTGAGAAATGTACAGAATGTAGGCAGCCACCTGTTTCTGAGTGTCTAAATAGGGTGCAGGCTAATGATTTAAATTGTTTGCAGGCCTCAAAACCGTTAAATGTCCATTTTGCAAGGCTGCGAGAAAATCTCGCCATACGGATTGCATACGGATGCCACACGGATTACATAGGGATGCACACATGCGCAAAATACGCGACCACACCTTGCTTACGGATGACCTACGGAGCACTGTTTAGGGGTCATTCATCCGTATTACGCATGTAAAATACGGAGCGTATTTTGCGCAGGTTAGTGTGACTCCAGCCTAATACTGTATTTGATCAAACATAGCATAAAAGCCATCCCACCATCGACAAGGTGACTCTGTGGTCGGGGCGGTCCTACACTGCCTAGTATTAATAACCTTATCATGTGTCAAAGTTGACGCCTGTGTGAATAAGAACAGACAGGGACCGGGTCCCAACCACTGGACACCAGTCAGGGGAAGCCTTTAAATACAATTTCTAGCTCAGGAGAGGGAGGCCACACCCCAGCTTGCACAGAATGCAAAAATACAAAGAAAAAACACAAAAATTGAGCTTGGTTTGAGTTGATACACATGCAGCATATAAATGCATGTTCACATGGCCAAAAAGCATACAAAAACCTACAAAAGACAAAATGAAAAAAAACCTGCTATAATTAAATAAGTAAAAAGCAACAGTGCATTTAAATCATACTGAGTTCTTAGTAATACTGTATTTGATCAAGCATAGCATAAAAGCCGTCCCACCATCGACAAGGAGACTCTGCGGTCGGGGCGGTCCTACACTGTCTAGTATTAATAACCTTATCATGTGTCAAAGTTGACGTCTGTGTGAATAAGGGCAGACACGGACCGGGTCCCAACCACTGGACACCAGTCAGGGTAAGCCTTTAAATACAATTTCCAGCTCAGTGTCGGTCCATGTCTGCCCTTATTCACACAGACGTCAACTTTGACACAAGATAAGGTTATTAATACTAGACAGTGTAGGACCGCCCCGACTGCAGAGTCACCTTGTCGATGGTGGGACAGCTTTTATGATATGTTTGATCAAATACAGTATTACTAAGAACTCTGTATGATTTAAATGCACTTTTGCTTTTTACTTATTTAATTATAGCAGGGTTTTTTTCATTTTGTCTTTTGTAGGTTTTTGTATGCTTTTTGGCCATGTGAACATGCATATATATGCTGCACGTGTACCAACTCAAACCAAGCTCAATTTTTGTGTTTTTTCTTTGTATTTTTGCATTCTGTGAAAGCTGGGGTGTGGCCTCCCTCTCCTGAGCTGGAAATTGTATTTAAAGGCTTCCCCTGACTGGTGTCCTGTGGTTGGGACCCGGTCCGTGTCTACCCTTATTCACACAGACGTCTACTTTGACATATGATAAGGTTATTAATACTAGACAGTGTTGGACCGCCCCTACCGCAGAGTCACCTTGTCGATGGTGGGACGGCTTTTATGCTATGTTTGATCAAATACAGTATTACTAAGAACTCTGTATGATTTAAATGCACTTTTGCTTTTTACTTATTAAAATATAGCAGGGTTTTTTCATTTTGTCCTTTGTAGGTTTTTGCATGCTTTTTGTGGCCATGTGAACATGCATTTATATGCTGCATGTGTACCAACTCAACCAAGCTCAATTTTTGTGTTTTTTCACATTAGGATTTAGTTGCTGAAAGTAAAGGTCATGTTGGAGGTTAGTATTGTCCAATGTGTTGGATTTTTGTGTGTATGTGTAAGCAGGTTGCGGGATGCAGTGACAGACAGAAGGCAGAGCAAGGGTTAACAAATTTAACAGTTTTAATTTAACAGGGGGTTAACTCCTCATAGGGAGATAAATGGCTAAATGAGGGTCAAACAGTTCAATGGCAAGCAATAGGCAAAGTTAATGAGCAATAAACAAGATAACGGCAGTTCTTTGAATCACTTAAGCCCCCGTTACACACTGCGATATCGCTAGCAATATCGCTGTAAAGTCACCGATTTTGTGACGTTACAGCGATATTGCTAGCGATATCGCTGCATGTGATACTTACCTCCGACCGGCTCCCCCGCTGGTTATCGCTGATCGCGCGAGAAGCTGCTGGACCATTTCTCGTCGTCAGCTTCCTGCGGCGCTTCCTGCTGTGACGACGAGCGACGCGTGGAGCCGGGCGGGAGGACGCAGGATCACCGCGTCTGACAGGTAAGTAGCGACCCCCGACCCTGCGATGTCGCTGGTGAGATCTGCCTGTGTGGCAGCTCACTAGCGACCACCTAGCGATTCACCAGCGATCCTGACAGCGTCATATCGCTGGTCGGGATCACTGCTGAGTCGCTAGGTGTAACGGTACCCTTATCGTGTCAGAGGCTTCCCTGGCCACAACTGAAGCTTTGAAGGCAGTGGCGCCAACAATGGCTGGTGCAGTGCTGTTCCAGTAGGGGCCTGCAAACAACGGTCCATCTTCTGGCGGCAGCTGTCGGTCTCCGGCACCTTTCGTTGAGCCCCTAGTCCATAAGTTGGTGCAGTCAAAGCAAGCAGGGTCGCAGCACAGACAGAGTCCAATGTGGACTGGCAAGGTAGGCCAGCAAATGTCTGTCCAGTACTCGGCTTTCTCTATGCCGCACGTGCGCTGCACTCACAGCCATGGAGTGCAAGAGTCTCTCTCTGAGTAGCTTTGTGTTCGCCGATACCAGTAAATCTCTCACGCAGTAAGTCTCTCACACAGCTGTCCCAGATCTATGCTCTGTGGCCAGGAGCTTTTCCCAACTAACTCTTGCTCATAGTACTCTGACCAACACGGTTGCTGCTGCGTATCTATCAGTCTTGGGGAACACACCTCAAGATCCTGCACCCGGCCCCTGCTCCTCCGCGTGAGCACCGCACTCTGCACAGCCGGGCACATGGCACTCTGCACACACACTGTCTCACCAGAGCACCCGCTGAAGTTCTGCTGGAGCACGGCTCCGCACTGCCTCTCTTGCTGCGGATGCACGGCACACCTGACTCCGCTCTCACTGCCAGAGGTGAACTATCTCTTTCTTCTCCTGTAATAAAAGAAAAATAATAAAAATATAATAATAGAATTTTTCACAGTGAACAGCTTTGAAGACACTGAGCTTGCACTGTGGTGACCTCATCCCTGGCATGTTCCCATGGTCCAGAGGTCACCCCAGTTCAGGCTGGCAGGAGCGCAGCTTCAGTGACGTCATTGCTAGTCACTGAAGCTGCGCTCCCAGCATCTCATTCACCAGTGGATTTCAGCAGGAACGGTCGCAACTTAGCACCATCCAGGTTGAAAACTATTTCTCCCCCAGATATGGATTACGGCAGAGGTCTCAAACTGCATTCCTCAAGGGCCGCAAACAGGTCATGTTTTCAGGATTTCCTAGCATTGCACAAGGTGCTGGAATCATTATCTGTGCAGGTGATTAAATTATCACCTGTGCAATGCAAGGAAATCCTGAAAACATGACCTGTTTGCTGCCCTTGAGGAATGCAGTTTGAAAACTCTGGATTACGGCATGGGACAGAACGTTGGACAGGTATGGTAGATTGTTATTTTATTATTTTACTTTTCTTACAGGAGATCGAGGGCTTTGCTGGAATTAGGCAAGTTTGTCAGTATGGTTTAATTAAGATTATTAAAGGAGTCTATGTCTTTCTTTCAATTAAAGGACTTTTTTCTGGGTGTCTGTGTTTTCTTTCAATATGACTATGGGGTTAGTAATGGGGGCATCTTATTAATGCCTCTACATTACTAACTTCAACCACCCCAACTATTACCTCACTTGCCACCCCTACAGGGCAAGTGGGAAGAGCGAGGCTAAGTGCCAGAATTGGCGCATCTTAGAGATACACCTTTTCTAGAGCGGCTAAGAGCTGATGTTTTTAGTCAGGGGGAGGGCCAGTATCCATGGCCCCTTCCTAGGTTATTAATATCAGCCTGCAGCTGTCTGCATAGCCTTTGCTGGTTATTTATTATAGGGGGACCCTACTTCATTTTTTTAGGGTTCCCTATTTTAATAGCCAGAAAACTCAAAGTATACAGTTGTGAGCTGATTTTAATAGCCTACGAAGCTCCATGGGTATTACCCCCTTCCCAGGCTATAAACATTGGCCCCCAGCCATCGGCTTTCCCTCTGCTTGTTACGAAAATTGCGCAGGAGCCCACGCCATTTTTTCCAGAAAAATAATCTTTTATTAATTAAATACATGTCTGGTAATTTGCACACACACTGTACTAATTGTATTTGTTGTGGGGGCTAAGCTGGAAATTGTCTTATCCTGAACCTTGCACTAAGTTGTGAAAAGGTGAAAAAATTGCTGATCGGGATTTTGTTTAGTAGTAGGATAGTTGCTAAGGGTCCCTCTATATAAAAGCAGGACATGTTCTATAAGGGTATGTTTCCATGGTCCAGAATACATCCAGAATAGCTGCTGATTGAACACTGCATACAGCTGCAGTGTTTAATCCACAGCGTCCAGATGTTACAGCACAGTGGAGGGAATTTTATGAAATCCCGTCTTCACTATGCGTCCTAAATCCTAATACGCGTGTGACACACCCGCGAAACCGGACATGCGGTGCGTCTTTTTAGAACGCAGCATGTCTGTTTACCTTGCGGAGATGCTCAGTCTCCGCAAGGTAAATAACCCATTCTATGTATACGATGCGGTGATACCGCATGTGTTCAATGAACACATGCGGTTTCACTGCCTGTACAGAAGGGGGCAGTACTTTGGGTGGAGCAGGGTTTCTGCTCCGTCCAAAGCGCAATGAATGTGCAATGTGGAAACATACCTTAACTGTCAGAGGCTGGCTCGCAAATATAAACCTGGGGTGCATGCACACAGAAGTGGCTCATGACTAGCAGCCTATCTTTAAAGGGGTTGTCCGGTCTTAAGCTACAGGTCTGCAGTCATTCTATGTAGCTGCAGACTTATGAATCCTAACACTGCGCACAAGAGAACTTTGAAAGCAAATTACAAATTCAGTGGTAACCAAACATGAAATAGAAGTAGTTTCTGAGTGAGACCAAGAAAGTAATCATCTTTATATAGTGCTATTCATTGATGAGTACCAAGAAATCACTTAGCATCTTGAATCAGTTAGCACTAGAGTTGAGCGAAACGGGTCGAAAAATTTCAAAAGTCGCCGACTTTTGGCAAAGTCGGGTTTCATGAAACGAAACCCGACCCTAGGATGAGGTCGGCCACGAGCTCTGCAAACTGCTTTTTTAAAAGCAATCCAATCTCCCTTATCCTCTAGTCACTTTTGTCACAGCTGTGCCATCGAGCCTGTGACATAGCGCTCAGATATCAGTGGGCCTCACACAATCCAAAAGTGTCCAGTGTCCACAAGAGTCTGCAGAAATTCAAAATCTCCCTTATCCTCTAGTCACTTTGGTCACAGCTGTGCCATCGAGCCTGTCACATAGCGCTCAGATATTCATTGGGCCTCACACAATCCAAAAGTGTCCAGTGTCCACAAGTGTCTGCAGAAATTCAAAATCTCCCTTATCCTCTAGTCACTTTGGTCACAGCTGTGCCATCGAGCCGGTCACATAGCGCTCAGATATTCATTGGGCCTCACACAATCCAAAAGTGTCCAGTGTCCAAAAGTGTGTGCAGAGATTCAAAATCTCCCTTATCCTCTAGTCACTTTGGTCACAGCTGTGCCATCGAGCCTGTCACATAGCGCTCAGATATTCATTGGGCCTCACACAATCCAAAAGTGTCCAGTGTCCAAAAGTGTGTGCAGAGATTCAAAATCTCCCTTATCCTCTAGTCACTTTGGTCACAGCTGTGCCATCGAGCCTGTCACATAGCGCTCAGAAATTCAATGGGCCTCACACAATCCAAAAGTGTCCAGTGTCCAAAAGTGTGTGCAGAGATTCAAAATCTCCCTTATCCTCTAGTCACTTTGGTCACAGCTGTGCCATCGAGCCTGTCACATAGCGCTCAGATATTCATTGGGCCTCACACAATCCAAAAGTGTCCAGTGTCCAAAAGTGTGTGCAGAGATTCAAAATCTCCCTTATCCTCTAGTCACTTTGGTCACAGCTGTGCCATCGAGCCTGTCACATAGCGCTCAGATATTCATTGGGCCTCACACAATCCAAAAGTGTCCAGTGTCCAAAAGTGTGTGCAGAGATTCAAAATCTCCCTTATCCTCTAGTCACTTTGGTCACAGCTGTGCCATCGAGCCTGTCACATAGCGCTCAGATATTCATTGGGCCTCACACAATCCAAAAGTGTCCAGTGTCCAAAAGTGTGTGCAGAGATTCAAAATCTCCCTTATCCTCTAGTCACTTTGGTCACAGCTGTGCCATCGAGCCTGTCACATAGCGCTCAGATATTCATTGGTCCTCACACAATCCAAAAGTGTCCAGTGTCCACAAGTGTCTCCAGAAATTCAAAATCTCCCTTATCCTCTAGTCACTTTGGTCACAGCTGTGCCATTGAGCCTGTCACATAGCGCTCAGATATTCATTGGGCCTCACACAATCCAAAAGTGTCCAGTGTCCAAAAGTGTGTGCAGAGATTCAAAATCTCCCTTATCCTCTAGTCACTTTGGTCACAGCTGTGCCATCGAGCCTGTCACATAGCGCTCAGATATTCATTGGGCCTCACACAATCCAAAAGTGTCCAGTGTCCAAAAGTGTGTGCAGAGATTCAAAATCTCCCTTATCCTCTAGTCACTTTGGTCACAGCTGTGCCATCGAGCCTGACACATAGCGCTCAGATATCAGTGGGCCTCACACAATCCAAAAGTGTCCAGTGTCCACAAGTGTCTGCAGAAATTCAAAATCTCCCCTGTCCTATAGACACCTTGTACCTTGTTTTACATTACTATATAGTTTGTTGGATTTTGTCTACATTTCTACCAAAAATGAGGAAGGCTGGTGGAAGAGGCCGTGGAATTGGGCGGGGGTTGGCAGCTGGTAATGATGGTGTTGGTGGTGGATCTGATGGTAGTGGCAAGAGCAAAATAGGACCGAATGCAGGAGGTGCTGAGCCTGCGTCATCGTCTGGCTACATAAGGCCTCGAACGCTTAGTTTTCTAGGAGTTGGCAAACCGCTTTTAAAGCCAGAGCATCAGGAAAAAGTTTTGTCTTACATTGCTGACTCAGCCTCCAGCTCTATCGCCTCCTCTTCTTCAGTTGTAAAAAGTAAAAGCACTGAGTCATCATTGGAGGCTCATGTTCATGAACCACACCTTTCCTTGTGTCCTTCACCCCAACCAAGATTGAAGGATGACGCAGGCCATACTACTGATTACTCCATGGAGCTGTTTTCACATACCATGCCTGGATTATCAAGTCAAATGGTGAATTACCCAGGCCAAGATGAATCTGACATGGAGTGCACTGATGCACAGCCGCTGATGGATGATTCTGCTGGTACATTCACTCAGAGCACTACATTGTCCTCGCAGTGTACAGAGCCAGATTCTGACCCTGATGAGACTCAGGTGCCCCTTCCCGCACACTATACCACCATACACGGTGACACAGAGGAAGGTGCACATGACATAGAAGAGGAGGTGATGGATGACCCAGTTGTTGACCCAGATTGGCATCCATTGGGGGAAGAGGGTGCTGCTTCCAATAGCTCAGATGAGGAGCATCCACAGCAGACATCGACATCGCAACAGCTGTTATCTGGCAGGCCCGGAGCACTCCAAAGACAGGTTCGAAACATCAAAAGAGTTGCTGGACAGCTTGTCCAGAGGGTCAAAAGATCACAGCGTGCTAGGCCGCAAAATGTCTGCCAAAGTAGGAAGAGTGCAGTGTGGCACTTTTTTGAACAAAATCCTCATGATCAGGCCAAGGTTATCTGTAAGAAGTGCACAAAGACCTTTAGCCGAGGGAAAAATCTGAAAAATTTGAATACCAGTTGCATGCTTAGACATTTAACCAGCATGCACTTGCAAGCGTGGACACAACACCAAACCTCAAGTGCCACATGTGCAACTGATCACAGCGAAGGTAGTCAGCAACGCTACATTGTTTCCCCCACTGTAAGCCCACCGGTTAGCACAGCAGCAAATGTTGAGGTGTCGTTGCAAGGCCACAGCAGTCAGGGAATCCCACTGTTATATCAACGAAAGACTGATTCTAGGCCATCAGAAAGAACACCAACTCCATCACCATCATCAACCCTCTCTCAGTCCGCCCTGTCCACCGCTACTTCCACCATATGCAGCTCTCAAGTCCAGCTCACCCTCCCAGACACTATGAGTAGGTCAAGAAAGTACTCAGTCTCTCATCCGCGTACACTGGGTTTGAACGCCCACATTGCCAAACTAATCTCGTTTGAGATGATGCCCTTTCGGTTGGTGGAAAGCACAGCTTTCCGCGAACTCATGGCCTATGCAGTACCACGCTATGACCTACCCAGTCGCCACTTCTTCTCTCGCAAAGCCATCCCAGCTCTCCACCATCATGTGAAAGACCGCATTGTCCATGCACTCAAGCAGTCAGTGAGCGGAAAGGTGCACCTCACAACTGATGCATGGTCCAGTCGGCATGGCCAGGGCCGTTACGTGTCCATCACTGCGCACTGGGTTAATGTGGTGGATGCAGGGTCCACAGGGGACAGCGGTGGTGGGACAGTGCTGCCTAGCCCACGGTATAGGAAACAGTTGGCTGTAGGCGTTCGACCCTCCTCCTCCTCCTCCAGAAGCGAAAGCTCGTCCACAGAGCGCAGTCGTACGAGCACTCCATCTGCAGCTGCCACTGTTGCACACGATGTGTCCCCCTATCGAGCAGCTAGTGGAAAGCGTCAGCAGGCTGTGTTGCAGATGATGTGTTTGGGCAACAGACACACCGCCGAGGTGCTGGCCGAGTACTTGAAGCGACAAACTGAGTCATGGCTGGGCAGTGTACATCTTGAGGCAGGCAAGGTAGTTAGTGATAACGGCCGGAATTTTGTGGCAGCCATAGCCCTTTCAAAACTCAGCCATATACCTTGGTTGGCTAACACCATGAACCTGGTGGTGCAGTGCTTCCTCAAAAATTATCCGGAGTTAACAGCCCTGCTCCAGAAGGTGCGAAGACTGTGCGCGCACATCCGCCGGTCGCCTGTACACTCCGTTCGTATGCAGAAGCTGCAGCGATTGCTCCACCTTCCCAACCACCGCCTCATTATCGACATTGCAACAAGGTGGAACTCCACCCTGCACATGGTGGAGCGGCTGTGCGAGCAGAGGCAGGCCATAATGCATTTGTGGGAGGATACAAGGCCAGGCACTTTGAGAGCAGACATGGAGTTGACAGGTGTGCAGTGGTCGAAGCTGAAAGACCTCTGTAAAGTCCTTCAGTGTTTTGAGGAATGCACACGGCTGGTAAGCGCAGACGACGCCATCCTAAGCATGAGCATCCCACTTATGCGTCTGCTCATGCAAACTTTGACGCACCTTAAGGAGCAGGCGTCTGCAGCCAATGTTGATGAGGAGGAAGAGGAGGAGGGAATCCTTGATGACATTCAGCCATTGTCTGCTCAGGGACCTCTCCTGGACGAGGTGGAGGAAGAAGAGGAGGAGGAGGAGGATGATGGGGATGATTACTTAGGGGAGGAGGATGCATCTCATGGGGCAAGTGAAAATGTTGGCGTGGCAAGGTCTGGTACAGGGTTTGTGCGTGACTGGAGGGATGTGGATTTGCCAGAAAGTGCTCCTCCAACCAGCACTCGCAGTGCATCATTGACACCGGGAACATTGGCCCACATGTCAGATTATGCCTTGCAGATCCTAAAAAGGGACCCACGTATTGCCAAAATGATGAACGATGATGACTACTGGTTGGCCAGCATCCTGGATCCACGCTATAAAGGCAAATTACAAAACATCATGCCACAGAAGAACCTTGACCTAATATTGGCTAATAAACAAGCAACTCTGGTAAATCGGTTGCTTGAGGCATTCCCAGCACACAGCAGCGGTGATGGTTCTCACACGAGCCGTACGGGCCGGGGGCAGCTTGGCAGAGGTGTTCGTGGTGCACACAGCAGAAGTGGCGTTGGAGACAGGGGTTTCATGACAATGTTGTGGACTGATTTTTCAAGTACCGCTCACACAACTGGTAATACTGCATCGATGGAAAGTGACAGGAGACAGCAGTTGTCAACTATGGTTACAAACTACTTTTCCTCCCATATCGATGTTCTCCCACACAGGTCATTCCCCTTTGACTATTGGGCCGCTAAACTGGACACCTGGCCTGAATTGGCCCAATATGCCTTACAGGAGCTCGCTTGCCCAGCTGCAAGTGTGCTATCGGAAAGAGTCTTCAGTGCAGCTGGATCAATCCTGACAGAAAAAAGGACCCGTCTGTCAACCCAAAATGTGGATGATCTAACCTTCATTAAAATGAACCACGCATGGGTTTCCAAGGATTTTGTCCCAACTTCCTCTGATGACACATAGGGTGACAGAAAAATGGCTTGCTTTGGTCCACCTCTTCCTGGGACTTGACCTATTTCACCTTTTGCATCAGCTGAATGTCCAACATCAACATATGCCACTTTCTAAAACTCCCTAACTGTGCTGCCTCCCCCCCCCATGGCCGGGGTCACCACCTAGCGCACGACACCGTGCGAGTGCCGTTGCCCTGGACAGGTGGGTAGGCCGACTCTTGGGCGCGGGCACTGGTACAGGGTCCTTCATAGTGCAATCAAGTGTCTCTGACAGTGGTGGTGCACACCCGCCGTCAGACACACCGCCGTACTATGAGGGGCCCAGCGCCAGTACCGACGCCCACGAGTGGGCCCCCCTTGCTTGGGCAGGGCCCCAGCATTTGCAATCTTTACCTCTCCCTGCTCCTCCGCTGTGTAGTCTGGGCCATCAAATCCATACTGTGCCTGACACCGTCTGAGCCTGCCTCCTGATGTATAGACATATATTTTGAATGTGTACGCTATCCATACATGTTATCCGGGGAAACGGTACCCTTTCTAACCTTTGTGCAATCACATGCAATCCATACTGGGCCTAACACCGTCTGAGCCTGCCTCCTGAGACATATATTTTGAATGTGTACGCTATCCATACATGTTATCCGGGGATACGGTACCCTTTCTAACCTTTGTGCAATCACGTGCAATCCATACTGGGCCTAACACCGTCTGAGCCTGCCTCCTGAGACATATATTTTGAATTTGTACGCTATCCATACATGTTTTCCGGGGAAACGGTACCCTTTCTAACCTTTGTGCAATCACATGCAATCCATACTGGGCCTAACACCGTCTGAGCCTGCCTCCTGAGACATATATTTTGAATGTGTACGCTATCCATACGTGTTATCCGGGGAAACGGTACCCTTTCTAACCTTTGTGCAATCACGTGCAATCCATACTGGGCCTAACACCGTCTGAGCCTGCCTCCTGAGACATATATTTTGAATGTGTACGCTATCCATACATGTTATCCGGGGATACGGTACCCTTTCTAACCTTTGTGCAATCACGTGCAATCCATACTGGGCCTAACACCGTCTGAGCCTGCCTCCTGAGACATATATTTTGAATGTGTACGCTATCCATACATGTTATCCGGGGAAACGGTACCCTTTCTAACCTTTGTGCAATCACGTGCAATCCATACTGGGCCTAACACCGTCTGAGCCTGCCTCCTGAGACATATATTTTGAATGTGTACGCTATCCATACATGTTATCCGGGGATACGGTACCCTTTCTAACCTTTGTGCAATCACGTGCAATCCATACTGGGCCTAACACCGTCTGAGCCTGCCTCCTGAGACATATATTTTGAATGTGTACGCTATCCATACATGTTATCCGGGGAAACGGTACCCTTTCTAACCTTTGTGCAATCACGTGCAATCCATACTGGGCCTAACACCGTCTGAGCCTGCCTCCTGAGACATATATTTTGAATGTGTACGCTATCCATACATGTTATCCGGGGAAACGGTACCCTTTCTAACCTTTGTGCAATCACGTGCAATCCATACTGGGCCTAACACCGTCTGAGCCTGCCTCCTGATGTATAGACATATATTTTGAATGTGTACGCTATCCATACATGTTATCTGGGGATACGGTACCCTTTCTCACCTTTGTGCAATCACCTGCAATCCATACTGGGCCTAACACCGTCTGAGCCTGCCTCCTGATGTATAGACATATATTTTGAATGTGTACGCTATCCATACATGTTATCTGGGGATACGGTACCCTTTCTCACCTTTGTGCAATCACGTGTAATCCATACTGGGCGTGAGAACGGCTGGTGAGCTGTTAAGCAAGCTACAGCACCTGTGGTTTGCACACGTAAGTTTTTCATTTTTTCAGGAATGACGGTTAGGCCTAATTCCGGAACTGCGGTTGACCTGCACTTACTGGGAAATCATTGTTTGCGGGTAATAATTGTAATCAGTGATCCCCATCACTAACGTTGTTCAGCGGGTTATCTGCACCTGTAAGCGACAAACGCTGGCCTTTTCAGTGTAGCGCACATGCAGCCACGGACATGTAAGGGCATGACACACCAGTTATTGGCCAATCTCATGTGCCAGAGCCTCACGTGTCCCTCTAGTAAGCTGGACTCGGACCGCAGGGCATGACGGAGTCTCGTTCGTTAACGGAATTAAGCTTGCAATGTGTGCATCTGTTCTGTAGCTGGCATGGTTGAGGGTTCCCAGGTGGAGTCGAATTTAACCGTAGGCTCCACTCCTGGTGGTGCCCTTCTGGACATTCCTTTAAGGTTCAGCTTTGCAACCATACTGCCCACGTAAAACAAACACTTTGCCTTTATGAACGCTGTTTGGAGGGTCATGACTCGTGGGAATAATGCCGCCCAATCAGTTAACCTGCTAGAGAGATCCTTCGTTGCTCCCAAGCATGACATCACACTCCCTAAGAAGAAGGTAATGCCACTGTGGCGACCATACTGCTGGGGGCGACACAAGTGCACTGATGCCCAGCCACTGCTCGATGAATCTGCTGGTACATTGACCCAGACCACTACATTCCCCTCGCACGCTACACGACCTGAATCTGACCCTGATGAAACTCAGGTTACCCTTCCCATATACAGTTCCATCTTACACGGTGACAAAGAGGAAGCTGCAGATGAAAGTGCAGGTTCGGCCCACCCGCCATCAGACACACCACCGTACTATCAGGGGCCCTGTGCCAGGGCCGTCGCCAACGAGTGGGCCCCCCCTGCTTGCTCAGGATCACAGCACTTGCAAAGTTGAAATACTGTGCAGTGAGATGGAAGATGGGGACGACGAGGAATCCAGACAAGTACAGGGATTCCCTAGCGAGGAGACTTATTTGATTGTTTTCAATGTTGGGACAGCAATTTTTGGGGAGCACTATACTCTGGAGAATGATAGATGGGGCCCACCATACACTGGAACATTCCAAAGGTGGACATCAGACACTGGAGCAGCATTTACAGGGCCCATTATACACTAGAGCATTAGAAATGGGGCCCATTATGTTTGGAGCATTATTTGGGCCCATAAGACAGTGGAGCTTCATCCATGGGGACCAACATATACTGTAGCATTATGTGGAGCTCATCATATACTGTTTCAAACATTATATGGGACCAATGATTCTGTATGGAGAAATAGATGGGCCTCGTCATGAGATGTAAAAAGTGAGGTATTTTTCATTGTACTATACCTCTATTTCTCTGCCGTATCGGAGCATGATGAGTTGTGGTATGTGTTAAAGGGGCGCTCTTTCGCCCAGGGCACATGAAAACCTGCAGCCAGCCCTCCCCCCCCCCCACAACTTTAGCCAAATAACCCCCATTTTTCAGTGCGTAACTTGTATTATGAAGTTAATTAAGGTTGACAAGCTTAAGTAAGAAGAATTGATGCTTTTGGCATTCAAATGGGCACTGTAGGTGTGTTTCCTGTCCTCCTCTCACTGCCGACTTTTATTCCCCATTGACTTACATTGGGTTTCGTGTTTCGGGACGACCCCGACTTTTCCCTATAATCGGACGATCTTGCTCGACCCGACTTTTGGAAAAGTCGGGTTTCACGAAACGAAACGCGACCCTAAAAAACCAAAAGTCGCTCAACTCTAGTTAGCACTGATTCCTGGATTCAAATACAACAAAGGGCAACATTTTATTTTTACAAAAAACATTCAGTAGATGATGATATTTTATGTACTATGCTATGAAATATGTCAGCTTTTTAAAAGCACCATAACCAGGAGCATAGCGTCCATGACCACAAACTTCAACTGGATATGCATCCTCAGACATATATTCAGCTGAAGCGTATTGTAGTGCAGAGAACCCTTCAGGTCTGTGCACTGCAACACAACTGCTGGCCAGATAGAGGCCAGCAGATGATGTCAGCGTGCACATGCCTGGGGCACATGGCAACGACATCATGCACTCCCGTCGATTGCACTCTGAAGTCAACTACTGGCTTCAGAAATGCACACTGTGCAGTGGGGGAGTTGAGGGAAGGCCCAGGATGGAAAATATTTATACCAGGATGGGGGACATATATCTCAGGATGTGCCCAAGGATGAACATATCCCAAGATAGGGGATATGTATATACCAGGATAGGGATCATATATACCAGGATGGGACCCAGGATAGGAAACATATATAGCAGAATGGGGAATATATATATATATACTACAATGGGGAACATATACAGTATATCAGGATAGGGCCCAGGAAGGGCAACATGTATACCAGGATGGAGGTCATATATACCAGGATAGGGAACATGTACAGTATATTAGGATGGAGGTCATATATACCATGATGGAACATGGATGAGGGACATACAGTACATACCAGGATGGGGATTGTACGGTTGTGTTCAAAAGTTTACATAACCCGGCAGAATTTTTGCTTTCTTGGCCTTTTTTCAGAGAATATGAATGATAACACCAAAACTTTTTCTCTACTCATGGTTAGTGGTTGGGTGAAGCCCATTTATTATCAAACTACTGTGTTTTCTCTTTTTAAATCATAATGAAAGAAAGGCCAAGAAAGCAAAAATTCTGCCGGGGTATGTAAACTTTTGAGCACAACCGTATATTACTAGGATCGGCCCAGGATGGGAATATATAAACCAGGAGGGAGCCCAGAGTCGGGGACATTACTACATAATGGAGGGGGATGGGGGGCAACTCGTATGTCTTAATAGGATTTACAACTTTATAAAAGCCTATACATCTGACTAGCATAACTGACTATAACTAAACTTCCCAAAGTATACCAAAAGCAAAAAGGAGGTGATTTAAAGAGAATCTGTCAAGTGAAAAAAAGCTTTTAAACTGTAAATAAGGTGTTAATTTGCAGGTTAATAGCAATCTGAAGCCCGGCTGCTGGGAGGAAATAAACTTTATCCTCCCGGCAGCCTCTGGCTTTCAGTCATGGAGCCAACTATCAGTCACTGCAAGGGCATGCTTACAGCCGCCATTCACTATGTACTGAGTGGTGACTGAAGCCGTGCTGACCACATTTCTATAAATTCAGAAATTACAAACCTTCAGATTAACCCCATATCTGCAGGTTAATAGCATTTTTTGACATGACAGGTTCACTTTAAGCTTAATACTTTTTTAAGAATGTTTACATATTTTTAAATTTTTGTTTCAGCCCTCTGATCCCTTCTACAACATACTGCACTACTGTCACAGGGATGCTACGACAGAGAGTCGGGACTAAGTGGTTTACCAAACTGGATCTTAAGGGGTCCTACAATCTAATCCACATTAGGGAGGAAGATGAGTGGCAGACGACCTTCAATGCCTCAGAAGATCATTATGAAAACCTTGTCATTTGGGTTGACCAATGCCCCCACCGTTTCTCAACATTTTGCAAATTATATTTTCCAATTTGGAGGGTAGGTTTGTGGTAGTCTATTTGGATGACAAATTAATCTGTTTACCTGATCTAGAGTCACACCAGGTACATGTGAGGCAAGTTTTAGGCTATGTGCACACGTTGCGGAACTCCTGCGGAAGTTACCGCGGGAATTCTGGAATTCCATTCAGCGGGAAAACCGCATTTTAAATTCCCACGATTTTCCAGCAGAAAAACTAGCGATTTGCAAGCGTAATTAGCTGGCAGAATGCTAGTGTTTTCCAAGCAATCTGTAGCATCGCTTGAAGAACTGATTGACAGGTTGGTCACACTCGTCAAGCACAGTGTGTGACTAGTGTGACCAACTTTTTACTATTGAGGCTGCCTATGCAGCGTCAGTAGTAAAAAGATCTAATGTTAAAAATAATTTAAAAAATAAAAAATCGTATTTTTCTCACCTTCCGCGCAGCGTTCCCGATGCTCCCGTTCCCAGTAATGCCTTGCAAGACCTTTGATGATGTAGCGGTCTCGCGATACTTTAGCGGTCTCGCGAGACCGCTATGTCATCACAGGTCCTTGCCACAAGGCATTATTGGGAACGGTAGTTGGCGGGAGCATCGGTAAGGCTGCGCGGGACGCCGGAAGGTGAATATAACCCGATTTTTTTCTTTTAATTCTATTTTTTACAGGGATATGGTACTCACAGCCTGGAGGAGAGTCTCCTCTCCTCCACCCCCTGGGTACCATCCGCAAATGTTCTGCTTACTTTTCGCATGGTGGGTACAGCCACATGCGGAAAGTAAGCAGAACAATGTATTCCTATGTGGGCGGAATCGCCGCGATTCCGTAAAATTAATGAGCATGCTGCATATTTTTCCGCAATGCAATTCTGCCGCGGGAAATTCCACAGCATTAGCACAGCATTGCGGAATCCCATAGGATTGCATGGGATGCTTTTTTTTGGTTTTCGCGGCAAAATCACGCATTAAAAACTGCAATGCAAAAAGAAATGCAATGTGTGAACGCAGCCTTAAAGGTACTTGGGGATAATAAACTCTATATCAAGTCAGTGTTCACATTTCAGGAGATTCCATTTCTAGGGTATCTATTATTGTCTACCAGTTTTCGTATGGATCCTGCGGGTTTGGATTGGGATCCTCATGAAAATTTGAAGGCTTTATAATGGTTTATTGGTTTCACCAATTATTATCGCACGTTCATCAAGAACTTTTTGGTAGTGGCTGTCACTAACGGATATGACCAGGAAAGGGTCAGACTTTTCAAAATGATCTAAACCAGCCCGTCAAGACTTTACTTCCTTAAAGAAAAGTTTTGCTTATGCTAAGGTCCTCATACAACCTGATGTTTGTTTCCAACACATCAGAGTAAGAGGTAGGGTTTGTATTATCACAGGGTTCATCCTCAAGTAAATGGGGTCTGTGTGCCTTTTTCTCTAAAAAAAAATTGTCACCTGCTGAAAGGAATTATGATATCGGCAATAGGCAACTCTTGGCAATATAGTTAGCTGTCAAGGAATGGCATCATATTTTGGAAGGGGCTGTACATTTGGTCATGGTCATCACGATCATAAAAACATACTGTATTTGGAATCTGTTAAATAGCCCCTCCTAGATCGGCAAGGTGGTATTTGTTTTTCATCAGGTTTAACATTTTCATGACTTGTCGTCCGTGGGTTCAAAACGTCATAGCTGATGCATCGTCCCATTGATTTCCGGGGAGGGGTGTAGTGGTGGTGAGTCTGTTCCCATGTTGCAAAGAGGAGTAGTCATTCCTGCAATTTGTTTAGACATGGAAAAAGAGGTCATAGAGGTCTGCTTGTCCTCCTGGTAAACTGTTTGTTCATTTGAACCTCTGACTTAGAATTTTAAGTGAACATCATGATTTGGTTCTAGGTGGATATCTCAGTAGTAAAATTACCCCTGATCTACTCACTCATTTTTGGTGGCCAAGGTTACACCAGGATGTTCAGAATTATGTCTTGTCTTGCAATAATTGTGTGTGTGTTCGGAGGCCCCCCATACTCGTCTGTCCGGGGTTCTGAAACCTTTTACCATTCTTTTTAGACCATGGTCAGTGGATTTTATCACTAATCTGCCCTTGTCTGCATGTACAGTTGAATCCAGAAGTTTACGGTTTTAGGAAGTTTCGCCCCCAGTAGTTCGCCCCCAGAAATTTGCCCCCAGCAGTTCGCCCCTAGGAGGATTCGCCCCCGCATATTTCGCCCCCGTACATTTCGCCCCCAGCATTTCGCCCCCAGCAGTTCGTCCCCAGATTTTTCGCCCCTAGCAGTTCGCCCCCAGCAGTTCGCCCCCGGATGTTTTGCCCCCGGATTTTTCGCCCCCAGATGTTTCACCCCCAGCAGTTCGCCCCTTGATGTTTCGCCCCCAGCAGTTCACCCCCGGATATTTCGCCCCTGGATTTTTTGCCCCCGGATGTTTCGCCGCCAGCAGTTCTCCCCCGGATGTTTCGCCACCGGATGTTTCGCCCCCAGAAGTCCGCCCCCGGATGTTTCGCCCCCAGCAGTTCGCCCCCGGATTTTTGGCCCCCAGATTTTTCACCCCCGGCAGTTCACCCCCAGATGTTTCGTCCCAGCAGTTCGTCCCCGGATGTTTCGCCCCCGGATTTTTCGCCTCCGGAAGTTCACCCCCAGTAGTTTGCCTCCGGATGTGTGTACCCTGTTTTGCCCCCAGAATTTTGTGTTTGGATGTTTTGCCAGTTTGTCCTTGTGGTTCATGAATTCCCGTCCGTCATCAATTCACATGTCACAAAAGTACTGTACAGAGTGCTGCACTTTTGTGACATTTTACATCAACTGTTTCCATCTGTAAACCTCACAACTGATTGCATTATAGTGTCAGAGCATTTTGTCCACAATTTTAACAAGACATTTTCCAAAACGTTTCTAAAACGTTTTTGTGTTACAAAAACATACCACGAAAAAAATAAACGGATTAAAAAAATGCAGTGTGAATAAGACCTGATTAGGTGCGGAATGTAAACCACTCTAAACTCAAAACATTTTGTGAACTTTTACCTGACTCAGCACTGACCTGCTTTTTAGCAAGTTTTGTTGCAGATGTAACAATTTTCATGTCAGGTGTCCTGCAAGTTACATTAGACTAGCTTTTATTCCATCTTTATATCAGAATATAGCAGTGTCTAAAATCTCTACAAAGATTGAGGTGTACTAGCACAAAAAAATCTGTCAGCTTCCACAGCAATTCACTTTCTACAAGTATGAATTCAGTTCTATCCAAACATGGGAAGAAGAAGATGATCTATGAGCAGGGCTGCATCATCCATGAGCCAAGGTGAGAAGTCAGCTCAGGCGGCACAGAGTCTCTGAAGAGAGGGGGCGGCAGAGCAGCTTTGTCCCCTGCAATCAGATAAGTTGACGCTGTGCTCCTGGCTGCAATGCTGTTTGCGGTGATTGGTGATGAGTCACTTGTGTTTGTGTCACTGTGTGACACTGACACTGTGTGAAGATAAGAACCAGAGAGCTGCCTGGCTGGCTGTGATCAAGACCTGGGAGGGAGGAGGCTGCCTGTCTCTCTGTAATACTTTTGTTTCACTTTCATTTGAACAACAATTGGTTGGCTCTCTGCCTCCTCTGTGTCCACCCCCTGCAGCCAGGGAGTGTGATGAGATGATTGGTGATCCAGTCAGTGAGTCACAGTCACTCTACCTCTATGTATGTGTTCATTCCATGTCCTGTCCCAAACTCCCAGTGCAGACTGCAGATTACTGGGGAAGAACTTGGAGAACAGAGATCGAGATATAATACCCACATACATCAGCGATTGTAAGCTGCAGGAGTGAGTGGAGGCTCCATTATTCCCTATGTGGAGTGCGGGTGGAGGTCGGTGCCGGAGGCTCCATTATTCTCTATGTGGAGTGTGGCTCTGCGGGTGGAGGTCGGTACTGGAGGCTCCATTATTCTCTATGTGGAGTGCGGCTCTGCGGGTGGAGGTCGGTGCTGGAGGCCCCATTATTCTCTATGTGGAATGCGGCTCTGCGGGTGGAGGTCGGTGCCGGAGGCTCCATTATTCTCTATGTGGAGTGCAGCTCTGTGGGTGGAGTTCGGTGCTGGAGGCTCCATTATTCTCTATGTGGAATGCAGCTCTGCGGGTGGAGGTCAGTGCTGGAGGCTCCATTATTCTCTATGTGGAGTGCGGGTGGAGGTTGGTGCTGGAGGCCCCATTATTCTCTATGTGGAATGCGGCTCTGCGGGTGGAGGTCGGTGCCGGAGGCTCCATTATTCTTTATGTGGAGTGCGGCTCTGTGGGTGGAGTTCGGTGCTTGAGGCTCTATTAGTCTCTATGTGGAGTGTGGCTCTGAGGGTGGAGGTCGGTGCTGGAGGCTCCATTCTCTATGTGGAGTGTGGCTCTGCGGGTGGAGTTCGGTGCTGGAGGCTCCATTATTCTCTATGTGGAGTGCAGCTCTGCGGGTGGAGGTCGGTGCTGGAGGCCCCATTATTCTCTATGTGGAATGCAGCTCTGTGGGTGGAGGTCGGTGCTGGAGGCTCCATTATTCTCAATGTGGAGTGTGGCTCTGAGGGTGGAGGTCGGTGCTGGAGGCTCCATTCTCTATGTGGAGTGTGGCTCTGCAGGTGGAGGTTGGTGCTGGAGGCCCCATTATTCTCTATGTGGAATGCGGCTCTGCGGGTGGAGTTCGGTGCTGGAGGCTCCATTATTGTCTATGTGGAGTGCGGCTCTGCGGGTGGAGGTTGGTGCTGGAGGCTCCATTATTCTCTATGTGGAGTGCGGGTGGAGGTTGGTGCTGGAGGCCCCATTATTCTCTATGTGGAATGCGGCTCTGCAGGTGGAGGTTGGTGCCGGAGGCTCCATTATTCTTTATGTGGAGTGCGGCTCTGTGGGTGGAGTTCGGTGCTGGAGGCTCCATTATTCTCTATGTGGAGTGCGGCTCTGCGGGTGGAGGTCGGTGCTAGAGGCTCCATTATTCTCTATGTGGAGTGTGGCTCTGCGGGTGGAGGTCGGTGCTGGAGGCCCCATTATTCTCTATGTGGAGTGCGGCTCTGCGGGTGGAGGTTGGTGATGGAGGCTCCATTATTCTCTATGTGGAGTGTGGCTCTGCGGGTGGAGGTCGGTGCTGGAGGCTCCATTATTCTCTATGTGGAGTGTGGCTCTGCGGGTGGAATTCGGTGCTGGAGGCTCCATTATTCTCTATGTGGAGTGCGGCTCTGCGAGTGGAGGTCGGTGCTGTAGGCTCCATTATTCTATATGTGGAGTGCGGCTCTGCGGGTGGATGTCAGTGCTGGAGGCTCCATTATTCTCTATGTGGAGTGCAGCTCTGCGGGTGGAGGTCGGTGCTAGAGAATAATGGGGCCTCCAGCACTGACCTCCACCCGCAGAACCGCCCTCCACATAGAGAATAATGGAGCCTCCGGCACTGACCTCCACCCGCAGAGCCGCGCTCCACATAGAGAATGGAGCCTCCAGCACCGAATTTCACCCGCAGAGCCGCACTCCACATAGAGAATAATGGAGCCTCCAGCACTGACCTCCACCCGCAGAGCCGCGCTCCACATAGAGAATAATGGAGCCTCCGGCACCGACCTCCACCCGCAGAGCCGCGCTCCACATAGAGAATAATGGAGCCTCCGGCACCTACCTCCACCCGCAGAGCCGCGCTCCACATAGAGAATAATGGAGCCTCCGGCACCTACCTCCACCCGCAGAGCCACAATCCACATAGAGAATAATGGGGCCTCCTTGTGGAGTGTGGCTCTGCGGGTGGAGGTAGGTGCTGGAGATTCCCCATTACTGGGCACAGGGGGCAGTAACCTTTTCAGAGCTGAGACTATCTTGGTGCTTTTTTGTTGTCACTTTCTAAGAATCATAGCATTTTGTTCCTTTTCCTCTGATAGATGCATATGACCCAAGTATGGAAAACAGGAAGTAACGAAACACATATTACAATGTCCCTTTTGTCATGTCCCACGACTTGGGAAATCATTTAATATTTGCATTGTTTGTGTTGTATCCTTGTTGCTAGGCAGAAGTTTGCCTTTCCCTGTATTTTGTCCCAACTCTCTCCCTGTAGCCCTGTGATGTATGTTTGTTCCCTCCCTTATTCTCCATTTTGTGATCGTCCCTCCATCTGTATGCATCCTGTTGCATGTGCTCTGAAGAATATTCCTTTTTACCTGCTGCTTTCATCATAATACAAGAATTTCAGTTAAAGCATCCCTCTTTTCCTGGAGTCTTCTTACATGAGATCGTGGCTGAGTTAAGCTGTCTGATTAATCGGTATGAACGTGAGTACAGGTCGATACGGAAAGGGCCCAGAAAGAGAGGTCTATCCAGGCACCATACGTTCTACATATCCATGAGTCAGAACAGTAAAAAGGAATAACCTGCCTTCAGAGACAGTAACTCAAGGTCTGTGCTGAATCTCAGTGGAAAAGGACATTTTCCAGATAGACTGTAACCCAGTTCCAGCCAGACCGCAGCGTGCATAGAAGCCACACTGCAGCTGAACAGAGAGGAATATAACTCCCATCATTACACAGGACCCTGCAGCTGCTCCAGCATTAGATACAAAGTATCAACTCTGTGCAGAGTCTGTGTATTTCCTGTTGCTGAACAGTGAGAAGTATAACCCTCATCATCCACTCTTCCTGCCTGCAATCTAATCATGTCTGAAGCAAGGAATACAATGTCCTTACCAGACTTACAAGCACAGGAAAGAGACCCAGACCCCCATCCACCATCTAGCGAAAGGGGAAAACGTACAGTCAAACCCACATGGAAAGTCATGGAGAATTTAGAGACTGCAAAATGTGAATTATATAGTGATGTGTCTTCAGTATGGAAGAAAGTGCTGAGTCACATAGACACTGTATCAAGGCCTGCTTCTCATGAGTTACCACCAGAGGGAGTTCTAGAACAATTATGCACAGCATACCAAATGTACATGCAGAAGAGTGACCAATATATTATTCTCCTGAAGAAACTGAATCTCCCAGAGACTTTAAACGAATTGCAAGGTTTCCAGCAGCTTAATTCTGAAAGAGACTGCACTGTACGTGACATTAAAGCCAAGATAGAGGCTAGAATCGCACGAACACCAGATGCATCAACTCGCTCATCCAAATCGTGTAAGCACTCAAAACGTTCATCTAGGTCAAGTTCATCAAAATATTCTACTCTTACTGAGCAGCTTATAAGAGCACGTGCTAAGGCTGAAACTACTAAGGTACAAGCTGCCTTTGCACAAAAGAGAGCAGAAATGGATGCAGCTGCTGCACAAAAGAGAGCAGAAATGGATGCAGCTGCTGCACAAAAGAGAGCAGAAATGGATGCAGCTGCTGCACAAAAGAGAGCAGAAATGGATGCAGCTGCTGCACAAAATAGAGCAGAAATGGATGCTGAAGCGGCACGCATGGAAGCTCTAGAGAAGGAATGTGAGCATGCAACAGCCATGGCAGAATTAAAGGTACTCGAGCAGGCTATCAGTGGGAGTCAAAGAGACAGCGTCAGTTTGTGTGAAATGGAGGCAGAAGACCCTATTGAACGCACAAGAGACTACGTGCTAAGCCAAGATGGCGAACCGCAGATCATCACTAACACTCCTGATGGTGTTGAGGCTTCTCCAGAGCACCAGGATGCCGATCCACTTACAGAATCCTGCATTCAAGGTCAGTACAATGCTCCCAAACTTGAACTTCCTTCATATTCCAGTATGCGCCAAAACCCTGCATCTCACCAAACTCCACAGGCTAATACCTACATGCAACCCAATATGCCGGCAGGTCATTATACCCTCGACAACCACACAGTGCCACCTCCGCAGGTAGCAGAAACTATACCCACCAAACCAGTTGCTGGACTAAATGCATATGCCACTCCATACTTCCCCATGTTTCAAGGCCAAGACGTCTCCACCCCTATGTACAACACCGCTCAGCCTACAATTGTGCATCCTAAGTCAGAAAGAACAGACATGTCCGACTTCGCAAGGTACATGATTCGCCGTGAACTTACTAAAACCGGTCTCACAAGGTTCGACGACCAACCTGAAAATTACAGAGGTTGGAAAAGTGCCTTTAGAACCCTAACTAGTGACCTCGGCATCACTGCTGCGGAAGAGCTGGACCTGCTGATCAGATGGTTAGGACCACAATCCACAGAGCGTGTCAAGAGACTCAGGTCTGTACATATCAGTAATCCAATGGCTGGTCTCATGGCTGCATGGGAAAGACTAGAGAGAAACTTTGGCAGTCCAGAAGCCATAGAGGATGCACTGTTCAAGCGACTACAGAGTTTTCCAAAGATATCAAGCAAGGACAGTTCAAAGTTCCTAGAGCTCAGTGACCTGCTGTTAGAGCTCCAGCTGGCCAAGGCAGACACCCACCTACCTGGCCTCAGCTACCTGGACACTGCTCGTGGAGTAAACCCCATTATCTCTAAGCTACCATACAATGTACAAGAGAAGTGGACTGCAATAGGGTCAAAATACAAGAAAGACCATCAAGTGTCATTTCCTCCGTTCTCCTACTTCTGTGAGTTTATAAAAGACATTGCAGAGCGTAAGAACGACCCAAGCTTTTCCTACGGAGAATCCAGTGGCCCAGCTTCACCTAATTCTAAATACGTGAGCACACGCTCGAATGACAGAAACCGCAGGGGTCCAGTGTCAGTGAAGAAGACGGATATTCTTCCCTTACCAACATCAGCCCCAGGCAAGAACAAGGGTGAAAAGATAGAGAACCCAAATCGTGAGTGTCCCATCCACAAGAAGCCACATCCCTTAAAAAAGTGCATCGGCTTCAGGAAGAAACCGCTCCAAGAACGCAAGGAACTTCTAAAGAAGTTCAGGGTATGCTACAGATGTTGTGCTTCTACTGAACACCTTGCTAAAGACTGTAAAACTACAATTAAGTGTATGGAGTGTGACAGTGAGGATCACGTACAAGCACTCCACCCATACCGTCCTGACTCTACACGTACTCCTTCCCCCACCACGAGCCATGGCGGGGAGGACGCAACTCAAACTGCAAGTCATACCACAATATCTTCTTCATGCACAGAAGTCTGCAGAGAAGGTCTCTGGGACAAGTCCTGTGCGAAGATTTGTCTTGTGAACGTATATCCCAACGGTCACCCAGAGAAAGCCGTGAAGGTGTACGTCCTCTTGGATGATCAGAGCAACCGATCACTTGCAAGGTCAGAACTCTTTGATATGTTTAACTTAAAGGGAAATGATTACCCTTACACCTTAAGTACCTGCAGCGGTGTTACAGAGGTCTCTGGGAGAAGGGCCAGTGGTCTTATAGCGACATCCCTCGAAAACACCGTAGAGATACCCTTACCTACACTTGTCGAGTGCAACCAGATTCCATCCAATCGAGAAGAGATCCCAATGCCAGAGGCTGCTCTTCATCACCCACATCTCAAGGGGATAGCAAACAAGATGGTTGAGGGCTGGTATCTACCAGCCCTCAACAACAGCGCAGATATCCTGATTCTGCTTGGCAGAGACATTCTCCGGCTGCACAAGGTACGTCAGCAAATTAACGGACCACATGACGCACCATTTGCCCAACGCTTTGATCTAGGCTGGGTAATTATAGGCGATGTTTGCATACACAAGATGATGAGACCTAATAACATCTCCTCTTACAAAACACACATCTTGCCAAATGGTCGCAGCACTCATTTTCAGCCATGCCCACATCATTACTGGGTGAAAGAGAAAGTGAGTAACACCAAGAGGCAACAGGAATCCTTCAACAACATGAACATGCTCCAGCCCTGGGACGAAAACCTCGGGTCAACAGTGTTCGATTCCACAAGTGAAGACAACAAGTTAGCACCCATAAGGGAAGATAAAGAATTCATAAAGGTTATGGACAAAGAATTTGTTCAAGATGACTCCAACAGTTGGGTAGCTCCTTTACCCTTTCGTTTCCCAAGAGCAAGGTTGCCAAACAACCTGCAGCAAGCAACTGCAAGGTTCTCATCCTTAAAACGTACCCTAAAGAGGAAACCAGAGATGGAGAAGCATTTCTTGACTTTATGCAGAACATCTTTGACAAAGATCATGCTGAACCTGCGCCACTGAAGGAAGGAGAAGAATGTTGGTACCTTCCATCCTTTGGTGTCTATCACCCTCGCAAGCCTAACCAGATCAGAGTGGTGTTTGACTCCAGTGCTCAGTATGAAGGCCTCTCTCTCAACAACCTGCTACTAACTGGACCCAACCTGAACAACAGCCTCCTTGGAGTATTGATCCGCTTCAGACAAGAACCTGTTGCTATAATGGCGGACATCCAGCAGATGTTTCATTGCTTCATCATGAAGGAAGACAGCAGAAACTATCTTAGGTTCCTATGGCACAAAGACAACAATGTCAACAATCAAGTCATAGACTACCGGATGAAGGTCCATGTCTTCGGCAACAGTCCTTCACCTGCTGTGGCGATCTACGGACTGAGACGGACAGCCCAGGAAGGTGAGAGAGAGTACGGATCCGATGCTCGTCAATTCGTAGAGAAGAACTTCTATGTAGACGACGGGCTCAAGTCCTTGCCCACAAGTGAAGAGGCAATTGACCTACTCTCCAGGACACAGGAAATGCTATCCACATCAAACCTCAGACTCCACAAGATCATCTCTAACAGTCAAGAAGTAATGAGCGCGTTTCCATCTGAGGACCATGCCACAAACCTAAAGGACCTCAACCTAGGTTCTGATGTTCCTCCCACACAGCGCAGCCTTGGCCTACTGTGGGATATCAAACAGGACACCTTCACCTTCCAAGTGTCGCCCTGTGACAAACCCTTTACCAAACGAGGAGTCCTATCTGTCATAAACAGCATCTACGATCTTCTCGGGTTTGTAGCATCCATCACTATTCAAGGCAAGATACTGTTAAGACAGCTCACTGCCGAGAACACTGATTGGGACACCCCGCTTCCGACTCAGAAACAGCAAAGGTGGGAGACATGGAAGAAGTCCTTGAAGTTCTTAGAACAACTCCAAGTCCCACATTGTTATTCTCCAATGATTCTTACCCCAGCTACACTTCTTACACAGAAGATTGGAGCTGCTACAGTTCCTTCCAGGAATTTCGATAACAAGGACATTTACAAACGTCAGTGGAAGCAAGTACAACACATAGCTAGCGTGTTTTGGCACCGTTGGAAGACCGAATACTTGCACCTGCTTCAAAACCGTCACAAATGGCAGACACCCAGTCCCAATCTCCAAGAAGGAGACCTTGTCCTCTTAAAAGACAAAGAGGCACATCGTAACGACTGGCCAATGGGTCTTATCACCAAGGTCATGCCCAGCGAGGATGGAAAGACTCGTAAGACAGAAGTTAAGGTGACAAAAGGGGGCTCTACCCGAACCTTCTTCCGTCTGGTCACTGAACTCGTGCTGCTTCTACCAAAGGAGGACGTCACATGAACTGAACATTGCTCCTGGACGTTGCTCACGGCGGGGAGTATACCTACTCATTCCCCAGTTTTATTGAACATTGACATTCTCCATTGGATTGAACTTTGAACATTGCCATTGGATTGCTGGGTTGGTGGAAGAGTTGGCATGTTTGCGGCTTCCCCAATCCAAAGATGGGTTTAATAGACTTGGACTTATCTTCCGGTGTGATCTACGGGTCAACAACAACGAGTTGGACTTTAAAAATGTTTATTATTGCATGCATGTTTTTCTTTTCTCTTGTTTTTCAGGTTCGAACGACTTCGAAGAATTACGGACATCGTGAAATCCAAGGATTTCAGACGGGGAGTGTCATGTCCCACGACTTGGGAAATCATTTAATATTTGCATTGTTTGTGTTGTATCCTTGTTGCTAGGCAGAAGTTTGCCTTTCCCTGTATTTTGTCCCAACTCTCTCCCTCTAGTCCTGTGATGTATGTTTGTTCCCTCCCTTATTCTCCATTTTGTGATCGTCCCTCCATCTGTATGCATCCTGTTGCATGTGCTCTGAAGAATATTCCTTTTTACCTGCTGCTTTCATCATAATACAAGAATTTCAGTTAAAGCATCCCTCTTTTCCTGGAGTCTTCTTACATGAGATCGTGGCTGAGTTAAGCTGTCTGATTAATCGGTATGAACATGAGTACAGGTCGATACGGAAAGGGCCCAGAAAGAGAGGTCTATCCAGGCACCATACGTTCTACATATCCATGAGTCAGAACACCTTTCCTGTCCCCACACACAGTATAATGTTCCCACAGTATCACCATCCCCCCACACACAGTATAATGTTCCCCACTACCGTCACCCCCCCACATAGGGTATAATGTTCCCCCAGTACCGCCATCCCCCCCATACAGAGTATAATAAAAAAGAAAAAATGCCAGCTTACCCGGTTGGTTCAAAAGATAAGCTGCTATACTGTATAGGCTCTCAGCAACGGATAAATGACAGGAGCTCTTGTCAACAATAAATGCGTAAAGGAGATTAATCCAGCGAGCCAAGTTTGAAGTACATAAAAAATCTTGTTCTTTATTTCAAACATAGATTAAGAATATTTATCCATAGCAGCATATTATAAATATAGGCAGAGATAGGAAAAATTACTGCTGTAAAGCAGTAATTTTTCCTATCTCTGCCTATATTTATAATATGCTGCTATGGATAAATATTCTTAATCTACGTTTGAAATAAAGAACAAGATTTTTTATGTACTTCAAACTTGGCTCGCTGGATTCATCTCCTTTACGCATACAGAGTATAATGTTCCCCCAGTACCCAGTATCAGCCCTTGGTTTATGCAGGACTCTGCTGTCTGTGCTGGTTCTCATCGTCCTGGATGATTTGAAGTTTATGTGTGGGGTCAGGGAGGGTTTACAGTGTGGATGCAGCAGAGCCGTGTATGCTAGGTGTACGGAGCAGAGCCGTGTGTGTACGAGGTGTATGGAGCAGAGCCGCTAGTGTGTGAGTTGTACGGAGCGGAGCCGCACGTGTACGAGGTGTACGGAGCAGAGTCGCACGTGTGTGTATGGAGCGGCGCCGCGTGTGTGTGAAGTGTATGGAGCGGAACCGCATGTGTACAAGGTTTACGGAGTAGAGCCATTAGTGTACAAGGTTTACAGAGCGTGGCCACGTGCCTATAAGGTGTACGGAGCAGAGTGGCACGTGTGTGTATGGAGCGGCGCCGCGTGTGTGTGAAGTGTATGGAGCGGAACCGCATGTGTACAAGGTTTACGGAGTGGAGCCATTTGTGTACAAGGTTTACAGAGCGTGGCCACGTGCCTATAAGGTGTACGGAGCAGAGCCGCTTGTGTACGAGGTTTACGGAGTGGAGCCATGTGTGTACTGAGTGGAGCCGTGTGTGTGCGAGGTGTACAGAATGGAACCGTCTGTATGAGGCATAAAAAGCAGAACCGTGTGTGTATGATGTATGCGGCGCCATACGTGTACAAGGTGTATGGTGGGGAGCATTCATACCTCCCAGCGGGACAGTCCCGATATTGAGAGAGATACTGCCCCGGCTGGGAGCTTACTTTTCCAGCGGACACAGGAGTACACGGCGGAGCCCCGAGGAGCACTTTAAAATTCGCACATGACGTTCCACTGGAAATGACGTGCTAGAAGCTGACCGGAAATGAGGTAATTTCGGGAGGAGATTGTGACGGAACCATGGAGGCACTTCAGGGAATGCTTCAGATCCATCACCGTGTCCTCCTCCAACAGCACGGATAGCAGGACCGCCTTGAACTCGGGGATGCCGGCCATGTGAGCGGATCATGATATATCCTGCATTGGGAGGCTCAGGTGGGCACTACAGTGGGAGCCGGGCTGCTATAGTATCTTTATAGAATCTTTCTTTCTCTCTCTGTTTCTTTATCTCTCTAATCTTTCTTTTTTTCTTTCTCTCTCTCTCTCTCTGTTATTTCTTTCTTCTTTCTTTTCTTTCTCTCTGTTCTTTCTTTCTTCTTTCTTTTTCTGTTCTTTCTTTCTTTTTTTCTTTCTTTCTCTCTCTCTGTTCTTTCTTTCTTTCTCTCTCTGTTTTCTTTTTTCTCTCTGTTCTTTGTTTCTTTTCCTCAGTACCAGTCAGCATGCCCACAGTACCAGAAGAATAAGGGGGGTTGGAAACTAGGTGGCACTGGTCACTTTGAGCCTCTCATACTTTTTATTGGTGTATAATGCCCTGAGCACCCCTTAAAGAGGGCCAGCGCCAGACAACAGGGTACAAACAAATCACTATTACTATCAGTCCAAGTGGACAATTATATACGTAAAGGTAATGATGTCCCTGTGCCAAGCAGTGCGGAGGATCAGAATACAGGAGACCAGAGCAGCGGGGTTTGGGGAGAAGAATAGAAGAATTATATGGGGCCCATTATACTGTCTGGAGCATTATATGGGGCCCATTACACTGTATGAAGTAATATATCGTGCCCATTATGCTGTATGAAGTAGTATATGGTGCCCATTATACTGTATGCAGTAATATATAGGGCCCATAATACTGTATGGAGCATTATGTGGGGATAAGGGATGACTTTCTGTTTGTTGTGGATCTGACCGCTGGGACACCCATGATCCTAGGAAACGTAGCTTTGAAGAGCACCATGTAAATGGAGCTGTTGTCAATCATACTCACTGTGGTGCCATTCACATGTGGCTCTTCAAATAACTCCTTAAAGAGAGTGATATGGGGACGACAAAGTATAGCAAAAATTCACTGATCGGGGTGAGGAGTGCTATAGTTTGTGGGCTGGTGGGATTTGTGTGGCAGTGCTGCATTTTTGTCCCAGTCTGGCCCTGTGGCTGGCCTACCAATGCCATTAATGGCCCTTGTTCTGGATACTTCTGTGTTGTTCTTGTATGTGCGTGTGATGCCGCTGACATCCTTGTGTTTGGACACCTTTTTTTCTATTTATCTAAATCAAAATGTCCACTATTGAACTCAGTTTTACAGGATAGATATGAAAATTTACTTTGTGTGGGAGGGGGGGGGGCGTCATTCTGCTGTTCGCCTCAGGCAGCAGAGAGGCTAGGTTCACCCCTGTCTACGAGAATCACATTTACGTATTTTCCAAACGAACGGCTGACGATGTCTATTCTATCTGGGTGTGTGAAAAACGGTTGACTTGCAAGGGACGTGTTTGGACCAATGAAGCATCTGGTGAAGTGGTGAAAGTAACCAACCCCACAACCACGCAGCACAAGCAGCAAGACCTGAAGCAATCCGACTTGTCAATGAGGCGGTTACCAGGGCAAGGACAACACAGGAGACACCACAACAGATTCTCACAGAAGTCATTTCAGGAGACCATTCTAATGTTGTAGCACTTCTCCCAAAGAAAGCATCACTGAAGAGAACAATACGATTATCAAAGCAACTTGGCAATATTTCAAGGTTGCCCCAAACCCTTCATCAACTTGTTATTCCCCAGGAGTTCCAGGGGATCAATATTGATGGCATCCAGCAGCAGTTCCTTCTGCATGACTCTGGTTAGCATTTAACATTTCCATTATATAGAATTATGGCAAAGCTTATGTTGCACAAATGTGAAAAATTATCTATTACAAAGTGCTGATATAGAATACTATGTGATTATTTTACCTTAAAGGGAAACTTTGAGGATAGTATAATGTAGGATGAGGCCTACTGATTCCAACTATGCCTCACTTGTTTAGTTGCAGTCTGATTTTCTGCTCAGCTTCAAAGTAGAAGTCCTGCCTTTGAGATACAGTGGCCTGCCATGCTGATAAGCAGAGTGGTAACCTTGTCCACCAACCATGATTTCCAGGTATCCAGCCATTGTCAATCACAGCCAGAGGACAAAATTGTTGCATCAAAATCGCATCACTAGATGTCAATTTTAGTGTAGAATTTTCTGCTATAAATTAGCTGCAGATTGTCTGCTGCAACTCCTTAGTGCATGTGAATGGACCTTAAGGATTCATTAACATGTCTCCTAACCTCTGCCCTGCCCCTTTAGCCACGCCCCCTGCCAACAGCCTGAAATGAAGTTCCAATGCTGAATTAGTGCTGGGAAGAGGGTACACCATACTCCGGTAGGTGCCGGTCACGTACCGAAGCATGGCAGGGGGTTAATTAATATTCACCACCTGCTGCCACACGCTGCTTTGATACAGGACCTGGAATGATGTATGCAATCATGTGATCGCTCACGTCTCAGGATCTGCATCGAAGCATAGTGAGGAAAGCAGCGCAGCAGCAGGCGGTGAGTATTAGTTTATCCTTGCCATGCTCCAGGAGGAGACAGGCACCTACTAGAGCATGATAGATCAAAGGGGCCCACTGTTCATGGGCGCATTACACCCCTTGGTGGCAGGCCCCTGACGGCCCGGGGGCAGTGGCGTCCCCTGCCTACATGGTAGGTATGCCACTGCTGCACTGCATGTCATTTTTTTAACTGTGCATTTTTTCATGAGCATTTGGATGGGATTTAGACATTTACGCTGCATATGACCCCGACCTAATGAACCGTTGAGTTAGTATGCTTTTTTTCACCAATACTTCTTACATGTTTGCTCATTTTTCCTGATGTAAACCTTTTATTATCATGGAATTCTGCATTTTGCTAGTTTCTGCTGCTGTTATTCCTTTCACGACTTTGAAAATGTGACATTTTTGAAGCTTGGAAGCATTTTTAAACAGGAATATATCATTTTCCACCGGGACAATACACGTCATAGAAAAAACTATTGTTTAGCTCCTTCACACCAGATTTTGCTTCAATTTAACGTTTCTGTTATAAAATCAGAAAATCTGAAGCAAAATGTGCATTTTAATGTGAGATATGAACAACGGATGTTTCTGATTAGGAAAATTTATTGTGAATTCATCCCAAAATTCTCTGTCACGCATCCGCCCTTTTTGCGCTGCACCAAGCGCACAAAAATGCAACACAGTGCGTTTGGCGCACGACGACGCAGTGCAAAAAGGGCGGATGCGCGGGCAAAAGTGTACCAGCGCACAACCAGCGTACCCAATGCTAAGTATAGGGTATGCTGATCGCATGCAGCGTCATGCGATCAGAGGAGGAGCTGACCGGAGGAGGCACAGCCGGGGGCGGAGCTTAGCGGCGGCCCTGCGCTGCGCCCAGTAACGCTAGTGTGAAACTAGCCTAAGAGTCCAAGAAAAAATATGCAACTACAGGTAGAGAAAAGTTATTTCATGTGGCAGAAATGACCAGAGTACATATTAGAGATTTGAAAGCTAAAGTATAAGGAAGATATATAAAAGAAAAAGTGTTGCTACATTACCTTAAGTAGTGGGGGTACCCCATCGCGTGTTTCGCATTTGCTTTTTCAAGGGGAGTGTGTTTTTTAATATAATCAGGTAAAATTACCTTTGTTCCCTGTATATTGACCCCAAAAGCTGAGGGTGAAACATCTGGGGTCAAAATGCTAGGGGCAAAACATCAGATGGTGACACTTCCAGGGACAAAATGCTGTAGGTGAAACATCCGGGGGCAAACTGCTGGGGGCGAACAATCCAGGCGCGAAACATCCAGTGGCAAAACATCGGGGGGCGAACTGCCAGGGGCGATCTGCTGGGGGTGAAACATCCGGGGGCGAACTGCTGGGGGTGAAACATCCAGGGGCGAACTGCTGGGGGCGAAACATCCTGGGGCGAACTGCTGGGGGCGAAACATCCGGGGGCGAACTGCTGGGGGTGAAACATCCGGGGGCACACTGCTGGGGGCGAAACACCCAGGGGCAAACTGCTGGGGGCAAAACATCTGGGGGCGAAGTGCTGGGGCGAAACATCCGAGGGCGAAAAATCCGGGGGCGAACTGCTGGGGGCGAAACATCCGGGGGCGAACTGCTGGGGGCGAAACATCCGGGGGCGAACTGCTGGGGGTGAAACATCCGGGGGTGTACTGCTGGGGGTGACACATCCGGGGGCGAACTGCTGGGGCGAAACATCCAGGGGCGAACTGGGGACTGCTGGGGGCGAAATGTGCAGGGGTGAAATGTGCGGGGGCGAAACCTCCTGGGGGCCAAATGCTGGGGATGAAATGTGCGGGGGCAAAATGTACCCAGGGGTGAAACATCCAAATCCCGAAGTTTACATACACTATATAAAAAGACACATATGCATGTTTTTCTCAATATCTGACATGAAATCAGAATAAGCCTTTCCCATTTTAGGTCAATTAGGATTGCCATAAGTTTTAATATTTGCCCAATGCCAGAATAATGAGAGAGAGAATGTTTTAAGACATTTTTATTACTTACTGCAAAGTAAAAAATTGACATACATTTCATTAGTATTTGGTACCATTGACCTTAAACTGAATGAATTGGGTAAAATGTTTAGGATATCCTTCCACAAGCTTCTCACAATACTTAGTTGTAATTTTGGCCCATTCCTCCTGACAAGACTGGTGTAACTGATCCAGATTTATAGGTCGCCTTGCTCGCATTTGCCTTTTCAGCTTTGCCCATAAATTTTCAATGGGACTAAAGGTACTGTCACACTTAGCGATGTACCAGCGATCCCGACCAGTGATATGACGCGGTCAGGATCGCTGGTACATCGCTAAGTGGTCGCTAGTGAGCTGCCACACAGGCAGATCTCACCAGCGACATCGCTGGGGACGGGGGTCGCTACTTACCTGTCACACCTGGCGATCCTGCGTCCTCCCGCCCGGCTCCACGCGTCGCTCGTCTTCTCCACAGGAAGCACCGCAGGAAGCTGACGACGAGAAACAGTCCAGGACGTTCTCACGCGATCAGCGATAACCAGCGGGGGAGCGGGTCGTAGGTAAGTATCAGACACAGTGATATCGCTAGCAATATCGCTATAACGTCACTAGTTATAGCGATATTGCTAGCGATATCGCTTAGTGTGACATGCCCTTAAGATCAGAGCTTTGTGATGGCCACTGCAAAACATTGACTTTGTTGTCATTAAGCCACTTTGTTACCATTTTTGCAGTATGCTTTGGGTCATTGTCCATTTGGAAGACCCGTTTCCGCCCAAACTTTAACTTCCTGGCTGATGTCTTGAGATGGATGTTGCTTCAGTAGTGACACATAACATTCTTTTCTCATGATGCCATCTATTTTGTGAAGTGCACCAATCCCTCCTGCAGAAAAGCAACCCTACAACATGATGCTGCCACCTTCATGTTTCACTGTTGGGATGTGTTCTTAGGCTTCCAAGCTTCTCCCTTTTTCCTCCAAACGTAACGATGGTCATTATGCCCAAAAAGTTCAATTTTAGTTTGATCAAACCACAGCAGGACATGTCTCCAAAAATTAAGGTCTTTGTTCCTGTGCGCATTTGCAAACATTAAGGCCCCGTCACAAACAGCGAGATCGCTAGCGAGATCACTGATTTTGTGACGCATCAGCGATCTCGCCAGCGATATCGCTGTGTGTGACATGCATCAGCGACCACCCCCGCGCCAGATATCGCTGATCGTGCAGGAGTGTCCTGTGCCATTTTTTGATCGTTGGTCTCCCGCTGGCTAGCCCGCATCTTTGCATGTGGCAGCGGGAGACCAACGATCAGCGAGCTCCCAGCGCTGTAAGCAGATGCTGGAAACTGGTATCCAAGGTCAATATATCGGGTAACGAAGCACACGTCGCTTAGTTACCCGCTGTGTACCTTGGATACCTGCGTGTTCGCGCTTGCAGCTGGTATCCAAGGTACACAGCGGGTAACTGAGTGACGCGTGCGCTTAGTTACCCGATATTTACCTTGGATTCCAGCATCCTCGCTGGTCCTGATCGCTGGTGAGTCTGCCTGTTTGACAGCTCACTAGCGATCATGTAGCGAGGCACCAGCGATCCTGACAAGGTCGTATCATTGTCGGGATCGCTGGTGCATCGTTTAGTGTGACGGGACCCTTAGTCTTGTTTTTTTATGTTTCTTTTGGAGTAATGAATTCTTCCTGGCAGAGTGGCCTTTCAGCCCATGTTGATACAGTGCTATTTTCACTATGGATATTGACACAATCTTACCATCTTCTGCAGTCGTCTTCCTAAGGGTCTTTTACTTTTGTCCTTGGGTTGATATGCATATGTTGGA
This sequence comes from Dendrobates tinctorius, assembly GCF_039654945.1. Taxonomy (NCBI): domain Eukaryota; kingdom Metazoa; phylum Chordata; class Amphibia; order Anura; family Dendrobatidae; genus Dendrobates; species Dendrobates tinctorius. The sequence continues at coordinate 2,613,592 of NW_027361693.1, forward strand.
CCAAAGCACGTTCATCTCTGAGACACAGAACACATATCTGTCCTGAGGGTTATGATGGTTGGACATTCCCATCTTGTTTGTACTTGCATATAATTGTTTGTACAAATGAACGAGTTAGACGTTGTATCCAAGTATGAGCCAGACTTGTACAAGTCCACAATTCTCTTCCTGATATCTTGGATGATTTCTTGAGACTTTCCCATGATGCTACAAAAAGAAGAAGTGTGTTTCAGGTGTGTATTAAAATACATCCACAAGTGTGTCTCTAATTATTCAGATGTTGACAAAAATCAGAAGTTTCCAAGCACATGACATCATCATATAGGCGGTCCAGAATTGTTTAAAGGCATAGTAATCTTAAGGTACTGTCGCACTTAGCGATGCACCAGCGATCCCGACAACGATATGGATCACTGGTGCATCGCTAAGTGGTCGCTAGTGAGCTGCCACACAGGCAGATCTCACCAGCGACATAGCAGTGGTCGGGGGTCGCTACTTACTTGTCAGACGAGGCGATCCTGACGTCCTCCCACCCGCATCCACGCGTCGCTCATCTCCACAGCAGGAAGCCCAGCAGGAAGTTGACAACGAGAAATGGCCCAGGCCGTTCTCGTGCTATCAGCGATAACCAGCGGGGGAGCCGGTCAGAGGCAAGTATTACACATAGCGATATCGCTAGCAATATCGCTGCTACATCACAAAACTAGTGACGTTATAGCGATATTGCTAGCGATATCACTTAAGGGGGTTTTACACATAGCGATTTCGCTAGCAATATCGCTATAACGTCACCGATTTTGTGACGTTATAGCGATATCGCTAGCGATATCGCTATGTGTGATACTTACCTCCGACCGGCTCCCCCGCTGTCCATCGCTGATCGCGCGAGATCGGCCGGCTCCATTTCTCGTCGGGCGCTTCCTGCTGGGCTTCCTGTGGCGCCGACGAGCGACGTGTGGACGCGGGCGGGAGGACGTCAGGATCGCCGCGTCTGAAAGGTAAGTATCGTCCGCTGCATCGCTGTGAGATTTGCCTGTGTGGCAGCTCACTAGCGATCATTTAGCGATGCACCAGCGATCCTGACCGGGTCGTATCGTGGTCGGGATCGCTGGTGCATCGCTAAATGTAAAAGGGCCTTTAGTGTATGCAAACTTTTGACTTTGCAGTAAGTAATAAAAATGCCTTAAAACATTATCTCTCTCATTATTCTGGCATTTGGCAAATATTAATACTTATGGCAATCCTAATTGACCTAAAACGGGAAAGGTTTATTCTGATTACGTCAGATATTGAGAAAAACATGCATATGTGTCTTTTTATATAGTGTATGTAAACTTCTGGTTTCAACTGTAAATTGTAATATTAATGGTTGAAGATAGATTTAGCGAAATGGCGCATTTTATTGCTCTACTGGCACTTACAAATGCAAAAACTTTGCCACAAGTTTTCATTAATGAGATTGTGATACTTCATGGGATCCCCTCTGATATAAATTGGATCTCATGATCAGAAACAATATCAAAGTTTTGGAAGGCGTCTTGTGCTCGTTTAGGTATTCATCTTTCATTTTATTCCACCTTTCATCCACAGTATAATGGGCAGACTTAACGGGTGATTCAGAATCTTGATACATAACTGAGGTGTTTTGTTTTTGAAAATCAGGAGGATTTACTCTTAGCTGAGTTTGCAGTGAATAACCATCATCATGAGTCTACAGCAGGGTCGGACTGGCCCACCGGAGAACCGGAGGATTCTCCGGTGGGCCCTGGCATCTGGTGGGCCCTGGCAACTGCTGGCATACAGGGCCAGCAGTTGCCTAGGGCCACCGCTGCTCCAGGGGCCCCCAGCCAGTGGTGTGTCGCTATTGTGGTACACCACGCAACTGCTAATGGGGGCCCTGTGCCAGCGGAGCAGCAGCCAGGAGCCCCTGTCCCCGCTGCTAAAATGAAATGAATATTCACTGCTTCCCATGCCCACATGGGAGTGGAAAGCAGTGAATATCATTTCATGGTCTCCACTCCCCCAGGGGCCCCGCCCCCCAGTCTGGGCAGCCGCTATGCGGCAGTAAGTGAGGGCCGGCGCCGCCCTCAATTGTAATGGGAGAGAGCGTCAGATGACTTTTTTTTGCAAAAAAACGTATCGTCTAAATACTCTATATTTGTTGTCATCTTTTTATCAGCACTTGCTGACTACTGTCATATGTGTTACTGCAAGGTATTTCTGCACATTTGTCATTCTGTGCTTTCTGTTTGTGTTTCAGTCAGTGGGTGGTGTGAACATTGTCTGACCGACTTGTTCACATTTGTGCATGTCACATGTGTTTTTAATCCAGTTTTTTTTGTGCTTATGCATGATTTGAGAGACCCCACCCCTCTTTTGTGTGACATGCACATAAAGAGCTGTCTTACACCACGTGCCCATACTAGAAAGCACCTGTCTTTATCCTGTTCATTTAGACACTGTTCATATGTTCACGTTTTAAATACATTAGATAGGGATTGCTTCAATAAGAGTTACCTTGACGAGGTGGAGCAGCTTGGTATACATTTTTTTGCAAAAAAAATGTATCGACTAAATATCCTGTATTTGTTGTCATCTTTTTATCAGCACTTGCTGACTACTGTCATATGTCTTACTGCAAGGTATTTCTGCACATTTGTCATTCTGTGCTTTCTGTTTGTTTCAGTCAGTGGGTGGTGTGAACATTGTCCGACCAACTTGTTCACATTTGTGCATGTGGGTCGCCCTCCCAGGGCCGTGAGGTACTCAGTACCGGGCCGGTATCAGGGGGAAATGTGTCACAGCAGCGGTGACCTGGTCCGTGGCCCTGGGAGCCCAAATCAATGGTGGTTTGTGATATAGTTTATGTGAACAGTTCGTGACGCCACCTATGGTGTTTGGCAAGCAAGATGTTAAGCCGACGCTGCGTGCAGATCCTCTGGGGCTGAAGATGTGTTGCAGCATAGATGGTGTAGCTCCCCACAGGTGAAGCTGTAACCCCAGGGCAGTGTAATTGCAATAGATGAGGATAGGGGCAGGCGGTGTGAGGAATGCTGGTACCCAGATGTAGCGGTGCTGACGGTGTTAGCGCACAAATGAATGGAAGACACGAGGGCTTGCAGTTCCAAAGCTTTACTCACAGTCCGTGGTACACACTGGTGCCTGCCTCCGTGCCGTGTCCTCCGGAGCAGAGACTCAATCAACCTCCCGGGCAAGTCAGGATTCTCTTCTCCAACACTCCGCCAACATGTACCTTTCCTGAACGACACCTGTACTGCGCCTTAAGGTGTGAAGAGCTCCAGTACCGTGGTACTCTGGAGTTCCTCCTGTCAGATGTTCCTAGCAATTCTTCTCGTATGGCAGACAGCTGTAGCCTCTGTTGGGGAACCCTTTCTCCGGAGTCCTGGCTCTCTATCCAATTGCTGTTGTGCCCCAAGTCTTAGATGGGAGTAGTGCATTTACAGTCAACTACTCCACCGGTGTCTGCTGCAGAACCATAAGTGTCCATACAACCTCGGGGACCGGGCCCCGGCCTTGCGCTGAGAACCTATAGGCAGGGTTCCTCCTCTAACCCACGTCCTCCCTGTTCTCTCTACTCCTTCATTCCGTACTTGTCTTTCTTTCTTATGGAAGCTTAGATTTCAGTTCTACGTCTTTCTCCTTCTTTTCCTTTCCCGTGCCAGCTGGCTCAGATCACTCCTTCCTCCATCCCTTCTTCCAGGGATCCTCACTCCTGTCTGAGTGACTTCCTAGCCGACTGACCTTCTGTCAGACTGACCTGTCCTCCTACACTTTCCCACTCTTTTATGTATCTTAACTCCACCCACCTCCCAGCACTTCCAGTGTTCCAAGCAGGGAACCACCAAAGGTGGACTCAGGAGAAGGGAGTCCCCGAAGCAGGCTACAGCTGTCTGCTGTACAAGTAGAGTTCTTGGGAACATCTGACAGGAGGAACTCCAGTGTAACTCAGTACTAGGAGATCTTCACACTTTAAGGCGCTATAGAGGAGTCGTTCAGAAAGGTACATGTTGGCGGAGTGTTGGAGGGGAGAATCTTAACTTGCCTGGAGGTTGATTGAGTCTCTGACCCGGAGGACATGGCCCGGAGGCAGGCACCTGTTTGTGTGTACAACGGACTGTGAGTAAAGCTTTGGAACTACAAGCCACGGTGTCCTCCATTCATTTGTGCGATAACATATTCAGCACCGCTGTAGCTGGGTACCATTCTCCACACCGCCTGCACCTCTCCTCTTCCATTGCATCCACGCTGCCCTAGGGCTACAGCTTCACCTGTGGGGATCTACACCATCTAGGCTGCAACACACCACCAGCCCCAGAGGATCTGCATGCAGCGTCGGCCTAACATCCTACTTGCCGAACACCACAGGTGGCGTCATGAACTATTCCATTAACTACATTCCACCATTTACATTCCCCCATTACTTGGGTGCCCAGGGTCACAGACCGGGTCACCGCTGCTGTGACACACTCCCCTGACACCGGCCCGGTACTGAGTACCCCACAGCCCTGGGAGGGCGACCCATAAGCTCTTATGGTTAGCAGATTTCTCTTTCACTCCTGTTGAGTGCAAACTCTTATGGTCAGGGGGGTCCTGTTCTCTCCTGTAGAGTGTAAGCTCTTATGGTCATCGGGGTCCTCTTTCTCTCCTGTAAAGTGTAAGTGTAAGGGGGATGACCAGACCGCGGGTACCTGCGTGCCAGGTCCGGAACTGCATCCCCTGTTGCCTGGGGGAAGAAATAGGAAGCTGGACCATCCTCTGAAGTGAACCCGGAACGGCAGGGAGATGTAAATGGTAAAGCGCGTGCAAGAGTGGGGAGTTTTGGAGCGAATCCAGGGCAGCGCGCAGCCAGGCGAGCGGCGCTCTCTGCTTCTCCCCACAAAGTACCGGCGCTGTGACAGGACACATTGAGAGGGTCCCCCGCTGTCTGCAGAGGGACCGCTGTGCTGAGGGGAGCCATGCATCCAGAAGCAGCCAGGGACAGGAGTGCTTCATCCTATTCATCGCTACACCGATGCCTCTACTTTGTGCCAGTCATTACACTGGCTACCCATCCACTCCTGAATCCAGTACAAACTTATTACCCTCACCCACAAAGCTCTTCATTGCTCAGCACCACCCTACATCTCCTCCCTTGTTTCAGTATACCATCCTACTCGCGCCCTCTGTTCTGCTGATGACCTGAGGTTAGCATCCTCAATAATCAGAACCTCCCACTCCCGTCTTCAAGACTATACACGTGCTGCGCCAATTCTTTGGAATGCACTTCCCAGGTCAATACGATTAGTCCCCAATCCCCACAATTTTAAGCGTGCCCTGAAAACGCATTTATTCAGACTGGCCTACCGCCTCAACACATTAACCTAATCTATCCCTATGTGGCACAGCCAAAAGTTTTTTACCATAATCAGGTTCCCCGCATCATGTTCCCACATGCTTTATGCATCCATTAGCCCTCTGCATCCGTACTGTTACACACTTAACATTATGGCTGGTCCATACAATCAGGGCAACTGTTACCACCCACCTTTCGTGTCTCCCCTTTTTTCCTCATAGATTGTAAGCTTGCGAGCAGGGCCCTCATTCCTCTTGGTATCTGTTATGATCTATGTGATTATTGTTATGCTGTAATGTATATTGTCTGTACAAGTCCCCTCTGAAATGTAAAGTGCTGCGGAATATGTCAGCGCTATAGAAATAAAATTTATTATTATTATTATTAGCATCCTGGGAACATCAGCATCATTCAGGCCAGGATCTGCCATCTCCCGCCGTCAACAGAGGAGACCAGAAAAAGAGAGGGATGAGCAGTGTGTGCCTGATGACTACAGAAAGAGATGCAGTGTGTGCCCTGTGACTACCCAGAGAGCAAAACGCAGTACGCTTCATGTCCGTAAGTACAGTGCACTTGCTACATAAGAGAGATTGGATACAGGACAAACACTTGAGCCCTGACTTTGCCAGTGTATATTTGCCAAGCCTCGTTGGGCTCATACAGGACTGTAGCCCACACCCTTGTCAGCCACTGCAGCATATGGACTAGGGGCAGCGGAAGGTACTGGAGACCGACCGCTGCCGCCAGAAGACAGGGCATTGATGCCCACAGGACTCCATTGGAAAAGACACCGCACCAGTCGTTGCCGGTTCTACTGACTTCCTGTCATGCTTACCGTGACAGCAGTCAGGAGTGGCGTGTCTGTCAGGTGGCAGAGATCCCTGTTCAGATAGATAGTGCACTGGAGGCGCGGTAGTCACAGAAGCCGGGCAGGAGAACAACGTCAGGTGAGAAATCCTGCTCCAGGACCTGCGGGAGGGGAGGAGCGGCAGAGAAGCTTTCAGTGCCCGCAGGACCTTCTTACCATGTGACTGCACGTCAGGGGATTGGACGGAGCTCACCTCCGAGATGCAGCAGCGCTGGTCAGAGGAATCAGCGCTACAGAGATTAATCAGTAACCGTAATCAGATGAGCCAAGGGGTCAGGCAACGTAGTACAGAAGCGAGAATCAGAGGGTAATGAGGAGCAAACATAGAGAGGTCAAGACAAAGCCAGGGGGTCATACACAGGTCGGGCAGACAGGTACAAAGTCAGAATCCAAGAGCCATAAACCGAGTCCAAAACAGGTCATACACCAGGCAAACGTACAGGAACAGGCGAGAGGCACAAACGGAGCAGGGTCGGGCACACTCACACTAGAAGTATAAACGACAAGGAGGGGTGCTCACCTGAAGCTATAAAAGCCCTCCCTGGCCCCAAAGAGAGGCTCTCCCTATTAACCCCTGCACCACCTGTCCAGGATCCTGAATAAACTATGACAGTACCCCTCCTTCAACGGGGGGCCTCCGGACCCCCAGGTCTCCCCGAGTTCCGCGCATGATACGCCCTGACCAGACGATCTGCGTGCACTGACCTGGCCGGTACCCATGATCGATCCTCCGGACCATATCCCTTCAAATGGACGAGATACTGTAGAGAACCGCGAACCCATCGAGACTGCACGTTGTTTTGTACCTCGAATTCCATATGACCGTCCACCGATACCGGGGGCGGTAAAGGTGTGGGTTCCTCCCGCACCGAACCTACCGGTTTGAGTAAGGATCTATGAAAAACGTTATACAATTTCAAAGAGGACGGAAGGAGCAAGCGATAAGCCACCAGGTTAATCACTTCCGTTATCACATAGGGCCCAATAAATTTGGGGCCCAACTTCGCGGAAGGCAGTTTTAACGTTATGTTTTGTGTCGAGAGCCACATCTTATCCCCACAGTGTAGAGTCTGACCCGGATCCCTTTTGTTATCAGCGAAGTGTTTGTATTTTTCCTGCGCCTTCCCAATACTTGCTCGAACCTTTGCCCACAGATCACTAATCTGACCGAATCTTCGACCCCCGGACAGTTTGAATCCAAACGTGAAAACTCACCAAAATGAGGATTTAATCCCAGATTAATGAAAAAAGGTGACCTACCAGTGGATTGATTAATCCGGTTATTAAAAGCGAACTCCGCCAAGGACAATGCGTCACACCAGTCATCTTGCAATGTTGAAGTCAAACACCGGAGGATATGTTCCAATGACTGATTGGTGCGCTCCATTTGTCCATTGCTCTCCGGGTGGTAGGCTGAAGAGAAAGACAGAGAAATCCCCAACTTCCTACAGTAAGCTTGCCAAAATGTTGCTATATATTGTGTCCCCCTATCGGATACAATATTAGTCGGTACCCCATGGATACGAATGATTTGGGAAAGAAAATGCTTTGAAAGAACCTCGGCTGAGGGTAATTTGGCCATGGGTACGAAATGTGCCATCTTTGAAAATCTATCTACGACTACCCAGACCACCGTGTTACCCCAGGATGGAGGGAGATTGGTGATGAAGTCCATGGACAGATGAGTCCATGGTCTTCTCGGAATTGGCAAGGGTACCAATTCCCCGGCCGGCCGGAAATGAGAGCTCTTTGAACGGGCGCAAACCTCACAGGCTGTGACATGCTCCTTAATTTCTGCAGACATAGATGGCCACCAAAACACTTTTTACTGCCTCACATGTGGCCGCAATACCTGGGTGAGCACCCAACTTAGAGTCATGAAACTCCTGTAAAAGCTCAGAACGCAAATGCTGAGGTACAAACAATCTATGAGGAGGCTTGGTTCTTGGAGCTAAAGATTGAGCCCCCACAATCTCCCGCTCCAATTCTGATGAAAGTTCAGCTATAACAACCCAGGGTTGACGAATGGATGACGGTGGCTCGGGGGCAGACAATGGTTCAAAACTTCGTGACAATGCATCCGCTTTCACGTTCTTAGATCCATGCCGGAAAGTGATAGAGAACTGAAACCGAGAAAAAAAAAGCGACCACCGGGCCTGTCTGGGAGTCAATCTTTTCGCTGTTTTAATGTACTCCAGATTTTTGTGGTCAGTGATGACCGTAATTGGATGCTCTGTCCCCTCCAAAAAATGTCTCCATTCTTCAAACACCAACTTTATTGCCAGGAGCTCCCTATTCCCCACATCGTAATTTCTCTCCGCCGGAGAGAATTTTTTGGAGAAAAATGCACAGGGTCTGAGATTAGTCAGAGAAGCTGCCCCTTGAGACAAAACAGCCCCCACCTCGGAAGCATCGACCTCCACAACAAATGGCAGGGATGGATCAGACTGTACCAGAATCGGAGCGGACATAAAACAATTCTTCAGAATCAAAAAAGATTGTTTGGCTGGGATAGACCAATTTTTGTTATCGGCCCCTTTACATGTGAGATCGGTGAGGGGTTTCACTATCTGTGAAAAGCCCTTAATAAATTTCTGATAATAATTTGCGAATCCCAAAAAGCGCTGAAGACCCTTTAGGTCCTAGGGTTGAACCCACTCTGCAATGGCCTGCACTTTTTTGGGATCCATCTGAAACCCCTGTGGAGAAATTATAAGCCCTAAAAAGGTCAGCTCCAGGACAAAAAATGTACACTTTTCCCATTTGACAAACAATTGATTCTCCCTGAGTCTCTGAAGAATGTTTTTTACATGTGATAAATGAGAGTGCTCGTCAGTTGAATAAATCAAGATATCGTCTAAATAAATGACAACAAAGCGGCCAATTAGGTCAGCAAATATTACATTGATGAAGTTTTGAAAAATTGCTGGAGCATTAGCGAGACCAAATGGCATTACAAGGTTCTCAAATAACCCCTTAGTGGTGAGAAAAGCAGTTTTCCATTCATCCCCCTCTTTTATTCTTATCAAATTATAAGCCCCCCTAAGATCTAATTTGGAGAACCATTTTGCCCCAGAAAGTTGGTTGCACAGATCTGGAATCAGGGGTAAGGGGTATGCATTCTTGATAGTGATTTTATTGAGCTCCCGAAAGTCGAGGCAGGGACGCAGGCCACCATCTTTCTTTTTGACAAAAAAGAACCCGCTGCTATCGGGGAAACCAAAGGTCTGATATGCCCTTTACGGAGACTTTCCGTTGTATACTCTTTCATTGCCAAACGCTCCTGTCCGGACAAATTAAACAACCGGGCTTTGGGTAATTTGGCCCCTGGAATCTGGTCGATGGTGCAGTCGTATGGCCTGTGTGGGGGTAATGCCTCGGCCTCGCTTTCGGAGAACACGTCCTCAAAGTCCTTAAGGTATTCCGAAATACCCTCCAGACAAACAGAAGACTCAAAGACAGGTTTTGCAGAGGAAACACAACACACAGCTTTATAGGAACAGTCAATACATTTTGGGCCCCATTTAACAATCACTCTTCTCTCCCAATCAATAACCGGGTTGTGCCGTTGAAGCCACGGCATGCCCAAAACTAGCCCTTCGGGCAAATTGTCCATAACAAAACATCTCATCTCCTCAACATGGGAGGAACCAACCTGTAAAACAAAATTATTGGTAACCCAACGAATACCCGAACGGGTGAGAGGGGAAGAGTCATTGGCCATGATTTTCAGGGAGGTCTCCAACCTGACTGTCCCTATCTTGACCCTGCAGACGGTGCTGGAACTGACCAAGTTCAGGTATGAACCGCAGTCCACCAAGGCTGTAGAAATAAAACGAGTATTGTCTACCACCAGCTCAACATTAAGCAAAAATTTAGGGCATGAGGAAAAAAGTACCTGAGGGTCTGGGCAGCCTCCTCGATCACTACCCAGACCTAGTAGTTTCCCGATGGCTTGGCAGATGCCGGACAAGACGGGCAGTCTTTCCTCCAGTGTCCTGATTCCCCGCAGTAGAAACATAGTTGTTTATCACGCCGGCGTCTCCTCTCCTTTTCTCTGATCGAGGTGGCGCCAATTTCCATGGAATAGAACTGGCCTCCACCTCCTTGCTTCCAGAGAAAAAAGATGTTTCGGAGTGCATCACTCCTCTGGCTCTCAGCCGGCGATCCATCCGCACCGCCTGGGTCATGGCTTCGTCCAGGGTAAAGGGGGGCGGGAGCAGGGCCAAAGCGTCCTGAAGGCATTCAGACAGGCCTCTACGAAACAGTCCACGCGGAGTGCAGCATCATCCCAAGTGACTTCGGCTGACCACCGCCGAAACGCCGAACAAAACCACTCCGCAGAGTGCCGACCCTGACGTGCACTCATCACCATGTCCTCCGCCAGATGTGTACTCTGTCAGGCTCATCATAAATATGGCCCCAGGCCTCAAAGAACGCATCTACAGTCATACGTTCGGGTGCAGTATGTGCTAACGAAAATGCCCAGGCTTGTGGGGCATCCCGCAGCAGAGAAATAACTACCCCCACCCTTTGAAATTCTTCCCCAGGCGAATGGGGCCTCAAGGAGAAGAATAATTTGCATCCCTCCCGAAAAGCCCTGAACTACTTTTTGTCTCCGGAAAAGAAGAGGAATCAGCGCTACAGAGATTAATCAATAACCGTAATCAGACGAGCCAAGGGGTCATACATGGGTCAGGCAACGTAGTACAGGAGCGAGAATCAGAGGGTAGTCAGGAGAAGCAGAGGGTCAGAACACAAGATAGCAGCAGAGGTACCAGAGGAGCAAACATAGAGAGGTCAAGACAAAGCCAGGGGGTCATACACGGGTTGGGCAGACAGGTACAAAGTCAGAATCCAAGAGCCATAAACTGAGTCCAAAACAGGTCATACACCAGGCAAACGTACAGGAACAGGTGAGAGGCACAAACAGAGCAGGGTCGGGCACACTCACACTAGGAGTATAAACGACAGGGAGGGGTGCTCACCTGAAGCTATAAAAACCCTCCCTGGCCCCAAAGAGAGGCTCTCCCTATTAAACCCCTGCACCACCTGTCCAGGATCCTGAATAAACCATGACACTTCCCAGCAAAAGTCACAGTCTGAGGAACTTCTGACACAAGTATATCACAAGAACTGCAGTTTCCTGATTCATTGTTCCTGAACTCTGCATATTCTTTGCAAACTGAACCGTTTATTCCCTCATTTAACTGTGAATCTCCCTGCGTGGAGTATTCCCTGCGAAATAAAACTGTTAACCCTTGCTCTGCCTCCTGTCCATCACTGCATCCCGCAACCTGCTCACATAAGCTCTTATGGTCAGCGGGTTCCTCTTTCACTCCTGTAGAGCACAAGCTCTTATGGTCAGCGGGGTCCTTTTTTTCTCCTGTAGTGTAAGCTCTTATGGTCAGTGAGGTTCTCTCTCTCACCTGTAAAATGTAAGCTCTTATAATCAGAGGGGTTCTCTCACTCTCCTGTAGAATATACACTTTTCTAATCAGAGGGAGGGGTCTTCTCTTAACAGTAGCATGTAAGCTCTTATAATCTGATTGATCCTCTCTCTTCTGTTGTGTGTGAGCTCTTATGGTCAGTGGGGTTGTCTCACTCTCTCCTATAGGGTGTAAGTATTTTGTGAAAAATCAGCATAGCTGGCGAATTGAAATTTCAAAAGATTCAGTGATCTCTAATGGCAGTGACACGGGCCTTCAGTAGGCCCCTGGATACCATGGCAACCCTTCGTCACCTTACAACTGTGATGCTGAATAGGGTTGATGAGTTCACACTGGGCATTTTTGCTGCATTTTTTTATAATTTTCAGATGCTTTTTACAGTACCAGCAAAGCCTATGTAATTTCAGAAATTTCCTGCTCACACTGTCTGTCATGATCCAAGGTGGATCCAAGTGAACTTTTTTCCCTTTGGCTTGGTGCCAAAGTGGGTTGATTGCCCCCGGTGGCCATTAGAATTATTACATGTGGTGTCGTTTGTTCTATGTTGCCCCGGTGGTGGTGAGTGGTATTACACTTAGTTTTAATGTGCACGTATTACAAATCAGGTGTGTGGCTCTATAAAAGAGTGTCAGGTGTGTTTGATCACTGTTGTGACATTGATAGTTCGTCATTTGGGAAGCAAGACTGGGTGATGAAGGAGCTGAATGAGAGTCCTGGGCAGCCCAGCCAGAGGGGTTGAGTCAGCTATGGAGTCTGCAGGGAGTGCTGGCATGGATTGGTGGAGTCCAACGATGTGGTCTGCAAGACGGGCTGGCATGACGTGGTGGAGTAGCAGTTTATGGTGTCAGCAGGAAGTGCTTGCATGGCTTGGTGGAGTGGCGACTATGGTGAGAGTTGCACTCAGCATGCTGGACTTGGTTGCTGAAAACTGGACTCAAGTATACTGGACTTATTGGCAGAAAAGTTGGACTCAAGCATGCTGGACTTTTTGGCAGAAGCTGGACTCATCTTTGGGACTCTGTTTACTGGGCAGCTGCAACTGGTGGTGTACTCTTATCCAAGGCTGCACTATGGTGATGAATCCGGTTATGGTGATGGATCCGGTTGGAGAAGATGCACACAAGTGGTGGGCTCTGTTGCGGGGAGCATAAGCAACAGAGCAAAGCTAAGTGGTGTCCCCCTGTATTGTCATTTTCCCTTATGTGTGTTTAGTGCAGTGGTGGGATTAGTTTCCGCACCGACCAATTCCCTAGTGAGGGTTTAGGTGCAGGGCGAGTCAGGGTTTGAGGTACGCGTGCGTCGCCCGGTGCGGAACCGGCATAGGGAACGTTAGGAGTGCAGGGACACTGGCTCAGGGGAGTACAGGAGGTCTCCACGTCCCTATTCCCTATCGCAGGGCCCACCATTGTTATTGTTACCCAGGTTTCCCCTTTATTATTTAAATTCGCCTTACTGGAGGCGGGGTTTCCAGACTACTGTATATATAACGTGTATTACCTAAATTCGCCAGTTGGGGGCGGTGTATCCAGCTGCACGTTTTATTATTTAAATTCTTCCTACTGGAGGCGGTGTATCCAGGGTCACCCATGTCATGGGTTTGCTTTGCGGTACTCGCTGCGTCCAGACACACGTGACCGTGACACACACATTGTTTTTTTATATCATCAGGATTTTGTGCTTTTCTGCTTATTTTGGACATAGAGCATGTCACTTCTTTCAGCGTTTTTGCAGCGTTTTTCACCCATTGGCTTGAAAAACACCTAAACCTTCTTTCCCGCCTAGAAATCAGGTTTTGCTGCAGAAAAAAAGCAGCACAAACCCCCAGTATGAACCTATCCTTAATGGGCCCCCCAACATCTAACTACTTAAATTATCTCTGCTGTATAGCACAGTTTTCGCTCACAGTGAATGGAGTGGGTTAAGCTCCAGACCCTACTCCATACACCCACAGCATACATGTGACATATATGTGCATTAAATGTCAGACAGTCTTAGGGAGACAAAAATACTACTTTACACCATTTTCTGCCAACCAAAGTAGACATCTGTGGATAGTTGATTTGCTAAGTTATTTTTCAATTTTTTTTATTTTTGGGTGTGCTCATTGGAAAGTCATTCATGCAAAATGATAGAAGAGCATCCCATCAATAGAAGTCCACGCCAGAGATAAAGTCAAAGATTGATTGTCGAATTATCATTTTACTTGTGGCATTTCAGCCCGAATGGTAGCCATTACCTACCAACGTAAGCAAAATAGTTATTTTCAACCAGAAGATGACCAATGGATCCATGTACACAGACTAGATCTAAAGACCATGTTTTAGAACAAAGCAGCAACGTAAACATTTGAATGTATAGCACAAGTGAAAAAAACTGTAGTGAGCTGTTAGCCTGTTTGGGGTTATAAAGTAAACTGCTCTCTTTGTTCTGTATTTACCATTGTATTTGAGTAGATATGCATACCAATTTTATTAAAAGGGGAAGATTAAAGCGCCATATACTTCCATTTTTATCCATTGTAGCCAACTATCAAATTCAACCTTCATTGTTTAATATCTGCAAACCATAAAAAGGTGTAATCCAACTTCAGTATGCTCATACACTAACATTATTAAAGCCAGTCTGAACACTGTTTAAATATTTAACTAGCCCCTGGGAAATGTTAATCTTTTACATCCTTAATCCCCTTCTCCCTACAATTACCTGGCACATTCAGAGTCACTAACATAACAACATGTAACCTTTGTAGTTCTCCTTGATCAAGTCACACTCTCTGATGTGGATAATTTTTCAAAGCCACCTCATAACCATACTGAGTCACATAAGAACATCAAATGGTTTCCAATCCACCCTGTGAATTTACAATGACCACATTTTACAAATTATCTAGCCCATGTTACCTGCAAAGTCTGACATTCAATGTGGATGAGTGTTTAAAGATCCATTTTCACACTATTTATGCAATCTTAGAAGGCCACCGATCACCTGACGAACGTTCAACAGGTGAAATGACCTTTTAGTTAGCACAAAAGACCATCAGTCTTGGCAATTCATTGTCCTGCGTAAGCAGTACCTGCGCTGCCAAGAACAATCGCTGCCCATGCACACTGAGCTATTACAGATGGGTAAATATTTTTGCACTGTGTTAGCCAGTAGATAGAAGGAAGGAAGAGACCCGAGTAGTCTCAAAAGCTTACAATGTGTTACCATATTTTTAGTTAGCAATTAAAAGGTATCAACCACTGTGGACTCACAATTCTAAATGTTCTTCTATTACAGATCGTTCAGTGCAAACCTGACAAGAAAACATCTAGAAACCCCAAATCCTTGTCATAGTGGGTGGGATTTGGGGGTTTTCAGATATTTCAAGCTGATTAATCTACTCTAGACTTTTTAAAAAGCAGAAAATTGTGCAAATGTACTCCAATTCACACTTGATTGATTTTATGTACGCCCGAATTTTTTGCAACAAAAATGAAGCGCAGTTTTTATTTTGTCCAAAACTCATTAACCACGTGTGCCATGTTGAAGAATTTGAAGCAAAAAAAGATCAAAGAACGACACAAGAAAAAAAAAATAAAAGTAACTTAAAAAAGAACAAATTATGAATAGGGTCCATAGTCTTGAATGCAAGGAAGCCGTGATTTCTAGATTATATGTTGCTAAACTATAATTATATGACTGTACTTTCTTATGCTAATTCATTTTGCAATATTTATTTTAATTTGTTTTATAATGATTGTAATGGAATGATTTGGAAATGAGTAAAATTGCAAATGGGGAACATGTGATAAGTCACTGGAATATTATCTAAGGGGATCTTGCATTTATATCAGGCCAGGTGTTTGGAAGTAGCCCGAAGAAAGTTTCTATAATAAAAACACAACATGGTAAAAGAAATGTAATCATTGGAATTCTATTAATGCTGAGTTGAGTAGTTTAAATATAACTATCATATTAAATCTACAGAATGATGTCTTAATGTTACAATTACAAATACACATAATATATAACATGTATACAATGTAATGTCATATATAAAATCAATAACAAGAATTTGTGTATTGGACCTGATAAGACCATACCCTAAGTATCTTAATACCTAGATGCATAACACTTTTTTATCCATTATTAGTTAATAGTGTTGCAACATTCAATTATATGCACATGTGGGGTAGCATGGCTAGTGGAATTATAAAAAAAACAGAAATAAAATACCCGTTCTGGTGCTGCATTGTGAATTTAGCGACTGGAACAGCCTAAGAACTTGGAAAATTTATTAAAGTGTACTTACATTTTAACATGTTTTTAATATGTGGTATGTACAGAGTAGAGGGAATCCGTGAAAGATGGTGTAGATGCTCAATAGATAGTCTCTGAGCCTGCTCAGCCCAAATACTCATGTAGGAACTATGCACTTTTGCCAGACTGGGGCTGTGGGAAAGCACATTGCAATTAATGCAAATTCTTGTTCACTTCCTGCAATTCCTGGTTAAAAACTGCTGCTGTTGATGTCTTTTTTCTTTTTAATGTATCATTATTTTATTAGATGAGCAAATACAATTGTCCTGGATGAACTTGATGTTTGAATGGCTAATATATGTTAAAAACTTCTGTAGTTTGGTTAATTACCATATATACTCCTGCATAATCTGACCCAAGTATAAGCCGACCCCCCCTAATTTTGCCACAAAAAACTGGGAAAATATATTGACCACGTATAAGCCTAGGGTGGAAAATGCAGCAGCTACTGGCAAATTTCAAAAATAAAAATAGATGCCAATAAAAGTAAAATTAATTGAGACATCAGTAGGGTAAATGTTTTTGAATATCCATATTGAATCAGGAGCCCCATATAATGCTCCATACAATTCATGATGGCCCCATAAGATGCTCCATGCAAAATATGCCCCATATTATGCTGCACAAAGGTTACTAATGCCCCCATAAGATGCTCCATACAATAACATGCCCAATAAGATGCTCCATAGAATATGCCCCTTAAGATGCCCCATAAGATGCTCCATAGATTATTCCCCCATAAAAAGCTCCATAGATTATGCCCCCATAAAATGCTTCATAGATTATGCCCCCATAAAATGCTCCATAGATTATGCCCCCATATGCTACCCCATAGAATATGCCCCCATATGCTGCTCCATAGACTATGCCCCCATATGTTGTCCCATAGAATATGCCCCCATATGCTGCCCCATAGAATATGTCCCCATATGCTGTTCCATAGAATATGCCCCCATATGCTTCCCCCATATACTGCTCCATAGACTATAGACTATGCCCCAATAAGCTGCCCCATAGAATATGCCCCCATATGCTGCCCCATAGACTATGCCCCATATGCTGTCCCACAGAATATGCCCCCATATGCTGCCCCATAGAATATGTCCCCATATGCTGCTCCATAGAATATGCCCCGATATGCTTCCCCCATATGCTGCTCCATAGACTATAGACTATGCCCCAATAAGCTGCCCCATAGAATATGCCCCCATATGCTGCCCCATAGAATATGCCATATGCCCCCATATGCTGCTCCATAGACTGTGCCCCCATATGCTGCCCCATAGAATATGCCCCCATATGCTGCCCCATACAATATGCCCCCATATGCTGCCCCATAGAATATGCACCCATATGCTGCTCCATAGAATATGCCCTCATATGCTGCCCCAATAAGATGCTCCATAGATTATGCCCCCATATGCTGCTGCAAAAAAAATGCCATTCTCACCTCTCCTGCTCAGGACCCGGCACCTGAGATATTCACCTGTCCAGGGTCCATCGCTGCTCACCGCTGTCTGCCGCTTCTTGTGTCAGTGACTGTTCAGCCAGCAGAGGGTGCGGCACACACTAACCACTTCACTGCGCCCCCTGCTGCCTAAACGTCACCGACACAGGGCGCCGCAGACAGCGGCGAGCAGCGATGGACCTGGGACAGGTGGATATTGGATATATTTTTTTCTGTATGGAAGGCAATTTTTGTAAAATATTTTCTATATGGGTTTTGACATGTGGCCAGCCAATTTTATATTAATTTGATGATCAGTGGATCTTTATGGCTGCGGGGATAACTGATATATATTGCCCTTTAGCCACTGGGGTGAATCAGGTGGCCTGATGAAGGGCATATGGCGCACGTGTGTGGCTATTTGGATAAACCGGAAGCAACCTGATAAGGGTGTTGTCCGGGGCGCCAGGGCAATTAACCATATAATATTAAATCCCCATACATCAAGGTAAAGGAATGGCAGCCTTCTAGATTTCCCTATTTGTAAATAACAGCGTTTTTTTCTATATATAAATAATAGTGTTTTTTTAAGAGTTTCACCAATAGATTAATATATTAGTGGCCTTATATGGTTTATGTAAAAATGCTGGTTAAAAACCTGATATAGATGTGGATAAGGCTTAATAGCATTATATGACCTTCTGCCACACACAATATGAGGTGATGCAGAGAGAGGAAATGCCACACATGCTCTTCTATTGGCTGGCTGAACATGACAGAGCTGATGACTCATAGCACATGCGCAGTATAGCTATAGGAACGCCAGATACAGCGTTTTCAGCGTTCATGTGGTGGTATGTAAACCAAAGGGATTATGAGACACTGTAATACTGTATGACTAAATGTGCAATCACAAAAACACTAATAAGATGAAGTTAATGCAAAATATAAAGATTGTATTGAGCACAAAGCACTTTTTTCTACTGTCTGCACATATGGAGCCTATTGATTATAATGAAAGAAATTGTATGCACTGAATTGTAATTTCTTGTATTGTAAAATGATTGACAACTGAGAGATTGTTATATGGTCTATAAAAAGACTCTTTTTTGTACCACCCACTGCTTGAGAAAGGCTCAGTTGGGCCGAAACGTTGCCTTGATATGTGGGCTGAATAAAAACTCACCTACCACTTTGAAAAAAGTTACTATGGAGTGCTGCCATTTTTTGGAATGAACATATATATATATTTAAAACTTTTTTTTTTCATATTTTTGCATTTGAATCACACTCTCCACTGAAGCCAACCACAGGCTGTCAACAGACTTTTTGTAATGAGAGGCATGGAGGTCTTCAGCAGACCCCTGGCTTTCATTCATGGCAACCCATCGCCGCCTGGCTATTGCATCACTGATAGGCACATAAAATGATGCACTCCAAGAGTCAAGGGTAGAGATCTGCAACACCAACAGCTTTGAGAGGCAGATCCAGGTTGTGACATACAATACAGACAAGATCTTTATGAGGCCACGTTCACACGTTCAGTATGTGGTCAGTATTTTACCTCTGTATTTGTAAGCCAAAATCAGGAGTGGGTGAAAAATACAGAAGTGGTGATGTGTTTCTATTATACTTTTCCTCTGATTATTCCACTACTGGTTCTGACTTACAAATACTGATCAAATACTGAACACCTGAACATGGCCTTAGTCAACTGTATTTGCTGATGTGCCTGTAGTCTGAGACGTTCCTACCTGCCTCACTGGTGGACACAGACTGAAGAGGGCCCTTGCAGTCCAATAGCTCCTTATATTACACAATTCCACCTGCTTTGGAAGATGTGGCCCTTTTACCTCTAGGGTCCCTGAGCAGCAGCACCAGTTGCACCAGTGATGTGTCCGCCCCTGTCTTGTTTCACATTGCCAAACAAAATCCATATAAGGGATGTTTAGATTTAAAAAGGTCCAGCAGTAATCATGGCTTTGTGTGGAGAATTTTACCCAATTGTCAATTGAATTTGGTAAACTGAATAATTTTGTAGGTAAGGTATCAATCAAGGCTATGTGCACACATTGCATTTTTGCTGCATGCTTTTTCTGCAGGCATAACCTTCTCTTTTTGAAGTACAGAGCGTTTTTGCTGTCTTTTTGGTGCGTTATTGCTGCAATTTTTTTGCTGCGTTTTTCAAGATTCCAAAATTCAGCTTTGCTTCCACCACAGAAGCATGAAAAATGCAAGGGGTTAGGTCACCAATGCAAGACATTTGTGAAACCATAAAACCTTTTTGGAATAAAGGTCAATTTGATCAAATTATTTAGTAGAAAAAGATTTTTATGTTTGAAAAAAAAGTGGCTATTCTGAACAAAAATGTTCATATGAGTTCATGAAAAAACACACAATTACAAATGTAACAGCAAGGGGAGTTGAATTGGTTGGGAATAATTTACCTAAGACTTTGGTAGTGCATTGAGCTTGTAGGACACTGCTTTCTTACATTGGTCATCCCTTACATTGGTCAGGTATTGTTCAATCTCACACCTTGGTCAGCCAAGTGTTAGGAACAGCAGAACGCACTAAATAAAAATAATAATAAAGTGCGTTTGCCGCTCGGGGTCCACCGTGCAGTAGGTGCAACAACCGTTGCTGAGTAATGGCAGATGAGCAATATGGCGATATAATGCGCACGGATTCAACTTCACCCGAAGTGCACAGAGCGGGCTCTGTTCACACACAGAGGCACCACAACAAAAACATACAAAAGGCTGAGCCTGTTAGAGTCACAAGCCTCAGGTAAATGCACACACGGTATAAGGTCACAGGAGCAGGAACTAAAGACAGAGGAGCTGCGTCCGTCTAGACCTACCATGTGTGCGGCGTCGCTACTGCGAACGCCAAGAAGGGCTGCAACTGCAGCGCGGCGCAGGACACTGCTGTTGGATGACACAGCTACAAGGCAGGCGCTATGTCGCACGCTAGCGCAGAGGTGCGCTGTGCACAGTGGCCTAAGGCTTGCCACAGACTGGCGCAGACTAATGAACTAATTCCCTAACCACATGCGTAATATCAGAGGGAAGGGGTTTCATAATAAGCCAGTCACCAGAATCATACATCCGTCACCATTCACACATAGCAGTATAGTCTATACTAGCGCATGGCGGAACGGTCATGCGCGCTTTTTATAGCCGTGCAGGACCTTCCAGATCTCCGAGATGGACCAATGAGATCTGGAGCAGGACCTGGGCATATGACTCCCGATCTCCAATGGGAGATCGTCTCGTGAGCATGCCCAGTAGGAGCACAGAGGAACTTAGTCTCTGGAGCCGTCTGCTGCAAAGTAATCTCCTCTGTAGTAGATAGGCAGCAGGAGACCGCAGAATGTGAGGCTCTGGATTCCTGCAGAGCAGACGCAGAAACCTGATGCCTAACACCAAGTTTACTTTTCACATATCACTAATTTAGAATCATAGAATGGTAGAATTGGAAGGGACCTCCTGGGCCATCTGGTCCAACCCCCTGCTCAAAGCAGGATTCACTAAATCATCCCAGATGTCTGTCCAGCCTCTGTTTGGAGACTTCTGTTGAAGTAGAACTCACCACCTCTCGTTGCAGCCTGTTCCACTCATTGATCACCCTCACTATCAAAAAGTTTTTTCTAATATCTAATCTGTGTCT
This sequence comes from Dendrobates tinctorius, assembly GCF_039654945.1. Lineage (NCBI taxonomy): Eukaryota > Metazoa > Chordata > Amphibia > Anura > Dendrobatidae > Dendrobates > Dendrobates tinctorius. The sequence goes on from NW_027361693.1 coordinate 2,634,684, forward strand.
CCTCCCATTCAGTTTCATCCCATTGCTTCTAGTCTTTCCTTGTGCAAATGAGAATAAAGATGATCCATCTACAATGTGACAGCCCTTTAGATATTTGTAGACAGCTATTAAGTCTCCTCTCAGTCTTCTCTTTTGCAAACTAAACTTTCCCAAATCCTGCAACTTTTCCTCATAAGACAGGGTTTGCAGACCAGTCACCATTCTGGTCGCTCTTCTCTGAACTTGCTCCAGTTTGTTGGTCTTTTTTAAAATGTGGCGCCCAATACTGGACACAATATTCCAGATGAGGCCTGAACAAATTAAATTTAATTTAATTAAACTACTAATCCTAATTGCCCTTCTCAGGTGAAGAGACAAAGATATTAAGGTTTAAACTTGGGAAAATAACAAAACTAAAGGCAAGCCCGGACGCCTGCCCCAAAGGGGCTACAGGGAGGGCGCACATGACTAAGGAGGGCTGCTAGGCCTGAGGGTTAGTGAAGGGTAAGGTGTAGTGCTTTTGTGTTTGTGGGTTGGAGCTATGGGGCTTATGGTGCAATGTGAGTTGGCAGGGAGTGGTCAGTAGTGCTTTGTGCTTGTGGGGAAGGTGTGGGTTGGAGCTATGGGGCTTATTGTGCAATGTGAGTTGGCAGGGAGTGGTCAGTAGTGGGATGGATATATAGGGCAGAACTGTGGGGGGATGGTCATTCCTTACCTTGCAGACGTCCGGAATCGTCAGCTCCTCACATCTGGGACTTCAGCTTGAATCTTTGGATCCAGAAGATGGAATACCTTGTGGCACAGATGAAGAGGATGATGGAGCAGCGCGGCCAGCAGTGGATGAAGGAACAGCTGCAGCGATGGTCTGGTGATGGCGACGGCGGAGAAGATGGGACCCCTCTGCCTCCGAAGCGGCAGCGACGATCAAGGCCTCCTGAGCACCTCAGCCCGGAGTTAAGTTTGCAGCGGAGGATGAGCCCCATTAGCAGACCTGTTGCAGAAGACATCGCGGGGCCGGAGCCAGAAGTCGAGAAGCAGGCAGCAAGGTAACGGGGCGGTGAGTGACGTGGCCGGCCTCCCCTCCATTTCGGATCACGTCACACAGTGGTGACGCGCACGTCGCGGCCACGTTACCCGGCGTGGTCACCTGACCCGGCGCGGTCATCGGCATCGGTGGACGGCGGTGACGTAACGCGGCAAGGAGCCCGGTGGTGAGGTGGTGTGTGACTTCACCGGCCTCATTTCCTTTCTCGCGGCGCTGGGGGGAAGCGGGCGGTGGCTCGGTCATGTGGCCACCCTTCAGCTGCCAGGGGCCACAGGTCATGTGGTCCGGCGTCGCGTTCCCCTGGTGTTGGGTGCCAGATTCAGGAGGTGTTGCCTGCGGCTGGAGCGCCAACCTCCCCCCCCCTGTTTGAGGCTCCGAGCCAGTGACTTTTTGCCATGCGTTCCCGGACGGACAGTCGGTCTGGGCGCTGGCGCTGCGGCCCAGGAGGGCTGCAGTCGGCGTAGATCCATGGAGAAGATCGCAGTTGCGGTGCTCGACGCGGAGGACACGTGACGGCTGTTACGTGGGGTTCCGCGGAGTCAGCCTAGTAAGTGAGGCTCACTTAAACCTTTATTAATGTCTAGATTATATTAGTTGGGAAGGGTGTTGCTACGTATGGTTTCGGGTGTTTGTCTGGGGGTTCGGAAAGATGCGCGGCTGGTCCATGTGGACAGCGTTCGAATCTGTGAGGGAATGGTTGCTTTGTGGTCCAGGAGGCTGTTTTGTGCACTTCATGAGTGTTGGGAGGTATTTTTAAATTTCATGCTAGTTTGCTTTTATGATAGTGCGTATATCTATAGGTGACGACATCATTTTATTTTGGTTAGTATAATTGTGCTTGCATTCTCTGGGTGTTTGTGTATGACTGGTCGTGATTCCATGGCGGTTTGTGAGTAATTCAGGTGGTGATACGGATATTGGCAGAGCGGTGGTGGATAGCCATATCCATGCCAGTTTTCATGGTTTATTGTTATAGGCATGGGGTCTTTGGGCTGGAGGATTATCGCCGCTCCAAGTATTTGATAAAGGTTTTGATGGTAGTTCACTGATGTGGTGAGCTGTTTTATCGCCGCGCCTAGTATTTGATAAGGGTTTGATGTTAGTTCACTGATGTGGTGAGCAGTTTTATCACCGCGCCTAGTATTTGATAAGGGTTGATGTTAGTTCATTGATGTGGTGAGCAGTTATATCGCCGCGCCTAGTATTTGATAAGGGTTGATGTTATGATGTGGTGAGCAGTTTTATCGTGGCGCATAGTATTTGATAAGGGTTTGATGGTTGTTCACTGATGTGGTGAGCAGTTTTATCGCCGCGCCTAGTATTTGATAAGGGCTTGATGGTAGTTCACTGATGTGGTGAGCAGTTTTATCGCCGCGCCTAGTATTTGATAAGGGTTGGATGGCAGTTCACTGATGTGGTGATCTGTTTGGGTAGTGCATCGGGTGGCTTAATCTTTCACGTTACAGTGGGGTGTGTTCTGTTTGGGTAGTGCATCGGGTGGCTTAATCTTTCACGTTACAGTGGGGTGTGTTCTATTGCTGGTCAGAGGTGAGGGGGTAGGTGGTCGAGTTTTCATTAGGGTGTGTTTTATTTATATGCCGGGTTCGGTTCTCCAATAGGGGCTTTGAGTGTACTAAGGGTTTTCATGTTCACTAGGGGCATTTTGGTTTGTTGCGGCAGACGTTCTGGTGAGGTCGAGATGCTTGGGACGGCAGATCTTTCGGGAACCTGCCTTTCTGGCAGAAATGGATGACATTTCCCCCGGGGGCTTGGAGTTGACCTTTTACCGGATTTGTTTTCCTGGTTAATTTCTGGGGGTACGTAGATATGGCTTGGAGCTGGGGTTATGGTTGGTCAATGTCCGGTTGTTGAGGTCCGTGGTTTGGTTTCTGTGTGGTAGTCGGGGATTATCTGGTATTAGGGATGGTGCAGTGCTTATTTTCTGTTCATGGTCCAACCTGGGACTACTATCTAGTATTAGGGAAGGTGGTGTGCTTATTTCTGTTCATGGTCCAACCCTTGACTACTTTGGTTTTCTTCATGCTCAGGGCGTTGTTGCGGTTATCATGTGTTTGGATAAGTCAAAGTGTTTGATTCACCTGGGGCCCTATGTCTAAGTCAGGTTAGGTTAACGAGTACATCGTGTCAGGTCGGGGGTCGTTATTAGGTTCCCGTGTATATCGCGCTGCTGTTTTGGGGGGTTGATTTTGGTTATTGAATACGTGGGGCTATGATCCACTGGGGTTTTTTTGCATGATCTGCAGTCATATGGCGTTCTTACGGTAATTTGCTGGTCGTGGCTGCCCTGGGGCAGTTTTAACAACTTTTGTACGTAAGGACTGGTGGGTTCTCACTGCGGTTCTTTAGGGTTGCCGATTGAGCTTTTGGCAGACTGTATCAGGTGGTATTTGTTACAGCCGTTGATGGCAGCTACTTAGGAGTTTATTATACAGAGTGGGTAGTTTTCGTTACGATGGGCTAGGAGGTTTATTGTGGGTGCAGCTGGTCCTGCTTTGCCTTCTGGGTATACAGCTCTCCTTAGAGTCTTTTCTTTTTGGGTACCCCCGGACGGGGGGGCCAGGGTGAAGTGTTGCGCAAGGATGATGCAACATTTGAGTTGGGTAACCCAGCGTGTGCTTTACTGGTCTCGGGGGTCCTGGTTGGTGAACGGTTTGTTTATCCAGCGGGTGTTGTTCCATTTGTCAGGAATTCTGTATAGAGCATGAGGCAGGACATGTTGTTTCGATGGCCGTGTGAATGGTCTCCCGCGTGGGTGTAGCCCGTCCGGCAATACATGGCTATGTCATTTATTCCGTTATGCGCACTTGTCAGGACCGGCTGGTATTATGGGGACACGGTTGTGGTGCAGCGCTGCTGCGGGGGAGGTGTACTTTAGGTAGTGGGTGAGCAGGTTGCAGCTATAACATTACTTTCATTAATGTCGGGCTGGTGGTACGCTGTGGCAGGGGAAGCTAGTGCGATGTGCTTTGACTTTTAATGATTCTAAGGACCTGGTAATCGTCTGGGACTGTGCTTCGTTTGGGGGTGCTTTTTGCGGTGCTTTAAGGCTGAGTGGCGGACAAGCATCGGGCACCGGTGAGTGCAATGTTTTGACGGATTTATGGTGTCTGGGGTTTTCGGGAGACGTGATGTGTGTCTGAGTTTTCCTGGACTTCAGGTGGTGTGGAGTCACTTTTCTTTCTTTTGTGAGTAGTGTCGAATCCGCAGTTCAGCGGGGAATGGGTGCGGAGTACATCTCACTTTTGGTAAGAGGGTGGCAACAAAAGTGTTGTGATTCTGGGTTCGAAGTGCATGGGTGATGCACACAATTAATTCGTTCCGGGTCGTGGTGATTACGGGGTGGATTGGTTTATGTTTTCTAGTTGGGTGGATATTTTAAGATAGATGCTATCACGCAGGGTTGACGGGACCAACAGCGTTTTGGTACTGCACGTGTGTGGTGGAGACTTGGTCGCTGGGGCGTCAAGGAGTTTGATCTGAGACATCGGGCCTGAATGCTCCTGCCTGGGAGCCATGCTCGTGTTGTTGTTCATGACTATATAGTGGGGCACGTTTTTCAAGAATCTGTCAGAGGTTGGGGAACCAGTGTAGGTTCTGTTTTTACGTCTATAATGGTTGGCTTTGATTATTATTAGGTGGAGTGCAATTTTCTGCCTGGGAGCCATGCTCATGTTGGTGTCCATAGGGGCTCCTGTTTGGAATGACTACATAGTGGGTTTTACTGGGCACATTTTCAAGAATCTATCGGAGGTTTGGGGAACCAATGTAAGTTCTTTTGTTCACGGCAATAATGGTTGGCTTGCAGGTCTTGGGTGTGGCTGACCTTGTTGTACTGGTATTTTGGTGTAGGTTGGCATTGTGAGGTCTAATGGGGATCAGTTTTGATCGATTGGTCTTGGTACAGAAACATTGGTTACTCGAGCCGCAGAGTCGGCTCGGGTTGGGTTTTTGGTGGTGGTACTCGCACGTACAAGGTGTCATACGTGCTCGCGGTGGCGGAAAGGAGGGGGGTATTTGAAGTCGGTGGATTGCACAAAGAGCGGGGGGGTGAACCCAGTGCAGGAGCGGGTTACCCCTGGTGGTGCAATGGTATACTTGGTTAAGGTGGGTCCCAGCTGTGCTGAGTCACAGCGGGACATGTTAACGTGGGACCCTGCTGTGCTCGGTCACAGCGGGGCATGTTAACGTGGGTCCCTGCTGGGCTGGGTCCCAGCAGGACATTGGTTGGGCAACACTCGGCTGGGTGTCCTCGAGCCGGTGTGGTGCGGCTGAGGGCACGTGGTGGAGCTGGTGTTGCAATCATGTACAATGGGTTTTTGCAACACTCGGCTGGGTGTCCTCGAGCCGGTGTGGTGCGGCTGAGGGCATGTGGTGGAGCTGGTGTTGCAATCATGTACAATGGACTCTTCATTTACCCCCCCTCCTTTTGCTGGTGGTTATGTTTATGGAATATTTCTACGTTTATGGATAAAATGTTATTGCTTGTTTGGTGTTAATAAACGGGGCTGCTGTGGCTAGAGTTGAGCGACTTTTGGTTTTTTAGGGTCGCGTTTCGTTTCGTGAAACCCGACTTTTCCAAAAGTCGGGTCGAGCAAGATTGTCCGATTATAGGGAAAAGTCAGGGTCGTCACGAAACACGAAACCCAATGTAAGTCAATGGGGAATAAAAGTCGGCAGTGAGAGGACAGGAAACACACCTACAGTGCCCATTTGAATGCCAAAAGCATCAATTCTTCTTTCTTAAGCTTGTCAACCTTAATTAACTTCATAATGCAAGTTACGCACTGAAAAATGGGGGTTATTTGGCTACAAACTGTGGGGGGGAGGGCTGGCTCCAGGTTTTCATGTGCCCTGGGCGAAGGAGCGCCCCTTTAACACATACCACAACTCATCATGCTCCGATACGGCAGAGAAATAGCGGTATAGTACAATGAAAAATACCTCACTTTTTACATCTCATGACGAGGCCCATCTATTTCTCCATACAGAATCATTGGTCCCATATAAAGTTTGAAACAGTATATGATGAGCTCCACATAATGCTACAGTATATGTTGGTCCCTATGGATGAAGCTCCACTGTCTTATGGGCCCAAATAATGCTCCAAACATAATGAGCCCCATTTCTAATGCTCTAGTGTATAATGGGCCCTGTAAATGCTGCTCCAGTGTCTGATGTCCACCTTTGGAATGTTCCAGTGTATGGTGGGCCCCATCTATCATTCTCCAGAGTATAGTGCTCCCCAAAAATTGCTGTCCCAACATTGAAAACAATCAAATAAGTCTCCTCGCTAGGGAATCCCTGTACTTGTCTGGACAGGTGCTGTAGCTTGCTTAACAGCTCGCCAGCCGTTCTCACGCCCAGTATGGATTACACGTGATTGCACAAAGGTGAGAAAGGGTACCGTATCCCCAGATAACATGTATGGATAGCGTACACATTCAAAATATATGTCTCAGGAGGCAGGCTCAGACGGTGTTAGGCACAGTATGGATTGCACGTGATTGCACAAAGGTTAGAAAGGGTACCGTATCCCCGGATAACATGTATGGATAGCGTACACATTCAAAATATATGTCTATACAGCATGAGGCAGGCTCAGACGGTGTTAGGCCCAGTATGGATTGCACGTGATTGCACAAAGGTTAGAAAGGGTACCGTATCCCTGGATAACATGTATGGATAGCGTACACATTCAAAATATATGTCTATACAGCATGAGGCAGGCTCAGACGGTGTTAGGCCCAGTATGGATTGCACGTGATTGCACAAAGGTTAGAAAGGGTACCGTATCCCTGGATAACATGTATGGATAGCGTACACATTCAAAATATATGTCTCAGGACGCAGGCTCAGACGGTGTTAGGCCCAGTATGGATTGCACGTGATTGCACAAAGGTTAGAAAGGGTACCGTATCCCTGGATAACATGTATGGATAGCGTACACATTCAAAATATATGTCTATACAGCATGAGGCAGGCTCAGACGGTGTTAGGCCCAGTATGGATTGCACGTGATTGCACAAAGGTTAGAAAGGGTACCGTATCCCTGGATAACATGTATGGATAGCGTACACATTCAAAATATATGTCTATACAGCATGAGGCAGGCTCAGACGGTGTTAGGCCCAGTATGGATTGCACGTGATTGCACAAAGGTTAGAAAGGGTACCGTATCCCTGGATAACATGTATGGATTGCGTACACATTCAAAATATATGTCTCAGGAGGCAGGCTCAGACGGTGTTAGGCCCAGTATGGGTTGCACGTGATTGCACAAAGGTTAGAAAGGGTACCGTATCCCCGGATAACATGTATGGATAGCGTACACATTCAAAATATATGTCTCAGGAGGCAGGCTCAGACGGTGTTAGGCCCAGTATGGATTGCACGTGATTGCACAAAGGTTAGAAAGGGTACCGTATCCCTGGATAACATGTATGGATAGCGTACACATTCAAAATATATGTCTCAGGAGGCAGGCTCAGACGGTGTCAGGCACAGTATGGATTTGACGGCCCAGATTACACAGCGGAGGAGCACGGAGAGGTAAAGATTGCAAATGCTGGGGCCCTGCCCAAGCAAGGGGGGCCCACTCGTGGGCGTCGGTACTGGCACTGGGACCCTCATAGTACAGCGGTGTGTCTGACGGCGGGTGTGCACCACCACCGTCAGAGACACTTGATTGCACTATGAGGGACCCTGTGCCAGTGCCCGCACCCAAGAGTCGGCCTACCCACCTGTCCAGGGCAACGGCACTCGCACGGTGTCGTGCGGTAGGTGGTGACCCCGGCCATGGGGGGGAGGCAGCACAGTTATGGAGTTTTAGAAAGTGGCATATGTTGATGTTGGACATTCAGCTGATGCAAAAGGCGAAATAGGTGAAGTACCAGGAAGAGGTGGACCAAAGCAAGCCATTTTTCTGTCACCCTATGTGTCATCAGGGGAAGGTGGGACAAAATCCTTGGAAACCCATGCGTGGTTCATTTTAATGAAGGTTAGATCATCCACATTTTGGGTTGACAGACGGGTCCTTTTTTCTGTCAGGATTGATCCAGCTGCACTGAAGACTCTTTCCGATAGCACACTTGCAGCTGGGCAAGCGAGCTCCTGTAAGGCATATTGTGCCAATTCAGGCCAGGTGTCCAGTTTAGCGGCCCAATAGTCAAAGGGGAATGACCTGTGTGGGAGAACATCGATATGGGAGGAAAAGTAGTTTGTTACCATAGTTGACAACTGCTGTCTCCTGTCACTTTCCATCGATACAGTATTACCAGTTGTGTGAGCGGTATTTGAAAAATCAGTCCACAACATTGTCATGAAACCCCTGTCTCCAACGCCACTTCTGCTGTGTGCACCACGAACACCTCTGCCAAGCTGCCCCCGGCCCGTACGGCTCGTGTGAGAACCATCACCGCTGCTGTGTGCTGGGAATGCCTCAAGCAACCGATTTACCAGAGTTGCTTGTTTATTAGCCAATATTAGGTCAAGGTTCTCCTGTGGCATGATGTTTTGTAATTTGCCTTTATAGCGTGGATCCAGGATGCTGGCCAACCAGTAGTCGTCATCGTTCATCATTTTGGCAATGCGGGGGTCCCTTTTAGGATCCGCAAGGCATAATCTGACATGTGGGCCAATGTTCCCGGTGTCAATGATGCACTGCGAGTGCTGGGTGGAGGAGCACTTTCTGGCAAATCCACATCCCTCCAGTCACGCACAAACCCTGTACCAGACCTTGCCACACCAACATTTTCACTTGCCCCACGAGATGCATCCTCCTCCCCTAAGTAATCATCCCCATCATCCTCCTCCTCCTCCTCTTCTTCCTCCACCTCGTCCAGGAGAGGTCCCTGAGCAGACAATGGCTGAATGTCATCAAGGATTCCCTCCTCCTCTTCCTCCTCATCAACATTGGCTGCAGTCGCCTGCTCCTTAAGGTGCGTCAAAGTTTGCATGAGCAGACGCATAAGTGGGATGCTCATGCTTAGGATAGCGTCGTCTGCGCTTACCAGCCGTATGCATTCCTCAAAACACTGAAGGACTTTACAAAGGTCTTTCTGCTTCGACCACTGCACACCTGTCAACTCCATGTCTGCTCTCAAAGTGCCTGGCCGTGTATCCTCCCACAAATGCATTATGGCCTGCCTCTGCTCGCACAGCCGCTCCACCATGTGCAGGGTGGAGTTCCACCTTGTTGCAATGTCGATAATGAGGCGGTGGTTGGGAAGGTGGAGCAATCGCTGCAGCTTCTGCATACGAACGGAGTGTACAGGCGACCGGCGGATGTGCGCGCACAGTCTTCGCACCTTCTGGAGCAGGGCTGTTAACTCCGGATAATTTTTGAGGAAGCACTGCACCACCAGGTTCAAGGTGTGAGCCAAGCAAGGTATGTGGCTGAGTTTTGAAAGGGCTATGGCTGCCACAAAATTACGGCCGTTATCACTAACTACCTTGCCTGCCTCAAGATGTACACTGCCCAGCCATGACTCAGTTTGTCGCTTCAAGTACTCGGCCAGCACCTCGGCGGTGTGTCTGTCGCCCAAACACATCATCTGCAACACAGCCTGCTGACGCTTTCCACTAGCTGCTCGATAGGGGGACACATCGTGTGCAACAGTGGCAGCTGCAGATGGAGTGCTCGTGCGACTGCGCTCTGTGGACGAGCTTTCGCTTCTGGAGGAGGTGGAGGAGGAGGATGGTCAAACGCCTACAGCCAACTGTTTCCTATACCGTGGGCTAGGCAGCACTGTCCCACCACCGCTGTCCCCTGTGGACCCTGCATCCACCACATTAACCCAGTGCGCAGTGATGGACACGTAACGGCCCTGGCCATGCCGACTGGACCATGCATCAGTTGTGAGGTGCACCTTTCCGCTCACTGACTGCTTGAGTGCATGGACAATGCGGTCTTTCACATGATGGTGGAGGGCTGGGATGGCTTTGCGAGAGAAGAAGTGGCGACTGGGTAGGTCATAGCGTGGTACTGCATAGGCCATGAGTTCGTGGAAAGCTGTGCTTTCCACCAACCGAAAGGGCATCATCTCAAACGAGATTAGTTTGGCAATGTGGGCGTTCAAACCTAGTGTACGCGGATGAGAGACTGAGTACTTTCTTGACCTACTCATAGTGTCTGGGAGGGTGAGCTGGACTTGAGAGCTGCATATGGTGGAAGTAGCGGTGGACAGGGCGGACTGAGAGAGGGTTGATGATGGTGATGGAGTTGGTGTTCTTTCTGATGGCCTAGAATCAGTATTTCGTTGATATAACAGTGGGATTCCCTGACTGCTGTGGTCTTGCAACGACACCTCAACATTTGCTGCTGTGCTAACCGGTGGGCTTACAGTGGGGGAAACAATGTAGCGTTGCTGACTACCTTCGTTGTGATCAGTTGCACATGTGGCACTTGAGGTTTGGTGTTGTGTCCACGCTTGCAAGTGCATGCTGGTTAAATGTCTAAGCATGCAACTGGTATTCAAATTTTTCAGATTTTTCCCTCGGCTAAAGGTCTTTGCGCACTTCTTACAGATAACCTTGGCCTGATCATGAGGATTTTGCTCAAAAAAGTGCCACACTGCACTCTTCCTACTTTGGCAGACATTTTGCGGCCTAGCACGCTGTGATCTTTTGACCCTCTGGACAAGCTGTCCAGCAACTCTTTTGATGTTTGGAACCTGTCTTTGGAGTGCTCCGGGCCTGCCAGATAACAGCTGTTGCGATGTTGATGTCTGCTGCGGATGCTCCTCATCTGAGCTATTGGAAGCAGCACCCTCTTCCCCCAATGGATTCCAATCTGGGTCAACAACTGGGTCATCCATCACCTCCTCTTCTATGTCATGTGCACCTTCCTCTGTGTCACCGTGTATGGTGGTATAGTGTGCGGGAAGGGGCACCTGAGTCTCATCAGGGTCAGAATCTGGCTCTGTACACTGCGAGGACAATATAGTGCTCTGAGTGAATGTACCAGCAGAATCATCCATCAGCGGCTGTGCATCAGTGCACTCCATGTCAGATTCATCTTGGCCTGGGTAATTCACCATTTGACTTGATAATCCAGGCATGGTATGTGAAAACAGCTCCATGGAGTAATCAGTAGTATGGCCTGCGTCATCCTTCAATCTTGGTTGGGGTGAAGGACACAAGGAAAGGTGTGGTTCATGAACATGAGCCTCCAATGACGACTCAGTGCTTTTACTTTTTACAACTGAAGAAGAGGAGGCGATAGAGCTGGAGGCTGAGTCAGCAATGTAAGACAAAACTTTTTCCTGATGCTCTGGCTTTAAAAGCGGTTTGCCAACTCCTAGAAAACTAAGCGTTCGAGGCCTTATGTAGCCAGACGATGACGCAGGGTCAGCACCTCCTGCATTCGGTCCTATTTTGCTCTTGCCACTACCATCAGATCCACCACCAACACCATCATTACCAGCTGCCAACCCCCGCCCAATTCCACGGCCTCTTCCACCAGCCTTCCTCATTTTTGTAGAAATGTAGACAAAATCCAACAAACTATACAGTAATGTAAAACAAGGTACAAGGTGTCTATAGGACAGGGGAGATTTTGAATTTCTGCACACACTTGTGGACAGTGGACACTTTTGGATTGTGTGAGGCCCACTGATATCTGAGCGCTATGTGACAGGCTCGATGGCACTGCTGTGACAAAAGTGACTAGAGGATAAGGGAGATTTTGAATATCTGCACACACTTTTGGACACTGGACACTTTTGGATTGTGTGAGGCCCACTGATATCTGAGCGCTATGTGACAGGCTCGATGGCACAGCTGTGACAAAAGTGACTAGAGGATAAGGGAGATTTTGAATTTCTGCACACACTTGTGGACAGTGGACACTTTTGGATTGTGTGAGGCCCACTGATATCTGAGCGCTATGTGACAGGCTCGATGGCACTGCTGTGACAAAAGTGACTAGAGGATAAGGGAGATTTTGAATTTCTGCACACACTTGTGGACAGTGGACACTTTTGGATTGTGTGAGGCCCACTGATATCTGAGCACTATGTGACAGGCTCGATGGCACTGCTGTGACAAAAGTGACTAGAGGATAAGGGAGATTTTGAATTTCTGCACACACTTGTGGACAGTGGACACTTTTGGATTGTGTGAGGCCCACTGATATCTGAGCGCTATGTGACAGGCTCGATGGCACAGCTGTGACAAAAGTGACTAGAGGATAAGGGAGATTTTGAATTTCTGCACACACTTGTGGACAGTGGACACTTTTGGATTGTGTGAGGCCCACTGATATCTGAGCGCTATGTGACAGGCTCGATGGCACAGCTGTGACAAAAGTGACTAGAGGATAAGGGAGATTTTGAATTTCTGCACACACTTGTGGACAGTGGACACTTTTGGATTGTGTGAGGCCCACTGATATCTGAGCGCTATGTGACAGGCTCGATGGCACAGCTGTGACAAAAGTGACTAGAGGATAAGGGAGATTTTGAATTTCTGCACACACTTGTGGACAGTGGACACTTTTGGATTGTGTGAGGCCCACTTGATATCTGAGCGCTATGTGACAGGCTCGATGGCACAGCTGTGACCAAAGTGACTAGAGGATAAGGGAGATTTTGAATCTCTGCACACACTTTTGGACACTGGACACTTTTGGATTGTGTGAGGCCCAATGAATATCTGAGCGCTATGTGACAGGCTCGATGGCACAGCTGTGACAAAAGTGACTAGAGGATAAGGGAGATTGGATTGCTTTTAAAAAAGCAGTTTGCGGAGCAGTGGGTAAACAGCAATGCCAGCCTGTCAGGAAGCCTTAGAAGGCAGCCCAACAACCAACACCACTGATACACCACTATATAGCCTCCCCTTGCACTGCACACACAGTGACTGGTGTGTTGTGCAGGCCAAATTGCTAGCAGCAGAAGCAGTTTTTTTTTCTTCTCAGCAGGACAAAAAAAAAAAAAATTGGGATTGCTTTTAAAAAAGCAGTTTGCGGAGCAGTGGGTAAACAGCAATGCCAGCCTGTCAGGAAGCCTTAAAAGGTAGCCCAACAACCAACACCACTGATACACCACTATATAGCCTCCCCTTGCACTGCACACACAGTGACTGGTGTGTTGTGCAGGCCAAATCGCTAGCAGCAGAAGCAGTTTTTTTGTCTTCTTCCCTGCCTAACGCTCTCCCTACAGAATCAGCAGCAACCTCTCCCTATACTAAGATCGGCAGAAGTAAGATGGTGGTCGGCGTGCACGCCCTTTTATACCCCCTGTGACGCCCACCAAAGCAAGCCAATCACTTGCATGCCCTTCTGAAAGATGGTGGTGACCCGTGCCTATGTCATCACGTTGCCCACAGTGTCCGTGGATCCTGATTGGCTGAAAAAGAGCGCAAAACAAACTTTTGAAACGCGACTTTGGCGCGTAAGTCGCCGACCTCGTGGCCGACCTCATCCTAGGGTCGGGTTTCGTTTCATGAAACCCGACTTTGCCAAAAGTCGGCGACTTTTGAATTTTTTCGACCCGTTTCGCTCAACTCTAGCTGTGGCCTTTTACATCCAATGTCACGCAGTCGTGTCTTATTTAAGTTAAGAAGGGGTAAGTGTGGGTTTTGGGAGGGGTCATGACAGTGAAGCCGTCAGTCAGACTTTCCTAAGTCAAGGCAAGCCCGGACGCCTGCCCCAAAGGGGCTACAGGGAGGGCGCACATGACTAAGGAGGGCTGCTAGGCCTGAGGGTTAGTGAAGGGTAAGGTGTAGTGCTTTTGTGTTTGTGGGGAAGGTGTGGGTTGGATCTATGGGGCTTATGGTGCAATGTGAGTTGGCAGGGAGTGGTCAGTAGTGCTTTGTGCTTGTGGGGAAGGTGTGGGTTGGAGCTATGGGGCTTATTGTGCAATGTGAGTTGGCAGGGAGTGGTCAGTAGTGGGATGGATATATAGGGCAGAACTGTGGGGGGATGGTCATTCCTTACCTTGCAGACGTCCGGAATCGTCCCGCCCTCCCGCCCTAATTTTAGGATCTTCTGGAGATCGACATGGTGAAGAGAAGAAGAGATTTGATGTTGTCGCAGCAGTCGGCGGAAAGGAGGGGGGTATTTGAAGTCGGTGGATTGCACAAAGAGCGGGGGGGTGAACCCAGTGCAGGAGCGGGTTACCCCTGGTGGTGCAATGGTATACTTGGTTAAGGTGGGTCCCAGCTGTGCTGGGTCACAGCGGGACATGTTAACGTGGGACCCTGCTGTGCTCGGTCACAGCGGGGCATGTTAACGTGGGTCCCTGCTGGGCTGGGTCCCAGCAGGACATTGGTTGGGCAACACTCGGCTGGGTGTCCACGAGCCGGTGTGGTGCGGCTGAGGGCACGTGGTGGAGCTGGTGTTGCAATCATGTACAATGGGTTTTTGCAACACTCGGCTGGGTGTCCTCGAGCCGGTGTGGTGCGGCTGAGGGCACGTGGTGGAGCTGGTGTTGCAATCATGTACAATGGACTCTTCATTTACCCCCGCCTCCTTTTGCTGGTGGTTATGTTTATGGAATATTTCTACGTTTATGGATAAAATGTTATTGCTTGTTTGGTGTTAATAAACGGGGCTGCTGTGGCCTTTTACATCCAATGTCACGCAGTCGTGTCTTATTTAAGTTAAGAAGGGGTAAGTGTGGGTTTTGGGAGGGGTCATGACAGTGAAGCCGTCAGTCAGACTTTCCTAAGTCATGTGTTTCACATGCTACTGTGCCTGCTGTTTTCACTAAAAGGGCAGGAATACCAGACACCTGCGTTTTTTGCTGCGTTTTTGCACGTACTCATTGTTTTCTATGGGTGAAAAATGATGCAAAAACGTTGAAAGAAGTGACATGCTGCAGTTTTCAAAAAGCAGATTTCCAATTCAGTCAGGAACAAAAAACAAATGTGTGTGCATGAGATTTCTGAAATTTTGCTGGTACTGTAAAATGCAGCTTAAAATTTGAATTTAAAAAATGCAGCAAAAACGCATCATGTGAACATACCCTAATGATTTATTGAGTCGGGTAAGCCGAAAAAGTAATTTTTCACTATCATTTAAAAACAGCATGCCGTGTTTACTTGGGTTATGTTTGCAAAAATAGAAGATACAATTGCAAAGGGGCCAATTACTTTTCACAGCATTGTACATCTGGGATTACCATTATTATTGGGCATTATGAACTTAGCTGTCACTCATTAACTTAGGCATCATGTATTATCAAAAGCCATGTTTCCACAGGCAATATTTATTACATTGGTTTCTTCCTCGGCCGATTAAAGAAAGGCTCCAAAATATCTCATACAATATTCTCTTTGTATGGTTTCCCAAAGTCAGAGTCATCTCGCCTGACTGTTTCCTGCCAGTATGTTCTTTGAAACTCAATTGTCTCTTTGTGAAGTTTAGGAATAAGGCATGCATCATAGATGTAATCTTTGAATAAATCCAATGTGGCTTGGACAAAAGACGATTTGAGTTACTTTTTTTGGGTGGAGAAGAGGAAATGGAGTTGAAAGAAAATCTTTTAATCCCGGCTATAACATTAAACTGCTTGGTAATTGATGTAAATCAGAAGCAACAATAACACAGAAGTGTGTGATACCTATAATACTCCATGTGCAGAAGAATAACGGAGGCAGGACCAACTGTAAATGAAGCTTCAGATTTATTTTACTTGCACCAATAGCAAAAATGTAAAAGTTATTTGTCAACAGGTTTGTGCTGAGTAATCTGAGAGCAGCATGATGTAGAGCAAGAGAACCTGATTCCAGCCAAGTATCACTCACTGGACTGCTTGGTGTAGTTTTGATAGAATCCCTGTTTTTTCTGTTGTAGATGTAGAAGTGGTCATAACGCTAAACTACACGTAACTCACCCATACCCCTGATTGGCAGTTTCCTGTGTACACTGGACATTGTCAGCAAGCAGCCAGTCAGTGTTGGGGGCGGGGTTACACAGATTAGCCTGACTGCCTTGCATATGAGACCTAGTCAGGCACTGATAATCTCCTGCTGATAAAACACTGATTTCATTGAAACTACAAAAGACAGTCTAATAAGTGACTCATCACCATAATCAGGATCACTTGCCCTATATTATGTGCTCTCAGACTAAATAGCAAAAACCTTGGGACAGATTCCCTTTAAAACATAGAAATCATCAAGACATTTTATCCACAATATCCACAAAATTAACCCCTTTACTACCAAGGGTGGTTTGCACGTTAACTCCCAGGCCAGTTTTTACAATTCTGACCACTGTCACTTATGAGGTAATAACTCTGGAACGCTTCAACGGATCTAGGCGATTCTGACTTTGTTTTCTCGTGACATATTGTACTTCACTTTAGTTATAAAAATTCTTCTCTATAACGTGTTTATTTATGAAAAAAATGGAAATATGGCGAAAATTTAGAAATTTTGCGATTTTCAAACTTTGAATTTTTATGCCCCTAAACCAGAGAGTTATGTGACACAAAATAGTTAATAAATAACATTTCCCACATGTCTACTTTACATCAGCACAATTTTGGAAACAAAATTTTTTTTGTTAGGAAGTTATAAGGGTTAAAAGTTGACCAGCGATTTCTCATTTTTACAGCAAAATTTACAAAACCATTTTTTTAGGGACCACCTCACATTTGAAGTCACTTTGAGGGGTCTATATGGCAGAAAATACCCAAAAGTGACACCATTCTAAAAACTGCACCCCTCAAGGTGCTCAAAACTACATTCAAGAAGATTATTAACCATTCAGGCGCTTCACAGGAGCAGAAGCAACATGGAAGGAAAAAATTAACATTTAACTTTTTAGTCACAAAAATGATCTGTTAGCAACAATTTTTTAATTTTCCCAAGGGTAACAGGAGAAATTGGACTACAACTTTTGTGGTCCAATTTCTCCTGAGTACGCTGATACCCTATATGTGGGGGGGGGACCACTGTTTGGGCGCACGGCAGGGCTAAAATTGGCTGAAATTGAGATTGGATGCTATGTTGCATTTGACGAGCCCCCAATGTGCCCAAACTGTGGAAACCCCCCACAAGTGACCCCATTTTGGAAACTAGACCCCCTAAGGAACTTATCTAGATGTGTGGTGAGCATCTTGAACCCCCTAGGGCTTCACCGGGTGTGAAAATAAAAAATCATATTTTTTCCACAAACATGATCGTTTAGGCTAAGTGTACACGTAGTAGAAAATTTCTGCTTGAAAACCTGACTCCCTTCCCAGAAACCGCACCTATTTTTCCCGCTGCGGTTTTTGCGCGATTTTGATGCGGCTTTTTCTGCAGCTGTTTCAAAACGCATGGAAGAAGCCAAAACCGTGGAAAAATCCGCAAAATTAATGTGCACGCTGCGTTTTTTACCGCAATGCGGTTTTTTCGCGGTAAAAAAACGCATCAATGTGCACAAAAAGTGCAAAATGCATAGAAATGACTGGGAAGCTTACTTTTTGTGGTTTTATAGTGAAAACCGCGGTAAAAACCGCTAAAAAAACGCTGTGTGTGAACACAGCCTTAGTCCCCAATTTTTTATTCTCCCAAAGGTATCAGGAGAAATTGGACCCCAAAAGTTGTTGTCCAATTTGTCCTGAGTACGCTGATACCCCATATATGGGGGTAAACCACTATTTGGGCACATGGCAGAGCTCGGAAGGGAAACAGCGCCATTTAACTTTTTTGGCTGGAATTGAGATCGGACGCCATGTCGCGTTTGGAAAGCCCCGGATGTGCCAAAACAGTGGAAACCCCCCAAATCTAACTCCAACCCTAACCCTGGCCCTAACCCTAGACCTAATGGGAAAATGGAAATAAATAAAAAAAAATTATTTTATTATTTTTCCCTTACTAAGGGGGTGATAACGGGGGGTTTGATTTACTATTTATAGCGGGTTTTTATTTTTGGCAGCTGTCACACGCTAAAAGACGCTTTTTTACTGTAAAAATAGTTTATGCATCACCACATTTTGAGAGCTATAATTTTTCCATATTTTAACCCACCGAGTCATGTGAGGTCTTATTTTTTGCGGGACGAGTTGACATTTTTATTGGTACCATTTTCGGGCACGTGACATTTTTTGATCGCTTTTTATTCCGATTTTTGGAGCGCAGAATGAACAAAAACCAGCGTTTCATGAATTTCTTTTGGTGGGTGCGTTTACACCGTTCCGCGTGCGGTGAAATTGATAAAGCGGTTTTATACTTCGGGTCAGTATGGTTACAACAATACCTCAATTATGTCATTTTTTATGTTTTGGCGGTTTTATGCAATGAAAACAATTTTATATAAAAAATAATTATTTTTGCATCGCTTTATTCTGCAAGCTATAACTTTTTTATTTTTTCTCTGATGATGCTGTGTGGCAGCTTGTTTTTTGTGGAACAAGATGACGTTTTCAGCGGTACCATGGATATTTATATGCGTCTTTTTGATTGCGCGTTATTGCACTTTTTGCTCGGCAGTATGATAATAAATCATTATTTTTTGCTTCGTTTTTTATTTTTATTTTTTAAGGGGTTCTCTAAAGGGGTTAACTAATGGGACATTTTTATAGGGTGGGTCATTATGGACACGGCGATACCAAATATGTGTACTTTTATTGTTTTTTTTCATTTTCAAAAAATGAATTTATTAGGGAATATTTTTTTTTTAATTTACTTGGAGATTTTTTTTAAATTATTTTTACGCTTTCTTTTTTTCACTTTATTATAATGTCCCATGGGGGACATCACTGTCCTGTGACAGATCGCTGATCTGTCACATCACAGATCGCTGTGACAGATCAGCGATCTGTCACAGGCACTGCTGCAGGCTTCCTCATGCCTGCGCTCTGCGGGCAGTGAGGAAGCCAGCTCCCTGCAGGCCCCCGAAGGTCCCCGTCACCATATTGGATTGGGGGGCCTGCAGGGAAGGAGCCCCCGGCAGCAGCACTGCACATTGCGCCGATGTGGGGGTCTCAGGGAAGCACGGAGGGAGCCCCCTCCCTGCCGATGCTTCCTTTAATCCCCGGTACACCGCGATCATGTTTGATCGCGGTGTGTCAGGGGTTAACGTGTCGGGGGCGGTCCGTGAGGGCCCCTAGCACATTGTGCCGGGTGTCAGCTGTGATTATCAGCTGACACCCGGCCACGATCAGCTGCGCTCCCCCCGTGAGCGCAGCTGATCGCATTAGACGTACTATTCCGTCCTTGGGACTTAGGTCCCAGGTCACATGGACGGAATATTACGTCCATTGTAGGAAAGGGGTTAATGCAGACAATTCACACATTCTTAACGCCAATAGAGAAACTGTTACAAGCAGAAAAAGTCATAAGCCTCATTCAGATATCCATGTATTTTATCATAAGTAAAAACAGGGACCGTTGTTCATCAGTGTTGTGAATCCAAGTTGCATCAGTGTTTGGTCAGTGTGTCAGTTTTTACCATCTGTTTCATCATAAATTTTCAAGTATGAAAAAATAAGGAGATTATAAAGAGCTTCTCCTATCCATTGCAATGTTAATCATGGAGAGTATAAGTGAACAAGAAAAAGAGACATACTATACACCAGGGATCACAAAAATGTACAATAGTATTTGATATTATTTGTACATTTTTGTGATCCCTGGTGTATAGTATGTCTCTTTTTCTTGTTCACACATAACTCTTTTTTGACATACTCCGGGTTGGTATCACATAGTTCATTGATATGTGATGGTGCCCTCCATCCCCCTTTTCTCTCATTAATCATGGAGAGCACACGAATTGCACATGATGCCAACCATGGGTCGTTTGTGATTTTCTCGGACCCATAAACTTATGTGCAGTCACGTAACTTAACCCCTGAACCCTTGGGCCATTTTCCATTGTTGCATTTTCGTTTTTTGCTCCCCTTATACCCAGAGCCATAACTTTTTTATTTTTCAGTCACTATGGCCATGTGAGGGCTAGTATTTTGCAAAACAAGTTGTACTTTTGCATGACACCATTGATTTTAACATATCGTGTACTGGAAAGCAGGAAAAAAAATTCCAAGTGCGGTGAAATGGCAAAAAAATTGCAATTCCACTGTTGTGTTTTTTTTTATTTTTATTTTTCACCATGTTCACTAAATACTAAAACTGATCTACTATTATCAAAGCTAGGTTTCCTGTTGGGACCTGGCGACTCTCTGCCACTGTTCACACTAGGTAGGTTTCAACATTAGGGAGTGTAGTTACTGTCCCAATTGGGTATACCTTGTCGCAGTGGAACAGGTTTATGAATTTTTATCAAAAAACAGTGTTTATTAAACACCCTATGTTAATTATTTAATGCACTTTTTTTACTTATTTATTTTCATTAGGGTATATGCACACATTGTCTTTTCTTTGGATGTGCTTGTTTCTATGGCCAATGTGAACATGCCTTTACATTATGCATGTTTTCAAGTTATAATCCGGCTAAGTTTTTTGTTATGATCTGCTATTATGATTCTCCAGGTCAATACGAGTTCATAGACACCAAACTTGTCTAGGTTCTTTTTTATTTTATTTAAGTGGTGAAAAAAATCCAAACGTTGTTTAAAAAAAAAAAAAAAAATCCACCATTTTCTGAAACCCGCAGCATCTCCATTTTTCGTGATCTCGGGTTGGGTGAGGCCTTATTTTTTGCACACTGAGCTGACGTTTTTACTGATACCATTTTGGTGCAGATAAGATGCTTTGATCGCCCGTTATTGCATTTTATTGCAATGTAGTGGCATCCAAAAAACGTAATTCTGACATTTTGAATTCTTTTCTCATTACAGCGTTTAGCGATCGGGTTAATTATTTCTTTATATTGACAGATCGGGCAATTATGAACTCGGCGATACCAAATATGTGTATTTTTTTTAATTGTTTTATTTTGAATGTGAGGTGATTTGAACTTTTTTTTTATTTTTTTAATATTTTTAAAAACTTTTTTCACTTTTTGCATGCTTCAATAGTCTCCATGGGAAACTGGAAGTTGCAGTTGTCTGATCTCCTCTCCTACACACAGGTGATGATCAGACGGACGGACGGCGCTCATAGCAATCTGGCTATGACAACCATAGAGGTCTGCTGGAGATCTCTTGGTTGTCATGCCAACCCATCGGTGACCCGCAATCACTTGACGGGGTCATCAATGGACGGGATTTCCAGCGCGCTTACCAGAAGCACGAGTTAAAGGCTGCTGCCAGAGATTGACAGCGGCATTTAACAGGTTAACAGCTGTGGGATTATTGCGATTCCACCCACGGCTGTTAGAGGCACATGTCAGCTGTTCAAAACAGCTAAGATGTGCAGGGAAAGATGTGGGCTCAGCGTCGGAGTCCACATCAAAGGGAGGAAGTCAGAGAATGGCGTACTATTACGCCCAACGTCGGAAAGGGGTTAAAAGATGTGGGTGCCAGTGCAAAATTTTCCAAAGGTCTTAAATAATATTGATGGTCCAGAGGAATCTTTTGGGCCCCTTTAGGCTCCAGGACCAAGTGCAACCGCAACCCCTGCACCTATTATAGTTATGCTCCCGCTTGTATGGGCAATTTTGATCCATTACTCATAGTAAAAACAGATATGTTGAGATTATATTTTGCAAACCGATTAGTTTGCAAAAAGACACTGACATGTGTGCAGCATAGACTATAATGAGTTTGTGAGCTATCCATGAATAACACAGACTCAATGCGTGACCCGCAGACATGTGAATCCGGCCTTAGGGCATGTGCACATGCTGCATAACCCATTTGAAAAGCACTAACAAAGCACTAAAAGGAATGAACTTATGCATTGCATTGTAAAAATGTCTTGTCCATCTGTTCCGTCTTTTGAACTTTTTTAACTGCTTCAGGGTTCAAAAGCTGGAAATTGCTTAAAAGAAGTGACCTGACCACACTTCATGCTCATGACTTCATAAAAAAATGGTGGCAGCTAAAGCTGCTAAAAATGACAGAAAAGACACCTTAAAAGACTACACAGGGTTTTCATTAAAGGGAATCTGTCACCCCTTTTTTGAGATATCCTATAATGATATCATTCAATTGTGTGTCACATAAGGATTCTCTTAGTACTTTTGCTTCCCCCTGACCCCACACCTTTCATGCATAAATACCTTTTTTATATCGGTTCAGATGTATGTAAACTGCCGCTGTCCTGTCCAATGGGCGGAGCTTATTCACCTGCTCCCCCCCTCCCTGTTTTGCTCTACGAATTTCTTCTTGTGTAGAGCAAGACAGAGAGGGGGGAGCAGATGAATAAGCCCCGCCCATTGGACCGGACAGCGGCAGTTTACATACATCTGAACCGATATAAAAAAGGTATTTATGCATGAAAGGTGCGGGGTCAGGGGGAAGCAAAAGTACTAAGAGAATCCTTATGTGACACACAATTGAATGATATCATTATATGATATCTCAAAAAAGGGGTGACAGATTCCCTTTAAGCGTTTATTGCTTGAAAAACATGGCCAGTACACTTGCATATAAAAGATATGGTGTACATATACGCTTAGAAGAAGCGTATCATTGTAACATTCCCAAATTGCTATTTTTTGGAACATTTTGATTCTTTATATGGCTGATGTATGCAATGTTTGTGAATAAAAATATTACTGCTCGTACCACGTTACACTTTGTGGTTGATGTTAGCGAAGAGAACAGGGTGAAGATACTGTAGTTTTGTTTCATATTTGTGGCAACTTTTTGTACAATTTTTAAAAAATTTGCCAAACCAGTCACATTTCTTTGACACCAATGGGTTTCGTGCAAAAGAAACTTAAAACTTAAAAAAACAGAAAAAATAATTGACACAGCAAAGCCAGTATTAAAACATGTGGGCATGTGTCCTCATCAGCTCATTGTAGACACGTAGATGCATGACAACAAGTCTCCCTGTGTAACACTACATGAGAACAGAGGATTTTTGGTTTTGTAGGAAAATCTAGTGGTAATGTTGATTCACGAATTCTCTGACTTAGCCTGGCACATGTGGTTGGTGAGTTACTAGAATTTGGGACCATTTATATTGAAGTAAACCTTGAGGTGGGAAGGCTTTTATACTTTTGCAGCACGAAATGTTAACTAAGTAGCTCACATTTCTTTATGTACAGTATATAACAATAGTTGAGTTCAATGTAGTCATTAGGCAGAGTGTGTACCATGTATATATGTTTGCATATGTTTGTACGTTGGCTACAGCATATTTGTGCACCTGCAAGTATATTTTGTATAAATGTGCTGTTGACCCTTTCTTATGTTTTTTTATTATAATCACTAATTTGGTCACTGTAATTTGTTACTACTATACTTATATTCTGACAATTGTTTGCTTTGTCTTGATACTTATTTCTTGAAAAGGTCATACCAGAAGGCACAGCCATATTTGTTATCTTCCAATAAAATGTTTACTGCCATCTCAGTGATAACTGAAATAGGAATAACATAATCCATCTGACAGTGACCCTATTCCCTTTCACTTCCTCCAGTCCCTTTCCCCAGCTGTCACCACTCACCTAACTAAAAGTTTTAACCTCTCTCTTTCTTCTGGTATCTTTCCCTCTTCCTTCAAACACACCATCATAAACCCATTATGTAAAAATCAAAATGTGCTGCCAACAACAGACCTGTTTCTAATCTGCCCTTTATTCCTAAACTTCTGGCTTGTTCCACTCTTGTTCAATCCACTATCTCACAGATCATTCTCTATTTGACCCTTTACAATCTGGTTTCCGCTCCTTACTTTCTGCTGAACCTGCTCTCACCATAGTACAGGCCGGAGCAAGCCGCCCCTCCACCCACTTCCCGCACTGCGTAGGCAAGGGGTGGGTATATTTAGATTATGGTGGGGAGCATGCAAAAAGGGGTTTTATAAGGGGTCTCGGATTATGCTGGCAGTTTAACGAAGGCCAGTGCAAATTTGGTACCACATGCAAGTTCAAGCACATGTGCTCGAACTGTAGCTGTTCCTCCTACGGCGCTGCCAAATGTTTCAAAAAAGATAAGGCGAAGCCAAAGAATAGTAATACCAAAGGGGGTGATGCCAGTGAAGCTGGACGCGATGGTCCCCTATCTAAGTAGATTTCCTGATAGGACCAAGGCGGATCTTTTATTGTTGGGTTTTCATGATGGTTTTTGGATCCCAGCTCCTTCTTTTGAGATACCTCGGGATCTTAGGAATCTGAGGTCTGCCAAACAACATGCTGATGTTGTTATGGAGAAGTTGGGTAAGAAGGTTGCGTTGGGTAGGATGTCCGGACATTCTGAAGTTCCTCCATTAGCAGATCTGGTGGTGTCACCTTTGGATGTGGTTCCGAAAAAGGAACCCAATAAGTACCGGCTTATTCATCATTTGTCTTATCATGGGGGAGGTCGGTGATTGATGGGATAGATCCGAAGTTTTGTTCTGTTATTTATACGTCATTTGATGAGGCAACACGCTGGGTGCATAGTTGTGGCAAGGGTGCATTGTTGGCTAAAACTGATATTGGATCTGCTTTTTGTTTGTTGACAGTTCATCCTGAGAGTGTTAGGTTGTTATTGGGAAGGGGGGTTTTTGGTAGACAGATGCCTGCCCATGGGTTGCTCTCTGTCTTGTGCGTTTTTTGAAGTGTTCAGTTCCTTAATTGAATGGGTTGTTCGGGATATGTCAGGCTTTGATTCTCTGATACATTACTTGGACGATTTTTTACGTATCGGGTCTGGTCAGTCCAGGTGCTGTGAAGTGATTTTGAGGATGGTCATGTGGGTGGCGGAGCGTTTTGGTGTGCCGCTGGCTCCAGGTAAGACGGAGGGGCCATGCACGAACCTCTCCGTCTTGGACATTGTAATTGACTCGGTAAATTGGGAGTTCAGGCTGCCTGAAGAGAAGGTGATAGCTTTACGTAAGGAAGTGGCACGTGCGAGGCATTTAAAAAAGCTGCCGCTTCGTGAAGTTCAATCACTTCTTGGGAAATTGAATTTTGCTTGTCGCATTATTCCAATGGGTAGAGTTTTTTTCACGGAGGTTGGCTAGGGCCACAGCTAAAGCTGATTTAGGGGTTTGGGACAGTTTTTTAGCCCATTATAATGGCCGTTCTTTGCTCACGGAGGAGGTGGTTGGTAATGTGGAATTGGAATTGTTTACTGATGCTTCAGGTAGTGTCGGTTTTGGGGCATATTTTAGAGGTGTAAGGTAGCGCTTGTCATTAAGGTAGAGGATACTCGCTAGGCAGCCGATAAATCACGTCCGGCACAGGTTTCTTAACATAACTCAGTCCATTCGGTTTATTATGCAGCATAAATCAAATCAACAGCAACAGAAAGATCATATAAACAGCATAGCGTCCATGACAGAGCTTCACTCTGTTTATCCTGTGGTCACACAGATTGTGCAATGTCCAGCACACAGGCTCTCTAGCCTCACAGTTATATCCCCTCTCCGGGTTACCTTCTCATAGCTGCTTCTCAGTCCTGACGTTCATTCCCCCTCCTGGGAACTCTCAGACATCTGCAGCCATTATACACAGCCTCTCCACGTGCTGTCAGGAAGGCAGCCACGTCAGCCCAAACGAGACCTTCCATACGGACCAACCGGGTCCAAGCATTCACTCATGTGATCTACCCTGGCCAACTTATATGGTCCGTAGCCACGCCCACTGGATCACATGGCTATGACCTCATCACAGGTACTTCAATCATTCACACACATATACTTTACTATGGCATTCTAGACATCCGCCCCTAGGTGGGTTCGTAGGTGATTGGTGAGACGGGTGGGATCAATCACCTGAAGGCTTCTCCCTAACACATTGGCATAAAAGATCAGCTCTGCTGATCAGCACATAATCAAGCCTTCATCCCAAGGCCACCCACCTTGGGATACATAATGATCCTTTAGCACCCTGCTCCTGTTACCATTCTGGATATGGCTATCCGTCCGTCCTGGGACACCCACACAGTGCCCCCTAGTGGACTCAGTGGTCAATACACCACATACCTCCCCCCTCTGTTCAAACTTGAGGGGTTGAACACACGACATCACCCAGGGACCTCAAGACCGGGCACCCATGTCACCTTGCCCAACAGGTCGAGAGAACCATCTCCATCTGTTTTGTCTGTCATATGGCCTCATCTCTACATTACGCCTCCCTATGAGACTCCACCCTTTGGGTTACCAAGCCGATTTGGGTCACTGCCCCCTTTCGGGATTTCCCCATGTCCTTTCTACAGGTCTCCTTAGACCACAGTTCACACCAAAACAGTTTATGTCTTTAACGATACCACACAAGTTCTTGTTGGCACCACCACAGCTCCTGCTGTCACCGATCTTCGACACCTCCAGCTGCCGTTCACACACAGCTGCTGGTGTCACCTTCGTAACCCCGCCGAGTTATAGCAAGTCACTTGCCACCTTCTTAACCCCGTTGAGTTACAGCAAGCCGCTTGTCACCTTCGTAACCCCGCCGAGTTACAGCAAGCCGTTTGTCACCTTCGTAACCCCACTAAGCCACCACCAGCTGACTTGAGAGGGAAAAGAAAAAAAAACAACACACACAACCAAAAACTCACGTGTCCTGTCTGTGTGCGATTTAGGACGTCCGTCTCCTCCTGAGACTGTCCAACACACAGGGCGCACCGGGTGCTATTCAGGGAGCCGACCCTCCTCCCAGGGTTTCCCAACAAACTGGCCCCAGGTCCAGGGGCTCAGCGGGTGCTCTTCAGGACATCCGTCTCCGCCTGAGACTGTCCAACACTCACGTCTCACCAGGTCCTAGGTCACAGCACGTGCTCCAGGGATCTGATTCTTCTCCTAGAATCTCACAACACTGACCCTCCAGGACCTCGCACACTGAACCCTCCAGGTACACAGTCTTTCTCACTGACCCCGGTCAGTACAACACAGACACCTGTCTGTTACCTGTCTCGGCCACACAGGTTCTTGGGTACCTCTTATCCACCCTATAGCAATCAACAGTCTCTTTCACTGACCCCGGTCAGCACATCACACGGTTTTCACGACCATCACCTGCTGGCCATGCAGGTTCTCGGACCCCTCTACCGCAAAGGTGTCCTATAAGTCTCTTCCACTGACCCCAGTCAGCATATCACATGGTTTTCAAGACCGTCCGCCCTCCTGGCTCAGTGTTGCCAGCACTGCAACATGTGCTTTTGAAACCGTTGCTCTTAGCAACCGAGTTTTGCAGTCCTCATCCGTTGCCCCTAGCAACAAGGCTACAACAGTGCACATAGCATTTTCCACCAATTGTAAGGTAGCGCTTGACATTAAAGTAGGGGATACTCGCTAGGCAGCCGATAAATCATGTCCGGCACAGGTTTCTTAACATAACTCAGTCCATTCGGTTTATTATGCAGCATAAACCAAATCAACAGCAACAGAAAGTTCATATAAACAGCATAGCGTCCATTACAGAGCTTCACTCTGTTTATCCTATGGTCACACAGGTTGTGCAATGTCCAGCACACAGGCTCTCTAGCCTCACAGTTATATCCCCTCTCCGGGTTACCTTCTCATAGCTGCTTCTCAGTCCTGACATTCATTCCCCCTCCTGGGAACTCTCAGACATCTGCAGCCATTATACAATGCCTCTCCCCGTGCTGTCAGGAGGGCAGCCACGTCAGCCCAGACGAGACCTTCCATACGGACCAACCGGGTCCAAGCATTCACTCATGTGACCTACCCTGGCCACCTTATATGATCCGTAGCCACGCCCACCAGATCACATGGCTATGACCTCATCACAGGTCCTTCAATCATTCACACACATATACTTTACTATGGCATTCTAGACACCCGCCCCTAGGTGGGTTTTAGGTGATTGATCCCACCCATTTCACCAATCACCTGAAGGCTTCTCCCTAACACATTGGCATGAAAGATCAGCTCTGCTGATCAGCACATAATCAAGCCTTCATCCCAAGGCCACCCACCTTGGGATACATAACGATCCTTTAGCACCCTGCTCCGGTTACCACTCTGGACATGGCTATCCATCCTGGGACACCCACACAGTGCCCCCTAGCAGACACAGTGGTCACTACACCACAGAGGTCACTGGTGTCCTTCCAGGTGGCCCAAGGAATGGATGTGTTGGGTTTGGTTAAGAATGTAACGTTACTCGAGATTTTTCCCATTTTGGTGGCGGTGAATTTGAGGAGGGCTGATGTTCAAAATAGGAGGGTCCATTTCAATTGTGACGACATGGGTGTGGTGTGCGCAATCAATAGCTTGACGGCATCTTCACCTCCGGTGATACGGGTTCTTCGGCAGTTGATGTTGTCTTGCTTGTCCCTAAACTCGTATGTTACTGCCTCCCAAGTGCCGGGTGTGAAGAATTCCATTGCTAACTCCTTGTCTCATTTTCAGTGGGAGCATTTCTGGCTGCTGGCCCCGGATGCGGAAGAACAGGGTTTAGAATGCCCGACGAAGCTTTGGAATGTGGTCTCCGGGCTGCAGAATCTTCGATTCGGGTGTCTTTGGCTCCCAGCATGTGGGCCACTTAACAATCGGTATGGTGCGCATGGGAAGATTGGTTGGTGTCGTGTGGGGTTAGCAGTAACATTGCAGATCAGATGGGAGCCTTTGGCATGAAAGATCAGCTCTGCTGATCAGCACATAATCAAGCCTTCATCCCAAGGCCACCCACCTTGGGATACATAATGATCCTTTAGCACCCTGCTCCTGTTACCACTCTGGATATGGCTATCCGTCCATCCTGGGACACCCACACAGTGCCCCCTAGTGGACTCAGTGGTCAATACACCACATACCTCCCCCCTCTGTTCAAACTTGAGGGGTTGAACACACGACATCACCCAGGGACCTCAAGACCGGGCACCCATGTCACCTTGCCCAACAGGTCGAGAGAACCATCTCCATCTGTTTTGTCTGTCATATGGCCTCATCTCTACATTAGGCCTCCCCCGCCCCCAGTGGTCAGAATATCGGCCTTGATCTTTGGCCCTCCAGTCACAGTCTGTCTGCGTCATCAAACACTGTTTAGTCATCGCACTCCTCCAGTGCGCTCCGTCACCACCTTTTCTGTCTAAGCGTCTGGTAACAAATGGTGCATTAACCTCACGGTTCATTGCATCTGCTGTTTCTGTAGCATCCTCCAGTTCACGCTGCAATATACGGTGCAACGCATTGGCACGTTGAGCCTCTT
This sequence comes from Dendrobates tinctorius, assembly GCF_039654945.1. NCBI lineage: Eukaryota > Metazoa > Chordata > Amphibia > Anura > Dendrobatidae > Dendrobates > Dendrobates tinctorius. The sequence goes on from NW_027361693.1 coordinate 2,663,831, forward strand.
TCTCTGCTTCTTCCACCTGGCGCTTCAGCTGTTTCAGCCGAACATTATTTTTCTCCGTCTGGCCTTTGTACTGCGCAGAATTACGCCTTTCATCATTCATTTGCATTAGTACATTCTTCAGTTTTTTCTCCGCACGACATACTTGTTTGCTTGGAGATTGTCGCTCTTCAGTTTCAGCCTCCAGCTGTTCCTCCAGTTGTGCAACCTTTGCTTTTAACTCCTTATTCTGGCGATCTAACTGCTGGCGGGCATTCTCGTTCTTCTGAGCATTACTACGTTCTGCATTCAGATCAGCATTCATCTGGCCAACCTGAAGTGTGGCCTTTCTCAGCCTGTCATTGGCTAATTCAACATTGCCTTGTTCTTCCTCCACTTCTTCAAGCTGAGCAATGCGAGACTCTAAACGCCTCTTTTCTTCCAAAGCCAGAGCATCTTTTCCCCTGTTGTTGGCAATTACATCAGCCAGTTCATCTCTTTCCTGCTGTGCTTGCCTCTTAGCATGCTCTGCAGCAGCAAGCTCCTCCTGCAAAAGGATCATCTCTGCTTCAATACTTTTCAGTTTCTTTTTATCTTCACTCTTTTCACCACTTGGGCCTTGTCTCTGTAAGCCTTCGTCCCAGTGCTGTTCCCACAAAAGACCTTTCCAGTTCTGTTAGTACTCGTACCTCTTCTCTGAGGGACTTATTCAGACCTTGCCACGTTGCCTGTGACCTTTGAACTCGGAGACTTCCTTCTCTAGCTCTTCTAGTCTGCACTCCCTTTCTCCCTCAGAGCCACAAGTCACCCCCCAGAGACTGAGTCACCCCGATCATCCGAGTGAACCCTCCAGTTACCCTCTGACTGTGTGTCCGCTCCAGTCGACTCATCTCCCAGCCCACCATCTGTCATGTCACAAGACATCAGGTCCGTAGGTTGGGTAGACGCACCCCTTCTTCCGGTCACTTCTACATCTAACCTGTCCCCTTCAGCAGGCATCAGCGTTCCAATGTCTGCTATCCCAACAGTAGAAACGTCTCCAACCCCTTGCTGTAGAGGAACTCCCCTCTCCCACAAGCCAAAGAACAGTCTAGAGTCGCGGCCTATAACCACTGGACAGGACAGATTCGGGACTATTGCTACATCCGGCCCCTCGATGTCCCAACCTATCTCAAAGACTACCCTGGCGACCGGGCAACTCTCAGTGCGCCCGTGGTTGCAAGTAACCCCCACCTTTCTGCTGGGTATCTCAGGAGCAACCCGCACTAGAGTCACCGGGCTCCCAGGGTCGACCAGACCAGCTATATCTTCATTATCTTTCTGGAGGCCACACCCCCTTGGCATAGTGCCAGCTGGGTAGTTCACCAGGCAGATAGGACAGACATAGGACATTTGTTCCTGGCAACAGTTCATCTGTACCAGCCTTTCCACATCGGGAAGCTCCACCCCCATTCCCCGGGACTCCGCCCCCTTTTGGGCGACTATCCACTTTTGGGACTCCACGCCTTTTTGGGTTACCACCCCCATTTGGGTCATCGCCTCCCTATGAGACTCCACCCCTTGGGTTACCAAGCCGATTTGGGTCACTGCCCCCTTTCGGGATTTCCCCATGTCCTTTCTACAGGTCTCCTTAGACCACAGTTCACACCAAAACAGTTTATGTCTTTAACGATACCACACAAGTTCTTGTTGGCACCACCACAGCTCCTGCTGTCACGGATCTCCGACACCTCCAGCTGCCGTTCACACACAGCTGCTGGTGTCACCTTCGTAACCCCGCCGAGTTACAGCAAGTCACTTGCCACCTTCATAACCCCGTCGAGTTACAGCAAGCCGCTTGTCACCTTCGTAACCCCGCCGAGGTAAAGCAAGCCGCTTGTCACCTTCTTGACCCCACTAAGCCACCACCAGCTGACTTGAGAGGGAAAAGAAAAAAAAACAACACACACAACCCAAAACTCACGTGTCCTGTCTGTGTGCGATTTAGGACGTCCGTCTCCTCCTGAGACTGTCCAACACACAGGGGGCACCGGGTGCTATTCAGGGAGCCGACCCTCCTCCCAGGGTTTCCCAACAAACTGGCCCCAGGTCCAGGGGCTCAGCGGGTGCTCTTCAGGACATCTGTCTCCGCCTGAGACTGTCCAACACTCACGTCTCACCAGGTCCTAGGTCACAGCACGTGCTCCAGGGATCTGATTCTTCTCCTAGAATCTCACAACACTGACCCTCCAGGACCTCGCACACTGAACCCTCCAGGTACACAGTCTTTCTCACTGACCCCGGTCAGTACAACACAGACACCTGTCTGTTACCTGTCTCGGCCACACAGGTTCTTGGGTACCTCTTATCCACCCTATAGCAATCAACAGTCTCTTTCACTGACCCCGGTCAGCACATCACACGGTTTTCACGACCATCACCTGCTGGCCATGCAGGTTCTCGGACCCCTCTACCGCAAAGGTGTCCTATAAGTCTCTTCCACTGACCCCAGTCAGCATATCACATGGTTTTCAAGACCGTCCGCCCTCCTGGCTCAGTGTTGCCAGCACTGCAACATGTGCTTTTGAAACCGTTGCCCTTAGCAACCGAGTTTTGCAGTCCTCATCCGTTGCCCCTAGCAACAAGGCTACAACAGTGCACATAGCATTTTCCACCAATTGTAAGGTAGCGCTTGACATTAAAGTAGGGGATACTCGCTAGGCAGCCGATAAATCATGTCCGGCACAGGTTTCTTAACATAACTCAGTCCATTCGGTTTATTATGCAGCATAAACCAAATCAACAGCAACAGAAAGTTCATATAAACAGCATAGCGTCCATTACAGAGCTTCACTCTGTTTATCCTATGGTCACACAGGTTGTGCAATGTCCAGCACACAGGCTCTCTAGCCTCACAGTTATATCCCCTCTCCGGGTTACCTTCTCATAGCTGCTTCTCAGTCCTGACATTCATTCCCCCTCCTGGGAACTCTCAGACACCTGCAGCCATTATACAAAGCCTCTCCCCGTGCTGTCAGGAGGGCAGCCACGTCAGCCCAGACGAGACCTTCCATACGGACCAACCGGGTCCAAGCATTCACTCATGTGACCTACCCTGGCCACCTTATATGGTCCGTAGCCACGCCCACCAGATCACATGGCTATGACCTCATCACAGGTACCTCAATCATTCACACACATATACTTTACTATGGCATTCTAGACACCCGCCCCTAGGTGGGTTTTAGGTGATTGATCCCACCCGTTTCACCAATCACCTGAAGGCTTCTCCCTAACACATTGGCATGAAAGATCAGCTCTGCTGATCAGCACATAATCAAGCCTTCATCCCAAGGCCACCCACCTTGGGATACATATCGATCCTTTAGCACCCTGCTCCGGTTACCACTCTGGACATGGCTATCCATCCTGGGACACCCATACAGTGCCCCCTAGCAGACACAGTGGTCACTACACCACAGAGGTCACTGGTGTCCTTCCAGGTGGCCCAAGGAATGGATGTGTTGGGTTTGGTTAAGAATGTAACGTTACTCGAGATTTTTCCCATTTTGGTGGCGGTGAATTTGAGGAGGGCTGATGTTCAAAATAGGAGGGTCCGTTTCAATTGTGACGACATGGGTGTGGTGTGCGCAATCAATAGCTTGACGGCATCTTCACCTCCGGTGATACGGGTTCTTCGGCAGTTGATGTTGTCTTGCTTGTCCCTAAACTCGTATGTTACTGCCTCCCAAGTGCCGGGTGTGAAGAATTCCATTGCTAACTCCTTGTCTCATTTTCAGTGGGAGCATTTTTGGCTGCTGGCCCCGGATGCGGAAGAACAGGGTTTAGAATGCCCGACGAAGCTTTGGAATGTGGTCTCCGGGCTGCAGAATCTTCGATTCGGGTGTCTTTGGCTCCCAGCATGTGGGCCACTTATCAATCAGTATGGTGCGCATGGGAAGATTGGTTGGTGTCGTGTGGGGTTAGCAGTAACATTGCACATCAGATGGGAGCCTTTCTATTGTGGTTGAATCGTGGGGCCGAGGAAGGGTGGTCAGTGGCAAAAGTGGCAGATTAGTGCAACATTGGCTTTTGGTATCAAGTTTCGGTGTCAGAGAGATTTGTCAAAGATGTTTTTGGTAAAACAAGTGCTTAAAGGGTTTAGAAGAGGTGGTAGTCAAAGGGACGGCAGGAGCCCGGTCTCTTTTTGGGTGCTGGAACAATTAGGAGCTTGTATGAAAGCGATTTGTGTTTCTAACTTTGAGGCAGCTCTTTTTCGTCTGGCTTTTTCTCTGGCCTATTTTGGAGTATTAAGAATTGGGGAAATTGTGTCTCCCAGTAGGTGTAGGCCAGCAGGATTATTGGCTAAGGATGTGGTGATTAACGACGGTCATTTAGAATTTTGGATCAGGCTATCAAAAACAGCCAGGAGGGGAAGGGTAAGCGCATGGTGTTGGGGGTAGTATTGGGTCCTTTGATGTGCTCGATACGCTGCTTACAGGTTTTTAATAGTTTTCAGCTTGAAAAGAAAGGGCCGTTATTGTTTCAAGATGATGGTTCTTTTCTGTCAAAATTTCAGATTGTTGCGGTTTTTTAACAGGGTTTGGAGTTGTTGGGATTGGATGCTTCTCAGTTTGCATCTCATTCATTTCGGACTGCTGCAGCAACGGAGGCAGCTGTTGGCGGTTTACTCCTGGAAGCAGTGCAAAGGATCGGGAGAATGAGATTCCAGGCATTACAGGAGTTACATTAGGCCTCAAGGGGTGGGGTTGGTTCCATGAGGTGGGGGGGTGGATTGTTGTTGCTCTGTTGTTAAGAGATTGTGGTAAGAGGTTTGTTTTCTTGTTGGTTCCTATTCTGTGTTGGTCTGGATCTTAGGCCATTCCTACATCCATTGGGGTGCAAGGCATGCGGATGTGCGGCATGAAGGAAGGCAACTCGGTTTTCCCAGGTGTGTGGCAGTCATCAGGTGGTTGGGTTTCAGGGGCATGGAATGGAACAGGGTCATGCAAGAGGTACATAATAGCGTCAGATAAGATAGGATACCTGACATTTTGGTGCTGCACATCGGAGGGAATGACCTGGGTGTTCGCCCGTTTCATGAATTGGTGAGCGACATAAAGCATGATCTATTGAGGCTATGGATATCTTTTACTGGTCTGACGGTAGTATGGTCAGATATTGTTCCAAGGAAATGCTGGCGACATGCTAGATCAGTTGAGAAGATCAACAAGGCAAGGATTGTGTTAGGCGTCAGGTTTCTGCGTCTGCTCTGCAGGAATCCAGACCCTTACATTCTGCGGTCTCTTGCTGTTTATCTACCGCAGAGGAGATTGCCTTGTAGCAAATCTCTCCAGGGTCTAAGTCCCTCTGTCCTCCTACTGAGCATGCTCATGAGACGATTTCCCATTGGAGATCGGGAGTCATGTGCTCAGGTCCTGCTCCAGATCTCATTGGTCCATCTCGGAGATCTGGAAGCTTCCGGAAGGTCCCGGCTGCTATAAAAAGCGCGCATGGCCATTCCACCATGCGCTAGTATACTCTCTAGTTGCTACTGTGTGAATGATGATGAATGTATGATTCTGGTGAATGACTCGTTTGAAACCCTCTCCCTCTGATATTACGTTTGTGGACATTGACTAAGCTTAGAGTCAGCGCCAGCGCGCCACTACTACACCATCCACAGTTGCTAGCGTCCGACATTGCGCTTGCGTACTAGCTTTGTCGTCTAGCAGCAGTGTCCTACGCCGCGCTGCAGTTGCAGCCCTCCTTGGCGTCCGCAGTTGCGACGTCGCACGCACGGTAGGTAGAGTTGAGCGAAACGGGTCGAAAAATTTCGAAAGTCACCAACTTTTGGTAAAGTCGGGTTTCATGAAACGAAACCCGACCCTAGGGTGAGGTCGGCCACGAGCTCGGCGACTTTAGCGCCAAAGGCGCTTTTCTAAAGTTTGTTTACCGCCCTTTTTCAGCCAAACAGGATCCACGGACACTGTGGGCAACGTGATGACATAGGCAGGGGTCACCACCATCTTTGAGAAGGGCATGCAAGTGATTGGCTAGCTTTGGGGGGCGTCACAGGGGGTATAAAAGGGCGTGCACGCCGACCGCCATCTTACTCATGCTGATCTCAGAATAGGGAGAGCTGCTGCTGCTGATACTGTATGGAGAGCGTTAGGCAGGGAAGAAGACACCAAAAACTGCTTCTGCTGCTAGCGATTTTGCCTGTACAACACACCAGTCACTGTGTGTGCAGTGCAAGTGGAGGCTATATTTTGCTGGATCAGCTGTGTTGGTTGTTAGGCTGCCTTATAAGGCTTCCTGATAGCTGCATTGCTGTTTTCCCACTGCTCTGCAAACTGCTTTTTTAAAAGCAATCCAAATTTTTTTTTTGTCCTGGTGAGGAACTGAGCGTGCATTTTTTCACACCTTACAGCGGTACACGCTCCTCTCTCAGTACTGTGTAACGGCTGTTATCACGGCCACAGCGAAGCTATCTGTGTGTCACTCTGTAAGAATAAGTTGAGGACATGTTCCGTTCTTACAGACCTACACCTTCTAGTTTTGTCTGCTTTTCAAACAGTTAAGTATATTTGCTGTTTGATCTCATTCAAAACTATTGAGAGACAGCGTGTGTCAGTCCGTATACTTTAAAAACACGGAGCTTGACAATTTTACGGACACCGGACAGTGGTGTACGTGCACGCTCCTCTCTCAGTACCGTGTAACGGCTGTTATAACGGCCACAGCGAAGCTATCTGTGTGTCACTCTGTAAGAATAAGTCGAGGACATGTTCCGTTCTTACAGACCTACACCTTCTAGTTTTGTCTGGTTTTCAAACAGTTAAGTATATTTGCTGCTTGATCACATTCAAAACTATAGAGAGACAGCGTGTGTCAGTCCGTATACTTAAAAAACACGGAGCTTGACAATTTTACGGACACCGGACAGCGGTGTACGTGCACGCTCCTCTCTCAGTACCGTGTAACGGCTGTTATCACGGCCACAGTGAAGCTATCTGTGTGTCACTCTGTAAGGAAAAGTCGAGGACATGTTCCGTTCTTACAGACCTACACTCTAGGGAGATTCCTATTCTTCCCAATTCTATATACACCTTGTAGTTTGTCATACACTAGCCAATTTCTGCCTGTGACATAGCGGTGTGATATTCACTGGGCCTCACACAATCCAACAGTGTCCACAAGTGTGTTCAGAAATTCTACATCTCCCCTGTCCTATAGTGACATTTTTCACACCTGCGACATTGAGCCTGTGACATAGCGGTGTGATATTAACTGGGCCTCACACAACAGTGTCCACAAGTGTGTTCAGAAATTCTACATCTCCCCTGTCCTATAGTGACATTTTTCACACCTGCGACATTGAGCCTGTGACATAGCGGTGTGATATTAACTGGGCCTCACACAACAGTGTCCACAAGTGTGTTCAGAAATTCTACATCTCCCCTGTCCTATAGTGACATTTTTCACACCTGCGACATTGAGCCTGTGACATAGCGGTGTGATATTAACTGGGCCTCACACAACAGTGTCCACAAGTGTGTTCAGAAATTCTACATCTCCCCTGTCCTATTGTGACATTTTTCACACCTGCGACATTGAGCCTGTGACATAGCGGTGTGATAGTAACTGGGCCTCACACAACAGTGTCCACAAGTGTGTTCAGAAATTCTACATCTCCCCTGTCCTATAGTGACATTTTTCACACCTGCGACATTGAGCCTGTGACATAGCGGTGTGATATTAACTGGGCCTCACACAACAGTGTCCACAAGTGTGTTCAGAAATTCTACATCTCCCCTGTCCTATAGTGACATTTTTCACACCTGCGACATTGAGCCTGTGACATAGCAGTGTAATATTAACTGGGCCTCACACAACAGTGTCCACAAGCGTGTTCAGAAATTCTAAATCTCCCCTGTCCTATAGTGACATTTTTCACACCTGCGACAATGAGCCTGTGACATAGCGGTGTGATATTAACTGGACCTCACACAACAGTGTCCACAAGTGTGTTCAGAAATTCTACATCTCCCCTGTCCTATAGTGACATTTTTCACACCTAAGACATTGAGCCTGTGACATAGCGGTGTGATATTAACTGGGCCTCACACAACAATGTCGACAAGTGTGTTCAGAAATTCTACATCTCCCCTGTCCTATAGTGACATTTTTCACACCTGCGACATTGAGCCTGTGACATAGTGGTGTGATATTAACTGGGCATCACACAACAGTGTCCACAAGTGTGTTCAGAAATTCTACATCTCCCCTGTCCTATAGTGACATTTTTCACACCTGCGACATTGAGCCTGTGACATAGCGGTGTGATATTAACTGGGCCTCACACAACAGTGTCGACAAGTGTGTTCAGAAATTCTACATCTCCCCTGTCCTATAGTGACATTTTTCACACCTGCGACATTGAGCCTGTGACATAGCGGTGTGATATTAACTGGGCCTCACACAACAGTGTCCACAAGTGTGTTCAGAAATTCTACATCTCCCCTGTCCTATAGTGACATTTTTCACACCTACGACATTGAGCCTGTGACATAGCGGTGTGATATTAACTGGGCCTCACACAACAATGTCCACAAGTGTGTTCAGAAATTCTACATCTCCCCTGTCCTATAGTGACATTTTTCACACCTGCGACATTGAGCCTGTGACATAGTGGTGTGATATTAACTGGGCATCACACAACAGTGTCCACAAGTGTGTTCAGAAATTCTACATCTCCCCTGTCCTATAGTGACATTTTTCACACCTGCGACATTGAGCCTGTGACATAGCGGTGTGATATTAACTGGGCCTCACACAATCCAACAGTGTCCTCAAGTGTTTTCAGAAATTCGACGTCTCCCCTGTCCTATAGACACCTTGTACCTTGTTTTACATTACTATATAGTTTGCGGGATTTTGTGTACATGTTTACCAAAAATGAGGAAGGCTGGTGGAAGAGGCCGTGGAATTGGGCGGGGGTTGCCAGCTGGTAATGATGGTGTTGGTGGTGGATCTGATGGTAGTGGCAAAAGCAAAATAGGACCGAATGCAGGAGGTGTTGAGCCTGCGTCATCATCTGGCTCCACAAGGCCTCGAAGGCTTAGTTTTCTAGGAGTTGGCAAACCGCTTTTAAAGTCAGAGCATCAGGAAAAAGTTTTGGCTTACATTGCTGACTCAGCCTCCAGCTCTATCGCCTCCTCTTCTGAAGTTGTAAAAAATAAAAGCACTGAGTCGTGATTGGAGGCTCATGTTCATGAACCACACCTTTCCTTGTGTCCTTCACCCCAACCAAGATTGAAGGATGACGCAGGCCATACAAGTGATTACTCCATGGAGCTGTTTTCACATACCATGCCTGAGTTATCAAGTGAAATGGTGAATTACCCAGGCCAAGATGAATCTGACATGGAGTGCACTGATGCACAGCCACTGATAGATGATTCTGCTGGTACATGCAGTCAGAGCACTACATTGTCCTCGCAGTGTAATGAGCCAGATTCTGACCCTGATGAGACTCAGGTGCCCCTTCCCGCATACTATACCACCATACACGGTGACACAGAGGAAGGTGCACATGACATTGAAGAGGAGGTGACGGATGACCCAGTTGTTGACCCAGATTGGCATCCATTAGGGGAAGAGGGTGCTGCTTCCGATAGCTCAGATGAGGAGGAGGAGCATCCACAGCAGTCATCGACATCGCAACAGCTGTTATCTGGCAGGCCCGGAGCACTCCAAAGACAGGTTCCAAAAATCAAAAGAGTTGCTGGACAGCTTGTCCAGACGGTCAAAATAGCACAGCGTGCTAGGCCGCAGAATGTCTTCCAAAATAGGAAGAGTGCAGTGTGGCACTTTTTTGAACAAAATCCTCATGATCAGGCCAAGGTTATCTGTAAGAAGTGCGCAAAGACCTTTAGCCGAGGGAAAAATCTGAAAAATTTGAATACCAGTTGCATGCTTAGACATTTAACCAGCATGCACTTGCAAGCGTGGACACAACACCAAACCTCAAGTACCACATGTGCAACTGATCACAAAGAAGGTAGTCAGCAATGCTACATTGTTTCCCCCACTGTAAGCCCAGCGGTTAGCACAGCAGCAAATGTTGAGGTGTCGTTGCAAGGCCAAAGCAGTCAGGGAATCCCACTGTTATATCAACAAAAGACTGAATCTAGGCCATCAGAAAGAACACCAACTCCATCACCATCATCAACCCTCTCTCAGTCCGCCCTGTCCACCGCTAGTTCCACCATATGCAGCTCTCAAGTCCAGCTCACCCTCCCAGAGACTATGAGTAGGTCAAGAAAGTACTCAGTCTCTCATCCGCGTACACTGGGTTTGAACGCCCACATTGCCAAACTAATCTCGTTAGAGATGATGCCCTATCGGTTGGTGGAAAGCGCAGCTTTCCGCTAACTCATGGCCTATGCAGTACCACGCTATGACCTACCCAGTCGCCACTTCTTCTCTCGCAAAGCCATCCCAGCCCTCCACCATCATGTGAAAAACCGCATTGTCCATGTACTCAAGCAGTCAGTGAGTGGAAAGGTGCACCTCACAACAGATGCATGGTCCAGTCGGCATGGCCAGGGCCGTTACGTGTCCATCACTGCGCACTGGGTTAATGTGGTGGATGCAGGGTCCACAGGGGACAGCGGTGGTGGGACAGTGCTGCCTAGCCCACGGTATAGGAAACAGCTGGCTGTAGGCGTTCGACCCTCCTCCTCCTCCTCCAGAAGCGAAAGCTCATCCACAGAGCGCAGTCGTACGTGCACTCCATCTGCAGCTGCCACTGTTGCACACGATGTGTCCCCCTATCGAGCAGCTAGTGGAAAGCGTCAGCAGTCTGTGTTGCAAATGATGTGTTTGGGCGACAGACACACCGCGGAGGTGCTAGCCGAGTACTTTCAGCGACAAACTGAGTCATGGCTGGGCAGTATACATCTTGAGGCAGGCAAGGTAGTTAGTGATAACGGCTGTAATTTTGTGGCAGCCATAGCCCTTTCAAAACTCAGCCACATACCTTGCTTGGCTTACACCTTGAACCTGGTGGTGCAGTGCTTCCTCAACAATTATCCGAAGTTAACAGCCCTGCTCCAGAAGGTGCGAAGACTGTGCGCGCACATCCGCCGGTCGCCTGTACACTCCATTCGTATGCAGAAGCTGCAGCGATTGCTCCACCTTCCCAACCACCGCCTCATTATCGACATTGCAACAAGGTGGAACTCCACGCTGCCAATGGTTGAGCGGCTGTGCGAACAGAGGCAGGCCATAATGCATTTGTGGGAGGGTACACGGCCAGGCAATTTGAGAGCAGACATGGAGTTGACAGGTGTGCAGTGGTCGAAGCTGAAAGACCTCTGTAAAGTCCTTCAGTGTTTTGAGGAATGCACACGGCTGGTAAGCGCAGACGACGCCATCCTAAGCATGAGCATCCCACTTATGCGTCTGCTCATGCAAACTTTGACGCACCTTAAGGAGCAGGCGTCTGCAGCCAATGTTGACGAGGAGGAAGAGGAGGAGGGAATCCTTGATGACATTCAGCCATTGTCTGCTCAGGGACCTATCCTGGATGAGGTGGAGGAAGAAGAGGAGGAGGAGGATGATAATGGGGATGATTACTTAGGGGAGGAGGATGCATCTCGTGGGGCAAGTGAAAATGTTGGCGTGGCAAGGTCTGGTACAGGGTTTGTGCGTGACTGGAGGGATGTGGATTTGCCAGAAAGTGCTCCTCCAACCAGCACTCGCAGTGCATCATTGACACCGGGAACATTGGCCGACATGTCAGATTATGCCTTGCAGATCCTAAAAAGGGACCCCCGCATTGCCAAAATGATGAACAATGATGACTACTGGTTGGCCAGCATCCTGGATCCACGCTATAAAGGCAAATTACAAAACATCATGCCACACGAGAACCTTGACCTAATATTGGCTAATAAACAAGCAACTCTGGTAAACCGGTTGGTTGAGGCATTCCCAGCACACAGCAGCGGTGATGGTTCTCACACGAGCTGTATGGGCCGGGGGCAGCTTGGCAGAGGTGTTCGTGGTGCACACAGCAGAAGTGGCGTTGGAGACAGGGGTTTCATGACAATGTTGTGGAGTGATTTTTCAAGTACCGCTCACACAACTGGTAATACTGCATCGATGGAAAGTGACAGGAGACTGCAGTTGTCAACTATGGTTACAAACTACTTTTCCTCCCATATCGATGTTCTCCCGCACAGGTCATTCCCCTTTGACTATTGGGCCGCTAAACTGGACACCTGGCCTGAATTGGCACAACATACAGGAGCTCGCTTGCCCAGCTGCAATTGTGCTATCGGAAAGAGTCTTCAGTGCAGCTGGATCAATCCTGACAGAAAAAAGGACCCGTCTGTCAACCCAAAATGTGGATGATCTAACCTTCATTAAAATGAACCATGCATGGGTTTCCAAGGATTTTGTCCCACCTTCCCCTGATGACACATAGGGTGACAGAAAAATGGCTTGCTTTGGTCCTCCTCTTCCTGGGACTTGAACAATTTCGCCTTTTGCATCAGCTGAATGTCCAACATCAACATATGCCACTTTCTAAAACTCCCTAACTGTGCTGCCTCCCCCCCCATGGCCGGGGTCACCACCTAGCGCACGAAACCGTGCGAGTGCCGTTGCCCTGGACAGGTGGGTAGGCCGACTCTTGGGTGCGGGCACTGGCACAGGGTCCCTCATAGTGCAATCAAGTGTCTCTGACGGTGGTGATGCACACCCGCCGTCAGACAAACCGCCGTACTATGAGGGGCCCAGTGCCAGTACCGACGCCCATGAGTGGGCCCCCCTTCCTTGGGCAGGGCCCCAGCATTTGCAATCTTTACCTCTCCCTGCTCCTCTGCTGTGTAGTCTGGGCCGTCAAATCCATACTGTGCCTGACACCGTTTGAGCCTGCCTCCTGATCTAGAGACATATATTTTGAATGTGTACACTATGCTATCCATACATGTTATCCGGGGATACGGTACCCTCTCTCACCTTTGTGCAATCATGTGTAATCCATACTGGGCCTGACACCGTCTGAGCCTGCCTCCTGATGTATAGACATATATTTTGAATGTGTACACTATGCTATCCATACATGTTATCCGGGGATACGGTACCCTTTCTCACCTTTGTGCAATCACGTGTAATCCATACTGGGCCTGAGAATGGCTGGCGAGCTGTTAAGCAAGCTACAGCACCTGTGGTTTGCACACGTAAGTTTTTCATTTTTTCAGGAATGACGGTTAGGCCTAATTCCGGAACTGTGGTTGACCTGCACTTACTGGGAAATCATTGTTCGCGGGTAATAATTGTAATCAGTGATCCCCATCACTAACGTTGTTCAGCGGGTTATCTGCACCTGTAAGCGACAAACGCTGGCCTTTTCAGTGTAGCGCACATGCAGCCACGGACATGTAAGGGCATGACACACCAGTTATTGGCCAATCTCATGTGCCAGAGCCTCGCGTGTCCCTTTAGTAAGCCGGACTCGGACCGCGGGGCATGACGGAGTCTCGTTCGTTAACGGAATTAAGCTTGCAATGTGTGCATCTTTTTTGTTGCTTGATGGTTGAGGTTTCCCGTGTTGAGTCAAATTACGCCGTAGGCTCCATTCCTGGTGGTGCCCTTCTGGACATTCCTTTAAGGTTCAGCTTTGCAACCATACTGCCCACGTAAAACAAACACTTTGCCTTCATGAACGCTGTTCGGAGGGTCGTGACTCGTGGGAATAACGCCGCCCAATCAGTTAACCTGCTAGAGAGATCCTTCGTTGCTCCCAAGCATGACATCACACTCCCTAGGAAGAAGGTAATGCCACTGTGGCGACCGTACTACTGGGGGTGACACAAGTGCACTGATGCCCAGCCACTGCTCGATGAATCTGCTGTTACATTGACCCAGACCACTACATTCCCCTCGCACGCTACATGGCCTGAATCTGACCCTGATGAAACTCAGGTTACCCTTCCCATATACAGTTCCATCTAACACGGTGACAAAGAGGAAGCTGCAGATGAAAGTGCAGGTTCGGCCCACCCGCCGTCAGACACACCACCGTACTATCAGGGGCCCTGTGCCAGTGCCATCGCCAACGAGTGGGCCCCCCCTGCTTGCTCAGGATCACAGCACTTGCAAGGTTGAAATACTGTGCAGAGAGATGGAAGATGGGGACGACGAGGAGTCCAGACTAGTACAGGGATTCCCTAGCGAGGAGACTTATTTCATTGTTTTCAATGTTGGGACAGCAATTTTTGGGGAGCACTATACTCTGGAGAATGATAGATGGGGCCCACCATACACTGGAACATTCCAAAGGTGGACATCAGACACTGGAGCAGCATTTACAGGGCCCATTATACACTAGAGCATTAGAAATGGGGCCCATTAAGTTTGGAGCATTATTTGGGCCCATAAGACAGTGGAGCTTCATCCGTGGGGACCAACATATACTATAGCATTATGTGGAGCTCATCATATACTGTTTCAAACATTATATGGGACCAATGATTCTGTATGGAGAAATAGATGGGCCTCGTCATGAGATGTAAAAAGTGAAGTATTTTTCATTGTACTATACCGCTATTTCTCTGCCGTATCGGAGCATGATGAGTTGTGGTATGTGTTAAAGGGGCGCTCTTTCGCCCAGGGCACATGAAAACCTGGAGCCAGCCCTACCCCCCCACAACTTTAGCCAAATAACCCCCATTTTTCAGTGCGTAACTTGTATTATGAAGTTAATTAAGGTTGACAAGCTTAAGTAAGAAGAATTGATGCTTTTGGCATTCAAATGGGCACTGTAGGTGTGTTTCCTGTCCTCCTCTCACTGCCGACTTTAATTCCCCATTGACTTACATTGGGTTTCATGTTTCGGTCGTACCCCGACTTTTCCCTATAGTCAGCCGATTTTGCTCGACCCGACTTTTGGAAAAGTCGGGTTTCATGAAACGAAACTCGACCCTAAAAAAGCAAAAGTCGCTCAACTCTAACGGTAGATCTAGACGGACGCAGTTCCGCTGTCTTTGGCTCTGCTCCTGTGACCAGATACCATGTGTGCATTTACTCTGAATACTGTGACTCCAACAGGCTCAGCCTTATTGTCTTTGTTGGCACCTCTGTGAATTAACAGAGATTGCTCTGCGCACCTGGGTGACGTTTAACCACCGTGCGCATTTCCTCCATATTGCTTGCCTGCCACCACTTAGCAGCAGTCATATCATCTAGTGCACGGTGGACCCCGAGCAGCGAACGCACTTTATTATTATTTTTATTTAGTGCGTTCCGCCGTTCCTAACAGATTGAGGTGAATTGGGTGATATTCAGTTTTGTAATTAGAAACGGAGCTGTGGCGGTGCGGCATTTTGAGTTAGAGGAAGCAGACAGGGAATTCCTGCTGGGAGATGATGTGCATTTGAGTGCTGTGGTCATTGATTTGAGGGCACTTGGCTTACAGAGCGATATTGAATGGGCCATAGCGGTTCAGTGTGGTTGGGTCTCGGGCATTTGAGGTGGTGAAAAACCCTCATTGTGGTCGTTGGGGGGTCCTTGAAGTTGGTACTAAATTGGTCTGAGGATCCATGGGTATATTGATTCCTTGATTGGTGTTATATTATGGTTTTTCTGGTCTGGTAATTTTGGGGGGATCCAGGCTAAAAACATCAGCTCTCAGCCATCCAAAAAATGGCGTATCTTACAGATGCACTAATTCTGGCACTTAGCATCTGCTCTTCCCACTTGTCCTGTAGCGGTGGCAAGTGGGATTCAAATTTGTGTGGTTGATGTCACCTTTATATTGTCAGGTGACATCAAGCCCACAGGTTAGTAATGGAGAGGCATCTATAAGACACCTATCCATTACTAACCTCATAAAGTAGTTACATGGTAAATTAAGACTCGGACAGAAAAAAGTCCTTTATTTGAAATAATCACACAGACTCCTTTATTGAATCTTAATTTAGCATACTTACTAAACGCCTAATCTCCAACGCCCTCGTCTCCTGCAACAAAAATAAAATAATAAACCAACATATAATACTTTATGGCTCCCGTAGTCCATTTACCGAGTGTACCACGTCAAACTCACGTGTAGGACAGTCACATCGTTAGATGTGACCGCTCTATCATGCCTCCAGCCATACACTGACAGGAGGAGATCCTTCCTGCAGTGTATCACTGAGACTTCACCGGAGTTCATCAGCATTAGAATTTTCTCACGCAGTGGTGCCGCATGTGAGAGCATCGGGGCTGATCGGATGATGAACTCCTGTGAACTCTCGCGGTGACTCAGTGATACATTGCGGGAGCGATTACCTCCTGTCAGTGTAGACGTGAGATCATCGTGGGATACCCATTATTAAATGGACTATGGCAGACAGGTAGTATATGTTGGTTTATTATTTTCGATTGCTTGCAGGAGACCCGGGCGTCGGGGATTTGGTGTTCGTTGAGTATGTACAGCTCTGGCAAAAATTTAGAGACCACCACAATTCCCTGTCATGGGCAGCCCATTCTCCAGACCTGAACCCTATTGAAAACCTCTAGAATGTAATCAAGAGGATGAAGGATAGTCACAAGCAGTCAAACAAAGAACTGCTTAAATTTTTGCGCCAGAAGCAGTGTGAAAGACTGGTGGCAAGCATGCCAAGACACATGAAAGCTGTTTTTAAAAATCATGGTTATTCCAAAAAAAAAATATTGATTTCTGAACTCTTCCTGAGTTAAAACATTAGTATAGTTGTTTCTAAAAGATTATGAACTTGTTTTTTTTGCATTATTTGATGCCTGAAAGCACTGTTTTTTTAAATTTTGACCATTTCTCCTTTTCAGAAAAAAAAATACAAAATTTATTGCTTGTAAATTCGGAAACATGTTGTCAGAAGTTTGTAGACTAAAAGAACAATTTACATTTTACTCAAAAATATAAAGAGAAAAATCAGACAAACTGAGCATTTGAAAGTGGTCTCTTAATTTTTTGCCAGAGCTGTATATTGTATGTAATTATGTAAATGTTTTTATTTTTTTTACAATTGAACACAGGCGCCGGATGATGGGACTACTCTCCCATTATCGGCTCATGCTGTCACTGTTATATGTGATAGCAGACATAGCCGGATGGGAGTAGTAGTCCCATCAAATGACGTCTCGGTACATACACACAGACACCCGCAGACAGATACGCGCGCACACACACAGACTCCCGCAGACAGACACACACACACAAACCTGCAGACAGATGCACACACACCCGCAGGCACCGGCAGACAGACACAGACAGACACGCACATATTCTCTGCTCACACATATTCTCTGCCCACACACTCTTCCTCCTTCTGACATCATTTCCTTTTTGCAGCCTTTTTGGCTTGCAAATCCACAGGAAATCAGCAAACCTTTTTTCACCGGCGGTTTGGCTGCGGATTTGAGTGACACAATGTAAGTCAATGGGTGCATAAATGCTGCAGATCTGCAATAAGAATTGACATGCTGCAGAAAATTAAACGCTGCGAATCAGGAATCATGATCAGGTTACTCAGGATTATCTTAAAAAAATGCGTTTTGGATCCATACCCTAGAAACAATGAGTCCCAAGGGCTTAAATAGAGACTATGAGTTGTCAGCATTTATGTGATACCTTTATCTTGTAACATCCTGAGTAACCTGATCATGTGATGTATGCTATCGATACTGTATTATTAATCTTGCCTACTTATGCTTTATTGAGTATATGTACTTTCAAATGTCTATTTCTTTTCCCCTTTTAGGAGGCACTTTTCCATTACAAGTTGACTAAAGTATTTTATTTTTTCCATAGAGCCGTCTATATTAACTCTGCCAAAAGCCTATCTCTTTTTTATGTGGAATTTCACCTCACGGTTTATTTCTCCACTGACCTGTTGCCCACTGAGGGCTACTACATTCAACAACCACCACTGGCTATATATATATATGTTAGGCTACCTCTCTATGTACTGCCTATATTTGTATGGGTCACCCATTAATAAATTCCTTATTGCATCTTGATGTTGTCCGTCCTGTCTCCTCACCATATCCTACGTCCATCTACTACGCCTGTCTTTTGGTAATATGCACTCTGACTTGCATCCGTCTCACTTTCTTTAACAACTGAATATCACGCTCAGTATTCCTGTTTCATATCCCCATCCTTGTCCTTCACCATTACCAAAGCCAGACGCTCTGTTTATCATGCCATTTTAACAATCAAATTATAGTTATCCCCTTTTTTTACGCTGGAATGCACAGCTTGTATATCGTGGAACGCACGGTCGCATCAGACCGAAACGTTTTCTTGTACTACAATAAAAAAAATTTCCACGTCATTAAGTTGAGTGCTAGGTTTATGCTTATTTACTACATGGTTTGGAGACCTAAACTTAGCACCATCTACTAGTTGTGCTCACGGTGTTTTCTTATACATAAATTTAACTTATGCCTATATTTTTCTCACTTCACTTCACCAACTTAGACTATTTAGTGATGATGCATCACACACAAATCGGATTACAAAAGTATTTAAATACAGGTTGCAATGTAACAAAATAGGTAAAAAACCAAGAGCGGTCAATACTTTCGAAAGCCACTGAAAGTAATGATGGCTACCTTTTGAGAGCCCCATATTGAGAGAATTAGGTTTCCTTTCCTCTTTGGAGTTAAAGAAGAATATATGAGGCGGAGAGGTTGATGTGCATGAGTGCAGTTAACGCTTTATTGTAGTTTAAGTGAAGTGTTAAATTCTCTCTGCATATACTATGGAGTCTTCATTCCAGAAAAGTTTCTTCACACCCATTTTTTTTATCTGACCATTATGACTGTGCTTCTTTTTTCCAGTTTTAAAAAATGCCAATATTCTTCTTTTAAGTAAAAACATATTCACCAAAACATTGACTTTTACATTGATCTGATAATAACAAATACATTTTTATATCTATTGTGTCATCAGATCAGATCGAAACAACTGAGCCAGATGAAAGTATGGGAGTCCAGTGATGGAACATACAGCTTTTAGGATTATCAGGGTAAAAACAATGAGGTATACATTACTTTTTCAACTTGATTAACTATTATACTATAAGATTATTCTGCTATTATTCAGGCTAATGGGTAAGTTCAGTCAAGATAACATGCTTTTATTAAAATTCTATTGGGAGAAGGTAATATTTTCCTTGCACAGATATAACAACATTTTTCAAGGGAAACTTGAATTACATTGATTTCACAGTCATATAAGGTCAAACTGTACAGTATCTCAATGTACTTTAAAATATAGATATGAAAAATAAACACAGTAACTATATCTATGTGGGCAACGAGTATGTCTGACTCTGCAATGTACCTAGCAAGTACAAAATATCTGTTTAGAAAGTGTTTGCATTTGTGCACCCAATAGTAATAGGCCAGACTTGGTGCCTGAGGCTGGGACTTTAACATGTTTTTCTCAGCCTCACTCTGTCAGCATATTCAGCATGATAGCAGAGGGATGGTCACTAATGTGTCAGCTATAGGCTCTAATTCACCCACTACCAAATGTTTGCCTCTGCTATATGTACGAATATGTTGTGTCTGTGCATGGTTGTAAAAGGTGTGCATTGGTGGTGCGGTGTGCCCCTTAAAGTGTTTAGTAGGGTGCCTTGTGTATGTCGGGCTATCCACTCCGAGTAAAGAAAACAAAATAAAATGGTAGCTGAAGAACAGATCACTTTTAGACTCCTAGTTAGAGACATAGGCTTGTAAATTTACACAACTATTTACAATGCAGTACAGTTGAATATGAGATACTGTAGTTCTGGTTCTACGATGTAGAGACAAGTAAATTTTTTGAAATTCATATTTGTCAGCTTCATCAAACTTAAAAAATAATATTTGCAGCAAATCAATTTGTTGTGAGTGGAAATGACATCAGTGTCAATTGCCCTAAAAATGTACTCTGAAGTCTCATAGGACTGTATCCAACCCCTTCCAAGAGATTTAATGCAAATGCAGATTTATTAAAATCAAAATGACCTCAACATATTTAACTACGGATAAATAAATGGTAACTATTCTTTCCTGCTATCACACACTATCTGTACTGTGAAATGTGGAGAAATCAATTCGACTATCCAGATTCAGCACAAATTGGTTGCTGCATTTGTGGCGCCCCTGCGGGTCCAGTAGCCACAGAGGTACTGCACCTCATCCAGAGGTGTGGTATCTCACGACCGGGTAATATGGGGGCACTTTACCACACTCCTAACACTGCACCCAACACACACTAGTTATTCAGGGCATCTGGGTGTACCCTTCGGGAGGATGACCTCATCCCAGACTGGCTAGGAAAGGGTGTTGGGGGGTTAGTGGGGAAGGTAGGTAGAAGGGGAGGAGCTTAGAAAGTGGAGTGATTTAGAACAGCCAATGAGTGACAGCGAGTGGGCGGAGCTTAGAGAAAGAGTGGGAGATTTGAAGTGAGTTGTGGGAGTTCCCTCAGGGGGAGAGCAAGTGGAAGGACGTGTTGGGGGCAGCTCCTGTCAGGAGGAGCTGCTGAACTGACTGGCTTGGAAAGAAAGGCTCCCTGAAGGAAAGAGTGATTTTTCTAGAGTCCCACGCTGATAGTCGTCAGGTGGGGGAAGAAATTAGGTCGCAGAAGGGTCTCAGCTCCTAGCCTAGTGAAGTGAACATCGAACTTAACTAGCAAGCTGACAGCTGTGGTTACTGTATGGGCCACAGCGAACTACCACAGTTACCTTCTCCAGAAAGGCTGCCACGTAGGATCAAGAAATCGCCTGTATTACGAATTCTGACAGAATCCGCGGCAGCTAGCCTGGGACACTGACTGTGAGATGCTGATAGGAAGGATGGAGTTAAAGAAGCATTGAGGAGATGGCCTAGGAAGGACTATACTGACAGGGAGCGTTGGAGGGGTGTACTCATCTACCTGGGAGTATACTGGACCCCTTTGCCTGGAGGACTCAGCACCGCAGTGGGCGCCTGTGTGCACCAGACTGTGAGTAAAGCCCCTTGAAACTGCATTCAACGGAGTCCTTTGTCTCCTTCCTGCACCAAGCACCCAGCACTGCTACATCCATCCCTCCGCCTGACAACCTCACCCCTAAAAACAACTCTCAACGGCCTTGGGACTATTGCTCTACCTGTGGAGAGCTATTTTCACCTCAGCTGCGACCCACCAACAGTCTCAGGGGAACAACACCGCAGCGCTAACAATAGGGAATGAGGGATGGGGCACCTCCTAACACAGCCTGTGTCTATTCCTAAACTCCCTTAACGCCCTATGCGGATCCTCCCCGCTGTCACGTGCCTCGTCCCTAGCTGTCACCTCACTATACCCTGGCGAGTGCACTGGCTGGCAAGGACGCTAGCATCACCACTGCAGATGGTGTAAACACAGGGGGTAGTGACTAGCACAAGACAGACTGTAGTGCCAGCATCTCTGCCTGCAGTCCCTCTCTCCCTGCAGAGGCATCAGCATACTCACCGCCAAGGATCCCGTCCTACCCCTTTCGGGTCTGCTGCTGCCAGGGGCGCATGCACTCCTAGCAGGTCTACAAGCACTGCACTTAGAGAGCATGTGCGCACTCTTCCTCTTTCTTAAAGGGCAGCACGCATTCCTCTAAAGTGTCCCCAGCCAATGGCTGGAAGTCTCTTTCTATTTAAGCCGCCTCCTCCAACATGGAGGTGCCTTTACAATGTTGTGAGTTTGTTCCTAACATGCTTGTCAGTTCTCAGGTCCCTGTACTTAAATCCGAATCTGCTGCCCCCGCCAGTGCTCACCTCAATGGCAGCAGAGCCAGCTGCATCCGCCAGTGCTCATCTCAACAGCAACAAAGCCAGCTGCATATGCCAGTGCTCACCTCAGTGGCTGCAGGGCCAGCTGCACCCGCCAGTGCTCACCTCAACGGCAGCAAAGCCAGCTGCACCTGCCATTGCTTACCTCAATGGCAGCCAAGCCAGCTGCACTAATCAGTGCTCATCGGTCCATTAGGGTGTCCTGTCTGCACCTGCGGTTCTTGTCATCTTCTCCTTTTGTCTGCATTTGTTGGACATTTCCCTGGGCCATTCCAGCTATCCACTTCTAGGGGTCAGCCGCCATCAACCCAAGGTCAGTCCTGGAGTAGCACCTGGATCACCCCCCTTGTCTCTCCATGGATTGCGGTGTTATTAGCTGCTGCGTGTCTGTGGTCGGATTGGGTGTGGCTCCTAGTCACACCCCTCCAGGTCTTACTTGGGCTTTGGCACAGTGGTTCCACTACCCAGCCAATTACAGTATACACAGGCCATGGAATCCACTGGCTCCCAGGCGTCTATCTCGTACCTATATCAGGAGGTGTCCTGCCAGAAGGATCAGCAAAACAAGATTCTTTCCTATCTAGGGTCTATGAATACTTGTCTCGATACACTGGCAGTGTCATCCGCTTCCACATCCTTTCAGGTGGCAGTTACCACCACGGTGACCCACCAGACAGTGGCAGTTATGCACCAAATTCCGGACCTTGTCTGTTGGCTCTTCCATGCTTTGATGGAGATCCCACCCAGTGTCGGTGGTTCATTAACCAGTGCGCGTTGCACTCCAAACTCCGGGCTCATCAGTTCACTGAGCCAAAGTGGCCTTCATCATGTCACACGTATCTGGTGAGGCCCCAGCCTGGCTCAATCTTCTGTGGGAAAGAGGGGATCCATTAGTGTCAAACCTACAGTCCCTCTTGGAAGCCTTTCATAAAGTCTTCGACAAGCCAGGTGGCCTTTCTTCTGCAGCCTCTTCTCTGCTCCAGTTACGCCAAGGTAACCTTTCTGTGGGCCAGTATGCAGTCCGTTTCTGTACCTTGTCTTCAGAACTCGCTTGGAACAATGAGGATCTCTCCAGGCGAAACAAGGATGAATTGGCAGGCTGGGAGATACCCACCTCTCTGGATGACCTGGAGTCTCTCGAAAACAGAATTGACATTAGGTTCCAGGAAAGGAACAAAGAGGTAAATTGCGAGAGAAGATCAGTTCGCCTGGCTCCCACCTTCCAACGACTGATCAGTAAGCAAGTGTTGCTGCGACTTCTTTGCTTGAACCTATGCAGATAGACCAGGTGAAGCTATCCAAGCAAGTTGGTAGGAGAGGCTACCCTGGGCAAGACGTCTACCTCTCCATCGTTGACCCTGACTGTATCTGTCTCCTGCGGCAAAGAGACTTATTGAATTGGCCCACCTGGTCTCCGGCTCTGCTAATAACTATGTTCAACAAGATGTGGTCGAGCTGAATAAGATTTCGGTCCTACGTCTTCCGGATCTGTTGGTGATTACTTCTGTGGGTGGAAAGCCTCTTCCCGAGACCATCCAGTTCATCATGGAGCCCATGGTTCTTCAGGTGGGGATGCTGCATTCGGAGAAGATTTCTCTTTATGTGCTGTCTGGTCTCTGTTATCCTCTACTTCTAGGTCTCCCAAAACATGAATGTGCCTTACTCCCGTTTGTTCTGTCCATTCTCCTACTGCTCCTACTTCTCCTGCAAATTTGCCTTGCCTGCCCGTGGCATATTGGACATATGCGGACATCTTCAACAAGAAGGAACTGAGACCTTGCCACCTCATAGGCCTTATGACTTCCCAATTGACCTCCAGCCAGGTACCTCACCTCCACAAGGTCGAATCTACCCCAGTCTCAGGCTGAAACTCGCTCTACGTCCGAGTATATAGAAGAAAACCTCGCTAGGGGATTTATTCGGAAATACCCATCTCTGGCTAGAGCTGGGTTTTTCTTTGTGAAGAAGGACAGCTCTCTTAAACCCTGCATTGACTACAGGGGCCTTAACCAATTCACGGTAAAAAATAAGTACCCTCTGCCCCCTGATCTCAGAGTCTTCACGAAGCTTGACCTTCGAGGGGCACACAACCTGGTTCAAATTCGCCATAGAGATGAGTGTAAGACAGCTTTCAACACCCGCGATGGCCACTACAAGTATCTCGTTATGCCATTTGGACTCTAATGCTCCAGCTGTCTTCCAAAACCCGATGTTTACCTTGGTTACCAGCTCCCTGCACCAGCGCGCTGGTATCTTAACGTACACTGCGGTAACTAAGCGTCGTGTGTTGCTTGTTACCCGCGTGTCACTGTCCTGATCGCTGCTGAGACCTGCCTGTTTGGCAGCTCAAGCGATCATGCAGCGACACACCAGCGATCCTGACAAGGTCATATCGTTGTCGGGATTGCTGGTGAGTTGCTAAGTGTGACGGGCCCCTAAGTCACACTAAAATTATCTATATGTTTTATCTTTCAGCTAGCAAGTAAGGCCCCAATACACAATAAACTAACATCAGCCAAACTCACCTACAGTATATCAACTGGTTCAGGTAAGATAGAGATCCAGTATGGCCAATTTCAGACTACAGATCCTTTTGTTCACTAAAGCCCCCATACATATAAGACTAATGTCATCCGAACCCACTGATATCGATTGGCTGAAAGTCTACTGTTTATGGGGGCTCCGGACAATTGATTGTCAGTGGAGTTATAAAGAAGCTGTCACCAGATTTTTTATATGTATCTGAAAGAACCATGAAATAGTGGAGGAGAGCATGATTAGATGTGTCTCTTACTGGGCTGTGTATTACTGTTTCAATGCAATCAGCATTTGATCAGCGGGATATTATTACTACTGGACAACTGTCCTTGTGTCTGGTAGTCCAACCACGCCCTCAGCACTGATTAGCAACTTTCTGTCACTATACATTGTACACAGAAAGCTGCTAATTAGTGGTGTGGGTTTGGTTATACACAGCTCAACATCTCAGCTCTGCTAAATCTACAAAAGAGAATACTGATTCCAGTATAACTGCGGTACCTCATGCTGATGTCAGATTGCATAGAAAAATCCTGTTTACATATTCTCTTTAAGGATCTGATTTCAGAATGCCGATCCGCTTTTTCTCCCAGAGATAAGCTGCTGCTAAATATGTCTGGCCGTGGCTCTCCCATACAGCAGACAGGAGTGCTCAGCAGAACGAGCATTCCTGTGTATGCGAGATGACTGTAGGCCAGTCAATCAGTTGAACCTTCATTTGGTGACAATCATCTACTGTGTATGATGGGTTTAAAAGATAAGTTACCATCAGAGGATTCTGCCTTTGGTTCTCTCATTAAGAACACAAAAATGTTGAGCCAAGCAAGTTGTTCAGCCTTAAGGGATGCTGACACGTTGTGCACTCCAGCATTCAGCATAAACCACAGCTCTGTCTTCCAAAATAAGCTGACTGTTCTCTGTAGTCTAACTTGTTTATTGGTGAAGACTGAGTAAAGAACATGCGGTAAAACTGTAAAGAATACAAATGGCACACATAAGTATTGGGCAGATGATCACAGCTAACACAAATACAGAAGCATTCAGCGTGATGCAACCTACATAGAAAAAACACAGGTGTCTAGTTACATCTCTGATAAACTCTCTGCACACACTGCATTGTAAGAAAGATTAAGCTTACCAGATATGCTTTACCCAGATAACGAACTCGAGTTGGAGAGTTAACATGGAGGACAGGTAAACGCATGCATCCTATGATATACACAGAAGCAAAATGGCCCTTCTTTGTCCCAGAATAAATTGCTTCCTTCCCACAAAGCATTGCTTCAATCCCATGTGCATTGCTACTGTTAAAGTCACAGACTGAAAATGTTATAAAAGACACTGCTATAAATTCAGCCACCACTAGATGGTGCTATAACTAACCCAGCACATAATACAAAACACATTGCCCTATTCAGAGGGCAGAACACTCCCCGCTTGGCATTAACTAATGCCACTTCATTTTCCAGGTTTGGAGCGGTAAATGCGTGCTTGCAGTTGTGCCAACCTTTACAAGACTTCTGACTGGTGGGTGATGTTGACTTGTAAGACTGAGCCACATGAATTAAACAAGCAATGGCACGAACAAGCGAGGTCCAGGTTGAAAACCTGCTGAAATGGTGGGATTTGAGGTGATTGTCTGAAGTCACCATACTTAGAGGGCCTACTGAGGGCGGATTTCTTCATCTGCATCTGGATCTACCAGTTCAAAGGTGTCTGATTCGTCACTGTAAGGCATTGAACGGCATAAGAATGCAGGACCCGTAATCCAGGTTGTGTCCTTAAGGTGTCCAGGTTCAACGGATCTAGTTACGTGGTCCGCAGGATTGTGGTGTGTGGACACAGTGCCACTTTTTAGGGCAAGTGGATCTCCTGATCTTTAGCACCCGATTGCTGACGTAAAACATAAAAGCGTCAAGTTTCATTGCAAATGTACCCATGCACTACCTTGCTGTCTGAGTAGAACTCAACATCCTTGATGTCCAGGTCAATTTCTGTCAACATAAGTTCAGCTAACTCTACTGCTAGCACAGCCGCACAGAGTTCCAGTCTGGATATTGTGTGTTCCTGGACTGGCGCTAGTTTTGTCCGGCTCATAACAAGCCTTACATGGCATTTATTCCTGATGTCAGTAGTTTTCAGATATGCTACTGCTGCAATCGCTTTGGTTGAGGCATCGCAGAGCATACAGAGCCTTTGAGTCTTGAATTCTGTTGATGGCACTGAAGCATATGGTCGTGCCACGTAAAGATCTGACAAGGCCTCTAAAGATTTCTTCCATCTTACCCACAGATCTCTCTTCTCCACGGGAAGCAGATCATCCCATTCAGACATCTCTTGGGTGAAGTCTCTCAACATCATTTTACCTTGGATAGTTACAGGGGTTACAAATCCTAGAGGATCGTACAGGCTGTTTATCACGGATAGGACGCCTCTATGTGTGAAAGGTTTTCCTTCTTCGTTGATGCGAAAGGTAAATGCATCTCTCTTCGAATCCCAGAGCAAACCAAGGCTCCATTGCATGGGAAGGGAGTCCGTGTCCAAATCCAAGTCTTTGAGATCAGTTGAGTAATCTTGAGAGGGAAAAGCTGCCATCATTCTTTGGCTGTTGGAAGCAATTTTGTGCAGCCTCAAGTTGGACAAAGCAAGTATTTCCTGTGTCCTCTTTAGGAGACTGACCGCCGATTCATCTGTGGGTGTGGATTTCAAGCAGTCGTCCACGTAGAAATCCTTCTCCACAAACGATCTAACATCTGACCCGTAATTTGCCTCGCTCTCTCTGGCTGAATGTCTAAGACCATACATGGCGACAGCAGGGGAAGGGCCATTCCCGAAGATGTGTACTTTCATCCGATATTCCACGATGTCCTTGTAGGGGTCATTATCGCGGTACCAGAAAAACCTCAAATAGTTTCTATGGTTTTTTTTTACAAGGAAGCAATGAAATATCTGTTGTATGTCAGCCATGAATGCCACTGCATCTTTGCGGAAGCAAAGAAGTACTCCTAGAAGTCTGTTGTTGAGGTCCAGGCAAGACAAAAAGACATCATTTAGCGAGACACCTTCATATCTGGCGCTTGAGTCAAATACTACTCTTATCTGACCAGGTTTCTTAGGATGATACACGCCAAAAATGGGTAGATACCAACATTCCTTGGAATCTTGAAGTACAGGTGAAATTTCTGCATGGCTATTCTGAAGTATTTTCTCCATGAAGGCAAAGAAATGTTCACTCATTTCAGGTTCCTTCTGAAATTTGCGTTTGAGGGAGACAAATTGACCGTTGACAGGTTCTCTGTTGTTGGGTAAGCGTTGCCTCTGGGGCTTAAATGGTAGAGGGGCCATCCAACTCTTTGACTCATCTCTTACCATCTCTCGATCCATGATGTCCAAAACCAATCTGTCTTCCATGGACATTGCTACCTTGTTGTCCGCTCTTGTTCTGTGGAAAACTGTGCACCCTATGTGATCTTGGTCGCCGTCACATGCGTGGTCTTCACAGGAAGGATCAGCTAATGGACAAGGTAGAGGAGCATTATGTGGCAACTCTTTTACCAGGAAGCTACTCTTACATGGCTGGAAGAGAGACGGACATCCATTTTCAAGAGTATTGGTAAGCATGCTGTCTACTAAGGCCGGCTTGTGTGCTCCTCCTAGGCAGACGTCTCCTATGATGACCCATCCAAGGTCATGCCTCTGTGCGTACGGAGCATTCCTGGAGCCGTTTATAATTCTCTAGCCTTGTGGACTTGTAGTATATTTCTTCCAGAAGTAGAGCTATTGGGGTTCCTGGATCCATTTCAGGTTTCAGGTGGGCTATAAGCTTTAGATGAGAGTGATGTCTCGCCACTTCCCGTGAAGGTATTTCTGACCTGTTGTCAGGAATTTGGTTGCACTCCGGGATGGTCTGTAATGATAGGCAGGTCCGGCCATCTATGGACTCCACTTTGTATCCGGTTGCTTTTCTCCCCGCTGTCTCAACGGTACCTGAACACGACCTCAGGGTGTAGGGAGAACCAAGTCCTATGATGCTGAAGTTGTCAAAGAAGATGGACCTGGGTAGAGACTTTGGTCATCCAGGATTGCATAAATTTTGAAGGCTTTGTCCTTGCGGCCTGCAGGATAGACTCGGACAAGGCAGAATTTTGAACAGGACCTTCCTCCTGTGAGTCCTCTACAGATCTCAGTACATTTAGAGCTGACCTCAGGGGTGTCTTCGTCAGTATCCTTCTGCTTCCCATCGTGCTCCTCTGCTTGCGAAAACACTCGTGGAGGTGATCCAGGGTGCAAGGCTGTATTGTGATCCGTGCTGCTGCATTTTGCACATTTCACGCTAGCTTCACAGTTCATGGCGAAGTGAGAGGTTGCGGCACAACATTTGAAGCAGATGTTGTTCTTTTTGAGGAAACCTTTGTGATCCTCTAAAGACTTCTCCCTGAAGGCTCTGCATTTTAGTAGAGGATGTGGTTTCTTGTGTAGAGGACAATATTTACTGACATCCTGAGGTTTTCTCTCATCTGGAGGGGGTTTATTCACCTTGTGAGGAGGGCCTGTGGAATCAATGTTTGTTTTGTGGACTGCCACGGGTGTCTTGCCAGATTTGACACCAGTGGTAGTGGAACACGACCGAGTAAAACCAAAACTAGGGTAATTTCTAATCCTAGATTGTTTGGTGACAAAAATCAACAGATACAGTGAAAGGAGGAAATGATACATTATGATTGTGTTTATACTCTGACCCACATGTAATCCACTTTTCTTGTAGGTTGTAAGCAAGTTTCTGTACTATCAGATTGACACCCTTAGGGTCCAGTCACACATAGTGACGCACCAACGATCCCGACAATGATATGACCTTGTCAGGATCGCTGGTGTGTCGCTACATGATCACTGGTGAGCTGCCAAACAGGCAGCTTCACCAACGATCAGCACCAGCGACACGGGGGTAACACGCGACGCACGTCGCTTAGTTACCCACTGTGTACCTTAGTTACCAGCGCGCTGGTGCAGGGAGCTGGTAACCAAGGTACACATCGGGTTTCTAAGCGGCGCGCAGCACTTAGAAACCCGATGTGTGCCTTGGTTACCAGCTCCCTGCACCAGCACGCTGGTAACTAAGGTTAGCATCGGGTTTCTAAGCGCTGCGCGGCTTAGAAACCCTGTGTTTACCTTAGTTACCAGCGCCAGATCGCTGATCGCTGGTCTCCCGCCTGTCACACGCAGCGATGCGTGCTGGCCAGTGGGAGACCAGCGACCAAAAAAATGTCCAGAGCTTTAAAGAACGATCAGCAACACCCGGCAGGGGGGCCGGTCGCTGATAGATGTCACACACAGCGATCTCGCTGGTGAAATTGCTGTTGCGTCACAAAACTTGGGACTCAGCAGCGATCTAGCTAGCGAGATCGCTATGTGTGACGGGGGCTTTAGCGGTGTCTAAGAATGCCAATCCGGGCAAGTCTCCTTCCTGCTGAGCAACTTGCAACTCATTCAATAAATCTCTCAGTTCTCTAAGATTTAGATAACCTTTAGGTCCTATCTTAGGAAATTCCTCAATTCTTTTATATAAAGCATTCTCTATGACTTCTACTGACCCATAGCATTCATCGAGTCTTTCCCACACTTTATGTAAGGCTGTGCGAGGATGCTTTACATTAATGTCTCTCAGTCTGTTGGCATGCTCGACTGACTCACTTCCGAGCTACTTTACCAGGAGATCTAACTCCTCACTACATGAAAGGTACAAACCATGAATGGCGTTCCGGAACGAGGCTCACCATGACTGATAGTTCTTGGGTTTGTCAGTGAACTTTACAAGTCCCTTTGTAACCAGTTCTTGGCGGGCAAGGAACTTTGCAAGGTCCTTGATGTCTCCGTCAGTGCTGGCATGAGCCGGTGTGTAATAGTCATGTCTAGTGTGTGGTGCATCACCATACCTCTAAGACGCTTGTGACACCGGATAGTCTGTGCAGTACCTTGTTGGTGAAGAAGGTGTCTCTTTAAGGTGGGATGGGAGCTGTACCTTCTTTTCAGTGGAACGGTAGCTGTAGTCGACATCTTTGTGCTGGACGTCTCCTCACTTATGGTAGTGAAGCTCGGGGTTGGATTGCTGGTAATTGGCATGGGCTGATCAATATGATGCGCCAGGGCTGTCATCTACGCCAGAATGTTGACGGACGTACTCTGCGACGCATTGTGCTGCTCTAGATCTGCTCCGAGAATGTTGCTGCGTCTTTCATAATCAGGATCTTTCATAGCTTCCAAATACTCTGGTTTAGCTATTGCAGCTGCTGTCTCTTTGTCTGCCACAAGTCTTTCTAGCTCTGCTTGCAAACGTGCAGTTTCCGCTTCTCTCTCTGCCTGCAAACGTGCAGTTTCCGCTTCTCTCACTGCCTGCAAACGTGCAGTTTCGGCTTGCAGGCATGCAGCTTCCACCTCTTGATCTGCTTGTCTCAGCTTTAGATGCATCTCTCGTTCGGCGAAGGAGGATCTCGCTTTGGCTGCTTCGGCCTCGGCGCGAGCGACAGCAGCTAGCTCTTCTAAGGACGACCTGCTGGAGCTTGCTCGTGACCTTGTTTTGAGTGAGGATGTACTTTTCCCAGACATTGTGCGTTTAGCTGAGTACTGCTTAGTATACTGGTGGGAAACAGTCTATGTATGGTGGGCTTCCGCGTGGCGGGAAAGATGTAGGAGTTCTTGGCAGCTGCAGTAGCGTTCTGCGGCTATATGGTGGCTGCTGTTATACCCGTATGCGGAGCAGTGTGGGTGTTAGCGGTCCTGTACAGTCTATGCAATCACCACGTGCGACCGGCAGTCTTTTACTGAACCCTGGGCTCTTGTCTCTGCGGCTTTGTGGCGGCTGCTATAGTACCCGTATGCGGAGCAGTCTGGGTGATAGCGGTCCCGTACAGCCTGAATTCACTATCACAGGTGTCTGGCAATCTGTTTTACTGGGCCCTGGACTTGTCTCCTGTGGCTGTATGGCAGCTGTTGTAGTACCCATATGCGGAGCAGTCTGGGTGATAGCGGTCCCTTACTGCCTGAATTCACTATCGCAGGCGTCTGGCATCTGTTTTACTGTTCTGCCTTCAGACACGCTGACACGTTGTGCACTCCAGCATACAGCATAAACCACAGCTCTGTCTTCCAAAATAAGCTGACTGTTCTCTGTAGTCTAACTTGTTTATTGGTGAAGAGTAAAGAACATGCTGTAAAACTGTAAAGAATACAAATGGCACGCATAAGTATTGGGCAGATGATCACTGCTAACACAAATACAGAAGCATTCAGTGTGATGCAACCTACATAGAAAAAACACAGGTGTCTAATTACATCTGATAAACTCTCTGCACACACTGCATTGTAAGAAAGATTAAGCTTACCAGATATGCTTTACCCAGATAACGAACTCGAGTTGGAGAGTTAACACGGAGGACAGGTAAACGCATGCATCCTATGATATACACAGAAGCAAAATGGCCCTTCTTTGTTCCAGAATACATTGCTTCCTTCCCACAAAGCATTGCTTCAATCCCATGTGCATTGCTTCTGTTAAAGTCACAGACTGAAAATGTTATCAAAGACACTGCTATAAATTCAGCCACCACTAGATGGTGCTATAACTAACACAGCACATAATACAAAACACATTGCCCTATTCAGAGGGCAGAACACGTGTTCCTGTGTATGGGAGAGTTAAACGAGTTAGGTACCAACCGAAAAAAACCATTGTCACCTCACCTTGCTGACCTACCTCTGTTAACTGACCCCCATGTTGACCCCTCATCATGATTAACTCCCTCTTCATACAGTGCTGCTCCCTCTTCACACTTTCCCCTCATCATGTCCCCTCTTTTGTGTGCTCCCTCTTTATTTTGTCACACCACGGTGCTTTCCATACTGAGACCCCTCTCCACATCTTTCCCCCATGCTGTTCTCACTTCATAATGAGCCTCCCCTCTGCACTGCTCCTCGTGCTGCACTCTCTCCATACTGAGCTCTTTCTGCACACTGACACTTAATGTTGCCCTCTCGCCCTGCCGAGTTCCCTCTCCACACTGTCCTCCTATGCTGCCCACTCTCTATGTTGAAATCCAATTATGCTACCTCCTCTCCATACTGTTCCCTCAAACTATCCTTCACTCTATAAAATGATGACCTTTACCTGGACTATAACAAAAGCCACTTATAGCTTCAACTCTATGAGCACTTACCTTCATCCGGCTCCCATGTCTTCTCCATCTCTGTGGTGCTGTGACGACATCTGCAGTATGTTGAGGTAACATCGTGCTGCAGATACATCAGCGACCCTGATGATACCACTTCATCTTGGGGCATAGAGATAGTTGGCGCTCCTAAGACTACCAAAGTGCCGGCATGCTCTCATCCTTATTTGTATCTGCGTCTTCAAGACACAAATACAAATGATTGCCAGGAACCTCCTACTTTAGATCCTCAACTCTGCAAAGATACCGGTTGTATTATTTGGTCCGGTAGAGGGAACATTGCTTAAAAATAAACCTTTATTTTGTTTTCTAGTTGGTGCCACCCTACTCCACTTGCCTCCCTAGACACCAGCCAAATATGTCCCTGCCTTTTCCTGTCTAAAGAGACTACTTGCAAAATTTAAATTCCTATGGGCTATAAGTGGATTTGTTCTCCACTGACTAGAAAGTACTGTTCATGGACACTTTTTAGTTTGTGTACAGGGCCTCAAAGCTGGGGCCATGGAATTAGCTGCTGTTCGGTGATGTGAGCTAGCAAGAAGAATGTTCTGGTAGCTGGGTCAGAACCAGGAGGTCATAGCAGAACAAAATCGTAAAGTAAGCGGGTAATTAAATTTCAAGCCAAGGTCAAAAGCGGGATAAATCAGGATGAAACATCAGGAGCAAGAGCATAGCTATAAACCATGAAAACAGAGCTAATGACGGGTAGTGGAAGTTAAAGCTTCAGGGGATTTAAGGGAACCTGTCATGTCAAAAAATGCTATAAATCTGCAGATATGGGGCTAATCTGCAGGTTAATAGCCTTCTAATGCTGTACAGCCGCTACAACAGAGATGGCTGTCAGTCAGTGCCAGGGTGTGATTATGACCACTGCTGACTGTATATTGAGCTGTGATGGAAGGCTTTGCCTCTGCTTTCAGTGCGGTGGCCGCACAGTTTTAGAATGCTATTAACTTGTAGATTAACCCCATTTCTGCAGATTAAAAGTGTTTTGGAGCATGAAAGGTGCCATTTAACCCCTTTGCGACATGCGCCGTACTAGTACGGCTCTACGGGAGGTGTGATTGCATCCAGAGCAGTACTAGTACGGAACCACAATCACGTGTGGGTGTCAACTGTATGTTGAATAAAGAAACAAAAATGGTAAGAAACCACAACCAGCTCACAGACCAGGTGCACGGAACTCCACCTTGACAGGACGTGGAAGATATAGTGAAAAATGTATAGCTTGAAAAAGATCTTATGCCTGATCGAAACGCGTTGCTTTAACCACGGTTACTATACTAGCAATGGAGATTTTATCGCTATTTTCCTATATGGAGCAATAAAGTTTGGATATGTTTTTAAGGAGCTGGAATGTTTTTTCCTTTTTTTCACTATGTCAGCTGTATGTCACAGCTAACACCCCGCAGCAATGCCCACGATCGGTGCCATCACCGATCGTGGGCATTTAATCCCTCTAATGCTGCTGTCAGTAGTGACAGAGGCATAGAGGTGAGCCCCCTGCGCACTCCCACTGGAACAACGCGATGCAATCATGTTGTTCTGATGGTCTCCTTGGAGACCTCCGGCACCCGGGTCCTTCCAAGAACTGCAGGGAGGGGCTGGCATGCCTCCTTCCCTGCCTGTCAGATCGCTCATCTGATATTCTGCAGTGCATTGTCAGATCAGTGATCTGATGTAAAATAGTAATGTCCCATACTGGGACAATGTAAAAAAGTTTAAAAAAAATATATAATGTGTAAAAACAATTTTTTGAAAAATCCCCAAATAAAGAAAAAATATATATATTTTACCAATAAATACATTTATGTAAATAAAAAAAAACAATATCACCGCATATCGCTGCGTCCATAATGACCTGCTCTATAAAACTGTACTACTAGTTAAGCCCTTCAGTGAACACCGTAAAAAAAATGAACAAACAACGAGGCAAAAACCAATGCTTTATCATCATACCACCTAACAAAAAGTACAATAAAACGCAATAAAAAAAAGACAAATGTAAATAAAGGTGGTACCGCTGAAAACGTCATCTTGTCCCACAAACAAACAAGCTGCCATCCTGCTCCATCAGCAGAAAAATAAAAAAGTTCTAGCTCTCAGAATAAAGCGATTCAAAATAACTATTTTTTCTATAAAATAGTTTTTATTGTGTAAAAGCACCAAAATATAAAAACGATATAAATGAGGTATCGCTGTAATCATACTGACCCGAAGAATAAAGCTGCCTTACCAATTTTATCACACGTGAAATGGTATTTAAAAAAAACAAATAAATAAGCAATTCCTGAATTGCTGGTTTTTGTTCATTCTATCTCCCAAAAATCTGAATAGAAAGCGATCAAAAAAGTGATATGCAAGAAAATGGTACGAATAGAAACGTCAGCTCGTCCCACAAAAAACAAGCCTTCACATGACTGTCAGCGAAATATGTAAAAATTATAGCTCTCAAAGTATGGCGATGCAAAAACTAGTTTTCGCAATGAAAAGCATCTTTTAGTGTGTGACAGCAGCCAAACATAAAAACCCGATATAAATCTGGTATCGCTGTAATTGCACCGACCTAAAGAATAAAGTCGCCTAATCACTTATACCACACGAGGAACGGCATAAAAAATAAATAAAGGCAATTCTTCACATGCTGTTGATTTTTTCATTCTGCCTCCCAAAGATCACAGTAACGCTCGGCACACATTCATCTTGCGCACTGCACTGAGTACTTACACTGGGGTTTCTGTGTAAATCTCTGAAATACGTGATTCAGACAGAACCCCTGGTGGAAAATTCCCTATAATGAGGTGAAGGCACTGTGGACGCCATATCACCTGTGATCCGGGGGTGTCCGTCTTTTTATGATTGCCTAAAACTGCCATCTGGCTACAGTTTTGTGCACTTCTAAAAAGAAGGAAAATGCGGAACAAAGGCTAGACGGAGTCCAGAGTAACTCTGCTGCCTCATTATAGTGAATGGATCCATCGGGGGGTTTCATCTGAATCACCTCACTCAGAGATTTAAATGGAAACCCCAAAGTAAGTGGTCAGCGTAGAGAATCGGATAACTATGATCCCAAACATTATGTAAAATGTTCCCACTAAAAGCTTCCACTTAATGAACAAAAAAGCACATCTCCACTCAGATCTGTCATCTGATAATGGAAATATAGGGGGCTTCCATGTTACTGTTATCACAAATGCTCTTGAAAAGCAAAATGGCTTCTCACCCTCCAAAAGAAATTCAGCAAATTCTTAGCTCCAACATCCAAATGCCCCCCTCTCTTCTGAACCCCAGTGTGCCTAAACAACATTTAGCGCCCACATGTTTGGCATTTCTGTAGAGATGAGAGCCCGCCTAATTTACATGTGCATTTCTCGAGAAGCATGGGCTGAGCATAGTATTCTGGTCCCTACAGAGTACTGGTCACTACAGCAGCAGTTTGTAATTTTCTCTCAGTAACATCTACTGCTGCCTGTTTCTGGAAAACACCCATGAAGTCAAAATAGTCACTAAATCTATAGATAAATTCCCAAAGGGTTATAATTTCCAAAATGGGGTAACTTGAGGGGGATTCTGCTTTTCTAGCACTTAGGGGCTCTTTATATAGAATCCGCAAACTAGTCTAGGAAATCTGCGCTCCAGAAGGCAAATAGCGCTCTGTCCCTCCCAAGTCACTCCATATGGTAAAATAGTGCTTTACATCCACATATGGGGTATTTCTACATTCAGCAGAAATTGTGGGACAAATTCTGTAGCCATTTTTACCCATTTCCCCTTGTGAAAATGTAAAACTTGGGGCTAAGGCCTTTTTCACATTTCCGTTTTTTGACGTCAGTCAAAATCCACCAGTTTGTTAAAAAAACGGATCCGCCCCTTTTTTGGCGTATCCGCTTTTTTTCCACATAGACTGCATTAGTGGCGGATGTTGACAACTGACGGTCGTCAATTGGATCTGTTTTTTGACGGATCCGTGAAAGTTTTAGCGGTTCCCAGGCGGACCAGACGGATCCTGCAATGTTTTTTTCGATTGACGGTCTGCTCTTTTTAAGTGCGCATGCCCGAATGCTTTGCTCCTGGAAACATTTTAACCCTGACATACAGTCCTGGAAGCGGCAAATTCTCTCTGTCTCTCTCTCTCTTTCCTTTTCCAGGCCGCGGTCGCTTTAAATTTCAGCACTTTGCATCTTCCACGGATCTGTCCTAAAAAGTGGTTCGCTGACCTCTGTATGTCACTAAACGGAGGCGGATCCGTTGTTTTTTACCTTTGGCGGATTTCAGCTGACCGCCAACAACGAAAATGTGAAACAGGCCTAACACACAATCTTGGTGGTAAAGATGTAAATTATTTTTTCTTCACTGCCCAATGGTACAAAAGTTTGTGACACACCTGTTGTGTCAATATAATCACTGCACCCCTAGATAAATTCATTGAGAGGATTAATTGGTAAAATGGGGTCACTCTTGGGGGGGTTCTGCTGTTCTGGCACCTCAGGGGCTCTGTTAATGTAACATGGCACCCTCAATCAAGTGCAGCAAAATCTGCACAGTAATATGGCGCTACTGTAGGGAGGAGGACCCCCACAGAGTGTCCGGGCCGGAACCAAGGGGACCGCCATCTGAGTTCCTAAGGAAACAGTACCCGGGGAACAGGGGAGGAGGGTGGACTGTTGAGAGTGACAGGACAGCGAGGAGAGGGGCAAGTATAAAAGGGACAGGGAGCGTGCAGAGGAGTCAGTTGGTGATACGTCAAACAAGGAGCAGGAGACTGAGGGGGCGTGAGAGAATGGAAGGACACTGACAGTTGAGAGATGAGACTAGCAGCAGAGGGTAGACACGCAGTGGCCCTCAGGAAAGAGGCGCCGAGCTTACCGACAGGGGACTGCCTCTTCACCCCAATCCCGGGTTACGATCTGCCCCCGGTCATCCTCGGCCATTACCGCTGAGCTCCAGCCCTCCACGGCCTGTCCGCTCCCTCTCCCGGCTGCTGCCATCCTCCTTCAGCCCGCGGTTGTGGCCTGCCCGCTGCCACCCACGGACGTTGCTGTTTCACTTCAGCCCGTGGTTGTGGCCTGTCTATCACCGCTCACAGCCACCTTCACCCCGCTACTGTCGGCAGTTGGGGACTGTTCCTTGTCAACAGAGACACTCTGCACACAGCCTCAGGCTGTGCACATGGCCAGTAAACTGACACTCTTGAGCACTGCGACAACCCTGCTTGAGGACAGGAGTCCCATTGAACTCGCTAACAAGCGCAACCCTGCTGTTACAACAGGGGGTTCTTCATCTCAGGACTCCATCAGGGCCTGTTGTGCCCCAACTCCTCCTGGGCGCTGGAACGCCTGAAGACTACTCCAAATCTTCAGCAGCTGGGCCCAGCGGCTGCGACGTCAAGACAGCCTCATCAAAGACGCCAGAGCAGCCTTATCAAAGACGCCAAAGCAGCTTCATCAGCAATGCAGCTTCCACAGAGCTGCCGAGGGACGTCAGGACAGAAAAGTGACATTATAGAGTATAAGGACCCGTAGACGGCCATTACGTGGCCTCATAGTATCCGACCTCGGCCGGGTTAGTCGTGTTCTTTTCAAGTAGTGTTTGGTTGTACTGAGTCCCTGCGAGGACAACTGTTGTTACCTCTTTTTGGTTGCTTAGTATAGTCCTAGCGGCTTCAAATTATAAAAGTTTGCTTTTCAAAGATCAACCAGTCTCGCGTCTCGTCACTGCATCCTGCAAACCTGCTGTTACCTACACTTGGCGTAGTCAGCAGGATGCAGTCTCCGAGCGCGGACAACGACGCCCCAGACGAGGGCAGGGTCATGAACTCAACAGTTGACGAGGGCCCTCGTTCCAGCATTTCGTTGGGGGCTATGCTGAGCAACCTGCCTAGATTTTCCGGCTCCAATACCATGCTATGGAGCTGGACAGAGCGAATGCGGGGGCCCTTTCGAATGCACCCAATAACTCCTGACCAGGAAGCAGAAGTAGCTCTCATGGCATTACACGGGGAGGCTCGGAATTCAGTGATGTTAAAACCCTCGGGACACCGCAACACCTTTGATAAGGTTTTGCAGATTTTAGAACCCATGGGGACCCAACCAACGTGGGAGAGTTAAGAACCCGGTTGTTCAGTCGGATGCAGGGGGAGACCATCACCCAGTATATGAATGTCCTCCAAGAGTTACACACGGCCATCGAAAGAAAAGACGGCGTAGGGATAGGACCTGTTGACATTACACTACGCGACCTGTTAGTGACTGGACTGCGGGACCCGTTAATAAAGCAGGCATTACGGGAACAGATTAGAATGAATCCACGTATAGACTTTTCCGAGGTGGGAAGTCAAGCACGTGTTCGAGAACAGGAGCAGGGAATCGCGGTCCCCGTGGGGAAGGTCCGGAGTGTGGAGGCTTCCCTAAATGCAGTTGCGGAGCCTCAATGGGTAGAGGAAATGAAGCAGGAGTTGAAGAACATCCAGGGCGCGTTGGCTGAAGTGAAAAGAAGGACTGAGTCTGGGACTGGATGGCCTAATTTCAACCCTGGTCCCTGGGGACCTCACCCCACCCGGGGCGGACAGACCTCTCAGACCCGGTGCTATGAGTGCGGGGAGCCGGGCCACTTCGCCTGAGAGTGTCCGCGGCGTGGGAGATACCCACCCCAGCGCCCATTAAACTAGAGGGCTCTGGGCTGGGGGGACGCCGCTCGGAGCCAGAAACCACGATTAGGGGTGGTGGAAGTCCCGAAGAATTGGTTGCAAAGTGTCCGGTGGTATGGGCAGACGTCAAGGGCCGTGCCGTCCGGTACCTGGTGGATACGGGGGTCACAAGTAACAACTATGCCTGCAACTTATTTCCTTATTTCCGGCCGAATTTCCCCGAGGCAGCGAGACCCCCAGTGGGGGCCCATGATCAGACTGGTAGCCGCCAATCAACTACCGGTCCCTGTTGCCGGGGCGGTGTGGGTACAGGTGACGCTGTGCGGTAAATTCCTCGGCCGCAGAGGAGTGGTTCTGACCCATGGAGAAACTGATAAACAGCACCCAGTCATTCTGGGCATGAACATACTGCGGGAGTTCGGCAACCTACTCCTCAATGATCCAACGTATGAGACCTTGAAACAGTGGGGTTCCCGCACGGCCCAAGGGCAGGTATTCCAGCAGTTGGTGCGGGAAGCACGAGTCCTCCAGGACTGCCAGGAGGGCGAGGCCCTGGGCAAAGTCATTGCGCCAGCGGCTCCCCTGCTTGTACTGCCCCTGGACAGACAGTGTTGGCCATGCCCATTCGAGCCCCGATACCATTTGAAGGCGTGGAGATGTAGGTGGAGCCATGCTACTCAGAGCACTTACCCCCTGGTATACTGGTGGCTTGCTCCCTGACCACAGTGCAGAAGGGGACTGTCCTGGTGCGCTGCGTCAACCTTGAAGACCAAGACATCACCCTGAAGCCCCCAACAGAATTGGCCAAGCTAGTAAGCCCTTTTGA
This sequence comes from Dendrobates tinctorius, assembly GCF_039654945.1. NCBI lineage: Eukaryota > Metazoa > Chordata > Amphibia > Anura > Dendrobatidae > Dendrobates > Dendrobates tinctorius. The sequence goes on from NW_027361693.1 coordinate 2,703,855, forward strand.
AGTAGTACTATAGGCCCCTGCAGTTCAATTGAGAGTGCAATCCGAGGACCCCTGGGCAGTAACTATCCGTACTCTACAGGCTACCGAAATTTCAACTCAGGAAAGGGTCGAATCATCCTGGAATAAATGCGGGCCGAACTCTCCGGACTAACTGCAGCCCAGCTCTCTCAGATAAAAACACTGCTCGGACAATACCACGGGGTATTTGCTAGTCAGGAGTAGAGTTGAGCGAAACAGGTCGGTCAGATTCAAAAATCGCCGACTTTCGCCAAAGTCGGGGTTCGCCGATCGAGCTCGGCCATGAGGTCGATCAGCGTGCCAAAGTCGCGTTTCAAATGATGCTTTCAGCGCCTTTTCTCACCCAATGATGGAGGACGTACACTGTGGGCAACGCGATGACATGCGCAGCGGCCAGCACCATCTTAGAGAAGGACATTGAGTGATTGGCTGGCTTTGTGTGGCGTCACAGTGGGTATAAAAGGGTGTGAACACCGACTGCCATCTTACTTCTGCCGATCTTACAATAGGGAGAGGTGCTGCTGCTGATTCTGAACAGGGAGAGCGTTAAGGCAGGGAAGAAGAAAAAAAAACTGCTTCTGCTGATAGCGCTTTTCACTGTACAGTTAGTGTGCAGTGAAAGGGGAGGATTTTTGTTGTGTGCAGCAGCGCTGGTGGTGATTAGGCTGCCTTTTAAGGCTACCTGCTAGCTGCATTGCTGTGTGCACACTGCTGTTCAAACTGCTTTTTTCAAAGCACTCCAAATTTTATTATTTTGTCCTGGTGAGTTACTGAGCGTTCATTTTTTCACACACCGTCTAGCGGTGTACGCTCCTCACACACTACCATGTACCGGCTGGTATCACGGACAAATAGAAGCTATCTGGGTGTGACTCTGGAAGAAAAAGCCGAGAAGTTTGTCCGTTTTTCCAGACCTACACCTTAGAGTTGTGTCCGTTTTTCAAACAGTTTCGTATATCTGCTTTTTGATTACGGTCAAAACTAGACAGAGACAGCGTGTGTCAGTCCATATACAAATACACGGAGCTTGACAATTTTCCATACACACACAGTACAGCAGTGTACGCTCCTCACACACTACCGTGTACCGCCTTCTAGCACGGACAAATAGAAGCTACCTGTGTGTGACTCTGGAAAAAAAAGCAGAGTAGTTTTTCCAGACCTACACCTTAGAGTCGTGTCCGTTTTTCAAACAGTTTCGTACATCTGCTGTTTGATAACAGTCAAAACTAGACAGAGACAGCGTGTCAGTCCTTATACAAATTCACGGAGCTTGACAATTTTACATACACACATCGTATAGAGCTGTCTCATTCTCCAACAGTATTGTATATCTGCCGTTCGCATTACAGACACTTTTATACCTAGTCAGCGTGTGTGTGTGACACTCCGTAAATACATATATGGAGATTGTTAGTTGCGCAAAAATCGTATACAGCTGTACACTTCTGATACAGTTCCATATACCTACTTGTTGGATTACGCTCCAATACATACTGTAAGAGCGTCTGTGACTAAAGGCCCCTTTACATTTAGCAATGCAACTGCGATCCCGACCACAATACGGCCCGGTCAGGATCGCTGGTGCATCGCTGAATGGTCGCTAGTGCGCTGCCACACAGACAGATCTCACTAGCGATGCAGCGATGCTCGGTGGTCGTACTTACCTTTCAGACGAAGCGATGACTGCTGTCTTCCGTCCGCGTCCATAGCTCACTCGTCGGCGCCAGCAGGAAGCCGACGACGAGAAATGGACGTGGACGATCTCGAGCAATCAGCGATAGCCAGCGGGGGAGCCGGTCGGAGGTTAGTATCACATGTAGCGATATCGCTGCTGCGTCACAAAATCGGTGACGCTTTAGCGATATCGCTATGTGTAAAGCCCCCTTAACATAATACAATGCGTTCCAAATTATTATGCAAATTGGATTTAAGTGTCATAAAGATGTAATTTTTTGTTTTTCAAATAAACTCATAGATGGTATTGTGTATCAGGGCTCTTTGGATCACTGAAATCAATCTCAAATTCCTGTGATAATTAGTTTACCAGGTGAGCCAAATTAAAGGAAAACTACTTAAGAATGATGTTCCACATTATTAAGCAGGGCACAGGTTTCAAGGAATTTAGGAAAGAAAAAGGACCTCTCTGCTGCTGAAAAGCATCAAATAGTGCAATGCCTTGGTCAAGAGATGAAAACATTAGATATTTCCCAAAAATTTAAACGTGACCATCGTACTGTTAAGAGATTTGTGGTTGATTCTGAGCACAGACATGTTTGTGCTGATAAAGGCAGAATGAGGAAGGTTTCTGCCAGGCAAGTTCATCGGATTAAGAGAGCAGCTGCCAAAAAGCCATTACAAACCAGCAAACAGATATTTAAAGCTGCTGGTGCCTCTGGAGTCCCTCGAACCTCATGGTGTAGGATCCTTCAAAGGCTTGCTGTGGTGCATAAACCTACTATTCGGCCACCCCTAAAAAGTGTTCACAAGCAGAAATTGTAGCAGTGGGTCCAGACATACATGAAGACTATTTTTCATACAGTCTTGTTTACTGATGAGTGTCGAGCAACCCTGGATGGTCCAGATGGATGGTTGGTGGATGGCCACTATGTCCCAACAAGGCTGCGACTTCAGCAAGGAGGAGGAGGAGTCATGTTTTGGGCCGGAATCATGGGGAAACAGCTGGTAGGGCTCTTTAAGGTTCCTGAAGGTGTGAAAATGACCTCTGCAAAGTACTGTATATAGAGTTTCTGACTGACAGCTGTCTTCCATGGTATAAAAAGCAGAAATGTGCCTTCAGGAGCAAAATCCTCTTCATGCATGACAATGCACCATCTCATGCTGCAAAGAATACCTCTGAGTCATTGACTGCTATAGGCATAAAAGGAGATAAACTCATGGTGTGGCCACCATCTTCCCCTGACCTCAACCCTGTAGAGAACCTTTGGAGTATCATCAAGCAAAAGATCTATGAGGGAGGCAGTTCACATCAAAACAGCAGCTCTGGGAGGCTATTCTGACTCCATGTAAAGAAATACAAGCAGAAACTCTCCAAAAACTCCCAAGTTCAATGGATGCAAGAATTGTGAAGGTGATGTCACAGAAGGGTTCCTATGATAGCATGTAACTTGGCCTGTTAGGATGTTTTGGAGTTAAATAGCTTTTTTGTTCAGTGAATGTGACCTCCTAATGCTGCAAATTCCACAAATGAACCTTTTCAGTTCTTTAAAACATATCAAATGTTTAGAAATTCTACTGTGCCTAATAATTTGGAACAGTGCAATTTGAGTTTTTATTCATTTTGGAGATTATACTGTTATTATTGGGAGGTTTCTTCAATAAAATTTGATGTATACTCTAACGGGTGATGACTTTTATTAGACTGACTGTCATTTGTACTGACTATTTAGAAAAATCATAGAAAAATATCATTTGCATAATAATTTGGAACACAGTGTATATACGTTGATTTAATTTGTTTAATACAACTTACACAGCTGGACGCTCCTCATACAGTACCATCTCTCTGCTGATATTTTTGGTACATTTTCCCAAACATGAGGAAGTATGGTGGAAGAGGCCGCAGACCTGGGCAGGGGGGTGCAGCTGGTACTGATGGTGGTGGTGCATCGGCTGGTTCTGGCAAAAGCACAACAGCAGCTAAGGCAGGAGGTGTTGAGCCTGCGTCATCCTCTGGCCCAAGAAGGCCTGTAAGGTTGCCTTTTCTTGGAGTAGGAAAACCACTTTTAAAGCCGGAGCATCAGGAACAGGTTTTGGCGTACATTGCCGGAACAGCCACCAGCTCTATTGCCTCCTCTTCTGAACAGTCGAAACCTGTAAGCACGGAGTCGTCAGTGCAGGGTTCTGGTCATAAATAACCCCTTTTCTTGTGTCCTTCATCCCCACCAAAAGTTAAGGATGCGGCAGCCCACACTTCAGATTACTCTATGGAGCTCTTTTCACATACCATGCCTGGGTTATCCAGTCAAATCCTGAATTCCCCAGTCCAAGATGAATCTTACATGGAGTGCACTGATGTACAGCCACTGCTAGAGGATTCTGCTGGTACATTGACCCACAGCACTACATTGCCTTTGCAGTCTATTGAGCCAGAATCTGACTCTGATGAAACCCAGGTGCCCCTTCCCGCATACTATACCACCTTACACGGTGACACAGAGGAAAGTAAAGAGGAAGGTGCAGATGACTTTTGAAGAGGAGGTGATGGATGACCCAGTTCTGGACCCGGATTGGCATCCATTGGGGGAGGAGGGTGGCACTGGCAATAGTTCAAATAAGGAGAAGAATCAGCAGCAGGCATTGACATCGCAGCAGCGGTTATCTGGCAGGCCCGTAGCTGTCCAAAAACGTGGAACAAAAACTAAAAGAGTTGCAGGACAGCTTGACCAGACGGTCAACTTAGACAGCGTGCAAGGCCAGAAAATGTTTACCATAGTAGGAAGAGTGCAGTGTGGCACTTCTTTGTCCAAAATCCTACTGATGAGGCAAAGGTTACCTGTAAGAAGTGCGGAAGGACCTTTAGCCGAGGTAAACAACTCAGAAATTTGAATACCAGTTGCATGCTTAGACATTTAATCAACATGCACTTGCAAGCATGGACAGACTACAAAACCTCAGGTAGCACATGTGCACCTGCTCCGACTGAAGGTAGCCAACAACGCCCCATCGCTACCCCCACTGTAAGACCACCGCCACCATTAAGCACACCACCAGCACTAAATGTGAAGGTGTCGTCGCAAGGCCAAAGCACTCAGGGAATCACAATGGTTTTGCAACACAACACTGAATCTAGTCCATCACCACCAATACCATCACCAACCCCCTCTCACTCCAGCTCACCCTACCAGACACTCTGAGTATAACAAGAAAGTACTCATCCTCTCATCCGCGTACACTGTGTTTGAAAGCCTACATTGCCAAACTAATCTCATTAGAGATGATGCCCTACCGTTTGGTTGAAAGCAAAGCTTTCCGCGACCTCATGGCCTACGCTGTCCCACGCTATGATCTACCTAGTCGGCACTTCTTTTCTCGAAAAGCCATCCCTGCCCTCCACCTGCATGTGAAAGACCGCATTGTCCATGCACTCAAAAAAACAGTGAGTGGAAAGGTGCACCTCACAACAGATGCATGGACCAGTAGGCATGGCCAGGGCCATTACGTGTCCATCACTGCACACTGGGTTAATGTGGTGGATGCAGGCTCCACTGGGGACAGCGACGGCGGGACAGTGCTGCCAAGCCCACGGTATAGGAAACAGTTGACTGCAGGCATTTGCTCCTCCTCCTCCTCGTCTATCAGCGAAAGCTCGTCCACAGAGCGCAGTCGCATGAGCACTCCATCCGCAGCTGGCAGTGTTGCACACAAGTTGTCCCACTATCGAACAGCTAGTGGTAAGCGTCAGCAGGCTGTGTTAAAAATGATGCCTTTGGGCGACAACAGACACACCGCGGAGGTACTGGCCGACTACTTGCAGCGACAAACAGTCATGGCTGGGCAGTCTACATCTTGAGGCAGGCAAGGTAGTCAGTGATAACTGCCATAATTTTGTGGCAGCAATAGCCCGTGCAAAACTCACACACATACCTTGCCTGGCTCACACTTTGAACCTGGTGGTGCAGTGCTTCCTTAATAATTATCCGGAGTTAACATCGCTGCTCCATAAGGTGCGAAGACTGTGCTCGCACATCTGTCGCTCGGCCATACACTCCAGTCGTATTCAGAAGCTGCAGCGATTGCTCCACCTCCCCAAGCACCGCCTAATCATAGACGTTGCAACAAGGTGGAACTCCACCCTGCACATGGTTGAGAGGCTGTGTGAACAGAGGCAGGCTGTAATGCATTTGTGGGAGGATACATGGGCAGGCAGTTTGAGGGAAGACATGGAATTGTCAGGTGTGCAGTGGTCAAAGCTGAAAGATCTATGTAAAGTCCTTCAGTGTTTTGAGGAATGCACACGGTTGGTAAGCGCAGACGACGCCATCATAAGCATTATCATCCCACTTATGCATCTGCTCATGCAAAGTTTGACGCACATTAAGGATCAGGCGTCTGCAGCAGAGGAGGAGGAGGGAAGCTGTTATGAATGGGTCACCGAGGAGGGAAACAAGACCAAGCCAAGTCACAGAAAACCAGAGAGGTTGGTAACTACGCGGATTGCAGACCCCTGATCCTAACCACACAACTAACAGCAGCCGTGGAGCGTACCTACGATGATTCTAGACGCCTCATCACAGCCAGAAAACGCGAACACAGGTAGGAAAATAGTCAGAGCAAACAATGCGGCCCACACTATCTAGAAAGGACAGGAAAAGAAAGATACTGTCTGTAATCACGCCAAAAAACCCTGCAAAAATGTCCAACACTTCTGATAGCAAAAAATACCCTGAAGTCACTAGACTTCTCCCACTATATCAGCACTCTGGTATATTCTGAGAACAGAGCAAAAAGAGGCCAACCTAATAAGGGACAAAAAGGAAACTGGCACATACAGTGACATAAGAGTGGAAATTCAGCACAGCCCCCGCCGGGGCTGGCTGACCACACAAAAAACTGAATAGACCAAACCAAATCAAATGTGAAAAGTAGCAAAGACAACTTAGCTTGAGAAGGCAGGAACTGAGCTGGACACTAAGACCTCAAAATCACCAGCATGGGAATAGGGAGTCGGCTGTCTTAAATCCAGTCTGAGACTCCAGATGTCCAATCCTCTTCCTCATTATCAGGTGGCAGGTCTCTGTTAATTAGATCAGCTTCACTACCTCCTGCCACCACCAGAGGAAGCCTGGAAAGAGAACTCACAACTCCTCTGTCAGCACAACCAGCTCCCTCACCAGAAACCAGAGGCAGACCAGAAAATGAGTTGACAACAGTACCCCCCCTTGAGGAGGGGTCACCGAACCCTCATCCACGCCACCAGGCCGATCAGGATGGGCCCGGTGAAAAGCACGAACCAATCTATTGGCATGAATGTCAGAGGCAGAGACCCAAGAATTATCCTCCTGGCCATAATCCTTCCATTTGACCAAATACTGGAGTCTCCGTCTAGCCAAGCGAGAATCCAATATTTTCTCTACCTCATATTCCACATTGCCTTCAACCAATACAGGGTCAGAAGGCGCCGTCACAGGAACTACTGGCTCAACAAACCTCTTCAACAGAGATTTGTGAAATACGTTATGGATCTTAAACGTAACTGGAAGAGCCAATCAAAAAGAAACAGGATTAAGAATCACCAAAATCTTATAAGGTCCAATAAAACTTGGCTTGAACTTTGGAGACGCAACCTTCATAGAGATATTCTTTGACGACAACCAAACCATATCACCCACTTTAAACCAGGGACCAATGGTCCTATGCCGGTTGGAAAACCGCAGGGCCTTTTCCTGAGAGAGAGACAACTTATCCACCACTTGGTCCCAAATCTGCTGCATTCTCTCTACCACAGTGTCCACACCTGGGCAGGCTGAAGATTCCACTTGCCCTGAAGAAAATCGAGGCTGTATCCCAAAGTTACAGAAAAAGGGCGACATCAATGTGGCAAAACTAGCTCTATTGTTTAGCACGAATTCAGCCAAGGGCAAAAATGAGACCCAGTCATCCTGATCAGCAGATATAAAACATCTCAAATAGGACTCCAAAGTCTGGTTTGTTCTCTCAGTCTGCCCATTGGTCTGAGGATGAAACACAGAGGAGAAAGATAACTGAATTCCCAGATTGGAACAAAAGGCTTTCCAGAATCTGGAAACAAACTGGACTCCTCTGTCCAACACAATATTCTCAGGAATCCCATGCACCCGAACCACCTGTTGTAAAAACAAGGGCAACAACTGTGAGGAAGATGGCAACTTTTGGAGTGGTACAAGATGGACCATCTTAGAAAATCTATCACAAATCACACAGATAACAGTCATTCTCTGAGAGACAGGAAGATCAGAAATAAAATCCATTGAGATATGGGTCCATGGCCTCTTGGGCACCGGCAGGGGCATCAAGAACCCACTAGAACGAGAACAGGGTGTCAACCGAGAACAAGTCCCATAGGACTGCACAAAATTCCTGACATCACGAGATAAGGCAGGCCACCAAAAAGACCGACTCAAAAATTCTCTGGTACCAAAAATACCTGGATGACCAGCCAATGTGGAGCAATGAACTTTAGACATCACTCTCTTCCTCCACTGGTCAGGAACATACAATTTTCCCATAGGACAACACTCAGGTTTATCCTCCTGAAATTCCTCCAGGGTGCGTCGCAAATCGGGCGAAATGGCAGAAAGAACTACCCCCTCAACTAGGATGGTAGTAGGCTCGGTCACAATAAGAGAATCAGCAAAGAAACTCCTAGAAAGGGCGTCTGCCTTAACATTCTTAGTGCCAGGAAGAAAAGAGACCACTAAATTAAAAAGCGTGAAAAACAAGGCCCACCTAGCCTGTCTAGGATTCAAGCGTTTGGCCGACTCCAGATAAATCAAATTCTTGTGGTCGGTGAGGACCACAACTTGATGTCTAGCTCCCTCCAACCAATGTCTCCACTCTTCAAATACCCAACAATTCCAGATTCCCCATGTCTTAGTTGCGTTCAGATGGGGAGAAGTTTCGAGAAAAGAAGGCACAGGGATTCATTTTAGAAGTCACAGGATCTTTTTGGGACAAAAAAAGCTCCTGCACCAATCTCAGAAGCATCTACCTCCACCTGAAATGGAAGTGAGACATCAGGTTGCCGTAAAACCGGAGCAGAAGAAGTGAATCTCCGCTTAAGCTCCAGCAATGCCGAGACAGCCTCTGGAGACCAATTCAGCACATCAGCGCCCTTCTTGCTCAGATCAGTCAGTGGTTTGACAATACCAGAAAAATTACCTATAAATTTACGACAGAAATTAGCAAAACCCAAAAACTTCTGGAGGGGCTTCAAAGAAGTAGCCTGAACCCAATCATAAATGGTCTGTACCTTGGCCGGGTCCATTTCAATAGTCGACGGAGACAAAATAAATCCCAAAAATGAAATCCTCTGTACACCAAAGAGGCATTTCGATCCCTTAATAAACAGGGAATTCTCCCTCGAAATCAGGAACACAGTCCGGACATGTTCCACATGAGAATCCCAATCACTGGAAAAGATCAAAATATTATCCAGATAGATGATCAAAAACTTATCCACAAAGTCCCTGAAAATATAATTCATAAAGGATTGGAAGACAGAGGGGGCATTAGTAAGCCCAAAAGGCATCACCAGGTACTCAAAATGTCCCGCCGGAGTATTAAACGCCGTCTTCCATTCATCCCCGTGCTTGATGCGAATAAGATTATACGCCCCCCTGAGGTCAAGCTTAGTAAACCAGCAGGCACTCTTAACTCTGGAGAATAAATCAGACATCAGGGGTAATGGGTACTGATATTTAACCGTGATCATGTTAAGGGAACGATAGTCAATACAAGGTCTTAATGAACCATCTTTCTTGGCCACAAAAAAAACAGCACCTAAGGGTGAAGAGGATGGTCTAATATGACCCTTCTCCAACGACTCCTTAATATAAGATCACATAGCATCATGTTCGGGTACTGATAAGTTGAAAAGCCGACCCTTGGGAAATTTACACCCAGGCATCAACTCAATTGCACAGTCATAACTCCTATGAGGAGGCAAAGACGCAGACTTACTCTCACTAAATACATCAGAAAAATCAGCCAAATAATCAGAAATATCATGAGACTGAGGAGAGGTGGAGAAAACAGCAATGTCCCTAAGAACACACTGACAACCCCAACTCACCACAGACACAGATTTCCAATCCAAAACTGGATTATGAGTTTGCAACCAGGGAAAACCCAGAACAATAGTATCATTCAAATTGTGCAGCACCAAAAATTTACAATTTTCTTGGTGGTCTGGGGCAACTCACATTATCACCTGGGTCCAAAACTGAGGTTTATTCTCCGCCAAAGGAGTAGCAACAATACCCCTCAAAGGAATAGGCATCTGCAGAGGTATTATAGGAAAACCACAACGTTTAGCAAAGTCCAAATCCATCAGATTCAAAGCTGCTCCTGAATCTACAAAAGCCTTAGCGGAAAATGTGGATAAGGAACAGATCAGAGTAATTGCCAAAAGAAACATAGGTTGTACACTGCCCACAGAAAATGTGTGTGCAAATAGTTTCTCTCATTTAGGGCAGACAGAAATAGTATGAGAGGCGTCTCCACAGAAAAAAAACACCGCTTATTACGCCTTCTAAACTCCTGACGTTGCGCCCTAGACAAAACCCTATCACATTGCATGGGTTCAGACATTCGTTCAAAAGGCGGCAATGCCTCTCATGTAGTTTTATGTTCATGTAAATGCTGATCAACTTGAATGGCTAATGACATAGCATCATCAAGACCAGAGGGAACAGGAAATCCCACCATCATATCTTTTACGGTCTCTGATAAACCCTTCCGAAAGAGAGCTGCCAATGCACCATCATTCCATGTAGTAAGGACCGCCCACTTTTGGAATTTTTGACAGTATAACTCTGCAGAATCCTGACCCTGGCTTAATGCCAACAGGGTTCTTTCAGCTTGATCAATAGCATTAGGTTCATCATACAACAACCCCAAGGCTTGAAAAAAATGCATCAACATTAGTCAGACATTAGTCAGAATAGGATTTTCAGGTGTCAGAGAAAAAGCCCAATCCTGAGAATCAACGCACAGCAAGGAGATAGGGTTCAAGGCAAGAAATAATTTACAATAATTCTTGAAATTCAACAACTTAGACCTATCTCCAGAAAACACATCAGGAGTAGGGATCTTTGGTTCAACAGCATGTGACTGAGCGAGATACGTGGAAATTCCCCGCACTTCAGCAGCGAGCTGCTCCACACGATCAGACAATTGTTTAATCTCCATTAGAGAAAAAATCCTCCTACGGCCCCAGAGAAAAAGAGGAAAAAATACATATAAAAAAAAATTTCTGACACTTTTTTAAACAACTTTTTCCTGCTTTTGAGTACCCTAGAATCTGCGGTATGGCTGGTGATTCTGTTATGAATGGGTCACCAAGGAAGAAAACAAGACCAAGCCAAGTCACAGAAAACCAGAGAGGTTGGTAACTACACGGATTGCAGACCCCTGATCCTAACCACAAAACAAACAGCAGCCGTGGAGCGTACCTACGATGATTCTAGATGCCTCGTCATAGCCGGAGGACTAAATAAGCCTAAAACAAGAAAAGGGGAAATCTAAAACTGCCCCAGAGCAGACCCCAAAGGAATTGACAGCCCCCACACATGTGTTGACGGTGAGACAAGATGAAAGAACGAACACAGGTAGGAAAATAGGCAGAGCAAATGATGGGGTCCACACTAGCTAGAAAGGACAGGAAAGGAAAGATACTGTCTGCAATCACGCCAAAAAAACCTGCAAAAATGTCCAACACTTCTGATAGCAAAAAATACCATGAAGTCACTAGACTTCCCCCACTATATCAGCACTCTGTATATTCTGAGAACAGAGCAAAAAGAGGCCAACCTAATAAGGGACAAAAAGGAAACTGGCACATACAGTGACATAAGAGTGGAAATTCAGCACAGCCCCAGCCGGGGCTGGCTGACCACACAAAAAACTGAATAGACCAAACCAAATCAAATGTGAACATTAGCAAAGACAACTTAGCTTGAGAAGGCAGGAACTGAGCTGGAAACTAAGACCTCGGGAGGCAGGAAAAAATCACCAGCATGGGAATAGGGAGTCGGCTGTCTTAAATCCAGTCTGAGACTCCAGATGTCCAATCCTCTTCCTCATTATCAGGTGGCAGGTCTCTGTTAATTAGATCAGCTTCACTACCACCAGAGGGAGCCCGGAAAGAGAACTCACAACTCCTCTGTCAGCACAACCAGCTCCCTCACCAGAAACCAGAGGCAGACCAGAAAATGAGTTCACAACAGGAAGCCTTGATGACAGACAGCCATTGTCTGGTCAGGGAACTGTCCTTGACGAGGTGGAGGAAGAAGAGGAAAAGGAAGAGGATGAGGATGAGGGGGATGATTATTTTGGGCAGGAGGATGTTTCTCAGGGTGCAAGAGAAAATGTTGGCGTTCCAAGGTCAGGTACAGTGTTTGTGCGTGACTGTAGGGATGTGGATTTGCAGAAACTGCTCCTCCACCCACCATGGGCAGTGCATCATTGACACCTGGAACATTGGCCCACATGTGTGATTATGCCTTGCGGATCCTAAAAAGGGACCCCCGCACTGCCAAAATGATGAGGGATGATGACTACTGGCTGGCCAGCATCCATGATCCATGCTACAAAGGCAAATTACACAACATCATGCCACAGGAGAACCTAGAGATAATATTGGCAAACAAACAAGGAACTCTGGTAAACTGTTTGTTTGAGGCTTTCCCAGCACACAGCAGCGGTGCTGGTTCTCCCATGAGCCATAGTGGGCACAATGGAAGACGTGTTCGTGGTGCACACAGCAGAAGTGGCGTTGGAGACGGGTTTCATAACCATGTTGTGGAATGATTTTTCAAGTACCGCTCACACTACTGCTAATACTGCATCGATTAAAAGTGACAGGAAGCAGCAGATGTCAACTATGGTTACAATCTACTTTTCCTCCCATATCGATGTTCTCCCTCACAGGTCATTCCCCTTTAACTATTGGGCCTCTAAACTGGACGCCTGGCCTGAATTGACACAATATGCCTTACAGGAGCTCGCGTGCCCTGATGCTAGTATGTTATCTTAAAGAGTCTTCAGTGCTGCTGGATCAATCCTGACAGAAAAAAGGACCCGTCTGTCGACCCAAAATGTTGATGATCTAACCTTCGTTAAAATGAACCATGCTTGGGTTTCAAAGGATTTTGTCCCACCTTCCCCTGATGACACATAGGTTGCCAGAAAAGTGCCTCGGTTTTTTCCTCCTCTTCCTCGGACTTGCCCAATTACGCCTTTTGCAGCAGCTGAATGTCCAGCCAACACATCAACATATGCCAATTTTTAAACCTCCCTAACTGGGCTGCCCACCCCTCCCCCAACAGCTGGGGTCAAGACCTGGTGCACCCGGGCAAGTGCCGTTCCTCTGAACAGGTGGATGGGCCTACTGATGGCCGACGGCAATGGCACAGGGCCCCTGATAGTACAATACAGTGTCTCAGACAGTGGGAGGGCCCACTCGCCATCAGACACACCAGCGTACTTTGAGGGGCCCTGTGCCAGTACCGTCGACCACGATTGTGCCCCCACTGCTTGGTCATGGCCACAGAACTTGCAATACTTACCTCTCCCTGCTCCACCACTGCGTAGTCTGGGCAGTTAAATCCTTCACAGGGACGGCCACTAGAAATTTGGTGCATTGATCAATGATGGTTAAGATGTAGCTATGGCCTGTCCTGCTGGCCTCTACCTTCAGATGATCAATGGCTACCATTTGAAATGGACGTCAACTTACAAGTGGTTGCAGTGGTGCTTTATGATCACCTTTCACAGTTGTGATAGTCACAGACATTCCTACCACCATTTTTCAATGTCTCCTCTCATGCCAATCCAATAGAATCGCCTATGGCCTGTGGCTTCTGTCTTTTGCACTCCAAAATGACCAGACACATCATGATAGGCAGTGAGGACCATGGGTACATCTCTCCCTGTGATCACAATTTGATGGAGATGAGTAACGGTGATGTGATCCACGCTACTGCGATAAAGCAATCCTTTCTTCATAAAGAACCTTTTTCGCTTTCTCCACAGACACAGTAATTGAGGGTCTGCATCGCCTCTGCAACATCTACCGGGAGGTTTTCCCGTGATGAGTAATTCCAAAATTTCTGCTAACACTCGACTTTGCGTCTATACTTGTATCCATGTAGTTTCCAGTAGCGTAGATTCTGGACTGGCTTACTGAGATTGAAATATATACGAAGATTTAAAAGTACCACAACACTGTATACTATGAATACCTTTCCCTTTTTCTACTTTTTTAATTCTGGTGTAATACATAGTGAGCCTGTGAGTGTCTGTGTCTGACTCCGGAAGTATAGATGGAGATTTAACCCTAGACTGGACACACCTGGTATGTGCTGATACAGTACCTTGTTTAAAAAATTTGCATTAAGGTATCATCTGTAGGATAACCAACTGTGGGGGTGGACCCTCTTCTTGCCGCAGACAAACGAGACTGAGACAGAGTTTGTATTGAACATGTCCGTTTTTAGTGCCCATCCTTCTGTCGCCAACAGCAATTCACCACAGTCGTTTCACATTTCTCTTTACACAGGCCCCGGTACCTTCACTTCCTTTGTAACTATAATCATGGAGTCCTCTGTGGCTCTTCCACTGTGGCTGGCCTAAGCCCAACCACCACAGCGCTGCATCAGTCTGAGCACACCGTCCGTATGATAGCCCCAGGCCGTCTTCGTCTGCGGATACTGTCCTCTGGGCCACCCCCCGTGACCGCCTCAACTGTCAGTCCTCTCTGGAACCTTTCCACTGTCTCTATTTCCTCAACAGAACTTCCTTTCACTGTGCTCCCTTCGCTGACTGACTCTTCCAGAACCTTCCCTCAGCCTTTTATACTTCCCGCTCTGGTAACTCCGCCCACCATCACCTAACAGTTTCTCTGACCAATGGCAGTTATTCAGTCCCACTCCTACACTCTCCACTGCCCTCCAATGGGCAAGCTAAAACACTGCACCCTTTCTCTTTATCTTAGCGGTTTCACACCTACACTGCGCTACACCTCTGCTTGTAACTACAGGCTGGTTTGTCTGTCAGTGCACCTTCCCTACATCATCCATAGTGAGTGAGCGTGTGTGGGTTACGCCTTCTATATATACGGTGAATCGGAGAAACAAATTTTTTACACCGACACCTCCGCAGACCAGCCCAAGTAGACTGAGGCCCTCGCCCAAGGACTGGCGAGCTTACAGGATGGGGGAATGTAGGGAGGAGGACCCCCACAGAGTGACCGGGCCAGAACCAAGGGGACCGCCATCTGAGTTCCTAAGGAAACAGTACCCGGGGAACAGAGGAGGAGAGTGGACTGTTGAGAGTGACAGGACAGCAAGGGGAGGAGTGAGTATAAAAGGGACAGGGAGCGCGCAGAGGAGTCAGTTGGTGATACGTCAGACAAGGAGCAGGAGACGGAGGGGGCGTGAGAGAACGGAAGGACACTGACAGTTGAGAGAAGAGACTAGCAGCAGAGGGTAGATATGCAGTGGCCCTCAGGAAAGAGGTGCCGAGCTTACCGACAGGGGACTCCCTCTTCACCCCAATCCTGGGTTACGATCTGCCCCCTGTCATCCTCGGCCGTTATCGCTGAGCTCGAGCCCTCCGTGGCCTGTCCGCTCCCTCTTCCGGCTGCTGCCATCCTCCTTCAGCCCGTGGTTGTGGCCTGTCTATCACCGCTCACAGCCACCTTCACCCTGCTGCAGTCGGCAGTTGGGGCCTGTTCCTCATCAGAGACACTCTGCACACAGCCTCAGGCTGTGCGTGTGGCCAGTAAACCACCACTCTTGAGCACTGCGACAACCCTGCTTGGGGACAGGAGTCCCATTGAACTTGCTAACAAGCGCAACCCTGCTGTTACAACAGGGGGTTACTTCATCTCAGGACTCCATCAGGGCCTGTTGTGCCCCAACTCCTCCTGGGCGCTGGAATGCCCGAAGACTACTCCAAATCTTCAGCAGCTGGGCCCAGCGGCTGCGACACCAAGGCAGCCTCATCAAAGATGCCACAGCAGCCTTATCAAAGATGCCAGAGCATCCTTATCAAAGACGCCAAAGCAGCTTCATCAGCAACGCAGTTTCCACAGAGCCGCCGAGGGACGTCAGGACCGATAAGCGACATTGTAGAGTATAAGGACCCGTAGACAGCCATACCGTGGCCCCATAGTAACTGGCCTTGGCCGAGTTAGTCGTGTTCTTTTCAAGTAGTGTTTGGTTTGGTTGTACTGAGTCCCTGTGAGGACAACTGTTGTTCCCCCTTTTTGGTTGCTTAGTATAGCCCTAGCGGCTTCAAATTATAAAAGTTTGCTTTTCAAAGTTCAACCAGTCTCGCGTCTCGTCACTGCATCCTGCAAACCTGCTGTTACCTACACTACTTCCCTTCTGAGCTTTGCACTGTGCCTCAAAAGTAGTTTTCAACCACATATGGGGTATTAGTGAACTCAGGGGAAATTGCACAACAAACCTTAGGATCGATTTTCTCCTTTTGCTTAACATTAAACTTCTGTGAAGCATCTGGGGCTCAATACACATCTAGGTAAGGTCCCAAAGGGGTCTAGTTTTCAAAATGGTGTCACTTGTGGGGGGTTTCCACTGTTTAGGCACATAAGGGGCTCTCCAAATGTGACATGGCGCCCGCTAATTATTCCATCAAATTTTGCATTTAAAAAGTCAAATGGCGCTCCTTCCCCTCCATTCCCTGCCATACACCGAAACAGTAGTATTACCCCACATATGGGATATCGGCGTACTCAGGAGAAATTGCACAACAAATTATATGGATCAATTTCTCCTGTTACCCTTATGAAAATGCAAAATATTGAGCTAAAAAAATTTATTTGGGAAAAACGTGATTTCATTTCCACACCTCTATACTATAAACTTATGTAAGCACCTGTGGGTTCAAGGTGCTCAATACACATCTAGATAAGTTCCTAAGGGGTCTATTTTCCAATATGGTGTCACTTGTTGTGGGTTTCCACTGTTTAGGCACATCAGGGGCTCTCCAAACATGACATAGCGTCCGCTAATTATTCCAGCATATTTTACATTCAAAAAAGTGAAATGGTACTCTTTCCCTTCCGAGCCCTGCCGTGTGCAAACTTCCCCCACATATGGGGTATCGGCATGCTCAGGAGAAATTGCACAACAAAATGTATGGTCCATTTTCTCTTGTTACCTTTGCAAAAGTAGAAAAAATGAGGTCTAAAGGAAATTTTTTGTGAAAGAAATGTAAATTTTTTTTTTCCTTCCACATTTCAAAAATCCCTGTGAAGCACCTAAAGGGTTAATAAACTTCTTGAATGCAGTTTTGAGTACCTTGAGGGTTTCAATTTTTATAATGGTGTCATTTTGGGGTATTTTCTGTCATATAGGCCCCTCAAAGTCACTTCAAGTGTGAGGTGGTCCCTAACGTCCTGACAAAAAATTATATTTCCAAAATTGTGCTGATGTAAAGTAGACATGTAGTAAATGTAATTTATTAACTATTTTGTGCGATATGACTCTCTGATTTAAGGGCATAAAAATTAAAAGTTAGAAAATTTTGCAATTTTCACCAAATTTCCATTTTTTTTTCACAAATAAATGCAAGTAATATCAAAGAAATTTTACCAGTATCAAACTACAATATGTCATGAGGATCACCAAGATTCGTTGAAGTGTTCCAGAGTTATGACCTCAAAGTGACAGTGGTCAGAATTGCAAAAATTGGCCTGGTCATTAAGGTGAAAACAGGCTTCATCTCAAAGGTGTTAAATAGCTTATAGCCCCACACAGAACTTTCAGGAAGGAGTAATCAAAACCAGACCAAAATTAACCTCTCTGATTAAGCTGCACCAAAACTTTCAGGAGAAAAACAGAGCTGTCGCTGTCACAAGATGCCAGCAATAAAAACACACTGCTGCCCAGCGGCCAAAGCAGAAACAGAGGAGAAATGAATTGGCACAGATGTTATAGTACCCCCTGTTGGCAGCAGATTATTCAGGATACTCTCTAAGCGTGTGACAACAGAGCTTCTTTGTTCAGGAACAATCAGGAACAATATATGATAAGCTTAATAGATCAGAAATAAATCATTTGTGTGTCTCTATTTGTGCACCATCTACAGCAGGCTGCTTCTCTCATACACAGACCCAGGAAAACAGGAAATACAGTCACATGCTCTCCCAGTGTGAGCCTCTGGGAGTTCTTTTTTGTTCTAACTTTATGAACAGCATACAAATCTAGCAAATAAACACTCAGACAGGAATGGAGTTACAGCACCAAACATATTACAACACCCCCACTCAACAACTACTTATCGTGTTAGTTCCATTGTGGTTCTGAAGTCCACAAACTTGGCTCTTGATAATGGCTTTGTCATACCATCAGCTATCATCCTGTCAGACTTACAATAAACAAACTCGATTACACCACATTCCACTAAAGTTACTGTCACACTTAGCGATGTACCAGTGATCCCGACCAGTGATATGACGCGGTCAGGATCGCTGGTACATCGCTAAGTGGTCGCTAGTGAGCTGCCACATAGGCAGATCTCACCAGCGACATCGCTGGGGACGGGGGTCGCTACTTACCTGTCACACTAGGCGATCCTGCGTCCTCCTGCCCGGCTCCACGCGTCGCTCGTCGTCACAGCAGGAAGCGCCGCAGGAAGCTGACAACCAGAAACAGTCCTGAACGTTCTCGCGCGATCAGCGATAACCAACGGGGGAGCGGGTCGTAGGTAAGTATCACACACAGCGATATCGCTAGCAATATCGCTATAACGTCACTAGTTATAGCGATATTGCTAGCGATATCTCTTAGTGTGACATGCCCGTCACTTAAGTGGTGATGTTTTACATCAATGTGCTTAGACTAATCTTCTCACTGCTGGCAAGTTTAATGCATCCTTGGTTGTCCTCATAGATAACTGTTGGTTGAGCTAGTGGCTTTCCGAAATCTCCCAAAAGTTGTTTCAACCAAATTACTTCTTGACTTGCATAAGCAGCAGACATATATTCTGGTTCTGTAGAAGATCATGTGACTGACACTTGTTTTCTGCTGGACCAAGAGGTCCTTAGCCTCAAAGTGCTGGTTGAGAATTTCACCTAACTTTGCAATTTCCTTTCATCTTGATAACACATGACTACATCATCTACATATAGGAGAACATACATCCACTCCTTCATTACATATTTTGTATACAAACATGGATCAGCTTGAGATCTTTTATATCCTTCATCCATCAAAGCTTTGTTCATTTTCAAGTTCCAAGCTCTTGACAACTGCTTAAGTCCATAGAGAGATTTTTGCATTTTACAAATAAGGTGCTCTTCACCCTTTTTAATATATCCCTCGGGTTGGCTCATGTGCAACTCTTCTTCAATGTCACCATGTAGGAAGGCTGTTTTGATGTCAAAATGTCTCACTGTCATCTGTTGAACTGCAGCTATGGACATTAAAATTCTGAATGTGGTTTGCTTCGCAACTGGAGAAAATGTAGCATCATAATCTCCACCATACTTTTGCAAGTACCCTTTTGTGACCAATCTTGCCTTAAACTGGTGAATTTTACCTTCTGAGTCATATTTGCTTTTGAAGACTCCATCTCTTCATTAGCAGCATTTATCCACTTCTGTTTCTCGTTGACAGTCAGTTTTTGCATCTCTTGCCATGACTGTGGCTCTGGATCAGGAAGTGTTCTGAACATATAAGAAAGGTGTCTAGCTGGGATACCTTTGTTTGGCCTTTCTGATTTCCTGACTGGAGGTTGACTTGGTTCTTCTGTGTAGCTTGGTGGCTTCAGAGCTTATCCTCACTTCAGTGTTTTCCTTTTCGGCATCTGGGTTTGGTGATTGAGATTCTTGTTCTTGCTTTTTAGGTTGAAAAACTGGTGTAATTTCATGGAATTTGAGAAAAACACAGTTTTCATCAATCACTGCATTTCTGCTGATTGTTACTGTGTTGGTCTCTGGGTGCAGGATTCTGTATCTCTTTTGAGTTTAGCTACAGCCCACCAGGACTCCTTGCTTTGCGTGCGATTCGAGCTTGGAACATTTTTCTTTGGGAACATACACAAACGTTTTGCTTCCAAATATCCTTAAGTGCTTCAGGTTAGGCTTCTCACAATTCCATAGCTCATATGGAGTTTTATTTGTGGCTTTACCTGCCACTCTGTTTTGAAGATCACAAGCTGTCATGATGGCTTCTCACCAATACGTTGTAGGTAGATTCGCATAGAGAGTATGGTTCTCTCTCTCTGCAATGCAATTTTGTTCTGGGTTGTATGGAATGGTAGTCGGGAACACGATTCTCTCCTTTTTCAAAATGGTTTGCATCTTACCTCTTGTATATTCGATTCCATTATCTGCACGCCGGGCTTTTGGCATTCTCCCAAATTTGTTAAACATTACAGCAAGATATTCAAGTTTCTGTGGAACTTCATCCTTAGGGCCCCGTCACACATAGCGACTCACCAGCGATCCCGACAACGATATCAACTTGTCAAGATCGCTGGTGTGTCGCTACATGATCGCTGGTGAGCTGCCAAACAGGCAGCTTCACCAGCGATCAGCACCAGCGACGACGAGCGCTGGCGTCACTGTGTACCTTAGTTACCAGCGCGCTGATGCAGGGAGCTAGTAACCAAGGTAAACAGCGGGTTTCTAAGTGCCGCGCGGCGCTTAGAAACCCGATGTTTACCTTGGTTACCAGCTCCCTGCATCAGCGCGCTGGTAACTAAGGTACATAGAAAGTTTCTAAGCGCCGCGGGGCGCTTAGAAACCCACTGTTTACCTTGGTTACAAGCTCCTGCTCGCTGGTCTCCCGCCTGTCACGCGCAGCGATGCGTGCTGGCCAGTGGGAGACCAGTGACCAAAAAAATGTCCTGGCCATTGCAGCATGATCAGCGATACCCGGCAGGGGGGCCGGTCGCTGATAGGTGTCACACACAGCGATCTCGCTGGTGAGATCGCTGTTGCGTCACAAAACTTGTGACTCAGCAGCGATCTCGCTAGCGAGATCACTGTGTGTGACGGGGGCTTTACTGTGAAGCAGGTAGGTGACTGTCTGGAGTAGTCATCAATAAATGTGAGAAAATCTCTCTTCTTGATAGTAGTTTAAACACTCATTGGACCACATAAATCTGTATGTATATGATCCAGTGGCTATACAGATCTAGTGGTGCTTATTTTAGGAAATGATTTTCTGTACATTTTCCCTTTAAGACAGCTAATGCACTTCATCATTTGACTACACTGGTTGATTTCAATACCATTTGCAAGTTGAGCTAGCTTCCTAACTGCTTCTGGCTCTCTGTGTCCAAGACGTCTGTGCCATACATGTATACACTTCTAATGTAGATTTTGTCTAGCACTGTGCACTCTGTACACTTTTTCTTTCCATTTTAGCTGATGAAATTCAAGTTGGATTTTTCCTTCTGCAAGAGTGTGACCCTTCTTTGAGATGATACAGCTGGAAATGGGAACTCCAGAAAATTATGGGTATATTGGTTGTGGGAGTGTCACTATATCATTATTGTATGATTGTGACATGATTGCCTCTTTGTGCTTTTTAAGTGTTTTTATGTTTTTGTGCTGTTATGTGTGCATGTCATGAATAAAGAATTTATCCATTTTTCTATTAATTTTCTGGAGTTCCCATTTTTTTTATGTACTTCTTTCCCCTCTGTTCCACTTATCTCTTTTGAGTACATCTTTGGTGAATCCGTGCAATATTATTCTATTGGTTGTGCCCTCCGTTTGTTAACATTTCTTGAGATGATACAGCTGTTATCTTTAAAAGTAACTACATTCTCCTTTTGCATGAGCTTCTCTACTGACAGAAGATCGCTTTCAAGGCTGGGAACACAGAGAACATCCTTTATTAGGAACTTTATGCTTTATGCTGAGGAAACTGGACAGTGGAGGTAGCCGTCTCCTACTCCTTCTGAAGTCATATAGTGACCATTGGCTAAGATGACCTTTTCTGACTTGCTTTCATTAAGGTCAGTGAAAAAAATCTTTGTTATTTATCATATGAGGGCTTGCATCAGAATCTATACACCATATAGGCTTTGCAGATGGGCCTGTACTGGCATTATATGCAGCTTCAAGACATGCAGAATCTTCCTTTACAGCTGTTTTAACCCTTTGATTACTGTTCTGCTTTTTAAACTGACCCATTCATGCTTTCCAAATTCTGCTGTCTGCTTTAAGGTGTCCGGGCTTTTTACAGACAAACATTCACTAGTTTCTCTTAGATCGCTTTTATATTTAGGGAAATACTGTGTCTTTAATGCGGTTTCTGCTCTGGAATCATTACTGCTGCTTACATGCTGTGTTTTTCTCTTGACTTCATCTACAAGTTTGCTTTTAACATACTCTAGTGTCAGCTCATCTGGCCGTGCTTCTAGTGCAGTTACAATGGTGTCATAACTTTCTGGAAGACCACCTAATAGAAGTGCAGCAACATGAACATCTTTAATTTCTTCTCCAATACCCCTGAGACGCTCCACAATCTCTAGGGTGTTTCTTATATAGTTCTGCATATTTTGTCCATTACTTAGCTTAGACTGATACAGCTTTCTCATGAAATAAACCTTATTGCTGAGATTTGATCTTTCATGCACTTTCTGTAACTCATCCCACATCTCCTTTGCCATTGCACACTTGCATATATGCACAATCTGATTATCATCTACACTGAGGGAGATCGTACTTTGTGCTTTCTGATCCTTCTCTAGCCAATCATCTGGTACTGGATGAGGCACTTGTTCCTGAGTATATTTCCATGTACTTTCACTTATGAGCAGCATCTTCACCTTGAATTTCCAGGACTGGTAGTGGACATCTCTGTTCCTCTGTGCTGCTTTTGCTTTGGGCTTCTGTTGCTGTGTTATTCTGGGGTTCTGTGTCACTCTGGGCCCATAACCTGTTGGCAGTGGATTATTCAGGATACTCTCCAAGCATGTGACAACAGAGCTTCTTTATTAAGGAACAATCAGGAACAATATATTATAAGCTTAATAGATCAGGAATAAATCATCTGTGTCTCTATCTGTTCACAATCTACAGCAGGCTGCTTCTCTCATACACAGACAGAGGAAAACAGAAAATACAGCCATATGCTATCCCTGTGTGAGCCTTTGGGAGTTTTTTTTTCTGTTCTAACTTTATGAACAGCATACAAATCTAGCAACTAAACACTCATAGACCGGAATGGATTTGTTGCACCAAACATATTTAAACACCCCCCCCATATGGAGCCCCTCCAGACTATTAGGACCAGGCTTATCAGGGAAAGACAGATAGAATTTTCTATATGGTCAACATTGATATTATTAGCTCACACCTGTGATTTGTTTTCTGGTCTATAGCCTTTCTGATGAACCAGATATTGTAAAAACCTGCTCACTCTCCAGGAATCTATGATTTTTTCTCCTTTACACTCAAGGCTGCTTCCAACCAACACTGGTTGGGGAGTTGATTAACAGAGTGCAAAGCCAAACCATATGTTTTAGCAAGGATTTATGAAACACATTGGGAATCTGGATTGAAGGGCAAGTTTCAAGTAGAAAGCTACTGGGTTGACCTCCTCTATCTATAATAATAAATGCCCTAAGCAACTTCCGGTTGTAACAACTTCCGTCCAGTTGTAACCGGTGACGTCACCGCACACCTCTTTCCATGTTAACCTTCAACACACACACTCCACTCACCTTTCACCATCTCCACTCACGTCCACTCACTCTTTCACTCCACATACGACCCTTTCTCTCACTCCGTCTCTCATACTCACGCCGTCATCGCTGCTGATCCACGATCCCCGACATCATCTTCCGCCGGCGCCATCCTGGATCCAGACGTCCTCCACGCCGGCGACATGTTCTTGCGGCGACGCCATTTTGGATTGGCGAAATCCCACGATAGTCAAGATGGCGTCGCCGCAAGAACATGTCGCCGGCGAGGACGACGTCGGGATCCAAAATGGCGTCGGCGAAAACTCGCGAGATTTCGGCGACACCATTTTGGATCCCGACGTCGTCCACGCCGGCGACATGTTCTTGCGGCGATGCCATTTTGGATCGGCGAAATCCCGCGATAGTCAAGATGGCGTCGCCGCAAGAACATGTCGCCGGCGAGGACGACGTCGGGATCCAAAATGGCGTCGGCGAAAACTCGCGAGATTTCGTCGACGCCATTTTGGATCCCGACGTCGTCCACGCCGGCGACATGTTCTTCCGGCGACGCCATCTTGACTATCGCGGGATTTCACGATACTCAAGATGGCGTCGCCGGCGTGGACAACGTCTGCATCCAGGATGGCGCCGGCGGAAGAAGATGTCGGGGATCGTGGAGCAGCGGCGATGACGGCGTGAGTATGAGAGACGGAGTGAGAGAAGGGGTCGTATGTGGAGTGAAAGAGTGAGTGGAGATGGTGAAAGGTGAGAGGAGTGTGTGTTGAGGAGTGTGTGTGTTGAGGGTTAACATGGCAAGAGGTGTGATGCTATCGCATCCTCCCGATGCGATAGCATCGGGCCATAATCTAGTTATCTCATAAGGGCCAATTAACTTGGGTCTCAACATTGCAGAGGATACCTTAAGTTTGATATTTCTGGTGGATAACCACACTTTGTACCCAATAGAAAATGTTTTGCCCATCCATGCACCTCATATTAGCATATGGTCTGTCTACCCTGTGCCCTTCTCAGGTTTTCTCTGACTTTAGACCAGACAAGCTTCAAATTGTCTTTGGATTTACCAGTCTTTGGAGTATCAGCTTCAAATGTTGCAAAGAAACCAAATTGTGCATAATACCCAAGATTACAGAAGAACGGATTCTTCTTAATGGATTCTTGATATTGACTATTAATGGCAAACTCGGTTAATGGCAGATGTTCCATCCAGTCAGACTAATAGAGACACAACACTGAAGAAACTGCTCGAGTGTTTGGTTAGCATATTCAGTCTGACCATTGCTTTCTTCAGCTGATGAAAAAGACAATTCAATATTGATCATATTACAGAATGCCCTCAAGAATTTAGAAATAAACTGAGTTTCTCTATTAGAAACAATATTTTCAGGAATCCCATGTAGAAGCACAATGTGTGTGATAAAGAACATACCTAATGTTTGAGAGTTAGGCAACTGAGGCAAAGAAACAAAATGACACTGATAAATCTGTCTACAACTACCCAAATTACAATCTTCTGAGAGTGTGAGATCAGTAATGAAATCAATGGAGCGATGGGTCCAAAGACTTTTTGGAGTGGGTAAGCTATAATAGGGACTTGTTCTGACTCCTCGGTTTGAGATGGGCAGAAACTTTGGGAGAAAGCATTTGCTTTCATGTTATTGGTACCAAGTCTAAATGTCACTACAAATCAAGCATACAGAAGACCAAATCCTATTTAGATTGACCAGGATTTAGTCTTTTGGATGATTCAAGATACATGACACTTTTATGGTTCGTAATAACAGTGATTTTATGTTTGGCACCTTCACAGAATTCACAAGACACGGTTGTCAATATCATAATTTTTTGGAGAAGATGAAATTTTTTGTGAAACGATGGCATAGGGACAGAGCAGAGTGAGAGATTGTGTACCTTGTGACAACACTACTCCCAGTCTGTCATTTTCTTGTCTCAAGGACAAAAAAAACTACAGATTCAAAATGTAAGGTACCAACAAGTAGGGACACCTCCTTAGTGATATACTTCACCATGCCCTTGGTGAGAGAGGTGTATCAACAATAGCAGTGACTTTCATATGAAAAACATAATTATATAAAGATAAACCAAGACCCTTTGCCACCTTGGCATCAACATAATTGGCTGCATAACCACAAGCCATAAAGGCTGTAAATCTGTCAGCATGTTTTGATATGTGATCTGAGGATAGCATGAGGTAGGGGATGAGATGCAGATTTCAGCAATGTGATACTTATTAGTCTTTACTGTTGTTTCAATACAATGAGTATTTTATCAGCACAATATTGTCACTTCCAGACTGCAGCTCACATGTCAAGTGGTCCAACTTTGCCCCCAACAGGGGTTAGCAGCTTACTGACAATATACAATATATACAGAAAGCTGAGTTGTGGGTAGGGTCAACTTTCTGAGCTCTGCTACATCTAAAAACTCTGATTGCATTACAACTGCTGCACGCAGTAAACTAAGTGATACATCTCTGTAATCAGGTTCTTTTTTCCAACATTATGCTGCTCTAAAGGCCCCCTTTACATTTAGCGATGCACCCGCGATCCCGACCAGCGATATGACCCGGTCAGGATCGCTGGTGCATCGCTAAATGATCGCTAGTGAGCTTCCACACAGGAAGATCTCACAGCGATGCAGCAGCGATACAGAGGACGATACTCACCTTTCAGACTCGGCGATCCTGACGTCCTCCATCCTAGTACACGCGTCGCTCGTCGGCGCCGGCAGGAAGCCCAGCAGGAAGTGGCCGACGAGAAATGGAGCTGCGCGATCAGCGATGGACAGCGGGGGAGCCGGTCGGAGGTAAGCATCACACATAGCGATATCGCTGCTGCGTCACCAAATCGGTGATGCTTCAGCGATATTGTTAGCGATATCGCTATGTGTAAAACCCCCTTAAGATGAGGTAGCAAAAGCATGGTAACAGATTTCCAGTAAGCTATCCAGATTTTGCAAGATAAGACAAACAAATAACCAGGTGAGCAGAGACCAGCCCTGCCCCTGAAAGTAACATCTCTTTTAGGGGCCGGGTGGTCTCTGCTCACCTGTTTCTCTTCCTAAAATACACATTGACTGTGCACTTTGTTGCCGGCTTGTCACTTCTAATTAGAGCAAGCGAGGGAGTGCACTGTCACTGTGCACTGAACTTAATATTGTACAATTTGTAAGAATCTTGTACTGGGCATTCATCAGAATTGATAACCAACACATGCTCAGAAGAGCAGGGAGTAGCCCATCTCCTGAAATGGACATCACTGATGATGCCTAATGTCAGGGTGGTGACAGAGACTGTAGCAGTGACTGCAGTGTCTGCCCTCTGATAGTGTCTTTTTTGAGTATCCCAGTATGCACTGGGACTGTGGATTCTCAAACAAAGCATCATCAAAATACAGTAGGTAAATAAAATGAAGAAGTTATATTAATGATTATATTAATTGGGACAGCTCATAGAATCCCACGGCTTGCAGTACCACCTCTACACCGATGACATGCAGATCTACCTATCTGGACCTGACCTCACCTCCTTACTGACCAAAATTCCACAATGTCTGTCTGCTGTTTCAGCCTTCTTTTCTGCTCGCTTTCTCAAACTGAACATGGATAAAACAGAATTCATCATCTTTCCCCCATTTCACTCTACCCCTCCACCAGACCTATCCATCAATATCAATGGCTGCTCGCTTTCCCCAGTCCCGCACGCTCGGTGCCTTGGGGTGAGCCTCGACTATGCCCTCTCTTTCAAACCAAATATCTAAGCCCTTGCCTCCTCCTACCGCCTCAAACTAAAAAATATTTCCCAGATCCGCGCATTCCTCAACCATGAAACCACAAAAACACTAGTGCACGCCCTTATCATCTCCCGCCTCAACTACTGCAATCTTCTACTCTCTGGCCTCCCCTCCAGCACTCTGGCACCACTCCAGTCCATCCTACACTCTGCTGCCCAACTAATCCACCTGTCTCCTCGCTATTCCCCAGCCTCTCCCCTATGCAAGGCCCTTCACTGGCTTCCTATTGTCCAGAGGCTCCAGTTCAAAACCCTAACCATGACATACAAAGCCATCCACAACCTGTGTCCTCCGTACATCTGTGACCGTCGATCCTCTCAAGATCTCCTTCTCTACTCCCCCCTCATCTTTTCTTCCCACAGCCGCATACAAGACTTCTCCTGTGCTTCCCCCATACACTGTAGCTCTCTGCCGCAACACATCAGACTCTCACCAACAAAGGAAACCTTCAAGAAGAACCTGAAGACCCTCCTGTTCCGACAAGCCTACAGCCTGCAATGATCCTCAGTCTACTGAACCACCACACAACCAGCTCTACCCTCTCCTAGTGTATCCTCACCCATCCCTGTAGACTGTGAGCCCTCGCGAGCAGGGTCCTCTCTCCTTCTGTACTTGTGTGTCCCTTGTCTTGCACATGTTTATTGTACTTGTCTATATTTCCCCTTTTCCCATGTAAAGCACCATGGAATAAATGGTGCTTTATAAATGTATAATAATAATAATGAGGGATGGCTGGGAATTTTTTTAATTAAACCATGTTAGAAAATCTATCATATTATTAAAATAAATAGAGAGACATTTAGGAATTAGGATGAAAATCAATATTAGTTTCGGACCACCCCTTTAACATACTGACAAAGCCATAATCATTTCATTCAAAATTTAGACAATAAATGTGCCTGCTATGTTGATCAGGAATAACAAAATGTTGACTATTCAATCAGCATAAGGGAAACAAGCAGCACTTAGCGACCAAATTCTTCCAGTCAAACAATTTTTCGTCCAAACCAGTCAACCAATACTAGTTATCGCAATCCTCCTATAGCAATGTCACTGGAGGTCTGCATATTCCATCCAGTGGTAAATTCTTTATTTTCAATGAAATGTACAGGTAATTTGCGATATACCAGTAGTTCTGCTTTTAAAATGGTCTCACTTTTTGGGGTTTTCCAATATATAGGTCCCCCAAAGTCACTTCAAAACTGAATAGGTCCCAAAAAAATAAGTTTTTTAAACTTTATTGAAAAATGAAAGATTCCTGCTAAATTGTTAAACCTTATGACATCCCAACAAAGTAAAATGACATTTTATAAATGGTGATGATTTAAAGCAGACATGAGATAAATGTTATTTATCAACTTTTTGGTGTGGTATGACTGTCTGGATTAAAGAGATAATCATCCAGAATTTGAAGTGCTATTTTTAAAACATTTTTGTCAACTTTCTAACATTTTTACACATAAATACAAAACATATAGTCATAAATATACCATTAACTTAACCCCTTCCTGACATCTGACGTACTATCCCGTCAATGGGACCCGGGACCCTATGCCCATGGACGGGATAGTACGTCATGGCGATCAGCGGCGCTCACAGGGGAAGCGCCGCTGATCGCGGCCGGGTGTCAGCTGATTATCACAGCTTGCACCCGGCACTGTGTCAGGGGTGGTTACTAACTGACCCTGGCACATTAACCCCTGGCACACTGCGATCAAACACGATTGCAGTGTACTGGGGGTTTAGGGAAGCATCAGCAGGGAGGGGGCTCCCTCCGTGCTTCCCTGAGACCCCCACAGCAGCGCGATGTGCAGCCCTGCTGTGGGGGCCTCCTTCCCTGCAGGTCCCGGGATCCAATATGGCGGTGGGTACCTTCGGGGGCCTGCAGGGAGGCGGCTTCCTCAGTGCCTACAGAGCGCAGGCATGAGAAAGTCTGCTGCAGTGCCTGTGTCAGAACGCTGATCTGTCACAGCGCTGTGTGATGTGTCAGATCAGCGATCTGACACATGACAGTGATGTCCCCCACGGGACAATGTAATAAAGTCTAAAAAAAAGTGTAAAAATAATTTATAAAAGCTGGAGGTACACTGACAGGATGCTGCCACCGGCCGGGGCAGCCCCTGTAACTCGTCTATACCCCTGTGTACAAACCCCCCCCCCTCTTTTTCCAAGCGCTGGAGCAAAAAGCGCTATTTTAACCTGCACTGCTTACTGGAGTGAGGACTTCGCATCGCATTATCTTTACATGTACCACTCTCTGACTTGTGCATTTACTATTGTGGCTACTCTGCACAGCTGTTCACAGGCTGCAATTTGACTTTGACTTTCTTTTTTTTTTAAGCTGTTATCAGGGAGAATTACCCTGCAGTATATAACCTATTCAGTGATTTCAGGTCTTTACCCTCACTCATGCCTTTTTAGTTTTTAATGATTGTTCAGGTTGGAACTAAGATTGCCACCAGCATCTATATATATTCTTTTTCCCTTAAGCACTTCTTCTGAGGTCTTACAATTGTCTATTTCTAATTGCTATATTCTCGCTATTATCCAGCTACATAAAGAGCACTTATAAGAGGGTTTTTTTTTTTTTTCCAACCACCTAATTTAGATTTCCCTCTTCTTTATGAGTGTTCCAAGCGCACACTAATATTATGAGTTAAAAAAAATGTTTGTTCCAAAATTGTGCTGATGTAAAGTAAACATATGTGAAATGTTATTTATTAAGTTTTTTGTGTGCCATATCTCTGTGATTTATGGGCATAAAAATTCAAATTTTGAAAATTGCAAAATTTTCACAATTTTTGCCAAATTTCCATTTTTTTCACCAATAAAAGCAAGTTATATCAATGAAATTTTAACACTAACATGAAGTACAATATGTCACGAGAAAATAATGTCAGAATCACCGGGATCTATGGAAGCATTTCAGAGTTATTACCTCATAAAGGGACAGTGGTCAGAATTGTAAAAATTGGCCCGGTCATTAACGTGCAAACAACCCTTGGGGGTAAAGGGGTTAAAGTATAATATGTTATGAATAAACAATCTCAAAATCATTGGGATATGTTGAAACGTTGCCAAATAAAGTTACACTTTAGATTTGAAAAATTTGGCCTGGTCATTAAGAGGATGTTGTATTGGTCCTGTGGGGAGCCATCATACTAGGCTTGTTTACCATCACACTGTGTAAGGCAATGTAGGGAGACCATCGTACTGTGGTGTAACCATAGTACTGCATAGGAGTCTGTGAAGACCATCATACTATGTGGGAGATTGTGGTGGAACCATCATACTGTGTGGGGGACTATGGAGACCATCATGCTGTGGGGGGACCATCATACTGTCATGACACAGGACGAGGGAGGTTTTTTCTCCCATCCTGGTCAGGTAGGGGTTAACTTTGTTCAGTCTCTCTTTGCTTCAGGGAGGGCTATTTAGGTCTGCTTCTGGCCTGGTTCTGTGTCAGTGATACTTCTGCTTACCCGATTTGAGTTGCTGACCCAGGTTATTGTTCTGATATCGTTGAGCCTCTGTTTGTTTGTGTTTTCTAGTGTATGACCCGGCTAGGACTCTGTTTCTTCTTCTGTCTCTTGTTTCGGTACTGCTCTGTAAATCTAGGTTCTGATCCCCGGCTCTGTCCCTGACCACTCTCTGTATTGCCCTTTGGACCCATGCTCCTGTCTGGCTACCGGCTTTGGCTTGTCCCCCACCATCGTTCTGTCTCGTCCCTGGCTACTGCTTATCTTCCTGGCATTCGACCTCGGCTTGCCTGACTACGTATCCCGTGCTCATCCAGCTGTCGGCTTTCGTCCGTTCACAGAGCTTGACTCAGCCCCCTGTAGCCTCCCCGGCTGTCACATGATCTGCCAGGTCCTGCTCCGTGTACCTCTCGCACTGCGGTGTCCATGCGTCCCCTGACTGTCCTGTGTCTCACATGCAGCGACCCCTAGAAAGACACACAGCGTAACTGCGTTGTAACTGTGTTGGCCATAGCACGGCTGATATTGTGTAACACATGCTTATTTAGCGTGGGGACGGTACACCAGTAAAAAATAGTGTTGGCTGGGAATCCAGTATCGTGGGACTGCCACCGTCAAGAGGTCGTGGAAAGACTCAGTTCCCACAAGTTGATACAGAAATATTTCCAGGGCTAGCAATCTGGCAATGTGAGTGTTTAGCATTTGTGCCTATGGGTGGGTGGCTGGATATTTCTGCTTTCTAGTAAACGTCTGAGGCAAGGAAAACAGAACCCTGCATTGGGACAACGAAGTAGACGTGGCTGCTGATTGTGTGTGCAACCGCTGGTTGTGGGCAGGAGGCATCGTCTGCTTCATGGTCAGCAGGTTGGGAAGACAGTAACACATGGGAAGAGGTAGTGGTTTAACCCTCAGACACAGATTTGGTACACAGGTGTTCTGGCCACCTACTGGGGTGCTTAGCTGCCATGTGCTTTTGCATGCTGTTGGTGCTCAGGTTGGCAATGTTCTTGCCTCTTCTTAGCTTGGTTTGGCAGATGCTGCAAATTACAGTTGTTTTATCTGAAGGACTTCCAGAAAAAAGCTGCCAACAGGGGAACAACGCACCCTTGGCCTGTTATCTAGCCGAGTGAGTGGCTCTGTGAAACAGTTGACTGAGTTCTACCTCTGGGCAAACCACTACTTCTTCTTACCTGTTTTCTTGCTATGGATCCATCCTTCTTTGCACTGCTGTGCTCGCTAGGCATGCCACAGTGCCAGGTTGGATCGGTGGCCTCATCATCGACCACGTCATCTTCCAACTCCTGAATCTGATCTTCCTTATGAGTTGCAATTTGAGGCTGACCTGATGGCAACTGTGCCTCATGATTATCCTCCACCTCTTCAGACATTAATTGACCTTCCCCCGTGGCTTTCTCCTGGCCGTGAGTGCTCAAATCTTTGGGCATCACTGCACTCCACCTCCTCATGACTTTCTATAGTTGTGCACGTTGAGAGGCCTGACAAATTACAAGGGAACGAAAATAGTTCCTCAGAGTGGCCAGCGTTGGGGTCGTATGTCTCCTGGGACTCTTGATGGTGGGGAAAGAAAGACCAGGTTGAGTACTCAGAGGCCCAGCCTCTTGGCTACTGAAACTGGACCATGTGGAAGACTTCGCGGTACTGCATGTCAACACACTGGAGCCTTTGTCTGCCAAACCAACTCACAACATTCTCTCACTTGTCTGGGTTTGTTAGTGGTGTAGCGCGCTGACCAAATTTTGACAGGAACCTAGAATGAAATACAGTCACCTTCGGATCTGTCAAATGGCCTTGGCGGGCATCACCACATCCACGTCCCTTAACATCACCCTTTTGTGGCGCCCCTGAGGGTTCAGTCACCACAGAGGTACTGCACCTCCTCCTGAGGTGTGGTACCCCACTATCCAGGTAAGGTGGAGACACCTGACCACGCTCCACCACCTGCATCCCATACAACATAGTAGTGTAGCAAAGCAACCGTTGGTGGCTCCCTGCTTGGAACACGAAGCGTGCTGGGAGGCGGGAGGAGTTTAGTTTGCACTAAAAGAGCAGGAAGAGGATAGGATTTAGGCAGTTAGTCACAGGAGTCTGACGAGGTCAGTCTGTGAAAGGAGATCCCCTGAGTGGGATGGATGAAGGAAGTGCTGCAGCCGACTTCAGTGATCTGGGTCCGCTGGCACAGGAGAGGAACATTAACAGAAAGCCTGACTCTCCATAAGAAGGAAAGAATTAGTACGGAACGTGAGGAGAAGAAGAGAACCAAAATCAGGTTAGAGGAGAACTCTTCCCAAGTTCTAAGCGCAAGGCCGGGGTCCAGTCCCCAAGGTTGTATGGATACTAATGGTCCTGCAGCAGACACCGGAGAAATAGAAGTTGTCACCGCTTTATTCCCACACCAGACTTGGGGGCACAACAGCAACACAAGAGAGCCGGGACTAGGTAGTAAGGAGTCCCCGAAGCAGGCTACAGCTGTCTGCCATACAAGTAGAGTTCATAGGAACATCTGACAGGAGGAACTCCAGTGTAACTCAGTACTGTGAGTACTTCACTAGAGGCGCTAAGAGGGAGATGTTCAGAAAAGGCACATATGTTGGCAGAGTGTTGGAAAGGAGTACTTCATCTTGCCTGGAATTTGGCTGAGCTCCTGACCCGGAGGACACAGCATGGATGCGGGCTCTTGTGCCACAACAGAATGTGAGTAAAACTTTGGAACTACATGCCCTGGTATCCTCCACTTATTCCAGCGTCAACCTGCCCGGCACTGCTACCTCCCCTGAGCCCGACACTACACCATCTAAGTGTCACTTCACCTGCTCTGCCCTGGAACTACAGCCCTGCCTGTGGAGGGCTATAACATCATTGCTGCACCGCACCATCTGTCCCAGAGGATCTGTCTGCAGCGTCGGCTCAACAGCTTCATTGCCGAACACCACAAGTGGCATCACTACTCATTCATTCTAATCGTCATAAGCACACTGAACATTATTCCCCTTTAACAATGGGCGCCCAGGGCCACGGGCTGGGTCCCAGCTGCCGTGACATCTCCCATTGAAACCAACAGGCCCGGTACCGAGCACCCCATGGCCCTGGGAGGGCGACCCACTTCCTCATCTTGAATGTGTTATGCTTATGAAACCAAAAAATATTGGCTTTATTTTTCACATGTACCCTTGCAAAGGTCTTATGTACAAAGTCACTGTATCTAGCAATGTGTGGCTATTTTTTTGGAGATCATAGTTTGATTATACACAGCAACAGCAGACTGACGTAAATTACAGGTAAATACTCATGTTTGTGTATTTCTGCAGGTTTTGCGCCAGTCGCACAACTGCAAGATAAAGAAACGCTATTTTTTAAACTAATAGAAAATTATGATTTTTTAGATCGCCTTGCTGACACACTCCAAATGTGGAGTAATGAAAATTATTGCCCCTCCTAAATTGTCACATAAGATTATCTCTACCCAGATTACGCCAGTCGAACAACTATTAGATAAATAAATGCTATTTTTTAAAACGATAGAAAATTATGATTTTTTTTCAATCGCCTTGTCACGTAAGATTATCTCTACCTAGATTGCGCCAGTCCCAAAACTGCTAGATAAAGAAACGTTATTTTTAACCCCTTTCTGACATTAGACATAATGATCCGTCCTTGTGCCCTGGGCCTATATGACCAGGGGCGGATCATTACGGGGATTGCGCTGGCGATCGCCACCGGGTGTCAGCTCATTCTGACAGCTGAGTGCCTGGAGCGTTCACACCCTCTGCCTTTAGATTAGAGACACCGCGGCATGACGCAGGGTCCCGATCGTTGCCATGGTGACCCGATGAAAGTTTCTATAGCATAGGGATGCTGCTTCATCTCCATGCTATAGAATCAGTCAGCCTGCAAAAAATGATAGTCCCATAGTGAGATAAAGTTAAAAAAAGTTAGAAAAAAGTAAAAAAAAAAATTTAAATAATTGTGAAAATATTTTTTTTAAAAAATCAAAAATAATAATAATAATAAATCATAATATATTCTATCTCTAAATAAATATTTGAATGAAAAAAAATATAATCAAGAAAAGTACACATATTTGGCATCACCGCATCCGCAATGACCCGGCCTATAAAACTGTCCCAATAGTTAACCCCTTTAGTGAACATCATAAAAAAAACAAGGCAAAAAACAATGCTTTATCATTATACCGCCGAACAAAAAGTGGAATAACACGCAAGCACAGGCTTTTGCTCAGCTGATCCAGACTGTCATGATTCATGCTGGATCAGAACTGATAAAAAGCACGGGTAACCTTTATTTTTTTTCTTAAGCTGTGCTTAAGTTTGGTTTTTGCCTCCGGTGGCCATTAGGATTATTGCACTGAGGTGTCGTTTGTTCTAAGTTTGCCCCCGGTGGTGGTGAGCATCATTGCACTCTTGTTTCTTTAGTTAAGTGCACATGATTATAATGCAGGTGTGATTGCTCTGGCTCTGCTATAAAAGAGTCACAGGTGTTGCAATCAGTGTTGGTGATAGTGTTCATTTCAACCATCCTTGGTGGAGGAAGGAGCTGGAGAGCGTTCCTTGCAGCACTGTCTTAGTCCTGGTGTGGAAGGAGTCATAGGGGATTTCCTTGTAGTTCTGACAGAGCTTGGTGGCAGCGATTCAGGAGGAGAGCTGCATTCTGGTGGTGGACTCTGTTGCTAGGAGCAAGTGCAACAGAGTAAAGCTAAGTGGTGTTTCCCTGTTTGTGTTTTTCCTTAGTGTGTATTTGTACAGCGGTGGGGCCAGTGCCTGCACCACCCAGCTCCCTAGCAAGGGATAGGTGTAGGGTGTGCTAGGGAGACAGGTTCCTGATCGGCGCCCGGTGCGAAACCGGCATAGGGAACGTTAGGAGCGCTAGGGACACTGACTCAGGGGAGTGCAGGAGGTCTCCACGTCCCCTTTCCCTATCGCAGGGCCCACCATTGTAACAGTTTCCCCTTTCCCATGTCTTGTTGTTTTAGTTACCGGCCTGCGGGCCGTGTCACACAGGACATTATCACGTGCCACATCTTGTTGTTTTAGTTACCAGCCTGCGGGTCGCGTCACACAGGACGGGTCATCGTGACACAGACCCTCACTTATGAGGTTAAGAAGCTGCAGAATCAGGTGGTGCAGCAGCTTCAGCAGTTGTCAGTGTTCTTGGTCTCGGCTCATGTGCAGGCTCAACCGGAACCCAAGATATCTCTCCCTGACAGGTTCTCTGGACGGAGAGATACATTTTTGGTTTTTCAGGAGACCTGTAAATTATATTTCAGGCTCCGCCCTCATTCTTCAGGGAGTGAGGAACAGCGTGTGGGAATATATTCTCCCTTCTGAAGGGTGATCTCCAGGAGCATAATTCTTGAGTCTCTGCATCTGACATTCATGCCGAGAGATTGGTTCGTGCTTTTCAACGGGCCCATCCTGACCGGCCTGGTGGCGTGGATGAGAGTTCGGTGACCCCTCCTCAAGGGGGGGTACTGTTGTGAATTCTCTTTCTGGGCTAACTCTGGTGGTTACTGAAGGTAGTGGAGCTGGTCAGATTGACAGAGGTGTTGTGAGTTCTCTTTCTGGGCTCCCTCTGGTGGTTACTGGAGGTAGTGGAGCTGGTCAGATTGACAGAGGCTTGCCACTTGATAATGATGATGATGATTGGAGATCTGGGGTTTCTGACTGGAGTATTTAAGACAGTTGACTTCCTTCAATCCCTGCTGGTGATTTTCTTCCTGTGCCTTCTGAGGTCTGATGTCTCCTGCTCTGTTCCTGCATGGTTCAGCTAAGTGGTTCATTTGCTAATCTTTTTGCATTTGATCAGGTTTTTGTCTATCTCTGCTTTGTGTGGGTCAGCTTGCTCCTGCTGGGGCTGTGCTGGATCACCGCCCATATGTTACTGCTTGTGTCAGTTTGTTCTGTCCCCTGTTATATTGGTCTCTTTTTGCTTTGCTTTCAGTATATACCAGAGTGCTGATATAGTGGGGGCGAAGTCATGTGACTTCAGTGTTTTTTGTGCATCAGACTTGTTGGTTTTTTCAGGGTTTTTTGCATGATTGCAGACAGTGTCTTTCCTTTCCTGTCTAGTCAGTTTAGGCCCCATCATTTGCTCAGTCTATTTTTATGCCTGCGTTTGTGTTTTCATCTTGTCTCACCGACAATATATGTTTGTGGGCTATCTATTCCTTTGGGGTCTGCTCCAGGGCAGTTTAGATTTCACCTTTCTTGCTTTAGGCTGAGTTAGCTCTCCGGCTGTGCCGAGGCATCTAGGGCATCATAGGTACGCTCCACGGCTACTGCTAGTTGTGTGGAAAGGATCAGGGGTCTGCAATCCGCTTAGTTACCAACCTCTATGGTTTTCTGGTGGCTTAGCCTGGTCCTGCTATCCTCCTCGGTGACCCATTCATAACAATGGTCCTTGCTATCTGGGTGGATAGATGCCTCAGGGAGAGACATACACCACATCTGCCCCTGTTATCCTTTCTAGGGAGGAGGACACATCGGTGCAGATGGACGAACCTATGCAGGTGGGAGGAGTCTCTTCGCAAACGGGGTTTCCTGCTGTTCACCGCATGTTTTTACTGTGATCAGACTGGTTATTTCATCAATGTCTGTCCAGCTTGCGCAAAAGTATGTTCACCTTCTCAAAAGCCATGTCCCCCTGGTCGTGTGGAGGGAGGCAATCAGAGTGTGTTCATTTCCTCCCTCTTTTCACCTCAGTGTACTCATCCTCTCATCCACATACACTGGGTTTGAACGCCCACATTGCCAAACTAATCTCGTTAGAGATGATGCCCTAGCGGTTGGTTGAAAGCGCAGCTTTCCGCGAACTCATGGCCTACGCAGTACCACGCTATGACCTACCCAGTCGCCACTTCTTTTCTTGCAAAGCCATCCCAGCCCTCCACCTTCATGTGAAAGACCGCATTGTCCATGCACTCAAGCAATCGGTGAGTGGAAAGGTGCACCTCACAAATGATGCATGGTCCAGTAGGCATGGCCAGGGCCGTTACGTGACCATCACTGCGCAATGGGTTAATGTGGTGGATGCAGGGTCCACAGGGGACAGCGGTGGTGGGACAGTGCTGCCTAGCCCACGGTATAGGAAACAGTTGGCTGTAGGCGTTCGACCCTCCTCCTCCTCCAGAAGCGAAAGCTCATCCACAGAGCGCAGTCGCCCGAGCACTCCATCCGCAGCTGCCAGTGTTGCACACGAGGTGTCCCCCTATCGATCAGCTAGTGGAAAGCGTCAGCAGGCTGTGTTGCAGATGATGTGTTTGGGCGACAGACACACCGCGGAGGTACTGGCCGACTACTTTCAGCGACAAACTGAGTCATGGCTGGGCAGTCTACATCTTGAGGCAGGCAAGGTAGTTAGTGATAACGGCCGGAATTTTGTGGCAGCCATAGCCCTTTCAAAACTCAGACACATACCTTGCTTGGCTCACACCTTGAACCTGGTGGTGCAGTGCTTCCTCAATAATTATCCGGAGTTTACAGCCCTGCTCCATAAGGTTCAAAGACTGTGCTCGCACATCCGCCGGTCGCCGGTACACTCCAGTCGTATGCAGAAGCTGCAGCGATTGCTCCACCTTCCCAAGCACCGCCTAATTATCGACGTTGCAACAAGGTGGAACTCCACCCTGCACATGGTTGAGCGGCTGTGCAAACAGAGGCAGGCCGTAATGCATTTGTGGGAGGATACACGGGCAGGCACTTTGAGGGCAGACATGGAGTTGACAGGTGTGCAGTGGTCGAAGCTGAAAGACCTCTGTAAAGTCCTTCAGTGTTTTGAGGAATGCACATGGCTGGTAAGCGAAGACGATGCCATCATAAGCATGAGCATCCCACTTATGCGTCTGCTCATGCAAACTTTGATGCACATTAAGGAGCAGGCTTCTGCAGCCGAGGTAGATGGGGAGGAAGAGGAGGAGGGAAGCCTTGATGACAGCCAGCCATTGTCTGCTCCAGGACCTCTCCTGGACGAGGTGGAGGAAAAAGAGGAAGAGGAGGATTATGATGATGGGGATGATTATTTAGAGGAGGAGGATGCTTCTCGTGGGGCAAGAGAAAATGTTGACGTAGCAAGGTCTGGTACAGGGTTTGTGCGTGACTGGAGGGATGTGGATTTGCCAGAAAGTGCTCCTCCACCCAGCACTCGCAGTGCATCATTGACACCGGGAACATTGGCCCACATGTCAGATTATGCCTTGCAGATCCTAAAAAGGGACCCCCACATTGCCAAAATGATGAACGATGACGACTACTGGTTGGCCAGCATCCTGGATCCACGCTATAAAGGCAAATTCCAAAACATAATGCCACAGGAGAACCTTGATCTAATATTGGCTAACAAACAAGCAACTCTGGTAAACCGGTTGGTTGAGGCATTCCCAGCACACAGCAGCGGTGATGGTTCTCACACGAGCCGCAGGGGCCAGGAGCAGCTTGGAAGAGGTGTTCGTAGTGAACACATCAGAAGTGTCGTTGGAGACAGGGGTTTCATGACCATGTTGTGGACTGATTTTTCAAGTCCCGCTCACACGACTGGTAATACTGCATCGATTGAAAGTGACAGGAGACAGCAGTTGTCAACTATGGCTACAAACTACTTCTCGTCCCATATCGATGTTCTCCCGCACAGGTCATTCCCATTTGACTATTGGGCCGCTAAACTGGACACCTGGCCTGAATTGGCACAATATGCCTTACAGGAGCTCGCTTGCCCAGCTGCAAGTGTGCTATCAGAAAGAGTCTTCAGTGCAGCTGGATCAATCCTGACAGAAAAAAGGACCCGTCTGTCGACCCAAAATGTGAATGATCTAACCTTCATTAAAATGAAGCATGCATGGGTTTCCAAGGATTTTGTCCCACCTTCCCCTGATGACACCTAGGTTGCCAGAAAAATGACTTGCTTTGGTCCTCCTCTTCCTCGCACTTGCCCAATTTCGCCTTTTGCAGCAGCTGAATGTCCAACATCAACATATGCCATTTTGTAAACCTCCCTATCTGGGCTGCCTCCCCCCCCCCATGGCCGGGGTCACCACCAAGCGCACCCAACCGTGCGAGTGCCGTTGCCCTGGACAGGTGGGTGGGCCGACTCTTGGGCGCGGGCACTGGCACAGGGTCCCTCATAGTGCTATCAAGTGTCTCTGACGGTGGGGGTGCATACCCGCTGTCAGACACACCGCCGTACTATGAGGGGCCCAGTGCCAGTACCGACACCCACGAGTGTGCCCCCCTTGCTTGGGCAGGGCCACAGCATTTGCAATGTTTACCTCTCCCTGCTCCTCCGCTGTGTAGTCTGAGCTGTCAAATCCTTCACTGGGACTGAACTGATAGATGATGGTTAAGACGTAGCTATGCCCTGTCCCGCTGGCCGGACTCTAGCTTCAGATGATCAATGGCTTCCATTTCTTATGGACCTCGACTCACAATGACATGCAGTGGAGGTTTATCATCAGCTTTCACAGTTTTCCTACTAACAGACGCGTGACATTCCGGCGCACATTTTTAAATGTTCCCTCTCATGCCAATCCCATAGAATCGCCTACGGCCTGTGGCTTCTGTCTTTTGCACTCCAAAGTTACATGACAGATCATGATAGGCAGTGAGCAACATGTTTACATCTCTCCCTGTGATTAAAATTTGATGGAAATGAGTAACGCTGATGGGATCAACGGTACTGCGATACAGCAACACTTTCTTCATAAAGTTATGTTTTCACTGTCTCCACACACAAATTAATTGAGGGTCAGCATCGCCTCTGAGAATTGTGACGGCAGTTTTTCCCATGATTGTTAATTCCTAGATTTCTGCAATCACTAGACTTTATGTCAGTAATTGTATGCATCTCATTTCCTATGTCGGAGAGGTTGGACTGTCTTACTGAGACAGAAATATATATGAAGATTTAAAAATACCACCAAAAGTGTATACTGGTGTACGCTTCAAAAACATTTCTTTTTCTACTTTTTAGATTGTTGTCTAATCCATACTGAGAACACAGAGATTTTAAATGTTTAAACTATGCTATATATACCTGCTATCCAGTGATAATGTACCATTTCTCACCTTTGTCCAATCACGTCTAATCCATACTGGGCCTGAGACCATCTGAGCCTGCCTCCTGATCTATAGACATAGGTTTTTAATGTGTAAACTATGCTATACATACCTGTAATCTGGTGATACGTTACCCTTTCTCATCTTTGTCCAATCACGTCTAATCCATACTGGGCCTGAGACCGTCTGAAACTGCCTCCTGATCTATAGACATAGGTTTTTAATGTGTAAACTATGCTACATATATACGTGTTATCCGGTGAAACTGTACCCTTTATCAACTTTCTACAATGTTGTCGAATCCATACTGGGCCTGAGAACTGCTGCCGAGCTATTAAGCAAGCTACAGCACCTGTGGTTTGGACACGTAATTTTTTCATTTTGTCAGGAATGCCGGTTAGCCCTAATTCCGCAATTGCGGTTGACCTGCACTTACTGGAAATCATCATTTGTGGGGAATAATTGGAATCCCAGATCCCCATCACTAACGGTGTTCAGCGGGTTATCAGCACCTGTAAGCAACAAAAGCTGGTCCTTTCAGTGTAGCGCGCATGCAGCCCCGGACATGTAAGGGCATGATAGACCTGTTATTGCTCAATCTCGCGTGCCAGAGCCTCGCGTATCCCTCTAGTAAGCTTGACGCGTACCGCAGGGGCATGCCGGAGTCTCGGTCATTAACGGAATAAAGCTGAGAAATCGCAAGCACAACTACAAATGGACATACCACACCACACACAGAAACGACAAAGCTTGCAATCTGTCCATCTTTTCTGTAGCTTGTATGGTTGTGGTTTCCCGGGTGGAGTCCAATTAAGCCACAGGCTCCTATCCTGGTGGTGCCCTTTTGGACAGTCCTTTAAGGTTCAGCTTTGCAATCATACAGCCCCCGGAAACCAAACACTTTGCCTTCATGGACACAGTTTGGAGGTTCGTGGGAATAACGCCGCCCCATCGCCAGTTGCCATAATTTATTGGTGGGCAGTCCGACGGTATATGATCGTGTTCGATTTCAGAATTTTTTTATTTTTTTGGGTTTGTATTTTACATTTTTATTCCAGCCTTTCTTGACTTCATAAGGGCATGACAAGCCTATGTCTGTGTCTCCTCCACCTCCTCCTTTTACTCCTCTACCTCTTTTCTAAATGTAGTTGCCCTTTTCCATATGTTTTTTTTGTTTTCTGAGCATTTTGTCTGCTTTGGGACACCTTTAAAGGTGTTTTGTAATTGTTTTC
This sequence comes from Dendrobates tinctorius, assembly GCF_039654945.1. Classification (NCBI taxonomy): domain Eukaryota; kingdom Metazoa; phylum Chordata; class Amphibia; order Anura; family Dendrobatidae; genus Dendrobates; species Dendrobates tinctorius. The sequence continues at coordinate 2,745,890 of NW_027361693.1, forward strand.
TATGTGTTTGTATGTGTTTGTGTTTGCCTGCCATTGTTTTCAATGGGGTTCGACGGTGTTCGTCGAACGTTCGACTAACATTCGACGAACTTGCCTCCTGTGCGACGAACCAAAACACTAGCGGGGTGGCTCAACACTACTCCTGATATATAGAAGTACATTGCTCATGTTTAAACTATGCTATATATACCTGGTATCTGGTGATACTGTACCCTTTCTGCCAGGAAGATCTCCTCCAACCACCACTCTGTGTATCATTGACACCAGGAACGTTGTCCCACATGTGTGATTATTTCTTGCGGATCTTCTTGTTATATTGTGGTGTGATCCATCCTGAGCGTGTGAGTGTCTATGGGTTACTCCTGCAATTTAGATGTACATTTAAAAATTACCCCAGCACTGTATACAGCTCTACGCTTGGGATACATTACCCATTTACTGCTTGTTATATTCTGGTCTAATCCAAACTGACCAAGTGAGAGTTATTTTCTAACTGTGGAAATAAATACTGAAATTGACAACAATGACAACTACACTGTGTACAGCTGTACTCTTGAGATCCATTACCGTTTTATGGCTTTTTAGATTGTGTTGTAATCCAATACTGAGCCTGAGAGTGTCTGTGTGTCCTCCTCAAATATCTACGGAGATTTAGAATGTTTAAACTATACTATATATACCTGATATCTGATGATACTGTACACTTTGTCTAATTTTTATATTCTTGTCTAATCCATACTGAGCCTGTGAGCGTCTCTGTGTGACTGATGGTATATATAGGGAGATTGACAATCATCCTTTGACTGAATAGAGCTGTACGCTTCTGATACAGTGCCATATATCTGATGTTATTTTGGGTCTATTTTCTGCAAAATTTTGAAGTTTGGTGGAAGAGGCCGCGGACGTGGGCGTGGGGGGGCCAGCTGGTGCTGATGGTGGTGGTGCATCTGCTGGTAGTGGCAAAAGCACAATAGCAGCTAAGACAGGAAGTGTTGAGCCTGCGTCATGGTCTGGCTCCGGAACGCCTGGAAGGCTACCTTTTCTGGGAGTAGGTTAACCGCTTTTAAAGGTGGAGCATGAGGAACTGGTTTTGGCTTACATTGCTGAAACAGACTCCAGCAAATATGCCCTCCTCTTCTGAAGTTTCAAAAAATGCAAGCACTGAGTCGTCAAGTGCTGGCTCCTGGTCAGGAAGAACCCCTTTCCTTGTGTCCTTCACCCCCACCAAAAGTGAATGATGCAGCAGGCCACACTTCACATTAGTCCATGTAGCTCTTTCTATCATACCATGCCTTGGTTATCAAGTCAAATCGTGAATTTCCAAGTCCAAGATGAATCAGACATGCAGTGTGGGTGGCCAGCCAGGGCAGTGGGGTTAATTGGTACCGGGCCGATGTCTCACAGGGATGTGTCACGGTGGTGGTGACCCGTTCCGTGGCCCTGGGCGTCCATGCAAAGGGGTGAATTACGTCTATAGGTGAATGATACATGACGCCACCTGTGGTTTCTGATTAGATTGACCAGCGCTGCAGTGTCTGTCTCTGGGACAGATGTTGTGGTGCAGCTAACATGTAGAAGCCCTGCACAGGTAGGGCCGTAGTCGCAGGGCAGATGAAAGAGTTGGTAGATGGTGTGCAGTGCAGGATATAGCAGAGCCGTGCGCCAGCTGCAGGAGAAAGATGACAGACACAGTCATGCAGTTCCTTTACCAGTACTTGGTAAGTGCCGTCCAGGACCCAGAGTACAGATGGAGAAGGAGTTGGTCAGCCTGGAAGCCAATTTGGAATTCTCTCTCTGCAGATAGGTAGTGTGGCCTCCGTTCTAGCGCTTATCTGAGGTATTCGCAGTGCTGAGTTCAATGAAGTTCCCCCTGTTGACTCTCTTTTGGAACTTTCTCGCATGGCAGGCAGCCGTAGCCTTTTCCTTCTGGCTCCCACACGTCGATGCTGAGGCCTCCGAGCCTTAGTTGGGTACAGAGCATTTACAACTGCTACTTCCTCCGGTTTCGGCTGCAGGAACGTCAGTGTCCCTACAAACTCGGAGACCGGAATCCGGACCATGTGCTCCAGCTAGGAGTGAGCCTTAACTCTGCTCATCCTCCAGCTCCCCTTCTCACGTCCACACACTTCCCCTTCCCTGCACAGAGTGCCCTAACTTACCTCCTCCTGACCACAGAGAGCAGCTCCTCAGCAGTCAGGTTCAGAGATCTCCCTGCTGGCCTGGAGTGGGAAATGTGTTGTGTGTTGGTTGAACTGCTAGAGAGATCCTTCGTTGCTCCCAAGCATGACATCACACTCCCAAGGAAGAAGGTAATGCCACTCTGGCGACCGTACTCCTGGGGACGCCACAAGTGCACTGATGTCCAGCCACTGCTAGATAATTCTGCTGGTACATTGACCCAGACAACTACATTCCACTCACACTCTACACAGCCAGAATGTGACCCTGAGGAAACTCAGGTTCCCCTTCACGCATACTATACCACCTTACAAGGTGACAAAGAGGAAGGTGCAGATGAAAGTGCAGGTTCCTTGAACAGGTGGGGGGCATACTCATGGGCGATGGCACTGGCACAGGGCCCCTCATAGTACGCAAAAGTGTCTCTGCCGGTGGGAGGCGCCGTCAGACACACCGCCACACACTGCCGTACTATGAGGGGCCCTGTGCCAGTACCGTCGCCAACGAGTGGGCCCCCCCTGCTTGCTCCGGAAAACAGCACTTGCAACGTTGAAATACTTACCTCTCCCTGCTCCACCACCATGAAGTCTTCCGCGTGTCCTGACAGTGATATTCTGATCAGAGAGCGCAATGACATCACGTCTGTACGCCCTCTGTCTAAACAGCCAAGTGCAGTGAGATGGAAGATGGGGACGACGAGGAGTCCAGACTAGTACAGGGATTCCCTAGCTAGGAGATTTATTTAATTGTTTTCAATGTTGGGACAGCAATTTTTGGGGAGCACTATACTCTGGAGAATGATATATGGGGCCCACCATACACTGGAGCATTCCAAAGGTGGAGCAGCATTTACAGGGCCCATTATACACTGGAGCATTAGAAATGGGGCCCATTATATATGGAGCATTATTTGGGCCCATAAGACAGTGGAGCTTCATCCATGGGGACCAACATATACTGTAGCATTATGTGGAGCTCATCATATACTGTTTCAAACATTATATGGGACCAATGATTCTGTATGGAGAAATATATGGGCCTCATTACTCTGTATAGCGCACTATGCGGTGCCCATAATACTGTATGGAGTAATATACTGTCCGTTTTTGCAGCTATTGGAGAATTTAAAATCGATATCAGTCATGAGATGTAAAAAGTGAAGTATATTTCATTGTACTATACCGCTATTTCTCTACCGTATCGGAGCATCATGAGTTGTGGTATGTGTTAAAGGGGCGCTCTTTGGCCCAGGGCACATGAAAACCTGGAGCCAGCCCTACCCCTCCACAACTATAGCCAAATAACCCCCAGTTTTCAGTGCGTAACTATTATTATGAAGTAAATTAAGGTTGACAAGCTTCAGTAATAAAAATTGATGTTTTTGCCATTCAAATGGGCACTGTAGATGTGTTTAATGTCCTCCACTCCCTGCCGACTTTGCTTCCCCATTGACTTGCATTGGGTTTCGTGTTTCAGTCGGCCTTCGACTTTTCACGATAATCAGCCGATTTCGTTCGACCCGACTTTTGAGAAAGTCGGGTTTCATGAAACCCGACTCGACCCGAAAAAAGGCAAAGTCGCTCATCTCTACCCATTAGTATTCAGGCAATTGACTCTGTTCTTCTCAGGCAGGGGAGCATGACCAAAGTCATATATATTAACCTGCGTATAGGGACTCTTCATGAGGAGTCCCTGTCATGCTATGTCTTGGAGGGGATGCCAACTCCCATCGTCCTAGGCCTTCCCTGACTGAAGATACACAACCCGGTCATAGATTGGTGGTCCAGAGGTAGTCAGTTGGGATTAATCTTGCAAAGACTGCTGCCTGAGAGCTACTGTCTCTGCCGTCCTTCTTTTTTTCATTTTGTCTTTTGTAGGTTTTGTATGCTTTTTGGCCATGTGAACATGCATTTATATGCTGCATGTGTACCAACTCAAACCAAGCTCAATTTTTGTGTTTTTTCTTTGTATTTTTGCATTCTGTGCAAGCTGGGGTGTGGCCTCCCTCTCCTGAGCTGGAAATTGTATTTAAAGGCTTCCCCTGACTGGTGTCCAGTGGTTGGGACCCGGTTCTTGTCTGCCCTTATTCACACAGACGTCAACTTTGACACATGATAAGGTTATTAATACTAGACAGTGTAGGACCGCCCCGACCACCTTGTCGATGGTGGGACGGCTGTTATGCTATGTTTGAACAAACACAGTATTACTAAGAACTCTGTATGATTTAAATGCACTTTTGCTTTTTACTTATTTAACTATGGCAGGGTTTTTTCATTTTGTCTTTTGTAGGTTTCGGTGCTTGTGGACAGTGGAGCGGGAGTCAATTTGGTGGATGCTCGCTTTGTTCAGACCATGGTCTGATGGGTAGGACACTCGCAAGACCCATTAGTATTCAGGCAATTGACTCTGTTCTTCTCAGGCAGGGGAGCATGACCAAAGTCGTTTATATTAACCTGCGTATAGGGACTCTTCATGAGGAGTCCCTGTCATGCTATGTCTTGGAGGGGATGCCAACTCCCATCGTCCTAGGCCTTCACTGACTGAAGATACACAACCCAGTCATAGATTGGTGGTCCAGAGAAGTAGTCAGTTGGGATTAATCTTGCAAAGACTGCTGCCTGAGAGCTACTGTTTCTGCCGTCCTTCTTAAACCTACCCCATCTTCCCCATTGGAGGTAGCTAAGGAGCGACCTGGGAGTAGGGGCAGGATTCAACCCTCACCACAGATAAACCCTGAGTCTTGGTGTCCTCCCGGGGTGGGATCAGGGGACAGTGGTGGTTCCCTCTGTATGTAGTGGGGGTAGGAGTTTGGTGACACAGGGGGATGCCTCTGTTGTCGGTTCCTCAAAGAGTTCACCATCCTTTGGCAGACGCATGCTTGGAAATAAACATTCAGGTCTGAACCTGTGTGTGAATGAATACGTGTGGGTGTAATACTATTGTAGGAACTAGAGGATACTGATAGCGTGGGGCAATGAACAGACAGAAGCGGGTTACTTTAGTGCAAATAGTGTATTTTATAACAGCAGTGACACTCAAAAACAATATGCTGATAACCTGAAATGAGACAAGTCCTAAAGCTATATAGCAATTCAGTAAAGTTCCTAAAACAGAGTCCTCATAAACATGTGATCCAAGGTGAGTGTAACACTCAGGTGATGTGGCGCAGTTCACAACGTAGTGATGTAGAGAGAGTCCAATCAGGTATGTAGCAAGCACAGGGAAGTCCAGAACAAGTCTATAGGTAAATCCCAGATGCAGCAAGAGCACAGGAAAGTCCAAAAGCTGATTCACAAGTTGATCCCTGGAGCAGCATGAACACAGGTGAGTCCAGAAACAGGTTCACATTAAGGCATACGGTAGGTGACAGTTCCAACTGCTCTCATTGGGGAAGAGTGAAGGGTTAAGAACCACACATAGTTCAGGAACACAGTTCTTACCAAATACCGTGAACCAAGGGTTAAGTTCCAAAGATGAGTGCAGCTTTCCTACAGAGAACAGGGAATGTCCAGAGCCACAGCTGAAGGAAGCAGAATACTCCAGCAATGAAAGGTAGCACCTGAGCCGGTTTTATACACATGAACAGGAAGTAGGGCACACAAAAACAGCAACCTCCATCTTAACAAAGGGCAAATTCATTCACAAGGTGATTTAGAAAACCCGGAATACTGACAGTGGGTGTCTACCAAAAACATCAGGTGGAAGTACGCAGTTGAGACCAGGAGTTCCAGGGTGATCAGGCCGTATCGGGTGTCGGCCATTCTCAGTCCAGGAACTTTCCAGCTGGAGTTACCCCCAGTAATGCATGTACACAACGCATTCCACAGGTCGGCGCTCTGGAGATTTGTGGTGCATTCAGAGCCTACGTTATTGCAATCTCCATTGAGCTATGTTTGCTGTAAATCTGAGGATCAGGTGACTGCGGAGGTGAATCTTTGTGGATCAAGATGTAATAAACTGCAGGTACTGAGGATGTCACCACGGATCCGAGGCAGACCAAGAGTTAAAGGTTTATTTACAGGGATTTTCTCTCCATGCAGGGAGGAGGAGAAGGGGATTAAATGTGACAGTGTAAAACAGTATAGCAGCACAATGGAACTGAAGAAAGCAATAAAACAGTAATGCAACGTTTAAACGGTTAAACTAAGATAATTATAACTTATCACTCTGGGGGAAAACTTGATTGAAGAGTCTACTTCTCCCATGTTGGCACCAACAACAGCGGCGCTTGCAGTCTCTAAAGTCTCTATTCTAAATGAAGTTGGGGCCTCCAGGGGTTAAAGGAAGAAGCAGCGAGATGATGCGAACCTGATTGTCCCCTGCCCTGAGTCTCTGTATGACATCCCACCTGTCTCTCCACAAGAACAATGCTATGCACACTTTGAAGGCTCTTTACCACACTCAGGGGCTCTGGCTTGTCACTGTGGTCCACAGGACTGTGCGCTCGTGTCACTGTCTCTGCAGTGTCAGGGGGGGAAGTCTCCTCTAGTCACAGAGGCTACCGAGTCCACGTACTCACATACGGTGCTCTCAACGCCTCGTCCTTCAGTCTCAGTCCCTTAACTGGGGGGGTTCTCTCTCTTTGGGAGCGCAGTGCTGCATCCTGCTCTCTGTCCCTCGAACTCTGCTCTCTGTCTGGCGCGCTCTGCTCTCTGTCTGGTGTGCTCTGCATTTTTGCCCTCACCCTGCACAGCTTCCTGTCCACTGCCCCTTTCCTTTGGTCACTGCCCCCCCCATGGTCACAGGGTTCAGTCGGTCTGGGCCAAAAAGTCTTCCCCCGGTAACCCTGCTGTCTGGCTAGGTGGTTCTGGACACAGAGCAGGAGAGGAAACCCCTTTTAGGCTCTTTTTCCTCTTCACCCCCTTTCATTGGTGTCCTCACCGTACGTCGTTTCCAGTGAGGCCCAATGTTGAGGGTCCAGAGGCCTCTCGTTGTAAGGGGGGTACTGTCACAATCCATTTTTCATTGCGTGGCAGCTGTGGTTCTACTATTATTTAAATGTAGCTTTTTTGCTTTCAAGCCTGCGTGGGTTAATGTCAGTTTCCCTTGCAGACAGTGTGTTATAACTGCAGGGTTGCTTGGTCAGCTGATGTGGGTGGTGACCACTCCCACCATCCTTTAAATGGTCACCTGATGCATCAGCTGACTGTCGGTGATAGAGCAATCTACAGTGACCAAGCCTGGAGTAAGGAGCTTGCTGGCTGCTTGGCTGCTGTGTTGTATCAGCTGGTTTCTTGATCCTGATGCCTTTATTCTGTTGTGCGGTGCTTTGCAGCAGAGGAAGTTAAAGCTAAGTTGTATTATTACCCCCTTTCGTGTTTATCACTGTCCCCTGTGTGGTATTATCTGCAGTGGTGAGGCTTGCGCCCCTTGCAGGCCAGTGCACTATTCATGGTGCTAGTGGGAATCTCACCGAGGTCACCCAATCTCACCTAGGTCACTGCAGTTCAGCCTGGCTGGGAACGCAGCCTCACTGACTGGTGGTAACCTCGATGACATCACCGCCAGTCACTGACACTGCATTTGCAGCAACTTAGTCTCAAGTGGTTCTTAGCCTTGACTGTCGCATCTTGGCATCATCCACATTGAAAACTATTTATCCGGCCAGACATGGATTACAGCGTGGGACAGAACAACGGACAGGTGAGGGATATGATTTTTTTGTTTTTTTGTTTTATTACAGGAGAATGAGGGCTTTGGTGGAATTAGGCGTTAAGTGAGTTTAACTGTGTTTGTTATTTTTAAAAAAAAATGGAAAAGTGTGTTTTGTTTTATTTTTAATAAAAGACTTTATTCGGGCTGTGTCTTTACTTACCATGTAACTATAGGATTACTAATGAATAGGTGTCTTAATGACGCCTCTCCATTACTAAACCGTGGACTTGATGTCACCTGTCAATACAAAGGTGACATCAACACCACAAATATGAACCCCACTTGCCACCGCTACAGGGCAAGTGGGAAGAGCCGGGCAAAGTGCCAGAATTGGCGCATTTAATAGATGAGTCTTTTCTTGGTGGCTGCGGGCTGCTATTTTTAGGCTGGGGGTCAATATCCATGGCCCCTTACCATTGGACATCGGACATTGGACATCAAATGTTGTTGTCCAATTTGTCCTGAGTACGCTGATACCCTATATGTGGGAGAAAACTACCATATGGGCACACGTCAGGACTCGGAAGGGAAGTAGTGACGTTTTGGAATGCAGACTTTGATGGAATGGTCTGCAGGTGTCATGTTGCGTTTGGAGAGCCTCTGATGTGCCTAAACTGATGAAACTCCACACAAGTGACCCCATTTTGGAAACTAGACCCCCACGGAACTTATCTAGATGTGTGGTGAGCACTTTGAACCCACAAGTGCTTCACAGAAGTTTATAACGCCCGGGCGTGAAAATAAAAAAATCTAATTTTTTTTCACAAAAATGATGTTTTTGCCCCCAATTTTTTTTTTCCTAAGGGTAACAGGAGAAATTGGACCACAAATGTTGTTTTGCAATTTGTCCTGAGTAGGCTGATACCCCATATGTGGGGGTAAAGCACTGTTTGGGTGCATAGCAGAGCTTGGAAGGGAAGGAGCACCGTTTGACTTTTTCAATGCAGAATTGGCTGGAATTGAGATCAGACGCCATGTTGCGTTTGGAGAGAACCTGATGTGCACAAACAGTGGAAACCCCCCAATTCTAACTTCAACCCTAACCCCAACACACACCTAACCCTAATCTCAGCCCTAGCCCTAACCCTAGCCCTAGCCCTAACCCTAATGGGAAAATGGAAATAAATACATTTTTTAAATTTTATTATTTTTCCTTAACTAAGAGGGTGATAATGGAGGGTTTGATTTACTATATATGGCGGATTTTTATTTTTGGCAGTTGTCATACGCTAAAAGACGCTTTTTATTGTAAAAATAGTTTTTGCATCACCACATTTTCAGAGCTATAATTTTTCCATATTTTGACCCACTGAGTCATGTGAGGTCTTATTTTTTGTGGGGCGAGTTGATGTTTTTATTGGTACCATTTTCGGGCACGTGACTTTTTTATCGCTTTTTATTCCGATTTTTGGGACGCAGAATGAACAAAAACCAGCATTTCAAGAATTTCTTTTGGGGGGTGCGTTTACACCGTTCTGAGTGCGGTAAAATTGATAAGGTGGTTTTATTCTTCGGGTCAGTATGATTACAGCGATACGATACCTCATTTATGTCTTTTTTTATCTTTTGGCGCTTTTATGCAATAAAAACAATTTTATATAAAAAATAATTATTTTTGAATCGCTTTATTCTGCAAGCTATAACTTTTTTATTTTTTCACTGATGATGCTGTGTTGTTGCTTGTTTTTTGCGGGACAAGATGACATTTTCAGCGGTACCGTGGCTATTTTTATCCATCTTTTTGATCGCACGTTATTGCACTTTTTGTTTGGCGGTATGATGATAAGGCATTATTTTTTGCTTTGTTTTTTATTTTTATTTTTTAAGGGGTTCGCTAAAGGGGTTAACTAATTGGACAGTTTAATTGGATGGGTCATTATGGACGTGGCGATACTAAATATATGTACTTTTATTGTTTTGTTTTTATTTCCAAAAAAATGAATTTATTATTTTTTAATTTATTTAGCGATTTTTTTAAAAATTATTTTTACACTTTTTTTTTTACTTTATTACAATGTCCCAGGGGGGACAGAACTGTCATGTGACAGATCGCTGATCTGTCACATCACAGATCGCTGTAACAGATCAGTGATCTGTCACAGGCACTGCTGGAGGCTTCCTCATGCCGGCGCTTTGCAGGCATGAGGAAGCCGCCTCCCTGCAGGCCCCTGAAGGTCCCTGCCGCCATTTTGGATCCGGGGACCTGCAGGGAAGGAGGACCCCGCAGCAGAGCTGCACATTGCGCTGCTGCGGGGGTCTCAGGGAAGCACAGAGGGAGCCCTGTTGTGAGCTCATTTTCGGGTTTGCCTCTGGCTTCTGGTGAGGGTTATGGAGCTGGCTGTGCTGACAGAGGAGTAGTGAGTACTCTGTCTGGACTCCCTCTGTTGATGGAGGGAGGTAATGAAGCTGATCTAAATGGCAGAGACCAGCCACCTGAGGAAGAGGACTGTGATTGGACATCAGGAGTTTCTGATTGGATTTAAGGCAGCCGACTCCCTAGTTTCTTGCTGGTGATTTTTCCTGACTGTGGCTCCTGGTTTCCAGTTTGGTTCCTGCCTTCCTAAAGCTAAGTTTTCTCTACTATTGTTCATATGAGTTTTTGTCTGGTTTACTTAGTTTTTGTGTTCAGCCAGCCCTGGCTGGGACTGGGCTGAATCCCCATTTTGTCTCTGATCAGTTGATCTCTTTTGCTCTGTCTTCAGAATATACCTGAGTGCTGATATAGTTATTTGAAGTCTAGCGACTTCAGGGTCTTTTTCTATCAGACATGTTGGACATTCTTTTTGGCAGGGTTTTTTGCGTGATTGCAGACAGCGGCTTTTCTTTCCTGTCCTTTCTAGTTAGCGAGGGCCCCATCGTTTACTCAGCCTATCTTTCTACCTGTGTCTGTGTTTTCATCTTGTTTCACTGACAATACATGTTGGGGGCTGTCTATTGCTTTGGGGTCTGCTCTGGGGCAGTTTAGATTTTCCCTTTCTTTCTTTAGGCTTATTTAGTTCTCCGGCCATGACGAGGCATCTAGGACCACCGTAGGCACGCTCCACGGCTACTGCTAGTTGTTGTGGATAGGATCAGGGGTCTGCAATCCGCTAGTTACCAACCTCTCTGGTTTTCTGGGATTAGCTTGCTTTTTGTTTTTTCCTCCTCGGTGACTCATTCATAACAGAATCACCAGCCATACCGCAGATTCTAGAGTACTCAAAAGCAGGAGAGAATTGTAAAAAAAAAAAAAAAAAAGTGTCAGAATTTTTTTTTTTATATGTATATTTTCTCCTCTTTTTCTCTGGGGCCGTAGGAGGATTCTTTTTTTTTCTTTTTTTCTTTTTCTCCTTGATGGAAATTAAGCAATTGTCTGATCATGTGGAGCAGCTCGCTGCTGAAGTGTGGGGAATTTCCACCTATCTCACTCATTCACATGCTGTTGAACCAAGGATCCCTGTTCCTGATGTGTTTTCTGGGGATAGGTCTAAATTTTTGAATTTTAAGAATAATTGTAAATTATTTCTTGCCTTGAAGCCTAACTCATCGTGGAGCTCTGCGCAGCAGGTTAAAATTGTCATCTCCTTGCTGCGCGGCGATCCCCAGGATTGGGCGTTTTCTTTGACACCTGAAGATCCTGTTTTCACAAATGTGAATGCATTTTTTCAAGCCTTGGGGTTGTTATATGATGAACCCAATGCTATTGATCAAGCTGAGAGAGCCCTATTGGCATAGAAACAGGGTCAGGATCCTGCAGAGTTATACTGTCAGAAATTCCGAAAGTGGGTGGTCCTTACTACATGGAATGATAGTGCATTAGCAGCTCTCTTTCAGAAGGGTTTGTCTGAGACTTTAAAAGATACTATGGTGGGATTTCCTGTTCCTCTGATCTTGACGATTCTATGTCATTAGCCATTCAAGTTGATTGGCGTTTATGTGAATGCAAGACTACAAGGGAGGCGCTGCCACATTTTGAACAAATGTCTGAACCTATGCAATGTGATGGAGTTTTGTCTAGGGCGCAACGTCAGGAGTTTAGAAGGCGTAATAAGCTTTGTTTTTTCTGTGGAAATGCCTCTCATGTTATTTCTGTCTGCCCTAAACGAGAGAAAAGTTTTGCACACACATTTGCTGTGGGTGCTATACAACCTAAGTTTATTTTGGCAATTACTCTGATCTGCTCCTTATCCACATTTTCCACGAAAGCTTTTGTGGATTCAGGAGCGACCTTGAATCTAATGGACTTGGATTTTGCTAAACGTTGTGGTTTTCCTATGACACCTCTGCGGACACCTATTCCTTTGAGGGGTATTGATGCTACTCCTTTGGCGAACAATAAACCTCAGTTTTGGACCCAGGTGATAATGCGGGTCACCCCAGACCACCAAGAAAATTGCAGATTTTTGGTGTTGCATAATTTACATGATACCATTGTTCTGGGTTTTCCCTGGTTGCAAATCCATAATCTTGTTTTTTGAGTTCAGCCATCCCCGGCTGGGGGTGTGCTGGATTCTTTTTCCTTGATCAGTGTTCTCTTTTGCTCTGCTTCCGGAATATTCTGCGTGCTGAAATAGGGTTTGAAGTCTAGTGACTTCAGGGTCCTTTTTGCTTATCAGTTGTGTTGGTAGTATTTTTTGGCAGGGTTTTCTCGGATTGCAGACAGCAGCTTTTCTGTCCTGTCCTTTTTAGTTTGCTCAATCTAGCTTTCTATCTGTGTTAGTGTTTTCATCTTGCTTCACCGTCATTATATGTTGGGGGCTGCCTATTGCTTTGTGGTCTGCTCTGGGGCAGTCAGTTTTTCTCTTTTCTCTCTTTAGGCTTGTGTAGATCTCCGGCTGTGACGAGGTGTCTAGGATCACCGTAGGAACACTCCACGGCTACTGCTAGTTGTGTGATAGGATCAGGGGTCTGCAATCCGCTAGTTTCCAACCTCTCTGATTTTCTGGGCTGGCTTGTGTTTTGTTTTTTTCCTCCTCGGTGACTCAATCATAACAAACTACCCCCTCACCTAGGATGGTAGTAGGCTTGGTCACAATAGGAGAATCAGCAAAGAAACTTCTAGAAAGGACGTCTGCCTTATCATTCTTAATGCCTGGAAGAAAGGAGACCACAAAATCAAAACGCGTAAAAAACAAGGCCCACCTAGCCTGTCTAGGATTCAACCGTTTGGCCGACTCAAGGTAAATCAAATTCTTGAGGTCAGTGAGGACCACATCTTGATGTCTAGCTCCCTCCAACCAATGTCTCCACTTCTCAATGCCCGATTCCCCACATCATAGTTGCGTTCAGATGGGGAGAACTTTCGGGAAAAGGCACAGGGATTCATTTTAGACGTCACCGGATCTTTTTGGGACAAATAAGCTCCTGCACCAATCTCTGAAGCGTCTACCTCCACCTGAAAAGGAAGAGAGACATCAGGTTGCCGCAAAACCGGAGCAGAAGTGAACCTCAGCTTCAGCTCCTGAAAGGCCGAAACAGCCTCTGAAGACCAATTCAGCACATCAGCACCCTTCTTAGTTAAATCAGTCAGTGGTTTAGCAATACCAGAAAAATTAGCTATAAATTTACGATAAAAATTAGCAAAACTCAAAAACTTCTGGAGAGTCTTCAAAGAAGTGGGTTGAACCCAATCATAAATGGCCTGTACCTTGCTGGGTCCATTTCAATAGTTGACGGAGACAAAATAAATCCCAAAAATGAAATCCTCTGTACACCAAAAAGGCACTTCGATCCCTTAACATACAAGGAATTCTCCCTCAAAATCCGGAACACAGTCCGAACATGTTCCACATGAGAATCCCAATCCCTGGAAAAGATCAAAATATCATCCAGATAGATGATCAAAAACTTATCCACAAAGTCCCGGAAAATATAATTCATGAAGGATTGGAAGACAGAAGGGGCAAAAAGGCATCACCAGGTACTCAAAATGTCCCTCCAGAGTATTAAACGCTGTCTTCCATTCATCCCCATGCTTAATGCGAATAAGATTATACGCCCCCCTGAGGTCAAGCTTGGTAAACCAGCAAGCACCTTCAACTCTAGAAAATAAGTCAGAAATCAGGGGTAACGGATACTGATATTTAACAGTAATTTTGTTAAGGGAGCGATAGTCAATACAGGGCCTTAATGAACCATCCTTCTCGGCCACAAAAAAAACCCAGCACCCAAGGGTGAAGAGGATGGTCTAATATGACCCTTCTCCAACGACTCCTTAATATAAGAACGCATAGCCTCATGTTTGGGTACAGATAAACAAAAAAGTCGACCCTTGGGAAATTTACACCCTGGACTCAGCTCAATTGCACAGTCATAACTCCTATGAGGAGGCAAAGACGCAGACTTACTCTCACTAAACACATCATAAAAATCAGCCAAATAGTCAAGAACCTCATGCGACTGGGGAGAGGTGGAGAAAACAGGAGTGTCACTAAGAGCACACCGACAACCCCAACTCACCACAGACACAGATTTCCAATCCAAAACTGGGTTATGGATTTGCAACCAAGGGAACCCCAGCACGATGGTATCATGCAAATTATGCAACACCAAAAATCTGCAATTTCCTTGATGGTCTGGGGTGACCCGCATTACCACCTGGGTCCAAAACTGAGGTTTATTCTTCGCCAAAGGAGTAGCATCAATACCCCTCAAAGGAATAGGCGTCCGCAGGGGTGTCATAGGGAAACCACGTCGTTTAGCAAAATCTAAATCCATTAGGTTCAAGGCCGCTCCTAAATCCACAAAGGCTTTAGCAGAAAATGTGGACAGGGAGCAGATCAGAGTAATTGCCAGAAGAAACATAGGTTGTACACCACCTACAGCAAATGTGTGTGCAAAACGTTTCTCTCGTTTAGGTCAGACAGAAATAATGTGAGAGGCATCTACACAGAAAAAATATCGCTTATTGCGTCTTCTAAACTCCTGACGTTGCGCTCTAGACAAAACTCTATCACATTGCATAGGTTCAGACATTTGTTCAACAGGTGGCAGCGTTTCCCGTATAATTTTACGTTCACGTCAACGCCGATCAACCTGAATGGCTAATGACATAGAATCGTCAAGACCAGAGGGAACAGGAAATCCCACCATAGTATCTTTTACAGTTTCCGACAAACCCTTCCGAAAGAGAGCTGCCAAGGCACCATCATTCCAAGTGGTGAGGACTGCCCACTTTCGGAATTTTTGACAGTACAGTTCTGCAGAATCTTGACCCTGGCTCAATTCCAACAGGGTCTTTTCAGCTTGATCAATAGCATTAGGTTCATCATACAACAACCCCAAGGCCTGAAAAAATGCGTCCACATTAGCTAGAATAGGATCATCTGGTACTAAAGAAAACGCCCAATCCTGGGAATCGCCCCGCAGCAAGGAGATGACAATTTTAACCTGCTGCGCAGAGCTCCCCGATGAGTTAGGCTTCAAGGCAAGAAATAATTTACAATTATTCTTAAAATTCAAAAATTTAGACCGATCCCGAAAAAAATCATCAGGAGTGGGGATTTTTGGTTCAGCAGCGTGTGAATGAGCAAGATAGGAGGAAATTCCTCGCACTTCAGCAGCAAGCTACTCCACACGATCAGACAATTGCTTAAACTCCATCAGAAAAAAAAAAATATTCCTCCTACGGCCTCAGAGAAAAAGAGGAAAAAATATACACACAAAAAAAAAATTCTGACACCTTTTTTTTTTTTTTTTTAAACAATTCCTTCCTGCTTTTGAGCACCCTAGAATCTGCGGTATGGCTGGTGATTCTGTTATGATTGAGTCACCGAGGAGGAAAAAAACAAAACACAAGCTCAGCCCAGAAAATCAGAGAGGTTGGAAACTAGCGGATTGCAGACCCCTGATCCTAGCAGTAGCCGTGGAGTGTTCCTACGGTGATCCTAGACACCTCGTCACAGCCGGAGATCTACACAAGCCTAAAGAGAGAAAAGAGAAAAACTGACTGCCCCAGAGCAGACCCCAAAGCAATAGGCAGCCCCCAACATATAATGATGGTGAAGCAAGATGAAAATACTAACACAGATAGAAAGATAGGTTGAGCAAACGATGGGGCCCAAGCTAACTAAAAAGGACAGGACAGAAAAGCTGCTGTCTGCAATCCGAGAAAACCCTGCCAAAAATACTACCAACACAACTGATAAGCAAAAAGGACCCTGAAGTCACTATATCAGCACTCAGAATATTCTGAAAGCAGAGCAAAAGAGACCACTGATCAAGGAAAAAGAATCCAGCACACCCCCAGCCGGGGATGGCTGAACTCAAAAAACAAGGTAAACAAAACCAAAACTAATAAGTTCAATAGCAGAGCAAAAACTTATCTTTGGGAAGCAAGAATCATACTGGTCTCCAAGAATCCAGCAGAGAAATCACCAGTGACTCAGAAAGGCGTCGGCTGCCTTATATCCAGTCTGTAGTTCCTGTTACCCAGTCACAATCCACCTGATCAGGTGTTTGGTTTCTTTCATCCAAATCATCCTCACTACCTTCCTTCACCAGAAGAGGGAGATCCTCGGACACAAAAGATGAATGAACAGATGAGCTCACAACAGTACCTCCCCCTTGAGGAGGGGTCACCGAACCCTCATCCAAGCCACCAGGCCGATCAGGATGAGCCCGATGAAAAGCACGCACCAATCTTTTGGCATGAATATCAGAGGCAGAGACCCAGGAATTATCCTCCTGACCATAACCCTTCCACTTAACCAAATACTGGAGTCTCCGTCTAGCCAGACGGGAATCCAGTATCTTCTCTTCCTCATATTCCATGTTACCTTCAACCAACACAGGGTCAGGAGGTGCCGCCATAGGAACCACTGGTTCAACAAACCTCTTCAACAAGGACTTATGAAACACATTATCAATCTTAAATGTGACAGGAAGAGCCAACCGAAAAGAGACCGGATTAATAATCTCCAAAATCTTGTAAGGTCCAATAAATCTAGGTTTAAACTTTGGAGAAGCCACTTTCATAGAGATATTCTTTGATGACAACCAGACCATATCACCCACCTTAAACCGGGGACCAATGGTCCTATGCCGGTTAGAAAACCGCAGGGCCTTTTCCTGGGAAAGAGACAACTTATCCACCACTTGGTCCCAAATCTGCTGCATTCTTTCCACCACAGTGTCAACCCCTGGACAGGCAGAAGACTCCACCTGCCCTGAAGAAAATCGAGGATGAAACCCAAAGTTACAGAAAAAGGGTGACATCAAAGTGGCAGAACTAGCTCTATTATTTAAAACAAATTCGACCAAGGGTAAAAATGAGACCCAATCGACCTGATCAGCAGATACAAAACATCTCAAATAAGCCTCCAAAGTCTGGTTTGTTCTCTCCATCTGCCCATTGGTCTGAGGGTGAAATGCAGAGGAGAAGGACAACTGAATTCCCAACTTGGAACAAAAGGTCCTCCAGAATCTAGAGACAAACTGAACTCCTCTGTCCGATACAATGTTCTCAGGAATCCCGTGCAAGCGAACCACCTGTTGCAAAAACAAGGGCACCAACTCTGAGGAAGATGGCAACTTAGGGATTGGTACAAGATGGACCGTCTTAGAGAATCTATCACAAATCACACAGAAAACAGTCATCCTCTGAGAGACAGGCAGATCAGAAAACGAGAACAAGGCTTAGATCGGGAGCAAGTCCCACAGGACTGCACAAAATTTCTGACATCACGAGACAAGGCAGGCCACCAAAAAGACCGACTCACCAAATCTCTAGTACCAAAAATAACTGGATGACCAGCCAACGCGGAGCAATGAACCTCAGACATCACTTTCCTCCTCCACTGGTCAGGAACATACAACCTACCACTGGGACAACGCTCAGGCTTATCCTCCTGAAACTTCTCCAGAGCACGTCTCAAATCGGGCGAGATGCCAGAAAGATCCACCCCCTCACCTAAGATGGTAGCAGGCTGGGTCACAATAGGAGAATCAGCCAAAAAACTCCTAGAGAGGGCATCAGCCTTAACGTTCTTAGTGCCCGGAAGAAAGGAGACCACAAAATCAAAACATGTGAAAAACAAGGCCCACCTGGCCTGTCTCGGATTCAAGCGTTTAGCCGACTCAAGGTAGATCAAATTCTTGTGGTCAGTAAGGACCACAACTTGATGTCTAGCTCCCTCCAACCAATGTCTCCATTCCTCAAATGCCCACTTCATGGCCAACAGTTCTCGATTCCCCACATCATAGTTGCGTTCCAAAGGAGCGAACTTTCGGGAAAAGAAGGCACAGGGGTTCATTTTAGATGTTACAGGATCCTTTTGGGACAAAACAGCTCCTGCACCAGTCTCTGAAGCATCCACCTCCACCTGAAATGGAAGTGAGACATCGGGTTGTCGCAAAACCGGAGAGGAAGTGAACCTCCGCTTCAGCTCCTGAAAAGAAGAAACCGCCTCTGGAGACCAATTCAGCAAATCAGCGCCCTTCTTAGTCAAATCAGTCAATGGTTTGGCAATAACAGAAAAATTGGCTATAAACTTACGATAAAAATTAGCAAACCCCAAAACTTCTGGAGAGCCTTCAAAGAAGTGGGCTGAACCCAATCATAAATGGCCTGTACCTTGGCCGGGTCGATTTCAATAGTTGACGGAGACAAAATAAATCCCAAAAATGAAATCCTCTGTACCCCAAAAAGACATTTCGATCCCTTAACATACAGGGAGTTTTCCCTCAAAATCCGGAACACAGTCCGAACATGTTCCACATGAGAGTCCCAATCCCTGGAAAAGATCAAAATATCATCCAAATAGATGATCAGAAACTTATCCACAAAGTCCCGGAAAATATCATTCATGAAGCACTGGAAGACAGAAGGGGCGTTAGTGAGCCCAGAAGGCATCACCAGGCACTCAAAATGTCCCTCCGGAGTATTAAAGGCTGTCTTTCATTCATTCCCACGCTTAATGCGAATAAGATTATACGCCCCCCTGAGGTCAAGCTTGGTAAACCAGCACCTTCAACTCTAGAAAATAGGTCAGAAATCAGGGGTAACGGATACTGATATTTAACAGTAATTTTGTTAAGGGAGCGATAGTCAATACAGGGCCTTAATGAACCATCCTTCTCGGCCACAAAAAAAACCCCAGCACCCAAGGGTGAAGAGGATGGTCTAATATGACCCTTCTCCAATGACTCCTTAATATAAGAACGCATAGCCTCATGTTCGGGTACAGATAAATTAAAAAGTCGACCCTTGGGAAATTTACACCCCGGACTCAGCTCAATTGCACAGTCATAACTCCTATGAGGAGGCAAAGACGCAGACTTACTCTCACTAAACACATCATAAAAATCAGCCAAATAGTCAGGAACCTCATGCGACTGGGCAGAGGTGGAGAAAACAGGAGTGTCACTAAGAGCACACCGACAACCCCAACTCACCACAGACACAGATTTCCAATCCAAAACTGGATTATGGATTTGCAACCAGGGGAACCCCAGAACGATGGTATCATGCAAATTATGCAACACCAAAAATCTGCAATTTTCTTGATGGACTGGGGCGACCCGCATTACCACCTGGGTCCAAAACTGAGGTTTATTCTTCGCCAACGGAGTAGCATCAATATCCCTCAAAGGAATAGGTGACCCCCAACATATAATGACGGTGAAGCAAGATGAAAACACTAACACAGATAGAAAGATAGGTTGAGCAAACGATGGGGCCCAAGCTAACTAAAAAGGACAGGACAGAAAAGCTGCTGTCTGCAATCCGAGAAAACCCTGCTAAAAATATTACCAACACAACTGATAAGCAAAAAGGACCCTGAAGTCACTAGACCTCAAACCCTATATCAGCACTCAGAATATTCTGAAAGCAAAGCAAAAGAGAACACTGATCAAGGAAAAAGAATCCAGCACACCCCCAGCTGGGGATGGCTGAACTCAGAAAACAAGGAAAACAAAACCAAAACTAATAAGTTCAATAGCAGAGCAAAAACTTATCTTTGGGAAGCAGGAATCAGACTGGTCTCCAAGAATCCAGCAGAGAAATCACCAGCCACTCAGAAGGGCGTCGGCTGCCTTATATCCAGTCTGAAGTTCCCGTTACCCAGTCACAATCCACCTGATCAGGTGTTTGGTTTCTTTCATCCAAATCAGCCTCTCTACCTTCCTTCACCAGAAGAGGGAGATCCTCAGACACAAAAGGTGAATGAACAGATGAGCTCACAACAGGTACCGTTACACTTAACGATGCACCAGCGATCCCGACAACGATATGGATCGCTGGTGCATCGCTAAGTGGTCGCTAGTGAGCTGCCACACAGGCAGATCTCACCAGCGACATCGCTGGGGTCGGGGGTCACTACTTACCTGTCAGACGCGGCGATCCTGACGTCCTCCCGCCCGCGTTCACGCGTTGCTCGTCAGCGCCACAGGAAGCCCAGCAGGAAGCTCCCGACGAGAAATGATCCAGGACCTTCTCGCGCGACCAGCGATAATCAGCGGGGAAGCCGGTCGGAGGTAAGTATCACATGTAGCGATATCGCTAGCAATATCGCTGCTACGTCACAAAATCGGTGACTTTACAGCGATATTGCTAGCGATATCGCAGTGTGTAACGGGGGCTTTAGACTGAATAGCTTGGATCAACAGGGGTCTGGTTGCATATTAGCTAGCTCGTGGAGATGTGAATCCTTTGTTTGAAGCTGACCACGTGTCATGTTACATCTTCACATACTGAAGGGGTTTTTATAATCCCATACCAAATACGATACAGATGATTGACACGGAATTATAACTCCAATATTCTTCACAGTACCGTATTGCTCACCAATAGGGTACTACATCTTCTTGGGTGCACTTACTTGTTATATAAGCCTCCAAAAACTTGTTCCAAATTGATCGGTATCCTATTGCTCACCTATAGGGTATGACATCATCTTGGGTACAGTTCATTGCTATAAAAGCCTCACAAAAATAGTTCAAAATTTATCGGTATTCTAATTCTCACCTATAGTCTATTCCGTGGTCTGGAGTACATTTCATTGCTATATAAGCCTCGAAAAATTTGTTCAGAGTTTATCAATATCAAATTGCTCATCTATAGGGTATTACATCTTCTTGGTTACAGTTTATTGCTATAAAAGCACCCCAAAAATTGTTCAAAATGTTATCATTTTCATATTGTTCATCCCATAGGGTATTCCGTGGTTCAGATAAAATTTTGTTGGTATATAACCCTTAACCCCTTCACTACCAAGAGTGGTTTGCACGTTATCTCCCGGGCCAATTTTTACAATTCTGACCACTGTCCCTTTATGAGGTCATAACTCTGGAACGCTTCCATGGATCCCGGTGATTCTGACATTGTTTTCTCATGACATATTGTACTTCATGTTAGTGGTAAAATTTAATTCAAATAACTAGCGTTTATCTGTGAAAAAAATGGAAATTTGGCAAAAAAATTTAAAATTTTGCAATTTTCCAACTTTGAATTTTTATGCCCTTAAATCACAGAAATACAGCACACAAAAAACTTAATAAGTAACATTTCCTATATGTTTACTTTACATCAGCACAATTTTGGAACCAAAATTTTTTTTGGTTAGGAAATTATAAGGGTTAAAAATTGACAAGCGATTTCTCATTTTTGCAACACCATTTTATTTTTACAGACCACATCACATTTGAAGCCACTTTGCGGGGTCTATATGATAGAAAATACCCAAGCGTGACACCATTCTAAAAACTGAACCCCTTAAGGTGCTCAAAACCACATTCAAGAAGTTTATTAACCCTTTAGGTGCGTCACAGGAATTTTTTGAATATTTTTTAAAAAATGAACATTTAACTTTTTTTCACAAAAAAAAATACTTCAGGTTCAATTTTTTTTATTTTACCAAGGGTAACAGGAGAAATTGGACTGCAAAAGTTATTGTGCAATGTATCCTGAGTACGCTGATACCTGATATGTGGGGGGGAACCACTGTTTCGGCGCATGGCAGAGCTCAGAAGGGAAGGAGCGCCGTTTGACTTTTTCAATCAAAATTGGCTGGAATTCAGATCAGACGCCATGTCGCGTTTGGAGAGCCCCTGATGTACCTAAACAGTGGAAACCCCCCACAAGTGACCCCATTTTGGAAACGAGACCCCCCAAGGAACTTATCTAGATATGTGGTGAGAACTTTGAACCCACAAGGGCTTCACAGAAGTTTATAACGTACAATGGGACAATTACAAAATCATATTTTTTCCACAAAAATGATCTTTTCCCCCCAATTTTTAATTTCCCAAGGGTAACAGGACCCTAAAAGTTATTGTGCAATTTGTCTTGAATACGCTGATACCCCACATGTGGGGTAAACCACTATTTGGGTGCATGGCAGAGCTCAGAAGGGAAGCAGCGCCATTTGACGTTTTTGGCTGGAATTGAGATCGGACACCATGTCTCGTTTGGAAAGCCCCTGATGTACCAAAACAGTGGAAACCCCCCACAAATGACACCATTTTGGAAACTAGACCCCCCAAGGAACTTATCTAGATGTGTGGTGAAAACTTTGAACCCCCCAGTGCTTCACAGAAGTTTATAATGCCTGGGCGTGAAAATAAAAAAATCGTATTTTTTCCACAAACATTATCTTTTAGTCACCAATTTTTTTTATTTTCCCAATGGTACCAGGAGAAATTGGACCCAAAACGTTGTTGTCCAATTTGTCCTGAATACGCTGATGCCTCATGTGTGGGAGAAAACTACTGTATGGGCACACGTCGGGGCTCGGAAGGGAAGTAATGACGTTTTGGAATGCAGACTTTGATGGAATGGTCTGTGGATGTCATGTGCGTTTGGAGAGCCCCTGATGTACCTAAACTATTGAAACTCCCCACAAGTGACCCCATTTTGGAAACTAGACCCCCCACGGAACTTATCTAGATGTGTGGTGAGCACTTTGAACCACCAAGTGATTCACAGAAGTTTATAACGTCTGGGCGAGAAAATAAAAAAATCATTTATTTCCCAATTTTTTATTTTCCTAAGGGTAACAGGAGAAATTGGACCCCAAAAGTTGTTTTGCAATTTGTCCTGAGTAGGCTGATACCCTATATGAGGGGGTAAAACACTGTTTGGGTGCATGGCAGAGCTTGGAAGGGAAGGAGCACCATTTGACTTTTTCAACGCAGAATTGTCCAGAATTGAGATCCGACCCCATGTTGCATTTGGAGAGCACCTGATGTGCCCAAACAGTGGAAACCCCCAATTCTAACTCCAACCCTAACCCCAACACACCCCTAACTCTAATCTCAGCCCTAACTCTAGCCCTAACCCTAGCCCCAACCCTAACCCTAGCCCTAGCCCTAACCCTAATGGGAAAATGGAAATAAATACATTTTCTTTTAATTTTATTATTTTTCGCTAACTAAGGGGGTGATAACGGGGGGTTTGATTTACTATTTATGGCGGGTTTTATATTTGGCAGCTGTCATAGGCTAAAAGACGTTTTTTATTGTAAAAATAGTTTTTGCATCACCACATATTGAGAGCTATAATCTTTCCGTATTTTGACCCACTGAGTCATGTGAGGTTTTATTTTTTGTGGGACGAGTTGACGTTTTTATTGGTATCATTTTCGGGCACGTGACATTTTTGATCGCTTTTTATTCCGATTTTTGGGACGCAGAATGAACAAAAACCAGCGTTTCATGAATTTCTTTTGGGCGGTGCGTTTACACCGTTCCGCGTGCGGTAAAATTGATAAAGCGGTTTTATTCTTCGGGTCAGTACGGTTACAGCTCATTTATGTCGTTTTTTTATGTTTTGCCGGTTTTATGCATTGAAAACTATTTTATATAAAAAATAATTATTTTTGCATCGCTTTATTCTGCGAGCTATAACTTTTTTATTTTTTCGCTGATGACACTGTATTGTGGCTCGTTTTTTGCAGGACAAGATGACGTTTTCAGCGGTACCATGGATATTTATATGCGTCTTTTTGATCACGCGTTATTGCACTTTTTGTTCGGCAGTATGATAATAAATCATTATTTTTTGCTTCATTTTTTATTTTTAATTTTTAAGGGGTTCACTAAAGGGGTTAACTAATGGGACAGTTTTACAGGGCAGATCGTTACGGACGCAGCGATACCAAATATGTGCACTTTTATTGTTTTGGGGGTTTTTTATTTCCAAAAAATGAATTTATTTGGGAATATTTTTTTTTTTTCTAATTTATTTAGCGATTTTTTTTAAATTAATTTTACACTTTTTTTTTTTTTTTAACTTTATTAGGTTGTCCCAGGGGGACATCACAGTCCTGTGATAGATCGCTGATCTGTCACATCACAGATCACTGTGACAGATCAGCAATCTGTCACAGGCATAGATGCAGACTTCCTCATGCCTGCGCTCTGCAGGCACTGAGGAAGTCAACTCCCTACAGGCCCCCCGAAGGTCCCCGTCGCCATCTTGGATCCGAGGACCTGTAGGGAAAGAGACCCCGGCAGCAGCGCTGCACATTGCGCTGCTGTAGGGGGCTCAGGGAAGCACGGAGGGAGCCCCCTCCCTGCCGATGCTTCCCTTTAACCCCCGGTACACCGCGATCGTGTTTGATCGCGGTGTGCAAGGGGTTAACGTGTCGGGGGCGGTCCGTGACCGCCCTTGACACATTGTGCCAGGTGTCAGCTGTGATAATCAGCTGACACCCAGCCTCGATCAGCGGCGCTCACCATGTGAGCGCCGCTGATCTCCCTAGACGTACTATTCCGTCTTTGGGATTTAGGTCCCAGGTCACATGGATGGAATAGTACGTCGAATGTAGGTAAGGGGTTAAAAAACTTGTTGAAAATTTATTGGTATTATATTGCTCACCCTCAGAATATTACATCTTCTTGGCTACATTTCATTACTATCAAGGCCTCAAAAAACTTGCTCAAAAATAATTGGTGTTATATTGCTCAGCCATAGGCTACTCCATGGTCTGGAGTCCATTTTGCTGCTATAAAAGCCTCAAAAAACTTTATCAAAATTTTATTGGTAATATATTGCTCATCCATAGACTATTCCGTGGTCTAGAGTACATTTCGATGGTATATAACCCTCAAAAAAGTCTTTAAAAATTTAGGATGTGTGCACACGTTGCAGATTTGGCGCGTTTTTGTCATGTTTTTTCTGCGCGGATTTGCGACAAAACCTGATGCCAGCAAAGTGAATGAGAATTCTCATGTGTCATGCACATGTTGAGTATTTTTGACTTGCAGATTTGGAGCAGAAAATAATCTGCTGCATGTCAGTTCTCTGTGCTTCACTCCAAACAAAAACACCAAAAACGCATATTTTGCAGCTGTGTATTTCCTGCCAAGACGTGCAGAAATTTTACTCAGCGTGTGCACTTACCCTTATCGGTATTATATTGCTCACTCATAGAATATTCCGTCGTCTGGAGTACATTTCCTTGGTACAGTGAAGGAAATAATTATTTGATCCCTCCCTTGCTGATTTTGTAAGTTTGTCCACTGACAAAGACATGAACAGTCTATAGTTTTAAGGGTAGGTTAATTTTAACATTGAGAGATAGAATATGAAAAATAAAATCCGTAAAATCATATTGTATAAATTATATCATTTTATTTGCATTTTACAGGGAGAAAAAAGTATTTGATCCCCTACCAACCATTAAGGGTTCTGTCTTCTACCTACCAGTTACACGTTCCTAATCAACTACCTTCATTAAAGCCAACTTTCTTACATAGTCACCTTTATAAAAGACTCCTGCCCACAGACTCAAATAATCAGTCAGACGCTAACCTCTACAACACGGGCAAGACCGAAGAGCTTTCTAAGGATGTCAGGGACAAGATCATAGACCTGCACAAAGCTGGAATGGGCTACAAAACCATATGTAAGATGCTTAAAATTATAGACTGTTCATGTCTTTGTCAATGGGCAAACTTACAAAATCAGCGAGGAATCAAATAATTATTTCCTTCACTGTTTATAACCATCAAAAGTGCATAGCCTTTATGTATCTAGAACTGCAAATATGTGTATGGTGCTTTCCTTTATGTCTAATACAGTGTGTATCTGAGTCCATCTGAGTTACTAATTTTTTGCCATTTTTGCTTCCTTCATAAATTCAACTGAAATGTCCTATTTTTTAGTAAAAAAAACTAAAAAATAAATTTTATATTTTGTAATCCTTTTTAAATGTTGCCTTATATACATTTCCTGTAAAATGCAATGTCTCATCAGTTTGGAAGGTTTTATTGTAACTCCTTAAAGTGGAGAACAAGTGTGACACCATTGTTCACAGCAGGGATCTGGGAGTCAGAGATGCTTCCAGGGGTCTTCCCCATGCTGTTCTCCTTCCATTCAGCTCTTTTCCCATCCATTTGAACATTTTCCCTGCCCCTCAGATCTCTTTGCAGGGTCTGCTAGATAAAAGCTCAACTTTCCCACTGACTCCCATTATGCTCGTTACTCGAAAAGAGCATGCGAGTATTAGGAATTGCTTGGTTTGCGCAACGAGCACCGGAGCATTTTAGTGCTCGGTCATCCCTAGTGTTTTTCTTTCGTTGCAGGCCGGATCGGGGGCATATGCACAGCATATTAGTATGCTGTGTATGAGGGCTGGAAAGTGGTGGCTGTATCTTATATGAGGCAAACCTGGTGACAGGTTCCCTTTAAGATAGTCCCATAGGTGGTCAATGGAACTTAGATCTGAACTCATTGTTGGCCACTTCAGAACTCTGCAGCACTTTGGTTCACCCATTTCTGGGTTCTTCTTGAAGTATGTTTGGGGTCATTGTCCTGCTTGAAGAACCATGACCGAGGACGCAAACCCAGATTTCTGACACTGGACACCAAATTGTGACCCCAAATCCTTTAGTAATCTTTAGATTTCTTCATGCCTTGCACACAGTCAAGGCACCCAGTGTCCGTGGCAGCAAAGCAACCCCAAAACATCATTGAACCTCCACCATACATAACTGTAGGTTCTATGTTCTTTTTTTGTAGCTTTCATTCCATTTTCAGTGAACATTTTAATTAGACATTAAAACCATTAAAACATTAGAATATCCGTGCATTGTTGCTGCAGCAGTGGTCGGCGCACGGCTCCACATCGTTAGGGTGATAGGGACCCACTAAGAGGTTTGCCGTGACGTGGCAGTGGGCTTCATACAGTCTGATCAGAATGTTAAACTAAGAACCTCATATTTTTGCCTAGCAGCATAAGATCATTGTATGTTTTTTGGAGGTGTTGTCCATTCTTTTTTTCAGCATAGAACATTAGAATGATGTGCATTACCAAAAAGCTCTATCTTGGTTTCATCTATCCTCATGATGCTTTCCTAGAAGGATTTTGACTTACTCACATTCATTTTGGAAAACTGCAGTCTAGCTTTTTTATGTCTCTGTGTCAGCAGTGGTGTCCTCTTGAGTCACCTGCCATAGCATTTCATTTTGTTCAAATGCCTGCAGGACAGCTTGAATTTCTTTGGAATTTGGGGCTGCTTATCCACTATCTGAACCATCCTGTGTTGCAACCTTTCATCAATTTTTGCTCTGCTGTCCACATCCAGGGAGACTAGCATTAGCTACAGTTCCATGGGTTGTAAACTTCTTGATTATGTTGCGCACCATGGACAAAGGAATATCAAGATCTCTGAAGATGGACTTGTAACCTTGAGATTGTTGATGTTTTTTAAGGCACTTGGAATTATGTTACTCTAAATCAATTATAGTGGCCTACTGAGCATATTTCTGAGACATATACTTCAATACAATTACAATACATATATCTGCTATTTACTCTAAAAAATATATATATATTGCACAGTATATGTTTTCTAAACTTCTGTTAAAAAGTGTTGAAAACTGTAAAGAAGGGGGCTGGAGGGGGAACAGCCTAAAGGAAGCCCCCCATGACTGCAATGGGCAGGTAGGTTTTTGAATTTGTTATGGCCGGGCAATAATGGTTGGCTGTGATGGGCCAGGGGAGGGGTTTGGGGTGGGGGGGGCAGCCTGGTCAGGGAAAAGTGCGGGAAAGCCACACTTCACCAACGAATCTGAAGGAGAGAAGACCCTACCTTAAAGACAGCAACCAGATGGAGACCGTGGAGCAGCTGATGGCCAGAGTTCAAGAGGCCGCCTGGTCCAGGAGGGGAGGATGGCTTCAAACTCAGCTTTCCACCATCCTCAGAGCAACGGACCCTCCAGGGACCAGCCGGCGAGGAAGAAGGACCAGACCCCCCGAAAGGCTGTCACCGGAGGTGACGCGGCGCAGCAGGCGACGGCTGCGGAGCCCCTCCAGGGACCCTGCGGGCGGCGCAGGCACTGGGGTCGCTTCCCCTCCTAGCGCCCGTCCCGGCAGGAATCCGCTCAGCCGGCCTGTGGGTGCTTATAGCCGGAGAGCGGAGGGCGCCCAGGAGCAGGAAGTGAGACCGGATGTGACGTCGGGGGCTGGAGACGTCTCATCGCGGGGCCCAGCAGCGTCCAGCCGGCCCCAGGGAGACGGAGCAGGCCGCGGCAGGTCTGCTGCCACACGTGGGGGACGGCAGCGGGCAGCGACAGGAAGGACGGCGGCTGGTGGAGTGGCGGCAGGTACCCCCAGGGATGCGGACTGCTCCAGGGTGCCTGGCAGTCGGGGTGCCAGATGGAGTGGCGCGACGGGTGGGCGGGGGCAGCGAGGTGACGCCCTGCTTGGCCTCACCATGGCAGGGAGAGCAGAGGGAGCAGCGGGCAGGAGGGGGCAGCGGGACGGCACACCACCTGGCCCCAGCACAGCGCGGACGGCGGAGAGAGCGGCGGGCGGGAGGAGGCAGTTGGAGACCGCCCGACCTGGCCCCAACACAGAAAGGAGGGTGGAGAGAGCGATGGGCACCCCCGACCGGATGCCCGGCAGTCGGCTGGAGTGTCATACGGACCGGTCAGGCTGGTCCGGGTCTAGAGAACGTCGCAGATCCCGTTCGGGCGGGAGTTCAAGGGAGCGTCGGGATTCACGTGCTCGGGTCCCCCCTGGTGACTAGGAGGCCAGGGGCGTGGGCCTTGAGCAGCCAAGCGTGCTTCAGGAGGACGGAAGGCGTCAGGATTCTGGATATCCGGCTGGCGGGGACACAGCACCCACGCAGCTTGGTGAGTATGGCTCTATGTCTTGTTTGTTGCCCGCAGGGGCTGTATTACAAGAGATTGGAGATAGGATGGGAGATGTTAGGGAGCAGGGGGGGCGTAGGGGTCCTACCGGGGCTGAGGTGCCCGGAATGAGGGATATTTTAGATACTATGTCAAAAATATTGAGGAGAATGGAAGGGGGGGTAATTGGAGAAGCAGCTCCATCCCCGGCGGGGGCATGGTTAGCGGGGCGTGGTTCCGTCACTCAGTCAGTAGGTGAGGCGGTTCGCTCTGTGGAAGGTGACGAGGGAGCATCGGCGGGGGTATCTGTCTCGGTGCAGACGGAAACGGATAAGGGGGATAAGATAAAACTGGACGATAGGGCAAAGGGGGAGGTTTATGTGTGTTTTGAGGGGCCTCTGGGTGCCCATTTGAAAAAAGAGGTGAAAGAAAAGATTTGGCGCGACGAGTATGTTGAGATATTTTCCCTGCTTCCGTTAGAAAAATTTAATCTGGATAAGGGAAAAAAAGATGATAGTAAGAAAGAAGAGGAGGAAAAGAGGAGGTGGCGTCTGATTCCACAGACTTTTGTGAATTGGATGCAGGCATTCGCTATTTTGGCGAGTGTCATAGGTGAAAAGTCTCCGGATAATTGTTCTGGCTTGTTCTGTTATTTGGACGCTATTGGGGAGGCGCATCGTATATACGGGGGGCAGGCGTGGCTGCGATATGACGAGCAGTTTAGACAGAGGAAAGCAGTAAGGCCAGAGATAAAGTGAGACCAGAAAGATATCGGGCTGTGGTTGAAGGTGATGGCTCCAGTGAGGTATGGGCAGTCCTTTCACGGGAGCGGGGGCGGTAGTAGTCAGTCGGCAGGTCACGGAAGTGGTGGTCAGGCATCCCAGGGAGGAAGAGAAAAGTCAGGGACGTGCTGACAATTTAATGATGGGCAGTGCAAGTATGGGACCAACTGCAAGTTCAGGCATGCGTGCTCCCACTGTAGCGGTGGCTCCCACGGGGCTTCAAAATGTTTTAAGAAGGGGAAGGGTAAGCCAAACGTGGGTGCCGGTCAAGGGGGAGAGCCCGGTGAGAGTTCAAAAGATGGCCCCCTTTCTAAATAGATACCCATCTAGGGCAGAGGCTAGTGTTCTTTGGCACGGTTTTGTTGAGGGTTTCAGGATTCCGGCTCCCGGCCATGTGGTTCCGCTTTCGTTGAAAAATTTGCGGTCGGCAGTAATGCATGCGGAGGTGGTTGATGCGAAATTGAATAAGGAAGTGGAATTGGGCAGGATGGCGGGACCGTTCCCCGCGGCTCCAGTGGCGGGTTTGGTTGTTTCACCATTGGGGGTAGTGCCAAAGAAGGAGCCGAACAAGTTTCGTTTGATTCAACATTTGTCGTACCCAAAGGGCTTGTCAGTTAATGACGGTATTGACCGAGAGTTGTGCTCAGTGGAGTATACCTCCTTTGATACGGCGATGCATTGGGTGCGTCGTTATGGGTCAGGGGCTTTGTTGGCAAAGACGGACATCGAGTCCGCGTTTCGGTTATTGCCGGTTCATGCAGAAAGCATTCCGCTGTTGGGTTGTTTTTGGGACGGGAATTTTTACCTTGATAGGTGTTTGCCGATGGGTTGTGCAATTTCGTGTTCGTTGTTCGAGATGTTTAGTACTTTTTTGGAGTGGGTGGTAAGGGATGTTGCGGGTGTGGAATCGATCATTCACTATCTGGATGACTTTCTTTTTATTGGTCCCCCGGATTCACCGTTGTGTAGGAATGCGTTAGCAGCCATGGTTTGGATGGCAGAGCATTTTGGGGTCCCGCTTGCATCAGAGAAGACGGAAGGGCCGAAAACCGTTATAAGTTTTTTGGGCATAATCATCGATTCGGAAAGGATGGAGTGTCGTTTGCCAGAGGACAAGTTGTCATTGTTGAAGCAGGAGGTGGATAGGATTGCGAAGTTGCATAAAGTGACCCTGAAGGAGTTGCAATCAGTGTTGGGGCGTTTGAATTTTGCCTGTAGGATCATGCCTATGGGCCGCATTTTTTCTCGTCGCTTGGCAGGTGCGACGGCAGGAGTAAAGGCTCCGCACCATTTTGTTCGTTTGAATAAAGAGCATAGGGCGGACTTGTTGGTTTGGCAGCGTTTTTTGCAGAATTACAATGGTCGGTCACTAATGCAGGAGGAGGCGTTGAGCAATTTTGATTTTGAGATTTATACGGATGCAGCGGGTGGTTCTGGTTACGGCGCCTACTGCAAAGGAAAGTGGAGCGTGGGGTGTTGGCCTCAGGCCTGGCAGTTGCTGGGCCATACAAAAAACTTGGCATTGTTGGAACTGTTTCCTATTGTGGTGGCGGTGTTCGTGTGGGGTCCTATGTTTGCGAACCGGAAAGTGCATTTTCATTGCGACAACGCCAGTGTAGTGGCGGTGATTAATAGCTTGTCGGCCTCTTCTCCCCCAGTGATCAGATTGGTTAGAGTTTTGGTTCTTCGCTGTTTGGAGTTGAATGCAGGGATTTCAGCAGTGCATGTGCCCGGTGTTACGAACTCAATAGCAGACTCTTTGTCTCGTTTTCAGTGGGGGCGTTTTCGAGAGTTGGCACCAGGAGCGGATGTCGCGGGCGTGGAATGCCCTTCTCAGCTGTGGAAGGTGATTTTGGAAGAGCGGGAAGACTAATCCGGGAATCGTTATCGCAGCAAACCTGGTCGGCATACGAATCCTCGTGGCGAGTATGGCAGCGGTGGATGGCAGAATGGGATGGGGTTGATAGCGAGGAGGATAGGATGTTGGCGGTATTGTTTTTGGTTGGGAAGGCGGCTGACAGCGGTTGGTCCGCCGCTAAGGTAAACAAATTTGTGTCGGGCTTGGCTTTCGGTTTCAAGTTACAGGGGATAACGGACGTGACAAAGAATTTTTTGGTAAGACAGGCGTTGAAAGGCTTTCGTAGGGGTAAGAAAGTTTGTGATAAACGAAGACCTATTTCGTTTAATACGTTGGAAAGCTTAGGCAGAGTCCTGGAGGGTATTTGTACTTCAGGATTCGAGTTGGTGCTGTTTAGGTTTGCTTTTTCTTTGGCCTTTTTTGGAGCAATGCGGATTGGTGAGGTGGTGTCATGGAGCAAGGTTTCACCTGGTGGGTTGCAGGCAGAAGATGTGGAATTTTGGTCAGGGGGCATCGTTTTTTGGATCTGGCGTTCAAAAACTGATCAACTGGGTAGGGGCAGAAGGGTAGTTTTGGGGCGCATTGGTGGGGCACTAATGTGCCCAAGTAGTTGTTTGGAATCATATTGGAATGTGTGGGCAGGTAGGACGGGGCCTCTTTTGTGCCATGCGGATGGCACCTATTTGTCTCGCTTCCAGTTCATTGCAGTCTTGAAGAGGGGATTGTTGGAGTTGGGCCTTCCCCAGGACAGGTACGGGTCCCATTCTTTCAGGATCGGAGCGGCAACTGAAGCGGACAGTCTTGGTCTGGGGGCGGAGGCAATCAAAGGAATTGGCGGGTGGCAGTCGGATCGCTACTTACTGTATGTTCGACGTTAATAGTGGTTGTGGCTCCGGTCAAGTAATTTGTTTTCCATAATCTGTTATGTTTTTTCAGGTGGCGACCCCTTGCTTGCCTGGATATTTGGACATTCGTATGTGTATTGGGGTGCGCTGCGAGCTGATGCGAGGCCAGATGGTAGGCAGTTGGGTTTTAGGAGGGGACAGGTTCTGGTTCGGTGGTTGGGTTTTCGTGGTATGGT
Source organism: Dendrobates tinctorius (assembly GCF_039654945.1). Taxonomy (NCBI): domain Eukaryota; kingdom Metazoa; phylum Chordata; class Amphibia; order Anura; family Dendrobatidae; genus Dendrobates; species Dendrobates tinctorius. Next base: position 2,778,505 of record NW_027361693.1, read on the forward strand.
GTGGAGCAGGGTGTTCCTGGAATTTGCCAAGTCCGTCCGCCTGGACCGAGCCCCCGACGTTATCGTCATACATGCTGGAGGTAACGATTTGGGGGTCAGGCCGGTGAGGGACTTAATTAGGGACATACGTTCCGATTTTTTAAGATTGTGGGCATCTTTCCCGGAAGTGTTGACTGTATGGTCGGACGTTGTTCCGTGGAAAAAGTGGAGGCAGGCGAGGTCTTTAAAGGGCATTAACAGGGCAAGGGTCAAATTGAATCGGGCAGTGTCGGGGTTTGTGTCTAGGAATGGGGGCATTAGTGTCAGGCACTTTGAGTTGGAGGCAGGTGTCGGTAATTTTTGGTTGGGTGATGGGGTTCATTTAAATTCTATCGGCATTGACCTGTGGGCATTGGCAATACAAGAGGGGATCGAGAGGGCCTTGGTGGTTTTGGGGCACTCACGAGCCTGAGGTGGTCAGGGCTGTTCGTGGTTGGCGGGGGGTGGGGTTCTTGGAGTTGACGGTGATTGGTCGGGGAAGGAGTTGGATGTAATATTCCCGACAGTTTTAAAAAATGGTATGGGGGATCTGGCTTTTTGGTTATGGGCTCTGGACGGGGTTTTTACCTCGGGAGCTCTGGTGGTGAGTCTCCCGGAACGGGAGTTACGGTGCCCTTGAGCTGGGTTGGACGGCTGAGGGTAACATGGTGGTTTAGTTTTTGGTCTTGGGCCAAAAAGGTTTTATGGCCAGATCTTTTAGCTCCAAGAACCCTCCCCTCATATTATTTGCATTTAATATTTGGATGTTTATTGTTAATGTTTGATTGTTTGTTAATAAATCGGCCGCTGTGGCCATAATTATCCAAAGAAAAAAATGGTAGTCTGTGTTATTTTAAGAATAGGGGATACTAGGAGTCGGGGAGGTTTTTTGGGAGAAGAGAGAAAAACTGGATTCGCCATATGCGGTCATGAAAATGTATTTTCATAAAATACATTGAAGAGTAAAAGTCTATGGGCATTTGGTGAGAAAGCAATAATGTGAACCAGTTTGTGTGTGTGAGTAGTTGGCTGCTGCAGAACTGCTTTGAAGTGGAGTGCATCTTCTATGCAGGATGATGATAGATGTGTGTGTTCCTCCAGCTGTTCCTGTCCTTTTCTTCCACACAGAGTTCTATTGAATACAGCTCTGCCTCTCTCCATCCACCTGTTCAAATTGGTTCATGTGAAGGATCGTTCAGTCCATAGAAACAATGAAAAGCACACCTCATCTAGAAGAGTCCAGTACCAGTATTAGGCTGGGTTCACACTTGCGAGTGCAATGCGAGAAACTCGCAGAGTCTCTCGCCTCAATACCTGGCACTGCCGCCGGCCGTTCGGACTGGAGTGTTCATGCTCCAGTCCTGAGTGTCGGCGGCAGTGCCGGGTATGGAGGCGAGAGACTCGCGTGAGATTCTTGCTTTGCACTTGCAAGTGTGATCCCGGCCTTACTGGCAGGAAGTCTGCAGGACATCCCAGTGTATTACTAGTAGGACAGTTACAGGAGATACAAGTGCCTGTATTAATAGCAGGATGTCTGCAGAAATCCCAGGACGAGTATTACTAGCAGGACATCCCAGTGTATTCTGCAGGTTTCAAATTCATTCAGGAAAAAAACAGTGAAAACAGTGTGTGCATAAGATTTCTCAAGTCTCATAGCTTTTGCTAGTACTGCAAAAAGAAGCTTTTAATTTGGGAAAAAAAGCTGCAAAAAAACCTGCTACATGTGAATGTAGCCTAAATATCTCAAATGAATTCATTGTATAACTGATAGGAATGGAAGCAGAGGGACCACACTAAAAATTAGGTTCTGGTGGGTTTAGTTTTAGGACAGAAGATAAAACTTCGGCATCATGCGTTTTTTCTTCCATTCTAAATACGGAAACATAGTGGAACCCAGATACGCCCCTCTGCTTCCAATCTTATTAGTTATGCAACAGATTCATCTCAAACATTAATTTAATTTGTCTGTTTCTAAAAACGTAAAAGGAAATGTAATGTCAGAATGCAGGGGTGAAGTAGCCAAAGCCAATTGCTGGTCTCTTAACCTGCATTAAACCCTATAAGTATATATGAGTCTGTTGAGTTTAGGGCCGAAGATCAATGGATGGTCCAGGCATTGAGCTCTTTGCATGGATAGTGAAATACGGCTGCCAGCACCTGCCCTACAGCACACCTCCTTTTTTTTTTACCTATCAATGACCCAGGCATTTTTCTGCTTTCGTTTGTTCATTCCCATGTTCTAAGAGCCCTTACTTTTTGTTTTCAGCCATATGAGGGATTGAGAATAAACCTTTCCCAGTTTAGGTCAATTAAGATTACCATAATTATTAATATTTGCCAAATGCCAGAATAATGAGATAGAGAGAGAATGTTTTAAGGCATTTTTATTACTTACTGCAAAGTCAAAAGTTTACATACCCTAAGATTACTATGAATTTAAACAATTCTGGACTGCCCATATGTTGATGTCATGTGTTTGGAAGCTTCTGAAACACCTGAAACACACTGCTTCTTTGTGTAGTCATCATGGGAAAGTCTCAAGAAATCAACCAAGATATCAGGAAGAGAATTGTGGACTAGCGTTGAGAGAATATCTTTGATTCCCCACTTATTTGGCAAGCTATAGCGCTTGCCGAATAAGCTACAGTGGGAACCCGGCCTCCTGGATCGCGCCAGCTGATCGGCGCTGCAGCTGCATGTGTCACGGCTGTGTCACTATCATAATAATAATAAATTTTATTTCTATAGCGCCGACATATTCCGCAGCACTTTACATTTCAGAGGGGACTTGTACAGACGATAGACATTACAGCATAACAATAATCACATAGATCATAACAGATACCAAGAGGAATGAGGGCCCTGCTCGCAAGCTTACAATCTATGAGGAAAAAGGTAGACACGAAAGGTGGGTGGTAACAATTGCCCTGATTGTATGGACCAGCCATAATGTTAAGTGTGTAACAGTACAGACACAGAAGGCTAGTGTATGCATAAAGCATGTGGGAACATGATGCAGGGAACCTGGTTATGGTAAAACTTTTGGCTGTGCCACACAGGGATAGATTAAATTAATGTGTTGAGGCGGTAGGCCAGTCTGAATAAATGTGTTTTCAGGGCACGCTTAAATTTGTGGGAATTGGGGATTATTGAGGATTGTAACCTCAGGTCATCAGCAGAACGGAGGGCACGGGTAGGGTGGTAGACTGAAACGAGGGAGGAAATGTAGGGTGGTGCTGAGCCATGGAGTGCTTTGTGGGTGAGGGTAATAAGTTTGTGCTGGACTCTGGAGTGGATGGGTAACCAGTGTAATGACTGGCACAAGGTAGTGACAGCGGTGTAACGATTGGCGAGGAATATGATCCTGGCTGCAGCATTCAAGACAGACTGGAGGGAGACCGATTAGAAGAGAGTTACAATAGTCGAGACGGGAATGAATAAGAGAAACAGAAAGAGTTTTGGCGGTGTCAAAAGTAAGAAAAGGTCAAATTCTAGAAATGTTTTTGAGGTGCAGATAACAAGAGCGAGCCAGTGATCGGATGTGGGGGGCAAAGGAAAGCTTGGAGTCAAGTATGACCCCAAGACAGCAGCATGTTGCTGGGGAGTAATATTGGAATCACATAAGGAAATGGCAATGTCGGGTATAGGTACATTATCAGCGGGAGGAAACACAAGGCGTTTATTCTTTGACAGGTTCAGTTTCAGATATAGTGAGGACATGATGTTAGACACAGCATTTAGACAATCGCTGGTGTTTTCTAGAAAGGTAGTCGTGATGTCAGGAGAGGAAGCGTATAACTGGGTGTCATCAGCTTAGAGATGATACTGAAAACCAAATCTACTGATTGTTTGACCAATAGGGGAAGTGTACAAAGAGAAGAGGAGGGGGCCTAGGACTTATCCTTGAGGAACCCCAACAGTAAGGGGAAGATGATTGGAAGAGGAACCAGCAAAAGATACAGTAAAGGAGCGGTCAGAGAGATAGGAGGAGAACTAGGAGAGAACGGTGTCCTTGAGGCCAAAGGAATGGAGCATAGTGAGGAGGAGCTGATGATCCACAGTGTCGAATGCTGCAGAGAGATCCAAGAGAATTAGCATGGAGTAATGACCATTTGATTTAGCTATTAGTTGATCATTAGAGACTTTATTGAGGGCAGTTTCAGTGTTACGAGCGGAAACCGGATTGGAGAGGGTCGAGAAAAGAGTTATCAAAGAGATAGCGGATAAGACAGGAGTGGACCAGGCATTCCAGGAGTTTAGAGATGAAGGGAAGATTAGAGACAGATCTATAGTTAGCGGCACAGTTTTGGTCGAGGAATGGTTTTTTTGTTTTTTAAGTAGTGGATGTATGATGGCATGCTTAAATGAGGAGGCAAAGATACCAGAAGAGAGAGAGAGGTTAAAAATTTTAGTTAAGTGAGGGGTGACAGCTGGGAAAAGGGACTGAAGGAGATGTAACGGAAATGGGTCACTGGTGCAAGTGGTTGGGCGAGAATATGCAAGGAGCCTGCTTACTTCTTCTTCTGTGACTGGTTCAAAATCAGAGAGTGAGCTAGATTCAATGGGGGAGGGAGGACAGTGCATGGTATGAGGTGATTGGGAGATAATTTCCTGTCGGATCTGGTCAATTTCTTCTTTGAAGTAATTGGCCAGATCGTCAGCTCGAAGCTCCATGGTTGGGGCCTGTACTCTTGGGTTGAGTAGAGAATGAAAAGTGTCAAAGAGACGTTTAGGGTTATTGGACAGTGAGGTGATGAGGGTGTTGAAATAGGTTTGTTTTGAGAGGTGAAGGGCAGTGTTGTATGTTCTAAGCATAAACTTATAATGGATTAAATCTTTGTGTAAGATTGTCATGGCACATGCATGGAGAGCCCAACAAACAGGCTCTCCATGCATGTGCTGTGACTATGAAACAGCCGTGACACATGCAGCTGCGGGCCTGCTGCACCGATCAGCTGTTCAACCGGCGCGATCCAGGAAGCTGGGTTACCGCTGTAGCTTATTCGGCAAGCGCTATAGGTTGCCGAATAAGTGGGTAACCGAAGATATTCGCTCAACTCTATTGTGGACTTGCAGAAGTCTAGCTCATCCTTGGGTACAATTTCAGGATACCTGAAGGTGCCTTGTTCATCTGTACAAACAATTATGTGCAAGTACAAATAAGATGGGAATCTCCAGCCATCATACTGCTCAGGAAGAAGACGGATTCTATGTTTCAGAGATGAACGTGCTTTCGTCCGACGTTCATATTAACTCAAGGACAAAAGCAAAAGACCTTGTGAAGATGATGGCAGAAGTTGGTAAGATTGTGTCAAAATCCACAGTGAATCGAGTACTGTATCTAAATGGGCTGAAAGGCCACTCTGCCAGGAAGAAGCAAGTACTCCAAAAGAAACATAAAAAAGCTAAATTAATGTTTGCAAATACACACAGGAACAAAGACCTTAATTTTTGGAGACATGTCCCGTGGTCTGATGAAACTAAAATGGAACTTTTTGAGCATAATGACTTTCATTACCTTTGGAGGAAAAAGGGAGAGGCTTGGAAGCCTAAGAACACATGTATATGTACTTTTTTATTTAAGTGTTGAAAAAAAATCCAAAGTTTGTAAAATAAAAAAAAGTTGCCATTTTTCGAGAACCTGTAGTGTCTGCATTTTTCGGGATCTGGGGCTCAGTGAAGGCTTATTTTTTGTGCGCCAACCAGACATTTGTGTTGATACTATTTTGGGGTAGATTCGATATTTTGATTACCTGTTATAGCATTTATTTGCAATGTTGCAGAGACCAAAAAAACATAATTCTGATGTTATTTTTTTTTTCTCATTGCACCGTTTAACAATCAGAGTAATTTAGTTTATATTTTGCTAGATTTAACATTTCTGAAAGCAGTGATACCAAATATATGCAATTTTTATTGTTTCATTTTGATTGGGGCAAAAGGGGGCTGATTTGAACTTTTATACTTTTTTAATTTTTAAAATAATTTTGAAAACATTTTTTTACTTTAACTTGTTTCAACAGGAGACTAGAAGCTGCGATCGTCTGACACAGCAGGGCTTCAGCTACGGGCCGGCATTCATAGGAGGTTCATGGCTCGCCCTCCCAGGGCCGTGGGGTACTTAGTACCGGGCCCGTGGGTTTCAATGGGAGATGTCACGGTAGCTGTGACCCGGTCCGTGGCCCTGGGCGTCCATTGTAAAAGGGAAGATGTTGAACGTGTGGATGATTAAAGTTTATTAGTGAATGATTCGTGACGCCACCTGTGGTGTTCGGCAATGAAGGTGTTAAGCCGACGCTGCAGACAGATCCTCTGGGACAAATGGTGTGGTGCAGCAATGATGTTGTGGCTCTCCACAGGTAGGGCTGTAGTCCCAGGGCAGTGTAGATGAAGAGCTAGTGAGGAGAGTGTAATGGTGCAGTGTCAAGCACAGAGATGTAGCAGTGCTGAGTGGGCTGGCGCAGGAATAAGCGGAGGACACCAGGGCATGTAGTTCCAAAGCTTTACTCACAGTCTGTTGTGCATACAGGTGCCCGCCCCGGTGCTGTGTCCTCCAGGTCAGGGGCTCAGCCAACCTCCAGGCAAGATGAAGTACTCCGTTCCAACACTCCGCCAACATATGCCTTTCCTGAACGTCTCCTTTCTAGCACCTATTTGAAGTACTTGTGGTTGTGTGTTAAACCCAAGTTCCTCCTTTAAGATGTTCCTTTGAACTCTACTTGTACGGCAGACAGCTGTAGCCTGCTTCTGGGACTCCTTGCTACCAAGTCCCGGCTCACTCACGTTGCTGTTGTGCCCCCAAGTCTTGTGTGGGATCAAAGTGGTGACAATTTCTATTCCTCCGGTGTCTGCTGCAGGACCATTAGTATCCATACAACCTCGGGGACCGGACCCCGGCCTTGCGCTTAGAACTTGAGGAAGGGCTCTGCTCTAACCCTAATCCTTAGTTCTCTTCTCCTCCTTACGTTCCGTACAAAACTATCTTTCTTATGGAGAATTAGGCTTTCTGAATATCCCTTTCCTCTGCCAGCAGACCCAGGTCACTGAGGTCTGCTGCAGCACTTCCTTCAATCCAGCCCACTCCGGGGATCTCCTCTCACAGACTGACCTAGTCCTAATAATCTTCCACTCTCTTGTGCAGACTAAGCTCCACCCACCTCCCAACACTCTTCGTGTTCCAAGCAGGGAGCCACCAAAGGTGCTTTGCTACACCACTATGTTGTGTGAGATGCAGGTGTTGGAGTGTGGTCAGGTGTCTCCACCTTACCTGAATGGTGGGGTACCACACCTCAGGAGGAGGTGCAGTACCTCTGTGGCGACTGAACCCTCAGGGGCGCCACAGTCACAATAACAGGCATGGGAGTTTTCTATAGACCTCTAACTTTCATGACAACCCATTGGCACCCTGCGATCATGTGACAGTGGCGCTGATGGGTTGTCAACAAACAGAGATGATGAGCTTCACCAGTCACAGTGGGACATCATACTCACACCAGGGATGCCATAACACCGACATCACAAACACACCAGGGACACCATCACACGGACATCATACTCCCACCAGGGACACCATCACATGGACATCATACATACCAAGGACACCATCACATAGACATGATACACACACCAGGGACACCATCATACAGACATCATACATACAGCAGGGAAGCCATCACACTGACAACACATTCACTCCGAGGACGCAATCACATAAACATCACACCCATATCAGACAAACTATCACACGGATGTCATACACACATCAGGCACACCATCACACATATATCATACACACTTGAGGGATGCAATCACACGGACATAATACATACTAGGGATGCCATCACACAGACATCATGCAAACACCAGGGACAACCTTCATTTGGCCATCATAAACAAACCAGGCACACTATCACATGGACATTATGCACACACCAGGGATGCCATAACATGGACATGATACACATACCAGAGACACCATCACACGTACATGATACACACAGCAGGGACATCATCACACAGACATCACACACAGCAGGGACATCATCAAACGGACATAACACACCTGGGAAGCCATTACATGGACATGATACACACACCACTGTCATTACAAGGATATTACTAATATACCTGGGACGCCATCTCACGGACATCACACACACCATGGACGCCATCACACGGGTATCACACACACCAGGAATGCCATCACACAGACACCACACACACACCAGGGATGCCATCACATGTAAATTACATACACACCAAAGACCAGGGGTGGATTAAGAGTAGCCATGGCCCCGGGCAGTTTAGAAGGCGTGGCCTCCACCTCAGATACCCAATGTATCTCGTAGCATGTCACAAAATCCCCCCAATAGATCATCTGATAGGTCATGTGAGTAACACACAGGTATTCTGGGGCACATCCGTGCACAGAAAATGACAGAGATAGGAGCGCGAATTACGAGCAGCGCAATTTTTTTCTATATATATATGGCACTATAAATAACATAGTGCTATGCAAAATAGAGCAGGGGTGGTAGATTAATTTTACCAAGGGGCCACATGACAGACTGTGATTATTGTGGAGGCCAAACCAATAGACTGAATATTCATATAATATAAAAAAAAATTTTTAATAATTCTGTGACTTAATACTGAGCAGAATTAAGTATGCTGACACCCCCATATATACATTACGACCAATCAAATAGCCCCCTACATACTATATGAGCCCCCACATAGCCCCCTCAATCACCAACCAAATCAATCAACCTATGGGGCTCTTATACATGTAAACCATAACAAAAAACAACCTTAAAAATTCTCTCTTTATTTAGTTAGTTTAAAAACCCAATACATAAAGAGAAAACTGCACATACATTACACAGAAAAACAGTGATATAAAAAAGTACAGAAATGAGGGGAGAGTGGGAATAGTTTTACCCTTCACAATTCCCTTACTGACAGTGGAGGTTGGCACCTTAAGATGAAACTGTATGGTACCCCAGCTTCTCGTTGATGTAGCCCTACCACTACTCTAACTGACCGGTCATCTTCAATAGGTGATCAGATAATATGTAATGAACATATATAAATATATACAATATAGACACTAGTGGGCAGAGGAGTTTTTATATATATATATATATATATATATATATATATATATATATATATATATACTGTATATATAGATCATCAATATTTTTCAACAGTCTGACCAGAAAAAAAACCCTAACAAAGTCCAAGAAGAAACATACAAGTGCTTCTCACAAAATTAGAATATCATCAAAAAGTTAATTTATTTTAGTTCTTCAATACCAAAAGAGAAACTCTTATATTATATGAAGTCATTAGAAACAAAGTGATCTATTTCAAGTGTTTATTTCTTTTTATGTTGATGATTATGGCTTACAGCCAATGAAAACCCAAAAGTCATTAACTCAGTAAATTAGAATAATTAACAAAAAACACCTGCAAAGGCTTCCTAAGCATTTAAAAGGTCCCTTAGTCTGTTTCAGTAGGCTCCACAATCATGGGAAAGACTGCTGACTTGACAGATTTCCAGAAGGCAGTGTCACGACAAAGCTGTCAGGTGACCCTGGACCAGGGGCTCCTTCCCTGTCCCTAAAATTAGAGGGAGCCCTAGCTCACCCTACTCCTTGGGATACTTCTGAAGGTGAAGATGTCGGGGCCTCCACCCTTGCCTTATCTCCTGAGCTAGCTCTCAGTCTGTTCTCTTACCCCACCCAGGGAAGAGGGGTGCTACTGTGCACTGTAGTACACCAACCTGACATGCAAGGCAACACAAACAAGGGTTAACAGAAAACTCCAGGCATACAAAATATTCACTCATTTATAACAGAGGAATGCACCAGGGCGTGGACGTAGGGAATAAATCAAAATAGAGGAGGATAGGGAATTACCACGCATACAAATACAAACCAAGCAACAGTCACAGATAACTCCTATAACTCTCCTTCTCATATGAACACCTTTCCCACCGTTAGCCATGCAGCAAATGCTTGCTCTGACAAGCATTTGTAACAGAGCCCATATTATAAAGGGAAAAGGAGTGGCTAACCAAGCTCAGCTGTGAACACATCGATTCACAACATGGCCGATTAACCCCACTTCAGCTAGAAGAAATAGACATGTTTAAAATGAAGAAGTGCTTCTTCTCAGTGCTGGAGTAGAAGCTGCAGTCATACGGCTCCACACTGTCACGCTAACCACGTGACAGGCAGTCATTGACACACTCCACAAGGAGGGTAAGCCACAAATGGTCATTGCTAAAGAAGCTGGCTGTTCACAGAGTGCTGCATCCAAGAATATAAATGGAAAGTTGTGTGGAAGGAATAAGTGTGGTAGAAGAAGGTGCACAAGCAACATGTATAATCGCAGCCTTGAAAGGATTGTTAATAAAGGCAAAACAAAAATTTGGGGTAGATTCACAAGGAATGGACTGCTGCTGGAGTCATTGCTTCAAGAGCCACCACACACAGACGTATCCAGGACATGGGCTACAAGTGTCGCATTCCTTGTATCAAGCCACCTGTGACCAATAGACAATGCCAAAAGCGTCTTACCTGGGCCAAGGAGAAAAAGAAATGGACTGTTGTTCAGTGGTCCAAGGTGTTGTTTTCAGATAAAAGTAAATTTTGCATTTCATTTTGAAATCAAAGTCCCTGAGTCTGGAGGAAGAGTGGAGAGGCACACAATCCAAATTGCTTGAGGTCTAGTGTGAAGTTTCCACAATCAGTGATGGTTTGGGGACCCATGTCCTCTGTTGGTGTAGGTCCACTGTGTTTTATCAAGACCAAAGTCAGCGCTGCCTTCTACCAGGAAATTTTAGAGAACTTCATGCATCCCTCTGCCGACAAGCTTTTTGGAGATGGAATTTCATTCTCCAGTAGGACTTGGCACCTGTCCACACTGCCAAAAGTATCAATACCGAGTTTAAAAACAACAGTATCACTGTGCCTGATTGGCCAGAAAACTCGCCTGACCTTTACCCCATAGAGCAGGGGTCCTCAAACTTTTTAAACAGGTTGCCAGATCACGGTCCCTCGGACCACTGGAGGGCCGGAATATAGTTTAACCGCTTCCCGACCGCCCATTGTAGATAAACGTTGGCGCTTGCTGGGTTTTGTGCAGCGCCGACGTTTATCTACTGTCGGCGGTTTTGTGCCCCCCGGGACCCCCACATACCTTATAACGCAGGGATCCCGGTGCACAATGCATGCTGGGACCCCCGACGTCATCGAGACCTGATTGGTTCAGGTCCTGATGACGTCAGCATCACAGCAGCCAATGGGAGCGATCGCTGGGAAAGCTGCTTGTTTCCCGGCGATCTCACTCATTGTAACGCGGCTTCTCCTCTGATCTCACACTGACAGCGTTACTGTGTGACTAGATCGCTGCCTGGCACAGCTGATCGCTGCCTGGCACAGCTGTGCCAGGCAGCGATCTTGTCACACAGTAACGCTGCTTCTCCTCTGATCATCTGTCATTGTGAGATCATAGGAGAAGTCGCGTTATTATGTGCCAGGCAGTGATCTTGTCACATAGTAATGCTGCTTCTCCTCTGATCATCTGTCAGTGTGAGATCAGAGGAGAAGTGGCGTTACTATGAGTCAGATCGCAGGGCAGCGATCTTGCCACAAAAAGAAAAAAAAGTAAAGAAAAAAAAAGCAGGTACACAGGTTAGGGCTAGGGTTAGGGCTAGGGTTAGGGTTACGGTTAGGGCTAGGGTTAGGGCTAGGGTTAGGGTTAGGGTTAGGGCTGGGATTAAGGTTATGGGTGTGTTGGTGTTAGGTTTGCGGTTAGGGTTATGGTTAGGGCTGAGATTAGGGTTAGGGGTGTGTTGGGGTTAGGGTTGGAATTAGAATTGGGGGTTTCCACTGTTTAGGTACATCAGGGGCTCTGTAAATGCAATATGACCCCACAGACCATTCCATCAAAGTCTGCATTTCAGAACGTCACTACTTCCCTTCCGAGCCCCACCGTGTGCCCAAACAGTAGTTTTCTCCCACATATGGGGTACCAGCGTACTCAGGACAAATTGGACAACAACTCTTAGGGTCCAATTTCTCCTGTTACCCTTGTGAAAATAAAAATTGGGGGCTAAAAGATCATTTTTGTGGAAAAAAAATGATTTTTTTATTTTCACGCCTCTACATTATAAACTTTACTGAAACACTTGGGGGTTCAAAGTGCTCACCACACATCTAGATAAGTTCCTTGGGGGGTCTAGTTTCCAAAATGGGGTCACTTGTGGGGGGTTTCCACTGTTTAGGTACATCAGGGGCTCTGCAAACGCGACATGACACCCGCAGACCATTCCATCAAAGTCTACATTTCAGAACGTCACTACTTCCCTTCCGAGCCCCACTGTGTGCCCAAACAGTAGTTTTCTCCCACATATAGGGTACCAACTTTCTCAGGACAAATTGGACAACATCTTTTGGGGTCCAATTTCTCCTGTTACCCTTAGGAAAATAAAAATTGGAGGCTAAAAGATCATTTTTGTGGAAAAAAAATGATTTTTTTTATTTTCACGGCTCTACATTATAAACTTTAGTGAAACACTTGGGGGTTCAAAGTGCTCACCACACATCTAGATAAGTCCCTTGGGGGGTCGAATTTCCAAAATGGGGTCACTTGTGGGGGGTTTCCACTGTTTAGGTACATCAGGGGCTGTGCAAACGCGACATGACACCCGCAGACCATTCCATCAAAGTCTGCATTACAGAACATCACTACTTCCCTTCCGAGCCCCACCGTGTGCCCAAAGAGTAGTTTTCTTCCACATATGGGGTACCAGTGTACTCAGAACAAATTGGACAACAACTTTTGGGGTCCAATTTCTCCTGTTACCCTTGTGAAAATAAGAAATTGGGGGCTAAAAGATCATTTTATGGAAAAAAAATGATTTTTTATTTTCATGGCTCTACGTTATAAACTTCTGTGAAGCACTTGGGGGTTCAAAGTGTTCAAGACCCATCTAGATAAGTTCTTTAAGGGGTCTAGTTTCCAAAATGGGGTCACTTGTGGGGGGTTTCCACTGTTTAGGTACATCAGGGGCTCTCCAAATGCGACATGGCATCCGATCTCAATTCCAGCCAATCCTGCATTGAAAAAGTCAAACGGCACTCCCTCCGTTCTGAGCTCTGCCGTGTGCCCAAACACTGGTTTAGCCCCACATACGGGGTATTGGCGTATTCGGGAGAAATTGCACAAAAACTTTTGTGGTTCTTATTCTCTTTTTACACTTGTGAAAATAAAAAAAAAATGGTTTTGAAGAAAAATGTTTGTGAAAAAAAGTTAAATGTTTATTTTTTCCTTCCATATTCCATTCATTCATGTGAAGCACCTGAAGGGATAATAAACTTCTTGAATGTAGTTTTGAGTACATTGAGAGGTGCAGCTTTTAGAATGGTGTCACTTTTGGGTATTTTCTGTCATATTGACCCCCCAAACTCACTTCAAATGTGAGGTGGTCCCTAAAAAAAATGGTGTTGCAAATTTTGTTGTAAAAATGAGAAATCGCTGGTCAACTTTTAACCCTTATAACTTCCTAAAAAAAAAAATTATGTTTCCAAAATTGTGCAGATGTAAAGTAGACATGTGGGAAATGTTATTTAGTAACTATTTTGTGCGATATCACTCTCTGATTTAAGGGCATAAAAATTAAAAGTTTGAAAATTGCAAAATTTTCTAAATTTTCGCCAAATTTTGATTTTTTTAACAAATAAGCGCAGATCATATCTAAAAATTTTTACCACCATCATGAAGTACAATATGTCATGAGAAAACAATGTCAGAATCAGTAAGATCCGTTGAAGCGTTCTAGAGTTATGACCTCATAAAGTGACACTGGTCAGAATTGAAAAAATTGGCCCGGTCACGAAGGCAAAAACAGGCTCGGGTGCGAAGGGGTTAAAAAAAATTAGGACCAAATTCATATGCACACTGCACATATCTTATTTAGAAATAATAAAACAAAATAGGAACAAATACAATATTAAAAATGAAGAAGTAGTTAAATCATCAAACTTACCGATTTTTTTGGGTTCTTCGAATATCCTACACTTCGAGTCAATTTTTTCTCTTTCTTGATATCATTGTTTCCTAGGGATACAAAATTGCTATTAGTAAAATACCAACATATATACAGTGCTACAAAAACAATATACCAGCAATAAAATTTCCCACACAGAGACATACAGACTGCACTGCCCTTCAATGCGGCCTGATCAGCGCCCATCACTGCAGCCTGATCAGTGCCCATCAATGCGGCCTGATCAGTGCCCATCAATGCGGCCTGATCAGTGCCCATTAATGCGGCCTAATCAGTGCCCATCAATGCGGCCTGATCAGCGCCCAGCAATGCGGCCTGATCAACGCCCAGCAATGCGGCCTGATCAGCGCCCAGCAATGCGGCCTGATCAGAGCCCATCAATGCGGCCTGATCAGTGCCCATCGATGCGGCCTGATCAGTGCCCATCGATGCGGCCTGATCAGTGCCCATCAATGCGGCCTGATCAGTGCCCATCGATGCGGCCTGATCAGTGCCCATCGATGCAGCCTCACCAGTGCCCATATTGGTGGAACTCCACTTTTACCACAGGCTCAGACTAGTGTGGTGCAAGAATCCCCAATAGGCAGCATTGGTCCCTAAAAGGCAGGTAAATGTCCCCAATAGGTAGCACAGGTCCCCAATAGGCAGGTAAATGTGCTCAATATGTAGCACAGTTCCCCAATAGGCAGCATAGTTCCCCAATAGGCATCACAGTCCCCAATAGGCATCTCAGTCCCCAATAGGCAGGTACAGGTCCCCAATAGGCAGCACAGGTCCCTAATAGGCAGGTAAATGTCCCCAATAGGTAGCACAGGTCCCCAATAGGCAGCACAGGTTCCCAAAAGGCAGCACAGTTCCCCAATAGGCAGCACAGGTCCCCAATAGGCAGCACAGGTCCCCAATAGGCAGGAAAATGTGCTCAATATGTAGCACAGGTCCCCAATAGGCAGCACAGGTCCCCAATAGGTAGCACAGGTCCCTAATAGGCAGCACAGGTCCCCAATAGGCAGGTACAGGTCCCCAATAGGCAGGTACAGGTCCCCAATAGGCAGCACAGGTCCCCAATAGGTAGCACAGGTCCCTAATAGGCAGGTAAATGTCCCCAACAGGTAGCACAGGTCCCCAAAAGATAGCACAGGTCCCCAATAGGCAGGTAAATGTCCCCAGTAGGTAGCACAGGTCCCAAATAGGCAGGAACATGTCCCCAATACGTAGCACAGGTCCCCAAAAGGTAGCACAGGTCCCCAGTAGGCAGCACAGGTCCCAAATAGGCAGGAACATGTCCCCAATACGTAGCACAGGTCCCCAAAAGGTAGCACAGGTCCCCAGTAGGCAGCACAGGTCCCAAATAGGCAGGAACATGTCCCCAATACATAGCACAGGTCCCCAAAAGGTAGCACAGGTCCCCAGTAGGCAGCACAGGTCCCAAATAGGCAGGAACATGTCCCCAATACGCACTGTAACAGGTCCCCAAAAGGTAGCACAAGTCCCCAATAGGTAGCACAGGTCCCAAATAGGCAGGAACATGTCCCCAATACGTAGCACAGGTCCCCAAAAGGCAGCACAGGTCCCCATTATGCAGCACAGGTCCCCAATAGGACCCGGAGTTAAAAAGAAAAAAAAACAGTACTCACCTATGTCCCCTGCTGCTCTGAAGAGGCGCCCGCTCATCTCCGTCTTCTTCCAGCACAGGCACAGGCGGCGTGACGTCATCAGGCCGCGCAGGCGGCGTGATGATAATCACATCGCCTGTGTGGTCTCTGCTGCATACTGAGGGCCCGTCAGCCCTGTAATCAGTGCAGTTTAATGTCGGCCTGGCCAGGGGCTGGATAAAAGTCCTTCGCGGGCCGCATGTGGCCCGTGGGCCGTAGTTTGAGGACCCATGCCATAGAGAATCTACGGGGTATTGTCAAGAGGAAGATGAGAGACACCAGACAAAACAATGCAGACGAGCTGAAGACTGCTATCAAAACAACTTCCATAACACCTGAGTAGTGCCACAGGCTGATCGCCTCCATGCCACTGCCATTGATGCAGTAATTGATGTGAAAGGAGTCACGACCAAGTGTTGAGTGCATTTACTGAGCATACATTTCAGAAGGCCAACATTTCGGATTTTAAAATCATTTTTTAAACTGATGTTATAAAGTGTTCTAATTTACTGAGAAAAAGACTTTTGGGTTTTCATTGGCTGTAAGCCAAAGCCATCAACATTAACAGAAATAAACACCAGAAATAGATCACTCTGTTTGTAATGACTCTATATAATATGTGTTTCACTTTTTCTATTGAAGAACTGAAATAAATTAACTTTTTGATGATATTTAGTGATGAGCGAGTATACTCATTGCTTGGGTTTTCCCGAGCGTGCTCGGGTGTCCTCCGAGTATTTAGGCGTGCTCGGAGATTTAGTTTGTGTCGACAAGCTGCATGATTTGCGGCTGCTGGACAGGCTGAATACATGTGAGGAATGCCTGTTTGTTAAGGAATCCCAACATGTATTCAGCCTGTCTAGCAGCTGCAAATCATGTATATATGTCGACACAAACTAAATCTCCGAGCACGCCAAAATACTTGGAGGACACCCGAGCATGCTCGGGAAAACCCGAGCAACGAGTATATTCGCTCATCACTAATGATATTCTAATTTTGTGAGAAGCACCTGTATATGATGTCCTTATTAACCCCTTTCTGTCATGTGACGTACTATCCCATCCATGTGCCCTGGGACTTAATTCCCAGGGACGGGATAGTACGTCACAGCGATCTGCGGCGCCCACGTGGTGAGCGCCGATGATCGCGGCCGGGTGTCAGCTGATTATCACAGCTGCTTCGGGTCATTGTCCATTTGGAAGACTCATTTCCGCCCAAACTTTAACTTCCTGGCTGATGTCTTGAGATGTTACTTCAGTATTGCTACATAATCTTTTCTCATGATGCCATCTATTTTGTGAAGTGCATAGCAGCAAAACAACCCCACAAGAAGATGCTGCCACCCCCATGTTTCACAGTTGGGATAGTCATTATGCTCAAAATGTTCAATTCTACTTTCATCAGACCACAGAACATGCCTCCAAAAATTAAGGTCTTTGATCCTGTGTGCATTTGCAAACATTAATCTGGCTTTTTTATGCTTCTTTTGGAGTAATGGCTTCTTCCCGGCAGAGTGGCCTTTCAGCCCATGTAGATACAGTACTCGTTTCACTGTGGATATTGACACAATCTTACCAGCTTCCGCCATCAACTTCACAAGGTCTTTTGCTTTTGTCCTTGGGTTGATATGTATGTAGGGGGTATGATATATTACGTTTGTTTATGCCTTTGCCTTTCTCTTTCGTCCCCGTGCTGTATATTATTAGTGTATGTATATTTGTAATATATGATGGTACATGATTTAGTATATTACCACTATTATACAATGGTACTGCTACACTGTTATGTGTATTACCATGTCTTGCTGAATGTATATATGTGTATATTGTTATACTGTTGTAATGCTGCTATATATAGTGTATATGGTAAGTGCAGTTATTAGATTGGCCACTAGATGGGGCATTATAGTGTACAGAGCTTTCAGCTAGTGAATAGGATAGGAAAGGGTTAACAATAGGAGGGGCTGCTGTGTGGTAAGCTAGGAATGTTCCTTTAGGTAGTCAGAAGGGCGAGGGCACCCAGATAGTCCACATGGGCTCTAGGCCCAAGATGCTACAGCAGTCAATCAACGTTAAAGAAGAGAAACTAGCCATTCAGAGTCTATAGGACAGAAGTATGATGTCAAACAGTAGGATTGCATCAGTTCATAGCTGGAGAAAGGAAGCAGTACGGGAAAGTACAGGGCACAGATTGTTCGACATGTGGCAGATAGTTGCATGGGCTGATGCTCTCAGGACCGGGGCAAAATGGACAAGAGAATCCCCAAGCACAGTGAGTCTGAACAGGGAAAAATGCTGAAGTACCGCCTCAGGCGCTGTTACCCTGTAATGTACTGGAGGATGTGGAATTGAGTACAGGGAAAGAACAGGATGAGAACTGCATGGAACTTGCTGTTAATGTTGTAACTGACAAGAATGTGCTGCCAAGTTAAGTTTCACTTGTTGCATTTGAACTGGACTGTGCCTCAATTCTTGCTAAACCAATTGCAGAGAGGCTTCAGCAACACAGTGGTATCTCTGATGGCGCAGTGAGAGAAGACACAGGTATGCTGGTTTCATGTAAGAGGAGGCCAGGGCTCAGATAACCCTGAGTGTTAGGCGTGGGGTTCCTGCAGCTGCACAGCAGGAATCCAGAGCCTTGCATTCAGCGGTCTCCCATTCTTCACCGACTGCTCAGGAGCCTGCACAGCAATCCCGGTGTCCCAGACGCTCTGCTCAGAAAGCTCTGTGGGTCTGGCTGTTGCTGCCACCTCTGGGCCAGCAATAGCATCACAGGCTGCTCAGCAACAAGCCACTCCAGAGGCTAAGTCCTCCCGTCGCTCTACTGGGCATGCTCACGAGACGATCTCCCATTGGAGATCGGGAGTCACATGCCGAGGTCCTTATCGTGATTTGATTGGTCCATCTCAGGGATCTGGAAGCTTCCGGAAGGTCCGGCTATAAAAGGTTCGCATGGCCGCTCGGCCATGCGCTAGTATAGACTCTAGTGGCTAACTGTGTGAATGATGATGGATGCATGTACCTGCAAATGACTCATTAAGATCCCCTCCCTCTGATATTACGAGTGTGTATAGAGTCAGCGCCAGCCAGTGGCAAGCTACAGCCACAATAGCATCCTCCACAGTGCTAGCGTCCGACAGTGCGCCTGCTACCGGGCATTGTCGATTAGCAGCAGTGTCTGTTGTCGCGCTGCAGTCTGCAGCTCCTCTTGGCGTCCGCAGTAGCGACGCCGCATGCACGGTAGGTCTAGATGGATGCTGACCGTCTGCCTAGGGCCCAGCTCCTGTGACCATATACCGTACATGCACTTCTCTTGACCTGTGACGTTAACAGGCTCAGCCTTTTGTGTTTAGCACTTAGGCGTCTCTGTGAATAAAGAGAGATCGCTCAGCGCACCCGGGTGACGTTCAACCCACGTGCGTTATACCGCCATATTGTACGTCCGCCATTATCTAGCAGCAGTGTTAACACCTTCTGCATGGTGGACCCCGGGCGGCGAACGCACTTTAGGTTATTTAATATTTAGTGCGTTCCGCCGTCCCTAACACTGAGTGCTTGGCCATGACTACAGTCCTGGACCTCCCTTACATTTACATGTTGGACCAAAGCATGTTCATCTCTGGGACACAGTACCCGTCTCCTTCCTGAGCGGTATGATGGCTGTACATTTCCATCTTGTTTGTACTTTCATATAATTGTTTGTTTAGATCAATGAGGCACCTTTAGGTATCTTGAAATTGTACCCAAGGATGAGCCAGACTTGTGCAAGTCCACAGTTATCTTACTGATATCTTGTCTGATTTCTTGAGACTTTCCCATGATGCTACACAAAGAAGCAGTGTGTTTCAAGTGTGCATTAAAATACATCCACAGGTGTGTCTCTAATTAACTCAGATGTTGCCAAAAAATCAGAAGCTTCTAAACATATGACATCTTCATATGGGCAGTCCAGAATTGTTTAAGGGTATAGTAATCTTAGTGTATGTACACTTTTTATTTTGTAACAATAAAAATGTCTTAAAACTTTCTCTCATTATACTGGCATTTGGCAAGTATTAAAAATTATGGTAATCCTAACTGACCTCAAACTGGAAACATTTATTCTGATTTCATGTCAGATATTGGGAAAGACATGCATACTGTATGTGTCTTTTTATATAGAGTATGTAAACTTCTGGTTTCAACTGTATTTATATATGTGGGGGCTCTTACTGTATGTAAGGGGCTGTGTGTGGGCTCATTGTATGTAGGGGGCTATGTGTGGATTCATATTGATTGTAACGGGCTGTGTGTGGATTCATACTGTATGTACGGGGCTGTATGGAGGCTCATATTGAGTATATATACCCTATTTTTCAGACTATAAAACGCACTTTTTTCCTCCAAAAATGTGGAGGAAAATGGGGGGTGCATCTTATAGTCCAGATGTGCCGGCTCTGTCTGTGGTGGGGAGGTGGGGGAGCGGTATTGGAGGAGCAGTGGGTCACAGAGGCAGGAGCCGGGTGCGGCAGCTAACTTCTGTGCCGGCTGCTAAAGAGAAATTAATATTTCTCGCATTCCTGGTATGATTGGCCCCCACCCCCATCCCAGTATGCATGGCCCCTCAGAAAACATTAAAAAAACAAACCGTTACACTTCCCTTCCCGGCTTTCCCTCGTAGCATCTTGTTTTGATGTCAGCAGCTGCTTTATGCTTGTAAGCAGTGCATGGCAGGGACATCATGCACTGCTTGTAAGCCGGAGGGCAGCTGCTGGAATACTCACTGCTCTGCATGCCGTGACCGTGTTCGCGGAGAGCAGTGAGTATTCATTGCTCTTTATTAGCAAGCACAGTGTAAACGGGAGCCTTCCTGCAGCTGCCGGCTGTCATATGTGCTGATACTTAAGATAAATGAATATTCACCGCATTCCACACCCACGAGACACCATGTAGCCTCCTATATATGGTATGAGCCCCCCACATAGCATCCTATTAACATTATGAGCCACTATATAACCTACTATATGCACAGGGGTGAACCTAGCCTATCTGCTGCCTGAAGCGAACAGCAAAATGAGGCCCCCCCCCTCCGCACACAAAGTAAATTTTCATATCTATCCTGCAAAACTGAGTACAATAGTGGACATTTTGATTTAGATAAATAGAAAAAAATGGTGTCCAAACACAGGGATGTCAGTGCCATCACACGCACATACAAGAACAACACGTAAGTATCCAGAACAAGGGTCAATAATGGCAATGGTAGGCCTGGCACAGGGCCGGACTGGGACAAAAAAGCAGCCCTGCCACACAAACCCCACCAGCCCACAAACTATAGCACTCCTCACCCCGATCAGTGAAATTTTGCTATACTTTGTCGTCCCCTCATCACTCTCTTTAAGGAGTTATTTGAAGAGCCACATGTGAATGGCACCACAGTGCGTATGACTGACCACAGCTCCATTTACATGGTGCTCTTCAAAGCTACGTTTCCCAGGATCATGGGGCTCCAGCGGTCAGATCCACAACAAACAGAAAGTCATCCCTTATCCCCACATAATGCTCCACACAGTATTATGGGCCCCATATATTACTGCATACAGTATATTGGGCCCCAAATATTATTTCATACAGCATAATGGGCTCCATATAATACTTCATACAGTATAATGGGCCCAATATATTACTTCATACAGTATAATGGGCCCCATATATTACTTCATACAGTATAATGGGCACCATATATTACTTCATACAGCATAATGGGCACCATATATTACTTCATACAGTATAATGGACACCATATATTATTTCATACAGCATAATGGGCACCATATATTACTTCATACAGCAAAATGGGCCCCATATATTACTTCATACAGTACAATGGGCACCATATATTACTTCATACAGCATAATGGGCACCATATATTACTTCATACAGTGTAATGGGCCCCATATAATTCTTCTACCCAAACCCCGCTGTTCTGGTCTCCTCAGTGTATTCTGATCCTCCGCAGTGCTTGGCACAGGGACATCATTAACTTTACCTATATAATTGTCCACTTGGACTGATAGTAATAGTGATTTGTTTGTACCCTGTTGTCTGGCGCTGGCCCACTTTATGGGAGTGCTCAGGGCATATGATTATATGTGGCACCCCCAGGAGTATGGTCACCACACTGGCTTTGCCTTCCTCCAGGGGAGGGTAATGCCAGGCTTGGAAGCAGTGATGGGTCTCTCCAGCAGTTAACCTAATGCATGCAAAACAGTTCCACTCCGGGCCACCAGGGGGAACTCTGAACCAGGATTGAGGAGCAGAGTACTCTCTAAGGGTCAGGAGAAAGGAGTAGTCAGATTATGTGAGAAGGTCCACATGTGCAGACGTGTGGAGCGGGGTGGAGGTTGAGCTCCGGGAGGAGAGCTCCCTCACTGCTAGAGCGCAAAGACTGGAGCCTGGTCTCCATGGTGGTACAGATACTAACGGTCCTGCCACAAATACCAGAGGAGTAGGAGGCTGTAAATGCCCTGCTCTCACCAAAGACTTGGGACACAACAGCAATTGAATAGAGAGCAAGGAGTCAGGAGAGGAGTCCCCGAGAGAGGCTACAGCTGTCTGTCATACAAGTAAAGTTCTAGGAACATCTGAAGAGAGGCATTTCAGAGTAACTAAGTACTGGAGTGCTTCACACTACAAAGCGCTAGGAAGGAGAATGCACAGCCCTTCTGCTGAGAGAGAATCCTGATCTGCTTCCAGGCTAACCTGCTCCAATACCATCTGTAATCAGGACTCTGGACTGCATATACTCAGTAAAGGTACAGAAACTACAACCGCTGCGTATTGCCTGTTCCCTACGCTTTCGGCACTGCTACATCCCCGTGCCAGCTACATCTACACCGCCCTGGGACTACAGCTCCACCTGTGGGGAGCTTTACCATCTAAGCTGGACATACCATCAGTCCCAGCGAATCTGTATGCAGCGTTGGCCTAACACCATATTTGCCAAACACCACGGGTAGCGTCACGAACTATTCTACCATTAACTACATCTCCCCATTGCTTGGGCGCCCAGGGCCGCGGACCGGGTCACCGCTGCTGTGACACTTCCCCCTGACACCGGCCCAGTACCAAGTACCCCACAGCCCTGGGAGGGCGACCCAAATTTGGCGTCACGAACAGGATTACGGAGCAGGATTACAGGTATCCCCGGGTCCTGTGTGCCATAGACTGTGTTTGTGAACTGTGTGAATTTGGCGCTATTTGCCGCCATTGCCACGCTGCTTGGCGCGCGCGGGAAGAAAGAGGCGGGCCTTCGTGGGTGGAGCCTGCCGCAGAGCGCGAAGAAGCGAAGTGCCGCGCGGGAAGAGAGGACAGCGCGTGAGAGGAGGAGGAGCTGAGGCCTACAGCCCGGAGCGTCGGCCCCGTACAGCGGCCGCTAGTGAGGTCACACAACCCCCGGCCCTGGCTAACGTTAACTGGGGGGGAGAAGATGTCCACGCCAAACGGCGATGCAGCAGCAGGCGCTGCCGCCAACCCCGCGGTACCGCCAGGAGGAGCGCCCGCTGCAGCGGTCCCCATAATGCCGCTATCCATGCCCTACATACCGGGAGCGGCCTGGCTCCCGCAGTACTCGGGTGAGTCACATACCCTGAGTGAATTTAAGGAAAGACTGTGCAGCTTGTTTAAAGTTTACCCTCTGTCTGAAGACCAGAAAGTGAATATCCTGATTGGACAGCTAACGGGTGCAGCGCAGAGAGCAGTGAAAGCCTGGCAGGACACTGATAAAGACACTGTTGCAAAGATCCTGGCCAAGCTGAGAAGCACTTTTGACACACGCACTGCAGCTGAAATTAAGATGCGGTTCTTTGGCTGTAAACAGAGGGCGCAGGACAGTATCAGGGACTATACCCTCAACCTGCAGGAGGCGCTGCGAGCAGTTAAGCAAGTTGACTCTGATAGTGTGAAAGAAGAAGACAAAATGTTAAAGGAGCAGTTCATCGAAGGACTCCTGTCCAGTACCCACAGAGGACAGTTCCGCATCATTACCCTGCAAAACCCTGATTTGAACTTTGCTGAGTTTAAGGACAGGGCTATCCGGGTACTGCAGGAATCCTCTGACAGCCGTCCAGCGCCCCCTAGGCGCCCAGCGATCACCTACCATCAGGAAGCTACATCCTTTCCTTCCATCCCTGTGGAGGCTGATGCCCAGACCCTGGATAAAGATCCAACAGAGGAGCTGCGTCTTCAGGTTCAGGAGCTGACCAAAGGAATGGCTGCACTCACCAGAACCGTGCAGTCCCTGCAGGATTCCTCCAAAGAAAAGGTCCAGCTTGCTTCCAGTCCAGAGGATGTCCCGTGGCTCCGGAGGAGGAGAACCCCGCCACTTCGAGGAAGGAACAACGATCGCTACGACCAGGACAGACGTCCCATCTGTCACCGCTGTTATAAGGCAGGTCATCTTGCAAGGTGCTGTCATTTAAACGAGCAACCCCTGGGGCAGAGGGCCAACCCCCAGGAGTAGGATC
Source organism: Dendrobates tinctorius (assembly GCF_039654945.1). Taxonomy (NCBI): domain Eukaryota; kingdom Metazoa; phylum Chordata; class Amphibia; order Anura; family Dendrobatidae; genus Dendrobates; species Dendrobates tinctorius. The sequence goes on from NW_027361693.1 coordinate 2,802,760, forward strand.
ACCAGGCCCAAGGAACTGGAGAGCCAAGTATGTGGGAGGGAGACCGATCCTTCCTGTGGTGATTGACGGCATCCCCATGAACGCTTTGCTGGACACTGGCTCCCAGGTGACCACTATGCCGTATATTTTGTACAAGAGGTACTGGGCTGATTTTGAACTCACCCGTGGCCCCACTGATGAACTAACTGTAGCTGCTAGTAATGGTCATACCTTGCCGCAGATTGGATGCAAGGAAATTTATGTTAAAGTGGGGCGGGTGGAGCTAAAATCACAAGGTCTGATAGTTGTTTGTTATGAATGAGTCACCGTAGGAGGCAAAAACAGAAATACTAGCTAAGTCCAGAAAACCAGAGAAGTTGGCAGCTATCGGATTGCAGACCCCTGAACCTATCAACAACAACTAGCAGTAGCCGTGGGGGGTTCCTACAGTGCCCTAGACCCCTCGATCACAGCCGGAGAACTAAATAGCCTAAAGACAGAAAGGGAAATCTAAACTGCCCCAGAGCAGACCCCAAAGCAATAGGCAGCCCCCAACATATAATGACGGTGAAGCAAGATGAAAAAACACTCACACAGATAGAAAGATAGGCTGAGCAAATGATGGGGCCAAAGCTAACTAAATAGGACAGGATAGAAAAGCTGCTGTCTGCAATCCGCCAAAAACCCTATCAAAACAAGAGCCAACAGACTGATAGGGAAAAAAGCCCTGAAGACGCTAGGCTTCAAAAAGACTATATCAGTACTCAGGTATTTTCTGAAGACAGAGCAAAAAGGAATTCAGCTCACCCCAGCAGGGAATGGCAGAAATCCAGAAAAACAAGGCAAAACAAAACCAAAACACAAATGCAAAAAGCAGAGCAGAAAACTTAGCTTTTGAGGAGCAGGAATCAGACTGGTCTCCTAGAATCCCTCAGAGAAATCACCCGCAAGGCAGAAGGGCGTCAGCTGCCTTATATCCAGTTAGCAATTCCAGTCACCCAGTCATCATCATTCTGCTCAGGTGCTTGGCAATCAGCCTCACTACCTTCCTTCACCAGAAGAGGGAGTTCATCAGACCTCAATGGTGAAGGGGAAAATGAACTCACAACAGTTGTTGATATTGACCGACGTGAATGTAATCCCATGATGACTCTTGGTACAAATGTAATTGAAAACTGTCCGAGGTTATTGTCTTGTTACAACAGGTGGCTGAGACTGCTGGTTCCGGTGAACAACGAGTCCTGCAGAAGGAGATCCGAGCCCTGATGCAAAGGCAACAGGTAGAACTCTCTGGCGGAGAGATTGGCAGCGTCAGAGTGAGTTATGCTTTTCCCATTGTAATACCCCACAGATGTGAAATGTTGGTTTGGTGTTGGGCTGCCATAGGACTCAGAGGGCAGGAATACCAGGCATTGGTAGAGCCAGTATATTCAGATAGCAGGCCCACTGGTTTGACAGTCAGAGGGGTGGTTGATGTACGAAAGGGGAGAGTACCTGTACGCCTTCTGAATTGTGGGGAGGAGGAAGCCACAATACCTCGGTACGCTACAGTTGCTAAACTGCTCACTGTTAATAACAACTCATTGCAGGCAACAGAGCCTTTGGTCTCATCCGATCCGATGGAGGACAATGGCCCTGTGAAGCAGCTAGAAGAGTGGTGCCAGCAACTGCAGGTGGGAACTGACTCTACACCTTCATACCAGAGAAATGGGGTTTACAGAGTGACACAAGAGTATGAGCGTGTATTCAGCAAACACACACTAGATTTTGGGCAGGCAAAAGGGGTGCAACATCATATCCCCACTGGAGACCATCCACCCATAAAGGAGAGGTACAGACCTATACCCCCAACACAGTACCAATGTGCTAAGAGTATGTTGAAAGAGATGAAGGAAGCCGGGGTCATTAGGGACAGTTGTAGCCCATGGGCAGCTCCAATAGTGTTTGTAAAGAAAAAGGATGGTACTATGAGAATGTGTGTTGATTACAGGAAAATTAACAGTATCACACATAAAGATGCCTACCCATTGCCTAGAATTGAAGAGTCATTAGCTGCACTTAAAACTGCTAACTACTTTTCCACCTTGGATCTCACCAGTGGGTATTGGCAGGTTCCCGTGGCAGAGACAGACAAGGAGAAAACCGCATTTACCACTCCAATGGGTCTCTGTGAGTTCAATTATATGCCATTTGGACTCTGCACTGCTCCAGGAACATTTCAGTGGCTGATGGAGTGTTGCCTGGGACACATGAACTTTGAAACAGTCCTGTTGTACTTGGATGATGTCATCATTTTCTCCAAGACCTATGAAGAGCATCTGGAACACCTGGCCGAAGTGTTTGGAGCTTTGTCCAATTTTGGCCTGAAAGTGAAGCCTTCAAAATGCCACCTCCTGAAGCCTAAGGTACAGTACCTCGGTCATTTGGTCAGTGCACAAGGTGTGGCACCAGATCCTGACAAGGTCACGGTCATCCGGGACTGGATGAAGCCCAGCAACCTCCATGAGGTACGCCAATTCCTTGGACTGGTAGGCTACTACCGGAGATTCATCAAAGGCTTTACTGAAATAGCCACCCCAATGCAAAACCTTCTGGTGGGGCAGTCCAAGAAAGGAAAGCAGAAGAATTCCACATTTGAATGAACTGAAGAGTTGGAGAGGTCTTTCACCAGATTGAAGATGGCTCTCACAGGTGACGAAGTTCTGGCCTACCCCGATTATGACAAACCCTTTGTGCTGTACACGGATGCCAGCAACGTGGGATTAGGAGCAGTACTGTCGCAGGTACAGAATGGAAAAGAGAGAGTGCTCTCCTACGCCAGCAGGAAGCTGTGTCTCACTGAAAGGAACCCTGATAATTACAGTTCTTTCAAGCTGGAGTTCCTTGCCATAGTCTGGGCTAGCATTACCTAGCTTCGGCTTAATTTACAATCTTCACGGACAACATGTCAAGGGAGTTTCAGTCTTCCAATTAGAAATCGTCCAGACCTGAATAAGTAAGATGCTTCTTTATTGGACATGCCGGCATGGAGAGAGAATGACGGCCACACCAGGTGTGGGCCGTCCTCTGTCTAACTCAATACATATTCTTAAGAGTTTAAATAGCAAAACCCAAAGGGTGTTGAAACATATTGTGTTTGCAGAATAGTAAATACAATTTGCTTAGCATTGGGCTATCCTTATCTCTGTTACCAGAGAAGCAAAGGTATGACTTTTATTTTGTACGTTAGATAAGTTTTGCAACCTAAGCACTACACCCATGTATTACATCAGCTGGAAAGAGTTTCAAAGTCTTAAGCAAAAATAAATGGCATATATGCAGTCATGTGCATAGATACATACACACATACATACATACATATATATACACATACACACACTCATACATACATACACGCATGGGTATATATATACATATATATATATACACATACACCCATGCACACAAAAGAAAGGACTTTATTACAATTATTATAACATTCCCTCATCTTGTAATAAAATCATCTATCTGTACACATTGGAGACAGATTTCTTTTTGTCAGATTTCACAGAAGATCTTCATATAATCTAGAGGGAGAGTAATATGCTCAGTATATTTATTATTAAGTCCAAAAATTTTCATTCTTTCGTTGGATTCCAAGGTCTCCATTCCTTGATGCATAGTTTTTGTTATGGCAGAGTCAATCAGTCTGTGAACAAGTCCTCTAATGCATAGAATAGCACAGCATCCACAAACAATCAGAACTCCGGCCACGATGGTAAGAGATGTCAGCGCAGAAGTGAATACTCCGAACCATTTCCCAAACCATCCTTCAGTCCAGGAATATGTCGTCATATCCAGAGTTCTCAGCTAATTCATTAGACAGGGCAGTCAGTCCATCAAGAGCTTTGGAGATACTTCCATCAGGATCTGTATCAGGGATAAAGGGTGCAACAAAAATCCTCCAAACATTTTATATACACCTCCCTTTTCTGCTAAGAACTTGTCTAATGCCATCCTATTCTACCAAGCCATGAGAGGAGTTGGTCCTAATTGCTCAGCTGTCCCTTTAACTGCATCTCGGGTATAATTCACAAATCTCTGCTGGTTCTAGTATAAGTGGTTTATCCAATCTACATTCATTTTTATAATCACCCACCAAATTATGGATTCCCACCCGGCTGCTACATGGTTCCTAGCCTTGTACTCATTGGTCACTCCCCTGGGAACTCCAATGTCATCTATGTAGATACTAGAATCGAAGGATCCTTGCAGAGTTTCACACTTCTGTCTCTTCCACTACGTACCTTTGGCCATATCCCTGTTGACAACAGGTGGAACGGCATGATTGGCTGGACCACCGCACAATCCCCTCGGGAACCATGTGGTAGTCTCGCTCTTATGCTTTTATCACCGCATAACCACCATATATCCGCTCTCAGGGTAGTGTGGTCTGACCATATGGCTGAGTACTTGGCCCTGTGGGAGACAATGATCCATTCTCTACAAGAGTCACCTTGGAGCTCTCCGAAGTCGTGCCCATGCCCTAGAAGACTAAAACAAGTATAGTTACCAGGATTAGCAATCACCTGTGGTGGGATATCCGGTTTCTCAAGTGGAAGATATAAAAATAACATTTTACATTTTACATTCATTTTCTGAGCAGACATAAGTTTTACTATATAACTTAATTTTTTAAACCTTTTTGCAATGTAGTTAAGCCATTCTAACCTTTCATTCTTCTCACAGCCTCTCTCTAGAGCTAGTTTATCTTCGTAAGTTAGACAATCCAACTATGAACCCTATGGACTCTGTTAGAGTTAATTTCTGACATACCTTCCTTGGGTCTATGTATGCTATTATTCTGAACTTCCATGTAGAAATGTCCTATTGGGTCTGATTCTGACATATCAGCTCTTCTAACCTTTGATCCCTCATCTTAGGGTTTTTTTAAAAGTTCTCAGTAGCTGATTACAATTATTCTTATTTGTGTAAGGGGATCTCCTTTTTCCTAATGGAGAATCAGGCTTTAAATCTATGTAGCCATAAGGCTTATACCTATAGTCTCGGGCTACAATTGTCCACGCTGCTTTACTCCAGTCACACACATCCATCCCCTCTGCTATTAGAGCTCATAACACAAACATACTTATCAGACTCTGCTAGTTTCACAGCATGTTCCCTGTCTCTGTATCATTTATACAACAGACAGAAATCCACTAACATGGCGGCCTCCTGCCCGATTTCAAAAGTAAGATTCAAAGTCTTAAATCTGAAACCATTCCACCGCCCTGGACTTTCCTCTCCTGCTGGGCCTATTACCCTGCAATCTCCCATCACTATGGTCACGAAGACTATACATGTGACTAACCCTGATGTACACATCCTAGATCTGACCGTCTTGTCCGGGTAGGGGGATGAATGGGAGACTTCACCAGTTTGAGACAAGCTTTCCCTTGTGGAAAACCTCCCTTTGTAGCTGGACTTTTACAAGCAAGTCAGATCCTACTCTGTCCCTACCTGTCTGACAAGTTTACAGTATATGAGATGGATCCAAGAGTCTTGACCGCAGTAGGAGAAGTCCACAGGACTTGGTAAGGACCTTCCCACTTAGGATGGTGCTGGTGTCTCTTCTTTATCACCTTCACAAGGACCCAGTCTGCAGGTTTCACGATCTCAGGTTTTGTTAGTGGGTTTTCCTGGAACAAAACTACGAGTAGAAACTTCTTTGTGAGTTAATATCTTAGCCATATATTCTGCTAATGTACAATCAACTTCCTCATCTATCCTTCTAAAGGATTTTAGCTGAGGTAACAGAAAAGATCTCCCATATATGACTTCAAAGGCTGTCAGCACTACCGATGTCGGTGACATACATATTTAGTACAACCCATAGGAGACAGTACAACCAATTTTTCCTGTTTCCTGCATGGTCTTTGTCAACCTATTTTTCAAGATCCCACTGTGTCTCCCAACCAGTCCGACTGACAGGCACAGCGGTTTCCCAACTCAATTGACAATGTTTTAGGTAATAATAACATTACTTAGTTTACTATATATTTTCTGGAACCCCAAATCTGGGTACAATTTCCTTTAGAAGGGCCTTCAGCACCATTAATGCATCAGGGTGGACAGCTTCAATCCACCTGCTGAAAGCATCCATAATAACAAGGCCGGACTTTTTCCCTCACACTTGTTCAATAAAATCCATACAAATGTGTTGGAATAAGTATTCAGGATGAGGACATTGTCCTCTCTCTGGTCTCAGGTTCCCTTAGGAATTATTTTTGCACAAGTAATGCAGATTAAGCAAAAATTTTTAATAGTTAGTAAAGCCATACACCATAAATACGTAAGATATGACCTCTACCATCCCTCCTGTTGAGACATAGCTTATGCCATGGCTCAATACTGTGACATATCTTAGGAGGTCACTGGGCAGTTCATACATATAGGGCATCTTTAAAATAATAACCCCTTTAGTTACCATTTTTTTTTTTCTTTTTTTCTTTTAAATGCCAATTAGCATGTTATCCACATATAAGAGCATCTGGCCACCTTCTGGTGACACACATTGAGCTAGGTTAGCCGATTTTACCTGGAAAACAATATTAGGTGATTCACAGTACCCTTGTGGGATTCCGGTGAATGTATACCTGCTCCCCTTATATATGAATACAAACCAAACCTTGCCATCTGGATGTACCAGGATGCTGAAGAAGACATTACTGACATCACTGTAAAGACCTTATGTTCCGGCCTCCAGCCATTCAGCAGAGTATGGGGGTCTGGCACTGTGGGGGCTCTTGGAATCACAGCCTCGTTTACAGATGGGGGCGCCCTCCCTACTGGAAACAAGGCCGCGTTACAAGGTGAGCTGGACAGGGTATAATCACCTCTTTCATCAATCCCACATCTGCAGGTCATGAGGACCACAAAGATTCTGGGTATGTGGTCAATTCTTCCTCTAATTCTAAGAAAGGATCAGCATTTCTCACTCGTTCCCCTGCCTCGCTGCAGGTGGACACTGGGTTTAGAAATGGTGTTCCACTTTAGTACTTGTGACCATACCTGCAGTCTGGCATTGTAAAATGAGCCATCACCCAAATCCTCCCATTGTTACTTTCCTTACACTCTTCAACAAAATCACCAAGGAATTTCCATGATCTACCTTTACATCTGGAGAGGGAAATATGTGGCACAGTGCCTCTAAAAAGCAAAAACAACAATTTAATTTGTCCTGAAAGATTACAACTGACGGCACAGTTCCCTTTATAATTCCAGCAAAGAACAATCTAGAGCATGGAAATTCCAATATTTTACATCAGGACCCCTGAAATACCTGTAGTACATGGTGCTGTGTATTTCTTCAGGTGTGTGAACATCTACATGTGTATACCTTTATATATTGCTTCCTTGATGAAGGACTCAGTAATAAAGGATGGTCCTACAGTTATTAGATCTAGACTGTAATAATATCTAGATACTCCATACCACTGGAGCACCATTGTCTCAGCCATGGATTTCACCTATAGTCCGGCAGCAGTAGGAATTATTCCCAGGCTCAGGGCTTGCATCATATCCCTCCCACACAGCTGATAATATAATTTGTGTAATTTCACTTTTACCTGTGCCGAGGGACCGGTGTCTCCACAGGCGTAGACAATGGCTCTCTGTGTCTTACCACTTGCTCCTTTTACCACTATGCAGGCAGCAGACAGTCCAATAGTCGGTATCTCTTCTGGATGTACTAAGGTTCTAGTGGCTCCTGAATCAACAAGAAAAGTGACCTCATGGCTTCCCACAAGGAGAGTTACTTCTGGAAATACAGTGTTCTGGATATACATTTCTATTTAATCTAAGTTAAATATTACTTCAGGAATCTTACTTTTTTCCTCTGGCAAAAAGGGATCTGATATTTGTGATGTGATGTTGTTTTTATCAGTTGCATTTAGTCATTGGTTTTGTATATTTGGGGCGTATTGTCTATCTGGGCATTGTCGGATAAGGTTTCCAGTTTTCCCACAATGCCAACAAGATAGTCTGTCTCCTACTCTCTTACCTCTCCCCCTTCCTCTACCCCTGTGTCCTTGTCCTTTATTTGGATCTTTTTGGGCAAAGAAGATCTCACACCTATCATCAGCTAAAAATAACTGACCCTTTTTAGCTTCTTTCTTGTCTTTGAAGTACAGTGCTGCATGCCTGACGTAATCTAAAACTTCAGTCAGTCGGGCTGTCCTGTGTGTAACCATGTGTTTGGTAATATACCCACTTATTTGGGACTGACAACCCTTTAAGAAGGCGTTTTTTAATTGCTGTTCATAGGGGGTATCATTCATCATATTAGCAGGTGGGACAATGCCACTATGGATGTCAAATACCTCTTTAATTCTGTGATAATATCTATCGACATCCTCATCATCCTGCTGTATAGTCCTATTAATTTCTGTCTAATTTGCTGTACCTGTGTACCTTGTCCTTACTCTATCCATTAAGTTCCCCATGTTCACAGCTTATCTTACAATCTCAAAAACTGTTAGTTTAGATTTTATAGTACCTTCTACTGGTTATTCAAGATGAAAGGGACATCTGAATGTTCTATTTTCAAAGACACACAATTTTACACTCTATATGGTGCAAAAGTTAGGCTTATCAATCTATAAGCAAAAAGAACACATTGCACATTTTATCTGAAGACTGTTCTCTCTGGGTACCTGATGAAAAAGGACTATATCCAGTTTCATTCAAAAGACACCTCCTTTGTACAATCTTAATAACTTTCTAGCCTTCAGATGAAATGGTCAATAACAATCCTGCCTTTCAATGAGGATAAGATCATAAAATATATATCTATGGGATAAAGTCCCATAATGATGTTACATAAAATTCTTACACACAAAAAGACAAACAAGATGAGGACTATACACAATATAAACCCTGGAGCACAATGGATTTCTACCCACTTTTAAGAAGTTTGACAAATATCAGTGGAATTCATAAGTCAACAAGAAGATAAAAAACCAATAGCAACAATTCAATTACTGCTCCTAATATGCAGGATCTAAATAATCCTCACTGATTACACTACAGTATGTCCGAGATATTTACCAGCTTGTATCTCTATATCCTGCCACCTCTGTCCAATGAAGACCTGTAAGTGGCGAGTGTGACAACACAGTGTGACAAACGTGAACGGTCCCCAAGGAATGGGGTCACGATGATAAATGTGGTCACTGATCTGAACGAGATAAATATGCTCACAGGGACTTCTGACCAGTGTAACAGTACAAACACACATCGTACAACAATCTTCACAGTTAGAGAATGGACAGACACACGTACACAGAGACATAAGACAGGAGAGTAAAGTTCCCTCGTACTCCTATTCCTGAAGTGCTGAGATAAAGTCCAATGACACCGCCTCTTTATATCCAGAGACGTTCCCGTTCTTAATATCAGGTATTCAGAGCACCACCGGCGCGGACTCTACTAACTCCTCAGTGATCGTGATAAGGTCCCATTTGACCGCCACAAATCTGACTTTGTGTCCACTTTTTAAACGAGGAGGGTTCAGTCACTCTGTGTTATTAAAAGAAAAACACATAACAAAACAACATCTCCCGGTACTTTCCTGCACGCAACCTCCGATCCTCACAAGATCTCCTTCTCTACTCCCCTCTTATCTCCTCTTCCCACAATCGCATACAAGATTTCTCTCGCGCATCACCCCTACTCTGGAACTCTCTACCACAACATATCAGACTCTCACCTACCATCGAAACCTTCAAAAAGAGCCTGAAGACCCACCTCTTCCGACAAGCCTATAACCTGCAGTAACCACCGATCGACCAAACCGCTGCACGACCAGCTCTACCCTCGCCTACTGTATTATCACCCATCCCTTGAAGATTGTGAGCCCTCGCGGGCAGGGTCCTCTCTCCTCCTGTACCAGTTATGACTTGTATTGTTTAAGATTATTGTACTTGTTTTTATGTATACCCCCCTCACATGTAAAGCGCCATGGAATAAATGGCGCTATAACAATAAATAATAATAAATAATAATAATAATAACATAGAATATTTTCTATGGGAATCAGGTGTCGTGTACCTAGGTGATTTATACCACTATAATAACCTATGATTTGTCTCCAGTCCACAGATGACTGTTGACCACGCCTACTGGACTCCCTAATACAGTCAGGATTTTATATTGCAATCCTCATACATTCACTCAAGATAACATTCAAGGAGTCTCATGTGTAACATAAAACATATATTTATGGCGTTTTAGTTCTATGTAGTTTTAAACGACAGACAAAACAGCACACTTAACAGAAAACAACATTCAACAAAGTACAGAAGACAAAACAGAATACCGGCAAAAATTCATCTTATACTGGGTTCTATTTTAGGTTAATCCAGCGGATTCCTTAATCCGACGAGAATCTCCCTCGATTCTCCCATCTAGATCAATTTAACGTGCACACGGAGTTTTTTATTCCACAGTAACCTTCTCACACTGGCTTTGTACCCATTCTACAGAATATCTTACAAGAACTAACAAACCCCATACACTATGGAGCTTTGCAACTTACAGGAGTTATTATAACCCCAATTGCATGTAAACAACTTCCAACTTACAAGAGCCTCTCACAAACCCCAATTGGAAAAGTCTACAATCACAGTTCCCATTCAATTCCTAGAATAACATTCATACTGGATTAACAAGGTTACCGAATATAATGAAAATTATAAAATGTTCTTACCTGTATTCAGATACAGACGATTCCCAGAGATCCTTAGACTATACGAAATCCGTCACTTTCCCTCAGACCGGGATAACTGATTAATGCCCCTGGTGACGCCTAATGTCAAGGCGGGGGACTTACTTAAGGAGTCCCAGACTCCCCCGTGCACGGTTTACAGTACTCACCGGTGAGGGAAAGGTGTTGGATTCCCGGCCAACGCACCAAAATGTCAAGGGAGTTTCAGTCTTCCAATTAGAAATCGTCCAGACCTGAATAAGTAAGATGCTTCTTTATTGGACATGCCGGCATGGAGAGAGAATGACGGCCACACCAGGTGTGGGCCGTCCTCTGTCTAACTCAATGCATATTCTTAAGAGTTTAAATAGCAAAACCCAAAGGGTGTTGAAACATATTGTGTTTGCAGAATAGTAAATACAATTTGCTTAGCATTGGGCTATCCTTATCTCTGTTACCAGAGAAGCAAAGGTATGACTTTTATTTTGTACCTTAGATAAGTTTTGCAACCTAAGCACTACACCCATGTATTACATCAGCTGGAAAGAGTTTCAAAGTCTTAAGCAAAAATAAATGGCATATATGCAGTCATGTGCATAGATACATACACACATACATACATACATATATATACATATACACACACTCATACATACATACACGCATGGGTATATATATACATATATATATACAGTCATATGTAAAAGTTTGGGCACCCCTATTATTGTTAACCTTTTTTCTTTATAACAATTTTGGTTTTTGCAACAGGTATTTCAGTTTCATATGTCTAATAACTGATGGACTCAGTTATATTTCTGGATTCAAATGAGGTTTATTGTACTAACAGAAAATGTGCAATCTACATTTAAACAAAATTTGACCAGTGCAAAAGTATGGGCACCCTTATCATTTTCTTGATTTGAACACTCCTAACTACTTTTTACTGACTTCCTGAAGCACTAAATTGGTTTTGTAACCTCATTGAGCTTTGAACTTCATAGCCAGGTGTATCAAATCATGAGAAAAGGTATTTAAAGTGGCCACTTGCAAGTAGTTCTCCTATTTGATTTTCCTATGAAGAGTGGCATCATGGGCTCCTCAAAACAACTCTCAAATGATCTGAAAACAAAGACTATTCAACATAGCTTTTCAGGGGAAGGATAACAAAAAAATTGTCTCAGAGATTTAACCTGTCAGTTTCCACTGTGAGGAACATAGTAAGGAAATGGAAGAACACAGGTACAGTTCTTGTTAAGCCCAGAAGTGGCAGGCCAAGAAAAATATCAGAAAGGCAGAGAAGAAGAATGGTGAGAACAGTCAAGGACAATCCACAGACCACCTCCAAAGACCTGCAGCATCATCTTGCTGCAGATGGTGTCACTGTGCATCGGTCAACAATACAGCGCATGCATAACGCCTTTTTGTATGACCAAACAACTCAATCTTTGTTTCATCAGTCCACCGGACCTTCTTCCAAAATGTAACTGGCTTGTCCAAATGTGCTTTTGCATACCTCAGGCGACTCTGTTTGTGGCGTGCTTGCAGAAACGGCTTCTTTCGCATCACTCTCCCATACAGCTTCTCCTTGTGCAAAGTGCGCTGTATTGTTGACCGATGCACAGTGACACCATCTGCAGCAAGATGATGCTGCAGGTCTTTGGAGGTGGTCTGTGGATTGTCCTTGACTGTTTTCACCATTCTTCTTCTCTGCCTTTCTGATATTTTTCTTGGCCTGCCACTTCTGGGCTTAACAAGAACTGTACCTGTGTTCTTCCATTTCCTTACTATATTCCTCACAGTGGAAACTGACAGGTTAAATCTCTGAGACAACTTTTTGTATCCTTCCCCCTGAAAAGCTATGTTGAATAATCTTGGTTTTCAGATCATTTGAGAGTTGTTTTGAGGAGCCCATGATGCGACTCTTCATAGGAGAATCAAATAGGAGAACTACTTGCAAGTGGCCACTTTAAATACCTTTTCTCATGATTTGATACACCTGGCTATGAAGTTCAAAGCTCAATGAGGTTACAAAACCAATTTAGTGCTTCAGAAAGTCAGTAAAAAGTAGTTAGGAGTGTTCAAATCAAGAAAATGATAAGGGTGCCCATACTTTTGCACCGGTCAAATTTTGTTTAAATGCAGATTGCACATTTTCTGTTAGTACAATAAACCTCATTTGAATCCAGAAATATAACTGAGTCCATCAGTTATTAGATATATGAAACTGAAATAGCTGTTGCAAAAACCAAAATTGTTATAAAGAAAAAAGGTTAACATTAATAGGGGTGCCCAAACTTTTACATATGACTGTATATATATACACATACACCCATGCACACAAAAGAAAGGACTTTATTACAATTATTATAACACAACAACCCGTTGACCCACTTGGACACTGCCAAGCTAGGAGCACTGGAGCAGCGATGGATGGCTCGGTTATCCAATTATGAGTTTACCATCAAGTACCGGCAGGGCACAAGAATGCCAATGCTGATGCGCTATCCAGAATGCCTAATCTGCCAGATGCAGGAGAAGACCCTGAGGCTCTGGAAGAGGTAGAATTGCCTCCCTTCTACCGGCCACTGGCGGCCCAACGTGCTCAAGGAGTGAGAAACAGGCGGCCTGGCTTGAAGGAAGTCACCCTGAATCCGTTGCCCCATCATGATTGGGCAGAAGCGCAAGATAATGACCCTGTGTCCGCCTGGTGAAAGAGCTGCTGACACAAGGTGACTCACACCCAGAGTTGAATGCTCTTGAAGAAACTCATCAGTTGTGGAAGGAAAGAGGTCGGCTGTTCATTTATGAAAGGAAGCTGTGTCAGAGGAGTATCAATGCCCGCACGCCTGAGCTGGTCTGGCAGGTTGTGGTCCCAAAGAGAGATGCATCAATGGTCCTAGGAGCATACCACAATGGAGCTGGCTTTGGATGGAAGAAGTTGGAAACATTGCTCCGTGAGAGCTTCTACTGGACTGGCATGCGGAAGGCCATTGAGAGGTGGTGCTGGGAGTGTGGACAGTGTAACCTGCGCAGAAAGGATTGAGACAGCCAGAGAGCTCCCTTACAGCCAATCATCACCAAACAGCCCCTGGAGTTGGTAGTCCTGGACCATGTGAAGCTGGTTCCAAGCCGGTCAGGCTACCTCTATGCCCTTACCATTGTGGACCACTATTCAAGATTCCTGGTGGTTGTGCCCGTCAAAGATCTAATGGCCAGGACAGCGGCCAGAGCATTCCAACAGCACTTCTGTAGACCACATGGATATACTGAGAAGGTGCTGACAGACCAAGGTCCAGCTTTCGAGGCAGAAGTATTCCATGAATTTTGCAACTTATATGGGTGTAAGAAAATCCGGACAACACCTTATCACCCACAGACCAACGGCATGTGCGAGAAGATGAACCAGGTAGTGATTCATTTACTGAAGACATTGCCCTTGGAGGAGAGAAATCTGTGGCCAGAAAAGTTGCCCGATCTGGTGGACCTCTACAACCATATCCCAGTGAACTCTACCAACTGTACTCCAGCGTACCTGATGAGAGCAAGACCTGGTAAGCTGCCTATTGACTTGGACATGGGAGTCCTGATGCCTGAAGTAACGTCACCAGATGCTGACTGGAACAAGGAGAGGCAGCAGCAGTACAGAAGGGTACAGGAGTGTGTGGAGAAGAGTCTGGCTCAGGCAAGGCAGAAGCAGGAGAGACTTTATAAGCAAAATGCACCTGCTGTTCCTTTTTCACCGGGAGAACAAGTTCTCAAGAGAAAAAGAAGACTGCATAAGCTGGATGATCAATGGGAAGAGGAGCCCTATACAATTCTGCCCTCGAACTTTGATAATGCCAAAGTATGCCTTGTTAGCAAAGATGCAGGAGAGACCTCAGCAGCGGTATCCAGGGATCACTTGAAGTTATGCCCTGACCAGTTGAAAGAAAAAGCGAGAGGATCAGATAACATCCCACCTACAGAGGAAGAAAAGACAGTCAGTACTGTGCTGGGAGAGTTCCCTGCGAATTGGACTAGAGTTAATGATGCAATCGTGGTGCCGGTGTTATTTCCCCAAGTTCCCCACAGGAGAATAGGACTCAAGAAGACCTTGAAGATCGAGAAAATCAGGCAACAGAGGCCACACCAGCAGTGGAGTCAGAGAACCCTCTCCCTGCCAGTGGTGAGCCTGTAGTGCCCGTGGTGAGTCCAAGAGTTCACAGACCAGTTAGTGTCCCTGTGCTACGTAGAACTAGAGCATTACACACTACACCGGTAGTTAGAACCAGACAAACAGTAAGGCCCACTACAGTACCAGTGTTACGCAGATCCATTCGTACCACACAGGGTGTACTACCAGTTAGGTTCCGTATATAAAGTAAAATGTGAATACTAAAATTGGATGTAAATATGTAACTGTTTTCTAAGTTTTGTACCTACAGGTAACCTGTAAGAGTTTCCTTGGAAATTGCTAATTGTTCATGGACACTGAACCACAGGACTTGTGTGTGGTCAAAAACTTTCTTTGTATATATTTACCATTTGCCAGGAATGGACCATGGACATTGATGTTGGACTTGTCATCATAGGACCATTTTTGCAGCAATTGGTTTTTTGTACATTTTTCTCTTTTTCAAATCTTGTACAATTATTGTCGTTCAAATGTTTATATCTTGTTTTTCATGTTTTTGTTCAGCCCAAGAGTGCTGACTTGCACTAGGGGGAAATGTGGCGCCCCCAGGAGTATGGTCGCCACACTGGCTTTGCCTTCCTCCAGGGGAGGGTAATGCCAGGCTTGGAAGCAGTGATGGGTCTCTCCAGCAGTTAACCTAATGCATGCAACACAGTTCCACTCCAGGCCACCAGAGGGAACTCTGAACCAGGATTGAGGAGCAGAGTACTCTCTGAGGGTCATGAGAAAGGAGTAGTCAGATTGTGTGAGAAGGTCCACGTGTGTGCAGACATGTGGAGCGGGGTGGAGGTTGAGCTCCGGGAGGAGAGCTCCCTCACCGCTAGAGCGCAAAGACTGGAGCCTGGTCTCCATGGTGGTACGGATACTAACGGTCCTGCCACAGATACCAGAGGAGTAGGAGGCTGTAAATGCCCTGCTCTCACCAAAGACTTGGGACACAACAGCAATTGAATAGAGAGCCAGGACTCAGGAGAGGAGTCCCTGAGAGAGGCTACAGCTGTCTGTCATACAAGTAAAGTTCTAGGAACATCTGAAGAGAGGCATTTCAGAGTAACTAAGTACTGGAGTGCTTCACACTACAAAGCGCTAGGAAGGAGACTGCACAGCCCTTCTGCTGAGAGAGAATCCTGATCTGCTTCCAGGCTAACCTGCTCCAATACCATCTGTAATCAGGACTCTGAACTGCATATACTCAGTAAAGGTACAGAAACTACAACCGCTGTGTCTTGTCTGTTCCCTACGCTTTTGGCACTGCTACATCCCCGTGCCAGCTACATCTACACCGCTCTGGGACTACAGCTCCACCTGTGGGGAGCTTTACCATCTAAGTTGCACATACCATCAGTCCCAGCGGATCTGTATGCAGCGTTGGCCTAACACCATATTTGCCAAACACCACGGGTGGCGTCACGAACTATTCTACCATTAACTACATCTCCCCATTGCTTGGGCGCCCAGGGCCACGGACCGGGTCACCGCTGCTGTGACACATCCCCCTGACACCGGCCCGGTACCGAGTACCCCACAGCCCTGGGAGGGCGACCCATCTACACCAGTAAAAAGTATGAGAGGCTCAATGTGACCAGTGCCACCTAGTTTCCTACCCCTCTTTTTCGACTGGTACTGTGGGCACACTGACTGGTACTGAGGAAAAGAAAGAAAGAACAGAGTGAAAAAGAAAACAGAGAGAGAGAAAAAGAAAGAACAGAGAGAGAAAGAAAGAGGGGAAAGAAAGAAGAGAGAGAGAAAGAAAAAGGGGAAAGAAAGAAATAAGAAAGAAAGAAAGAAAGAAAGAAAGAAAGAAAGAAAGAAAGAAAGAAGAAGGAAAGAAACAGAGAGAGAAAGAAAGATTCTATATACTATAGCAGCCCGGCTCCCACTGTAGTGCCTGCCTGAGCCTCCCGATGCAGGACATATCATGATCCGCTCACATGGCCGGCATCCCGAGTCCACGGCGATCCTGCTGTCCGTGCTGTTGGGGGAGGATACTGTGATGGATCTGAAGCATTCCCTGAAGTGCCTCCATGGTTCCGTCACAATCTCCTCCCGAAATGACCTCATTTCCAGTCAGCTTTTAGCACGTCACTTCCGGTGGAACGTCACGTGCGAATTTTAAAGTGCTCCTCGGGGCTCCGCCGTGTACTCCTGTGTCCGCGGGAAAAGTAAGCTCCCAGCCGGGGCAGTGGGGCAGAATCTCTCTCAAAATCGGTACTGTCCCGCTGGGAGGTATGAATGCTCCCCACGATACACCTTGTACACGTATGGCTCCGCATACATCATACACACACGGTTCCACTTTTTATGCCTCATACACACACGGCTCCATTCTGTACACCTCGCACACATGGCTCCACTCAGAACACACATGGCTCCACTCCGTAAACCTCGTACACATGCGGTTCGGCTCCGTACACCTTGTACACAAGTGGCCACGCTCTGTAAACCTTGTACACAAATGGCTCCACTCCGTAAACCTTGCACACATGCGGCTTTGCTTCATACACCTCGTACACACGCGGTTCCGCTCCATACACCTCACACACACGCGACTCTGCTCCCTACACCTCGTACACGTGCGGCTCTGCTCCGTACACGTGCGGCTCTGCTCTGTACACCTCGCACATGCGCTGCTCTGCTCCGTACACCTCACAGACGCGCTGCTCCTCTCCGTACACCTCGCACATGCGCTGCCCCGCTCCGTACACACGGCTCTACTCCGTGTACACACACAGCTCCGCTCTGTACACACACACGGCTCTGCTCCGTACACCTCGTACACATGTGGCTCTGCTCCTTACACCTTGCACACATGTGGCTCCACACACACACAGCTCCGCACACCCCACACTCTCATGGCTCTGCTACGTACACCTTGTACACACACACGGCTCCGCTACGTGTACACACACAGCTCCACTCCGTACACATCTCTGCTCCGTACACTTCGTACACACACACAGCTCCGCTCCGTACACAGACACAGCTCCACTCCGTACACATCTCTGCTCCGCACACCTCATACACACACACAGCTCCGCTCCGTACACACATAGCTCCACTCCATACACATCTCTACAACATACACATGCAGCTCTGCTCCGTGCACCTCCCACACGTGCGGCTCCGCTCCGTACACCTTGTACACACGGCTCCGCTCCATACACCTCGTACACACGTGGCTCTGCTCCTTACACATCATACACACTTGGCTCTGCTCCTTACACCCCGTACACACGCGGCTCCGCTCCTTACGCCTCGTACACACGCGGCTCCGCTCCGTACACCTCACACACTCGTGGCTCCGCTCCGTACACCTCGTACACATGCGGCTCTGCTCCGTACACCTCGTACACACACGCACGGCTCCACTCCGTGTACACACACAGCTCCACTCCGTACACATCTCTGCTCCGTACACCTCGTACACACACACATCTCCGCCCCGTACACACACACAGCTCCACTCCGTACACATCTCTACAACGTATACGTGCAGCTCTGCTCTGTGCACCTCCCACACGTGCGGCTCCGCTCCGTACACCTGGTACACACACGGCTCTGCTCTGTACACCTCATACACATGCGGCTCTGCTCCTTACACCTCATACACACGCGGCTCTGCTCCTTACACCCCGTACACAAGCGGCTCCGCTCCTTACACCTCGTACACACGCGGCTCCGCTCCTTACACCTCGTACACATGCGGCTCTGCTCCTTACACCTCGTAAACACGCGGCTCCGCTCCTTACACCTCGTAAACACACGGCTCCGCTCCTTACACCTCTTACACACACGGCTCCGCTCCTTACACCTCTTACACATGCGGCTCCACTCCGTACACCTCTTACACACGCGGCTCCGCTCCGTACACCTCGTACACACGCGGCTCCACTCCGTACACACGTGGCTCCGCTCCGTACACCTCACACACTCGCGGCTCCACTCTGTACACCTCGTACACACACACACGGCTCCACTCCATGTACACACACAGCTCCACTCCGTACACATCTCTGCTCCGTACACCTCGTACACTTGCAGCTCTGCTCCGTACACCTCACACACTCGCGGCTCTGCTACATACACCCTGTAAACCACTCTGACCCCACAAATAAACTTCCCTCATTCTGGACGATGACAGCCAGCACAGACAGCAGAGTCCTGCATAAAACAAGGGCTGCTCCGCACAGGACCTGTGATGAGGTCATAGGAGGGGAGGAGTCAGGGTCACATGATATCCGGATTGAAGATGCTACAGATGAGGAGAGGAGCGACTACAGGACCTGTGATGAGGTCACAGGAGGGGAGGAGTCAGGGGTCACATGATCGGGGGGCCCTGACTCCTTCCCTCCTGTGATTTCATCAATTACAGCCTCTTGCACGACCGCAGCACCAGCGTGCAGAGGCTAAATTGTAGGTGCTGCGGGTAGAGGAGCGCATAATGCCGCCCCCTGCTGCCTGCCGCTTCAGCACCTGGCTCAACTTGCCTAATTATAGCTGCGGCCCTGTATATGCAGTATGAGACTGCACATAGCCTCCTATATGCAGTATAGCCTCCTATACCTTCTATATACAGTATGAGCCCCACAAAGCCTCCTATATTCAGTATGAGCCCCCACATAGCCTTCTATATATGGCATGAGCCCCAACAAAGCCTCCTTTATACAGTGTGAGCCCACACATAGCCTCCTATGTACAATATGATTCCGCACATAGCCTCCTATATACAGTATGAGCGCCCACATAGCCTACTATATACAGTATGTGTGGTGCCCCTGTGGGTCCAGTCACCACAGAGGTACTGCACCTCAGCCAGAGGTGTGGTACTCTGCTCTCGGGTAAGGAGGGAGCACTACCCAGTACCCACACATTAGCATACAACACTAGACCTCTCCAGACCAGTTAGGGACTAGCTAGAGGGTGTGGGTGGAGAAGGGAAGGTGCTTAAGGGAGGGACAGTGAGAGCAGTGTGAGTAGTTAGTGCTAGGGACTGGAGCAGTGAGGAGCTTGTCCCTGGAATAGACAGAGAGTGAGAAGAGAAAGAAGGGATCCTAGGGGCATGGGAAGTGAGGAATCCGCCCATGGCGCCCGAATTCACGCCGACTGTAGTTGGGTGGAGGGACCAGGTCACAGTAGGGAACCGGCCCCAGACTAGTGGAGAAACTGAGGACTCACCTAGCAAACCGAAGGCTACAGCATCTGTATGGGTTGCAGCCACATCCACACACATTCGCTGAAAAGGCAGCCGTATAGGATCATGGGGACCTAGAGGACATCACCCGGCAGGATCCAAGGCTGATGACTTGGGACACTGTGTGTGAGGTCCAGGGCAGGAGAGGTGGGAGCCAGCGCAGTGAGACAGCCAGGAAAGGTACATCAGAAGGCAGTTCTGGTACAGTGTACCCCAAATTACCTGAGAACTGGCTGGGCCACCGACCCAGAGGACACAGCACCCCGGCTGGGGATTGTAACTGGAAGAACTGTGAGTAGAAGTGTGAAGACTGCACTCCACTGTGTTATCTAACTTATTTACAGCGTCACGTGCCTTGCACTACGACTACAACCATCATCATCACAATTAACACAATAACTGCCCTGGGGCCTAGCTCTACCCATGGAGAGCTGTACCAACTCTGCTGTGTCACCATCTGCCCCAGTGGATCTGAACCGCACCGTCAGCCAAATTATCCTTGCCGAACACTACGAGTGGCGTCACAAATTATTGCCATCTTTATTTCCCAAAATCATCATTTTATTTACATTGCACGCCCAGGGCCACAGACCGGGTCACTGCTGCCATGACAACCCCCTGAAGCATTGACCTGCCCAGTAGCAAGTAACCCCCGGCCCTAGCGGGTGTCGCATATGAGCCCCCACATATCCTTATACTATATGAGCCCGCATATAGCCTCCTATATACAGTATGAGCCTTCACATAACATCCAAAATTCAGTATGAGCTGGTACATAGCCTCCTACACATGTGGTCTAAATTGTTGATACCCCTTGTTTAATGACAGAAAAACCCACAATCGTGACAGAAATAACTTGAATCTGACCAAAGTAATTATAAATCAAAAATCTATGAAAATGAACAAATAAAAGTCTGACATTGCTTTTCAACCATGCCTTCACAGAATTTTAAAAAAATAAAACTCAAGAAATAGTCCTGGACAGAAATGAAAGTACCCCTGAAAATAATAGTAACAAAAGGGACATGTTAAATCAAGGTGTGTCCACTAATTAACATCACAGGTGTCTACAATCTTGGAAATAGTGAATGGGCCTGTATAGAGGGCTACAGATACTCACTGTGCTGTTTGGTGACATGGTGTGTATCACACTCAACATGGACCAGAGGAAGCGAAGGAAAGAGTTGTCTCAGGAGATTAGAAAGAAAATTATAGACAAACATGTTCTAGGGAGAAATGTGCTGCCCCAGTGTCAGAAAGCTTGATGTCAGTTGCAGATCATGGGTCATGGGTCTTGCAATAGGATAATGACCCAAAACGCACAGCAAAAAACATCCAAGAATGGCTAAGAGGAAAACATTGGATTATTCTGAATTGGCCTTCTATGAGCCCTGACCTAAATCCTATTGAGTATCTTTAGAAAAAGCTGAAACATGCCGTCTGGAAAAGGCAACCTTCAAACACGAGACAACTGGAGCAGTTTGCTCTTGAGGAGTGGACCAAAACACCTGTCGAGAGGTGCAAAAGTCTCATTGACAGTTACAGGAATTGTTTGATTGCAGTGATTGCCTTAAAAGGTTGTACAACAAAATATTAAGTTAAGGGTACCATCATTTCTGTCCAGGCCTATTTCATGAGTTTCATTTTTTTTAATTCTCTGGAAGCATGGTTGAAAAGCAATGCCTGACTTTCATTTGTTCATTTTCATAGATTTTTGATTTATTATTACTTTAGTCAGATTCAAGTTATTTCTGTGACCATTGTGGGTTTTCTGTCATTAAACGAGGGGTACCAACAATTTTGACCACGTGTGTATATACAGTATGAGACCGCACATAACCTCCTATATACGGTATCATAGAATCATAGAACGGTAGAGTTGGAAGGGACCTCCTGGATCATCTGGTCCAACCCCCTGCTCAAAGCAGGATTCACTAAATCATCCCAGACAGATGACTATCCAGCCTCTGTTTGAAGACTTCCATGGAAGGAGAATTCACCAACACACCACCTCTTGTGGCATCCTGTTCCACTCATTGATCACCCTAAGTGTCAAAAAGATTTTTCTAATATCTAATCTGTGTCTCCTCCCATTCTGTTTCATCACATTGCTTCTAGTCTTTCCTTGTGCAAATGAGAATAAAGATAATCCTTCTACAATGTGACAACCCTTGAGATTTGTAGACAGCCATTAAGTCTCCTCTCAGTCTTTTTTGCAAGCTAAACGTTCCCAAATCCTGTAACCATTCCTCATAGGACATGGTTTGCAGTCCGGGCACCATTCTGGTCGCTCTTCTCTGAACATGCTCCAGTTTGTTGACGTCTTTTTTAAAATGTGGTGCCAAAACTGGACACAGTATTCCAGATGTGGTCTGACCAAAGAGGAGTAGAGGGCAATAATGACTTAGATCTAGACTGTATGCTTCTGTTAATACATCCCAGAATCGCATTTGCCTTTTTGCTACTGCATCACACTGTTGACTCATGTTCAGTTTACGATCTAATAGTATACCTAAGTTTTTTTTCACATGTGCTGTTGCTTAGCCCTATTCCTCCCATTCTGTATATGCTTTTTTCATTTTTATTTCCCAGATGTAATACTTTGCATTTTTCCTGTTAAAAACCATTCTGTTAGTTGCTGCCCACTACTCCAGTTTATTTATATATTTGTGAATCCTCTCTCTTCTCTAGTATTAGCTATCCCTCCTAGCTTTGTATCATCAGCAAATTTAATCAGTGTACCCTCAATTCTTTCATCTAAATCGTTGATAAAGATGTTGAACAATACAGGGCCCAGGATAGAACCTTGTGGTACTTCACTTGAGACATTCCTCCAACTGGATGTGCAGCCATTTACAACCATTCTTTGGGTCCGATCACTAAGCCAGTTATGAATCCACCTAACAGTTGCCTTGTCCATTCCATACTTAGTCATTTTTTCTATAAGGATGGTGTGAGATACTTTGTCAAATGCTTTGCTGAAGTCAAGATATACTATACAGCATTTCCCTGCCCCACCCAGTCAGTGATTCTGTCATAGAAGGAAATTAGGTTAGTCTGACATGACTTATTAGTTACAAATAGAGTTGAGCGAAACGGGTCGAAAAAATTCAAAAGTCGCCGACTTTTGGCAAAGTCGGGTTTCATGAAACGAAACCCGACCCTAGGATGAGGTCGGCCACGAGGTCGGCGACTTACGCGCCAAAGTCGCGTTTCAAAAGTTTGTTTTGCGCTCTTTTTCAGCCAATCAGGATCCACGGACACTGTGGGCAACGTGATGACCTAGGCACGGGTCACCACCATCTTTCAGAAGGGCATGCAAGTGATTGGCTTG
Source organism: Dendrobates tinctorius (assembly GCF_039654945.1). NCBI lineage: Eukaryota > Metazoa > Chordata > Amphibia > Anura > Dendrobatidae > Dendrobates > Dendrobates tinctorius. The sequence goes on from NW_027361693.1 coordinate 2,826,182, forward strand.
CTTTGGTGGGCGTCACAGGGGGTATAAAAGGGCATGCACGCCGACCGCCATCTTACTTCTGCCGATCTTAGTATAGGGAGAGGTTGCTGCTGATTCTGTAGGAGAGCGTTAGGCAGGGAAGAAGACAAAAAAACTGCTTCTGCTGCTAGCGATTTGGCCTGCACAACACACAAGTCACTGTGTGTGCAGTGCAAGGGGAGGCTATATTGTGGTGTATCAGTGGTGTTGGTTGTTGGGCTGCCTTTTAAGGCTTCCTGACACGCTGGCATTGCTGTTTACCCACTGCTCCGCAAACTGCTTTTTTAAAAGCAATCCAATCTCCCTTATCCTCTAGTCACTTTTGTCACAGCTGTGCCATCAAGCGTGTCACATAGCGCTCAGATACCAGTGGGCCTCACACAATCCACAAGTGTCCAGTGTCCAAAAGTGTACGCAGAGATTCAAAATCTCCATTATCCTCTCGTCACTTTGGTCACAGGCAGCTGTGCCATCGAGCGTGTCACATAGCGCTCAGATATCAGTGGGCCTCACACAATCTACAAGTGTCCAGTGTCCAAAAGTGTACGCAGAGATTCAAAATCTCCATTATCCTCTCGTCACTTTGGTCACAGGCAGCTGTGCCATCGAGCGTGTCACATAGCGCTCAGATATCAGTGGGCCTCACACAATCCACAAGTGTCCAGTGTCCAAAAGTGTACGCAGAGATTCAAAATCTCCATTATCCTCTCGTCACTTTGGTCACAGGCAGCTGTGCCATCGAGCGTGTCACATAGCGCTCAGATATCAGTGGGCCTCACACAATCCACAAGTGTCCAGTATCCAAAAGTGTACGCAGAGATTCAAAATCTCCATTATCCTCTCGTCACTTTGGTCACAGGCAGCTGTGCCATCGAGCGTGTCACATAGCGCTCAGATATCAGTGGGCCTCACACAATCCACAAGTGTCCAGTGTCCAAAAGTGTACGCAGAGATTCAAAATCTCCATTATCCTCTCGTCACTTTGGTCACAGGCAGCTGTGCCATCGAGCGTGTCACAGAGCGCTCAGATATCAGTGGGCCTCACACAATCCATAAGTGTCCAGTGTCCAAAAGTGTATGCAGAGATTCAAAATCTCCATTATCCTCTCGTCACTTTGGTCACAGGCAGCTGTGCCATCGAGCGTGTCACATAGCGCTCAGATATCAGTGGGCCTCACACAATCCACAAGTGTCCAGTGTCCAAAAGTGTACGCAGAGATTCAAAATCTCCATTATCCTCTCGTCACTTTGGTCACAGGCAGCTGTGCCATCGAGCGTGTCACATAGCGCTCAGATATCAGTGGGCCTCACACAATCCACAAGTGTCCAGTGTCCAAAAGTGTACGCAGAGATTCAAAATCTCCATTATCCTCTCGTCACTTTGGTCACAGGCAGCTGTGCCATCGAGCGTGTCACATAGCGCTCAGATATCAGTGGGCCTCACACAATCTACAAGTGTCCAGTGTCCAAAAGTGTACGCAGAGATTCAAAATCTCCATTATCCTCTCGTCACTTTGGTCACAGGCAGCTGTGCCATCGAGCGTGTCACATAGCGCTCAGATATCAGTGGGCCTCACACAATCTACAAGTGTCTAGTGTCCAAAAGTGTACGCAGAGATTCAAAATCTCCATTATCATCTCGTCACTTTGGTCACAGGCAGCTGTGCCATCGAGCGTGTCACATAGCGCTCAGATATCAGTGGGCCTCACACATTCCACAAGTGTCCAGTGTCCAAAAGTGTACGCAGAGATTCAAAATCTCCATTATCCTCTCGTCACTTTGGTCACAGGCAGCTGTGCCATCGAGCGTGTCACATAGCGCTCAGATATCAGTGGGCCTCACACAATCCACAAGTGTCCAGTGTCCAAAAGTGTACGCAGAGATTCAAAATCTCCATTATCCTCTCATCACTTTGGTCACAGGCAGCTGTGCCATCGAGCGTGTCTCATAGCGCTCAGATATCAGTGGGCCTCACACAATCTACAAGTGTCCAGTGTCCAAAAGTGTACGCAGAGATTCAAAATCTCCATTATCATCTCGTCACTTTGGTCACAGGCAGCTGTGCCATCGAGCGTGTCACATAGCGCTCAGATATCAGTGGGCCTCACACATTCCACAAGTGTCCAGTGTCCAAAAGTGTACGCAGAGATTCAAAATCTCCATTATCCTCTCGTCACTTTGGTCACAGGCAGCTGTGCCATCGAGCGTGTCACATAGCGCTCAGATATCAGTGGGCCTCACACAATCCACAAGTGTCCAGTGTCCAAAAGTGTACGCAGAGATTCAAAATCTCCATTATCCTCTCATCACTTTGGTCACAGGCAGCTGTGCCATCGAGCGTGTCTCATAGCGCTCAGATATCAGTGGGCCTCACACAATCTACAAGTGTCCAGTGTCCAAAAGTGTACGCAGAGATTCAAAATCTCCATTATCCTCTCGTCACTTTGGTCACAGGCAGCTGTGCCATCGAGCGTGTCACATAGCGCTCAGATATCAGTGGGCCTCATACAATCCACAAGTGTCCAGTGTCCAAAAGTGTACGCAGAGATTCAAAATCTCCATTATCCTCTCGTCACTTTGGTCACAGGCAGCTGTGCCATCGAGCGTGTCACATAGCGCTCAGATATCAGTGGGCCTCACACAATCCACAAGTGTCCAGTGTCCAAAAGTGTACGCAGAGATTCAAAATCTCCATTATCCTCTCGTCACTTTGGTCACAGGCAGCTGTGCCATCGAGCGTGTCACATAGCGCTCAGATATCAGTGGGCCTCACACAATCCACAAGTGTCCAGTGTCCAAAAGTGTACGCAGAGATTCAAAATCTCCATTATCCTCTCGTCACTTTGGTCACAGGCAGCTGTGCCATCGAGCGTGTCACATAGCGCTCAGATATCAGTGGGCCTCACATAATCCAAAAGTGTCCACTGTCCACAAGTGTGTGCAGAAATTCTAAATCTCCCCTGTCCTATAGACACCTTGTACCTTGTTTTACATTACTATATAGTTTGTTGGATTTTGTCTACATTTCTACCAAAAATGAGGAAGGCTGGTGGAAGAGGCCGTGGAATTGGGCGGGGGTTGGCAGCTGGTAATGATGGTGTTGGTGGTGGATCTGATGGTAGTGGCAAGAGCAAAATAGGACCGAATGCAGGAGGTGCTGACCCTGCGTCATCGTTTGGCTACATAAGGCCTCGAACGCTTAGTTTTGTAGGAGTTGGCAAACCGCTTTTAAAGGCAGAGCATCAGGAAAAAGTTTTGTCTTACATTGCTGACTCAGCCTCCAGCTCTATCGCCTCCTCTTCTTCAGTTGTAAAAAGTAAAAGCACTGAGTCGTCATTGGAGGCTCATGTTCATGAACCACACCTTTCCTTGTGTCCTTCACCCCAACCAAGATTGAAGGATGACGCAGGCCATACTACTGATTACTCCATGGAGCTGTTTTCACATACTATGCCTGGATTATCAAGTCAAATGGTGAATTACCCAGGCCAAGATGAATCTGACATGGAGTGCACTGATGCACAGCCGCTGATGGATGATTCTGCTGGTACATTCACTCAGAGCACTACATTGTCCTCGCAGTGTACAGAGCCAGATTTTGACCCTGATGAGACTCAGGTGCCCCTTCCCGCACACTATACCACCATACACGGTGACACAGAGAAAGGTGCACATGACATAGAAGAGGAGGTGATGGATGACCCAGTTGTTGACCCAGATTGGCATCCATTGGGGGAAGAGGGTGCTGCTTCCAATAGCTCAGATGAGGAGCATCCACAGCAGACATCGACATCGCAACAGCTGTTATCTGGCAGGCCCGGAGCACTCCAAAGACAGGTTCCAAACATCAAAAGAGTTGCTGGACAGCTTGTCCAGAGGGTCAAAAGATCACAGCGTGCTAGGCCGCAAAATGTCTGCCAAAGTAGGAAGAGTGCAGTGTGGCACTTTTTTGAACAAAATCCTCATGATCAGGCCAAGGTTATCTGTAAGAAGTGCGCAAAGACCTTTAGCCGAGGGAAAAATCTGAAAAATTTGAATACCAGTTGCATGCTTAGACATTTAACCAGCATGCACTTGCAAGCGTGGACACAACACCAAACCTCAAGTGCCACATGTGCAACTGATCACAACGAAGGTAGTCAGCAACACTACATTGTTTCCCCCACTGTAAGCCCACCGGTTAGCACAGCAGCAAATGTTGAGGTGTCGTTGCAAGGCCACAGCAGTCAGGGAATCCCACTGTTATATCAACGAAAGACTGATTCTAGGCCATCAGAAAGAACACCAACTCCATCACCATCATCAACCCTCTCTCAGTCCGCCCTGTCCACCGCTACTTCCACCATATGCAGCTCTCAAGTCCAGCTCACCCTCCCAGACACTATGAGTAGGTCAAGAAAGTACTCAGTCTCTCATCCGCGTACACTGGGTTTGAACGCCCACATTGCCAAACTAATCTCGTTTGAGATGATGCCCTTTCGGTTGGTGGAAAGCACAGCTTTCCGCGAACTCATGGCCTATGCAGTACCACGCTATGACCTACCCAGTCGCCACTTCTTCTCTCGCAAAGCCATCCCAGCCCTCCACCATCATGTGAAAGACCGCATTGTCCATGCACTCAAGCAGTCAGTGAGCTGAAAGGTGCACCTCACAACTGATGCATGGTCCAGTCGGCATGGCCAGGGCCGTTACGTGTCCATCACTGCGCACTGGGTTAATGTGGTGGATGCAGGGTCCACAGGGGACAGCGGTGGTGGGACAGTGCTGCCTAGCCCACGGTATAGGAAACAGTTGGCTCCTCCTCCTCCTCCTCCTCCAGAAGCGAAAGCTCGTCCACAGAGCGCAGTCGTACGAGCACTCCATCTGCAGCTGCCACTGTTGCACACGATGTGTCCCCCTATCAAGCAGCTAGTGGAAAGCGTCAGCAGGCTGTGTTGCAGATGATGTGTTTGGGCGACAGACACACCGCCGAGGTGCTGGCCGAGTACTTGAAGCGAAAAACTGAGTCATGGCTGGGCAGTGTACATCTTGAGGCAGGCAAGGTAGTTAGTGATAACGGCCGTAATTTTGTGGCAGCCATAGCCCTTTCAAAACTCAGCCACATACCTTGCTTGGCTCACACCTTGAACCTGGTGGTGCAGTGCTTCCTCAAAAATTATCCGGAGTTAACAGCCCTGCTCCAGAAGGTGCGAAGACTGTGCGCGCACATCCGCCGGTCGCCTGTACACTCCGTTCGTATGCAGAAGCTGCAGCGATTGCTCCACCTTCCCAACCACCGCCTCATTATCGACATTGCAACAAGGTGGAACTCCACCCTGCACATGGTGGAGCGGCTGTGCGAGCAGAGGCAGGCCATAATGCATTTGTGGGAGGATACACGGCCAGGCACTTTGAGAGCAGACATGGAGTTGACAGGCGTGCAGTGGTCGAAGCTGAAAGACCTTTGTAAAGTCCTTCAGTGTTTTGAGGAATGCACACGGCTGGTGAGCGCAGACGACGCCATCCTAAGCATGAGCATCCCACTTAAGCGTCTGCTCATGCAAACTTTGACACACCTTAAGGAGCAGGCGTCTGCAGCCAATGTTGATGAGGAGGAAGAGGAGGAGGGAATCCTTGATGACATACAGCCATTGTCTGCTCAGGGACCTCTCCTGGACGAGGTGGAGGAAGAAGAGGAGGAGGAGGAGGAGGATGATGGGGATGATTACTTAGGGGAGGAGGATGCATCTCGTGGGGCAAGTGAAAATGTTGGCGTGGCAAGGTCTGGTACAGGGTTTGTGCGTGACTGGAGGGATGTGGATTTGCCAGAAAGTGCTCCTCCACCCAGCACTCGCAGTGCATCATTGACACCGGGAACATTGGCCCACATGTCAGATTATGCCTTGCGGATCCTAAAAAGGGACCCCCGCATTGCCAAAATTATGAACGATGACGACTACTGGTTGGCCAGCATCCTGAATCCACGCTATAAAGGCAAATTACAAAACATCATGCCACAGGAGAACCTTGACCTAATATTGGCTAATAAACAAGCAACTCTGGTAAATCGGTTGCTTGAGGCATTCCCAGCACACAGCAGCGGTGATGGTTCTCACACGAGCCGTACGGGCCGGGGGCAGCTTGGCAGAGGTGTTCGTGGTGCACACAGCAGAAGTGGCGTTGGAGACAGGGGTTTCATGACAATGTTGTGGACTGATTTTTCAATTACCGCTCACACAACTGGTAATACTGCATCGATGGAAAGTGACAGGAGACAGCAGTTGTCAACTATGGTTACAAACTACTTTTCCTCCCATATCGATGCTCTCCCACACAGGTCATTCCCCTTTGACTATTGGGCCGCTAAACTGGACACCTGGCCTGAATTGGCCCAATATGCCTTACAGGAGCTCGCTTGCCCAGCTGCAAGTGTGCTATCGGAAAGAGTCTTCAGTGCAGCTGGATCAATCCTGACAGAAAAAAGGACCCGTCTGTCAACCCAAAATGTGGATGATCTAACCTTCATTAAAATGAACCACGCATGGGTTTCCAAGGATTTTGTCCCACCTTCCCCTGATGACACATAGGGTGACAGAAAAATGGCTTGCTTTGGCCCACCTCTTCCTGGTACTTCACCTATTTCGCCTTTTGCATCAGCTGAATGTCCAACATCAACATATGCCACTTTCTAAAACTCCCTAACTGTGCTACCTCCCCCCCCATGGCCGGGGTAACCACCTAGCGCACGACACCGTGCGAGTGCCGTTGCCCTGGACAGGTGGGTAGGCCGACTCTTGGGCGCGGGCACTGGCACAGGGTCCCTCATAGTGCAATCAAGTGTCTCTGACGGTGGTGGTGCACACCCGCCGTCAGACACACCGCTGTACTATGAGGGGCCCAGTGCCAGTACCGACGCCCAAGAGTGGGCCCCCCTTGCTTGGGCAGGGCCCCAGCATTTGCAATCTTTACCTCTCCCTGCTCCTCCGCTGTGTAATCTGGGCCGTCAAATCCATACTGTGCCTGACACCGTCTGAGCCTGCCTCCTGAGACATATATTTTGAATGTGTACGCTATCCATACATGTTATCCAGGGATACGGTACCCTTTCTAACCTTTGTGCAATGACGTGCAATCCATACTGGGCCTAACACCGTCTGAGCCTGCCTCATGCTGTATAGACATATATTTTGAATGTGTACGCTATCCATACATGTTATCCGGGGATACGGTACCCTTTCTAACCTTTGTGCAATGACGTGCAATCCATACTGGGCCTAACACCGTCTGAGCCTGCCTCATGCTGTATAGACATATATTTTGAATGTGTACGCTATCCATACATGTTATCCGGGGATACGGTACCCTTTCTAACCTTTGTGCAATGACGTGCAATCCATACTGGGCCTAACACCGTCTGAGCCTGCCTCATGCTGTATAGACATATATTTTGAATGTGTACGCTATCCATACATGTTATCCAGGGATACGGTACCCTTTCTAACCTTTGTGCAATGACGTGCAATCCATACTGGGCCTAACACCGTCTGAGCCTGCCTCATGCTGTATAGACATATATTTTGAATGTGTACGCTATCCATACATGTTATCCGGGGATACGGTACCCTTTCTAACCTTTGTGCAATGACGTGCAATCCATACTGGGCCTAACACCGTCTGAGCCTGCCTCATGCTGTATAGACATATATTTTGAATGTGTACGCTATCCATACATGTTATCCGGGGATACGGTAACCTTTCTAACCTTTGTGCAATGACGTGCAATCCATACTGGGCCTAACACCGTCTGAACCTGCCTCATGCTGTATAGACATATATTTTCAATGTGTACGCTATCCATACATGTTATCCGGGGATACGGTACCCTTTTTAACCTTTGTGCAATGACGTGCAATCCATACTTGGCCTAACACCGTCTGAGCCTGCCTCATGCTGTATAGACATATATTTTGAATGTGTACGCTATCCATACATGTTATCCGGGGATACGGTACCCTTTCTAACCTTTGTACAATGACGTGCAATCCATACTGGGCCTAACACCGTCTGAGCCTGCCTCATGCTGTATAGACATATATTTTGAATGTGTACGCTATCCATACATGTTATCCAGGGATACGGTACCCTTTCTAACCTTTGTGCAATGACGTGCAATCCATACTGGGCCTAACACCGTCTGAGCCTGCCTCATGCTGTATAGACATATATTTTGAATGTGTACGCTATCCATACATGTTATCCGGGGATACGGTACCCTTTCTAACCTTTGTGCAATGACGTGCAATCCATACTGGGCCTAACACCGTCTGAGCCTGCCTCATGCTGTATAGACATATATTTTGAATGTGTACGCTATCCATACATGTTATCCAGGGATACGGTACCCTTTCTAACCTTTGTGCAATGACGTGCAATCCATACTGGGCCTAACACCGTCTGAGCCAGCCTCATGCTGTATAGACATATATTTTGAATGTGTACGCTATCCATACATGTTATCCGGGGATACGGTACCCTTTCTAACCTTTGTGCAATGACGTGCAATCCATACTGGGCCTAACACCGTCTGAGCCTGCCTCATGCTGTATAGACATATATTTTGAATGTGTACGCTATCCATACATGTTATCCAGGGATACGGTACCCTTTCTAACCTTTGTGCAATCACGTGCAATCCATACTGGGCGTGAGAACGGCTGGCGAGCTGTTAAGCAAGCTACAGCACCTGTCCAGACAAGTACAGGGATTCCCTAGCGAGGAGACTTATTTGATTGTTTTCAATGTTGGGACAGCAATTTTTGGGGAGCACTATACTCTGGAGAATGATAGATGGGGCCCACCATACACTGGAACATTCCAAAGGTGGACATCAGACACTGGAGCAGCATTTACAGGGCCCATTATACACTAGAGCATTAGAAATGGGGCCCATTATGTTTGGAGCATTATTTGGGCCCATAAGACAGTGGAGCTTCATCCATGGGGACCAACATATACTGTAGCATTATGTGGAGCTCATCATATACTGTTTCAAACATTATATGGGACCAATGATTCTGTATGGAGAAATAGATGGGCCTCGTCATGAGATGTAAAAAGTGAGGTATTTTTCATTGTACTATACCGCTATTTATCTGCTGTATCGGAGCATGATGAGTTGTGGTATGTGTTAAAGGGGCGCTCTTTCGCCCAGGGCACATGAAAACCTGCAGCCAGCCCTCCCCCCCTACAACTTTAGCCAAATAACACCCATTTTTCAGTGCGTAACTTATATTATGAAGTTAATTAAGGTTGACAAGCTTAAGTAAGAAGAATTGATGCTTTTGGCATTCAAATGGGCACTGTTTGTAAGCATCGTTCCTATTCTGCTGTGTTCCGGACTTTGCCCTTACTGTTGCCCTTAAGCCTGGCTTCGTTCGGCCATACTGGTTCCTGTGACATCACCGCCTGTTGGTCCCGCCCGCCGGGTTTAAATAGCTTTCCTGGACGTGACTACCTTGCTTGTATATCTCGTCCTGTACCTGATCTGCTAGCTGGGAGTTGCACGCTGTGCTACCTCCTTCCTTCCTGCTGAATCCACCTGGATTACCTGCTGCCTACTGCCGCCTGGACCCTCTGACGGTGTCTGCCTGAAGGCTCCTTCCAGCTCTGCCTCCACCGCTCACCGCTACTACAGCACTCACGGTATGCGCTGAAGATCTCTACTGCTGTGTGAGTTCCACCTGAGAGACTATCCCTGCTACCTTTGCACATCCAGTATCAATTACCTAGTGACTTTCTCTGCCACTGCACTGTGCCCGAAGATTCCCCTCCCGCAAGGGAGAGGGCTAAGTGACTGTCCTTGCCTGCATTCTTCAGACCGTGTCTGCTTACATCTACACAGTGCCGGTGTACAACTTGCTATCTACTGGACTGAGTTCTGCTGCTGTTACCACTGCTGTCATTATCTGGCTCCGCCAGCACCTGTGCTGTTCTGTGCTGCTTGTTTAATACAAACTACTTTCACGTATACCTGTGTCTGTGACTCTATCATCTAGCCACTGTCTTCATAGAAACCTACTATACATCATTACAGGATATACAAGCCACCAATATGGAGACCGCAGGTGTAGAGTCCCTGGAGAAACGTGTAAGCAAGCAGCTTGCTTTGATACGGCAGGATGTGGCAGGCATTAGGACCCAGCTGGACACGCTGGAGCAACGTATCGAACACAACGCCGGGGCAGCAGAAGCACAGTTGCAACGACTGGCAAATCGGATTACGGCGCTGGAACAAGCAGCTCCTCTTCAGGGTGATCGTGTTCTGGCGTTGGAGCAAGCGATTCCTATGCAGCTCGATCGGATTGCTGCTCTGGAACAGGCCCCAGCCGCGCAGGTAGCAGGTGTTGCCCGGGATACTACACCGACCTTCCCGAAGCTTCCACCCTTCCGGTTCGCTGGTGAGAGGGATAAATTCCGAGGATTTTTGAACCATTGTCGGATCTTCTTTGCTGCTCATGCCCCACAGTTCACTACGGAACGCTCCAAAGTTCTGACCATAGTCATGCTGCTGTCTGGTAAGGCGCTCGCGTGGGCCAACCCTTTGATTGAGACCGACGACCCTCTGCTTAACTCTATGGACAATTTCATTGCCGCAATGACGCAGATGTTTGATGACCCGAACCGAGCTAATACTGCTGAGACGACGCTGCTGACCCTTCGGCAGGGGAAGCGTTCGGTGCTGGAGTATGCATTGGACTTCCGTAGATGGGCTTTAGACACCACCTGGAACGGGGCAGCCAAGCAGGCCATCTTCCGCAGGGGATTGTCTACGGCAGTTAAGGATGAACTGGCACGCGGGGACTCGCCCGTGCTTCTTGGGGACTTCATCAACCACTGCATCCGCATTGACAATCGACTCTCTGAGCGCAGACAGGAGCGCTGGTCTGATCTACGGTTTAATAACACTGTTCCGTTCTCTTCTCCCTCCAGAGATGTCACCAGCAGGAGGAATCCCGAGCCCGAGCCCGAACCGATGCAGGTGGATGCCGTACGTAGAAATCCTCCTGATGCCCGCAAGGAGCATCGCTTTAAGGAAAACCTGTGCTTCTACTGCGGGGGGACCGGTCACTTCATCTCCGAGTGTCCAGTCAGGAGACGTAAGACGGCTGCAGCTATCATTGATTGTAACTCCGAGGCGGGGGAGTCCTGCGTCCTAGATCTGAACAATTCGGGGGGCAGAGACAATCAGAGAGACCTGGACTTTGCCGATATGAATTCGCTGGCATCTCTTCCATTGAACGCAGTGGTGATCTCGATGACATCCGTCGTTTCCTCCTTCGCTACTAAGAAGAATTCCCACTATTACCTATCCTTGAGGGTCTGCTTCCAGGGTCGGTGTGTCGAGAGCGCCGCCATGTTGGACTCCGGGGCCAGTGGAAACTTCATGGATATCGCGTTTGCAAGGAAGCATGGAATCAGGGCAGTGAAGAGGGAGTCGTCAGTCTTGATGGAGACAGTAGACGGGTCACCACTTACATCGGGACCGGTAACCATGGAGACTGAGTCGGTGAAGGTATGCATTGGAGAGGAACATGTGGAACATTTGTCCTTTTTACTAATATCTTCTCCTCACTTTCCTATTATCCTGGGGTTACCTTGGCTCCAGGTTCAGAATCCTCGCATCAACTGGGAGACCAGGGAAGTGCAGTTCCCTCCAAGTTCTAACAGCAACCCCGCTATTCCTAAGGTCGCTGCTATCCCCAAGGTAGTAGCTACGACTGAGGGACAATTACCAATGGAGTATCAGGATCTGGCAGAGGTATGTGATAAGAAGAGGGCAGATATGTTACCTCCCCACCGGCCTTATGATTGCCCGATAGAACTGATATCTGGGGCGGAGATCCCATTCGGGCGTATTTACCCTTTGTCTGGTCCTGAATTAAAGGCCTTGAAGGACTTCATCGACGAGAATCTCGCCAAGGGCTTCATCCGACCGTCTACTTCTCCTGCGGGTGCACCAATCTTCTTCGTGAAGAAAAAGGACGGGGGTCTGCGTCCTTGCATGGACTACCGTGATTTAAACAAGGTAACGGTCATGAATCGGCACCCGCTACCCTTAATCTCTGAACTACTGGAGAGGGTGAAGCAGGCTAAGATATTCACCAAACTGGATCTTCGGGGAGCCTACAATCTCGTGAGAATTCGGTCTGGAGATGAGTGGAAGACGGCCTTCCGCTGCCGTTATGGACACTTCGAATCACGGGTCATGCCGTTCGGACTACGAAATGCTCCTGCAACCTTTCAGCATTTTGTTAATGACATTTTCCGAGATGTGCTTGATGTATTTATGGTTGTGTATCTCGATGACATTTTAATCTTTTCCAGTGATCTCGAGGAACATCGGCTCCACGTGAGGACAGTGCTGCAACGCCTGCTGCATAACCATCTTTACATCAAATTGGAGAAATGCGAGTTCCACAGGGCAACAGTGCAGTTCCTCGGTTATGTCATCTCTCCACAGGGTCTCCAGATGGACGATCAAAAGACCAGAGCGATCCAGGAGTGGCCAGCGCCAGGATCGGTGAAGGAAGTTCAGAGGTTTGTGGGATTCGCCAACTTCTATAGGCGCTTCATCCGTAACTTCTCTGAGATTGTGGCTCCCATCACCCAACTGACCAAGAAGGGGGTACCGTTCCGGTGGACTCCGCAAGCCCAGGAGGCGTTCACACGGCTGAAAGACAAATTTGTGTCGGCTCCCATCTTAAGACATCCAGACCCAGACCTGAGCTTTACTCTTGAGGTGGACGCATCGGATGTCGCCATCGGCGCAGTGTTGTCACAGAGAGGAGGTGAGAAGGCAGTTCTTCATCCTTGTGCCTTTCTTTCTCAGAAGCTATCCCCGGCGCAGAAGAACTATGACGTAGGGAACAAGGAGTTACTGGCGATTGTGACGGCATTCAAGGAGTGGAGACACTTGCTGCTGGGGTCCTCAACTCCGATTACAGTTCTTACCGACCACCGAAACCTGGAATTCATGCAGTCCGTAAGATGTTTGAACCCACGTCAGGCACGTTGGAGCTTGTTTCTAAACCAATTCAACTTCATCATCTCCTACAGGTCGGGGGCACGGAATGGTAAGGCAGATGCGCTATCTAGGATTGCTGCTCCTGAGGAAGTGATTAAGTCGTCTCCTAGTACTGTTGTGTCTCCCGCTCATTTCATCTCTGCAATCCATCATCAGGATCTTCTGTCTGAGATCAAAGCAGCATACGCAGCAGATCCGTTGCTAAGGCAACCTACCCCCGAAGTAAGCCTAAATTACAATGGAGGAGTGTGGTTACAGGAGAATCGGCTGTATGTACCAGAGGTGACAAGACTTGAAGTCCTCCGACTGATCCATGATTCTAAGATTGGGGGACATCGTGGAATAACGAAGACCCAAGAGTTCCTGGCTCGGTACTTCTGGTGGCCTTCGTACCGGAAGGACGTGGAGGGATACGTGTCATCCTGCGAGGTATGTGCTCGGTTCAAGACGCCTCGTGCGTCGCCTTCCGGGTTGTTACAACCCTTGCCTATACCATCTCGTCCCTGGAGATCCATCTCAATGGACTTTATTGTTGAACTACCGGTCTCCAAGGGTAAGAACACCATTCTAGTGGTCGTGGACCGCCTCACTAAGGCAGCACACTTTATCCCTTGCGCTGGATTACCCACAGCAAAACAGACTGCAGACTTGTTGATTCAAGAGGTGGTCCGTCTGCACGGAGTCCCGGATGAGGTGATCTCGGATCGTGGGGTGCAGTTCACGTCTAGGTTCTGGAGGTGTTTCTGCGCGGCTCTGGATATTAGAGTAAGTCTGTCTTCGGCTTACCATCCACAGACTAATGGACAGACGGAACGTACGAATCAGACCCTGGAGCAGTACCTCCGTTGCTACTTAAGTCATCTGCAGGACGATTGGGTAGATCTGCTTCCCCTGGCAGAGTTCACATATAACAACTCGCAGCACTCCTCGACTAAGCAGTCACCGTTCTTTGCTAATCAGGGTTACCACCCAAGCATCTTGCCGCAGTTCCCCAAGGAGGCTGCAGTGCCTGCTGTGTCTGACCATCTTTCTTTCTTACAGCAGAATTTGGAAGCTCTGAAGACCACCTTGACGACTGCGCAGGAAAGGTATAAGAGAGCAGCAGATCGTACCAGGAGGCCGGCTCCGGTGTATAGGGTGGGAGATACGGTCTGGTTGTCTACCAAGAATCTGAGGGTGAGGGCACCGACTGTCAAGCTGGGGCAGAAGTTTGTAGGGCCATACAAGATCGTGGCTCTAGTGAATTCGGTAGCGGTGCGTCTGAAATTACCCCCTGCCTGGAAGGTTCACCCGGTGTTCCATGTTTCCCTACTAAAGCCAGTTGTACCAAATTCTTTCCCAGGGCGTACTTCCTCTCCTCCAGCTCCAGTGCTCGTTGATGGACATGAACAATATGTCGTGGAGAAGATTCTGGATTCACGGATCTTCAGAAGGAAGTTGCAATATCTGGTCAAGTGGCAAGGATACTCTGTCGAGGAGAATTCCTGGGAACCGGTGGAGAATATCTGTGCTCCGCGGCTGCTGGAGCAGTTTCATCTAAGGTACCCGGACAAGCCTGGTCGAAGATTGTCCGGAGGACATTCTTTAAGGGGGGAATAATGTAAGCATCGTTCCTATTCTGCTGTGTTCCGGACTTTGCCCTTACTGTTGCCCTTAAGCCTGGCTTCGTTCGGCCATACTGGTTCCTGTGACATCACCGCCTGTTGGTCCCGCCCGCCGGGTTTAAATAGCTTTCCTGGACGTGACTACCTTGCTTGTATATCTCGTCCTGTACCTGATCTGCTAGCTGGGAGTTGCACGCTGTGCTACCTCCTTCCTTCCTGCTGAATCCACCTGGATTACCTGCTGCCTACTGCCGCCTGGACCCTCTGACGGTGTCTGCCTGAAGGCTCCTTCCAGCTCTGCCTCCACCGCTCACCGCTACTACAGCACTCACGGTATGCGCTGAAGATCTCTACTGCTGTGTGAGTTCCACCTGAGAGACTATCCCTGCTACCTTTGCACATCCAGTATCAATTACCTAGTGACTTTCTCTGCCACTGCACTGTGCCCGAAGATTCCCCTCCCGCAAGGGAGAGGGCTAAGTGACTGTCCTTGCCTGCATTCTTCAGACCGTGTCTGCTTACATCTACACAGTGCCGGTGTACAACTTGCTATCTACTGGACTGAGTTCTGCTGCTGTTACCACTGCTGTCATTATCTGGCTCCGCCAGCACCTGTGCTGTTCTGTGCTGCTTGTTTAATACAAACTACTTTCACGTATACCTGTGTCTGTGACTCTATCATCTAGCCACTGTCTTCATAGAAACCTACTATACATCATTACACTGTTGGTGTGTTTCCTGTCCTCCTCTCACTGCCGACTTTTATTCCCCATTGACTTACATTGGGTTTCGTGTTTCGGGACGACCCCGACTTTCCCCTATAATCGGACGATCTAGCTCGACCCGACTTTTGGAAAAGTCGGGTTTCACGAAACGAAACGCGACCCTAAAAAACCAAAAGTCGCTCAACTCTAGTTACAAACCCATGCTGACTCTGGTTTATCACTTCATTATTATCCAGGTACTTACATACATGTTGTTTAATAATTTGTTCAAAGATCTTTCCTGGTATAGGAGTCAGACTCACCGGCCTATAGTTGCCTGGGTCCACCTTCTTCCCCTTTTTGAAGATGGGAACAACATTTGCTCTTCTCCAGTCTTCTGGGACTTCTCCTGTTCTCAAAGAATTTTCAAAGATTATGGAGAGTGGTTCAAAAATTTCTTCTAATTTATATCCTTCAGTACTCTGGGGTGTAATTCATATGGACTTGGAGACTTATGTTAGCTAAGTGTTTCCTCACTATCTTTCTGTTTATAGATATCCTGGATTCTTCTATTCCTTTAATTGGACAGTGAAGATCAGTTGATGTTACATTTCCTTTCTGAGTGAAAACAGATGCAAAATAGAAATTTATAGGTTCGACCTTCTCAACATCCTTTCTTACTATTTCATCATTTTCATCCTGTAAAAATCCTAAAGCATCTTTGACTTGCTTTGCTTTTGATGTCTCTTGCAAGCCTTAATTCATTATCAGTATGAACCCACACACAGCTCCCTATATACAGTAGGAGCCCCATATAGCCTCCTATATCCAGTATGAGCCCGCACATAGGCGTCTATCTACAGTATCAGCCAGCACATAGCATCCTATATACAGTAGCAGCCCCCACATAGCCTATATACAGCATGAGCTCGCACATAATAATTATTATAATAGTCTTTATTTTTATATAACACTAACATATTCCGCAGCGCTTTACAGTTTTTGCACACATTATCATCGCTGTCCCTGATGGGGCTCACAATCTAAATTCCCCATCAGTAAGTCTTTGGCACATAGACTCCTATGTACAGTATGAGCCCTCACATGGCCTTCTGTGTATAGTACGAGCCCACACATAGCCTCCTATATACAGTATGAGCCCCAACTAAGCCTACTATATACAGTATGAGCCTGCACATAGCCTCCTGTATACAGTATGAGCCTGCACATAGCCTCCTATATGCAGTATTTGCCCACACATAGCCTCCTATATACATTATCAGCCTTCAAATGGTCTCCAATAAAGTATGAGCCCTCATATTGCCCCTTTATACAGTATGAGCCCACGTATAGCTTCCTATATACAGTGAGCCCCTATATAGCCTTCTATATATAGTATGAGCCCCCAAATAGCCCCTATATACAGTATGAGCCCACACATAGCCTCCTGAATACAGTATGAGCCTGCACATAGCCTCCTATATGCAGTATTCGCCCACACATAGCCTCCTATATACATTATGAGCCTTTCAAATGACCTCCTATAAAGTATGAGCCCTCATATTGCCCCTATATACAGTATGAGCCCATATATAGCTTCCTGTATACAGTGAGCCCCTATATAGCCTTCTATATATAGTATGAGCCCCCAAATTGCCCCTATATACAGTGTGAGCCCCCATATAGCCTCCTATATGCAGTATGGGTCCACACATAGCCTGCTGTATACAGTGTGAGCTCGCACATAGCCTCCTATATACACTATGAGCCCCAACATAGCCTCCTATATGCAGTAGGCACTACCACATAGCCTCCTATATATAGTATGAGCCACCATATTGCCCCTATATACAGTACTAGCCCACACATAGTCTCCTGTATACAGTATAAGCCACTATATAGCCTTCTACAGTGGGGTAAATAAGTATTTAGTCATCCACCAATTGTGCAAGTTCTCCCACTTAAAAAGATGAGAGAGGCCTGTAATTGACATCATAGGTAGACCACAACTATGAGAGTCAAAATGAGAAAATAAATCCAGAAAATCACCTTGTCTGATTTGGCAATATTTATTTTGTAAATTATGGTGAAAAATAAGTATTTGGTCACCTGAAAACATACAAGATTTCTGGCTCTCACAGACCTGTAACTTCTTCTTTATTAGGCTCCTCTGTCCTCCACTCATTACCTGTAGTAATGACACCTGTTTGAACTTGTTATCAGTATAAAAGATACCTGTCCACAACCTCAAACAGTCACACTCCAAACTCCGCTATGGTGAAAACCAAAGAGCTGTCGAAGAACACCAGAAACAAAATTATAGCCCTGCACCAGGCTGGGAAGACTGAATCAGCAATAGGCAAGCAGCTTGGTGTGATGAAATCAATTGTGGGAGCCATAATAATTAAATGGAAAACATATAAGACCACTGATAATCTCCCTCGATCTGGGGCTGTCAGCACCCCGAGGAAGCCCAGATGGATACAAATATGGGTAAGGACAGGTTTTGACTTATCCAGTGCACTTATGTTCCCTTAAAGTGACACATACCCCCCTTTTTTAACCAGTTGGTCTTTATGACTTCCTTGGTATAGATTGCTGGTGTCCATCATAGGCTTTATTGTTCAAGCGAGCTACTTGTCATTTAATGTTATTTATGGACTATTAGGCCAGTTATGGATGTGAGTACTATCTCATGATTGATATTTTTTATGGAAACATCCCTATTTGGGTTGCACTTGCACTTTTTGTAGCTGGCTGTCATTTTCTGTTCCACCCTCCCCCTAGTAATCTGGGATCTTGTGTGTTTTTACACCTGCTATTCATTAAATTGCTTTATCATTACTAATATTTATTATGTATCTTGTTATCATTATATATGTGTTTTGAATAAATTTTGGATGTTATCTTTGGGACATTTTGTACTCTTTGTTTTTGAGCGTATCCCAGGCTACTTTAGCCTCCCCTATCATGATATTTAGGGAATGATGGTATGGAATTAACATGGTTTCTGATCTAAGGATTGTGTGTGCGTACATAAGTTGGATGTCTGCAGGAGATCCCAGCAGTAGTATAATCAGTAGGACGACTGCAGGAGATCCCAGCAATAGTATTATTAGTAGGACATCTGCGGGAGATCCCAGCAGTAGTATTATTAGTAGGATGTCTGCAGAAGATCCCAGCAGTAGTATTATTAGTAGGACGTATTAACAAGATCCCAGCAGTAGTATTAATAGGACGCCTGCAGGAGATCCCAGCAGTAGTATTATCAGCAGGACGTCTGCAAGAGATACCAGTGACAGTAAGGATATGTGCACATGTGGTTTTTGATGCGTTTCCGCGGCGGTTTTTGATGCACGGAATTGCATCAAATCCGCAGTGCAGAGGGCACACAATGTAAATCAATGGGAAATCTAAAAACGCTGTGCACACGCTGCGGAAAAATACACGTGAAATCGCAGCGTTTTATTTTCCGCAGCATGTCAATTCTTTGTGCGGATCTGCAGCGTTTCTGCACCCATTAACTTGCATTGAGTCAGACACTTCCGCAGCAAACCCACAGGTCTAAAAAAGATCTGCGGTTTTGCTGCGGATGAAATGCTGCAGATATCGGGAGGAGGGAAGTGTGTGGGCGGAGTGTGGGTGGTGACTGTGTGCGTGTATAGTGTGAGGGCGGTGACTGTGTGCGTGTATGGTGTGTGCGGGCGGGTCTGTGGGGCTGTGCAGGGGGTCTGCGGGGCTGTGCGGGGGGTCTGCCGGGGCTGTGCGGGGATCTGCGGGGCTGTGTGTGTGTGTGTGTGTATGCAGACATCGTCCGATGGGACTACAAGTCCCATCGGGCTATGCCTGCTACAGTGACAGTGATTGACACATTAGCCAATGATGGGACAGTAGTAGCTCCATCATCTGGCTAATGTCTTGAATGTAAAAAAAAACACATACACACATATAGTCCATACTTACCATATTCTGCCAATCTCCGAAGCCCTGGCTAACCTCAAAAAAATTAAAATAATAAACAAGCAATATACTCCCTGTGTCCGACGTAATCTAGTTAATACGATTGTCACACGATGATCTCCCGTGGAGAGCTGTCACATCAGCTGATGTGTCCGCTCTCCAGGGGCTCCGGTGATACAATGACGGAGATAATCCTCCGCATTGTAACACTCTGCCGCCGACAGGTCACTGGAGTTCACCTGTCACTTTGCAGCACTACAGTGTGAGAATTTTCTCACGCTGTAGTGCTGTAAAGCGAGAAGCTTATCTCCGGTCAGTGTGTCATCAGAGACCTATAGAGCGTTCACATTTGCAGATGTGACAGCTCTATAGGGGAGATCATCTTGGTACAATCGTTATTAATGGGATTACGACGGACAGGAAATATATTATTGGTTTGTTTTTTTTATTTTTTTTTGCAGGTGATCGAGGGCTTCAAATGGATAGGCGTGTAATAAAAATTATGAAAAAATGTGCTATTTCATTAAAATACTTTATTATGTGTGTGTTTATTTAACCCTTTATTACTATAGGATTAATAATGGATAGGCATCTTATTGACGCCTCTCCATTATTAACCGGGCTTAATGTCACCTTACAATAGCAAGGTGACATTAACCCCTTATTACCCCATATGCCACCACTACACTGGGAAGAGAGGGGCTAAGTGCCAGAATTGGCACATCGTACAGATGCGCCTTTTCTGGGGCGGCTGCGGGCTGGTATTTGTGGCCCCTTCCTAGGCTATAAATATCAGCTCGCAGCTGTCTGCGTAGCCTTTCTGGCTATAAAATATAGGACCAAAAGGGATTGACTATTTGCAAAAATGTTACTGAAGAAACATGGAACTTTTTAAATGGAAAAATAAAAGATATATTTTACCCTACCATTGGACTGATCGCTGGAGAAACTATACTATTTCCTTTACATGCAAGGATTTATCCCAATCCGTTTTCCGTGCGAACTGCTTTCTTCAAAGCGGTGAGCTGGCTGTGCCAAAATTTTTTTTTCATATATATATATATATATATATATATATATATATATATATATATATATATATATTCTATGTGTCTATATCTATTCTTTCGTTTGTGTTTTAACCTGTCATTGGGCTCCATTATATGTCCATTTTGCAGGCCGGCGAGAAAATCTTGGCATACGGGTTCAATATGGATGTCATATGGATGTTTACATGCGCAGAAAACGCAGCCATGCCTTGACAACGGATGACATACGGATCACTGGTGGTGAAGGCAGGAGTCCAGCTTCACTTTGTTGCTGGATTTGATGCCCAACTTGGCCGTGACCCTGTGTGGGTACATATTCTGGCCCAGGATGGCTGAAGTGGCCAGGATCCTGTTGCTGACTACAGAAGTAGCTAGAGGGCTATTGGAGATGATACTCCTGTGGATTTTGGTAGCCACGTGATTCATACCACCTAATATGGCCATGTCGACCAAAGCCAGGTTGGGACCAGCCTCCAACACTGGGTCTGATCAAGTGGCCATATTGGGCAGGTGGCTGCCATTTGTGCCTATTGAGGTCAATGTTGGGTTGGAGGTGGCTTGAGATGTGGTGTAGGCACCCATGGAGGAGGTGGCTCAGATCCTGATTGAGCCTGCACTTCTGGGTTTGGGGAAACTCTGAGCTGGTTATGGGGTGACAAATTCCACCTCTCCAAAAACTCAAAAACCTCATATTGGTTATTGGGGGTGTGCAGGCATCAATCAGGATTTGAATGGATCCTCACACATGCAGTTTGACCTCCTGGGGTAGTGGACAGAGGTACTGGGCCAGGCTGCGGACATAGGCCTCCTGAGTCCTCACCATTGACCTGGGCAGCGCTGGACAGATAATTTAACAACCCCGTATCAACATGCCTCCTTGTGTCCGAGGCAGGGATGTCTCTCCTTCGTCGTCCACGGCAGAGTATGACGGCAGGCTGGGGTGAGGCCTCAAGAGGCACAGTAGGGCTGCTGCTATTTCCCTCGTCCTCCAGGCTGCATGCCACTGCTGGTGCTGGTGGAGGTTGTGGGATGCAGCTGGAAGGCTCAGAAGATGGGTCAGCCACCTCTTCACCTCCCCCGACTGGATCAATAATGGCCTCCGAATCAGACCCTTTGTCCCTCTCAGTGAAGTTGGACTGAGTTCTGTTTTGAAATGTGAAATAAAAATTGTAGATATGACCCTAAACAGCATATGTGTAATGTGATGTGATGTATGTACTTACGGTCTGAGATCCAGAATGGGAGCCAGAAATGACAGCCAGTCATAATAAATATATTTTCTCTTGGTGGGTGCTGCATCCCCATCCTGGCCCGCTGCTGACATTCCCGCCTATATTGGTCGCGGATGCTGCGCCAGCGTCTCATGACATCTTCCACTGCAATGTCACAAAATAATTTATTAGTACATTGCCCAATCTTCAGAACACTTTAACATACACTGCTCAAAAAAATAAAGGGAACACTAAGATACCACATTGTAGATATTACTGAATGAAATATCGCAGCTGAAAATCTTTATTCATTATATAGTGGCATGCGTTGAGAACAAGAAAACTTAAAAATGATCAATGTAAATCAAAATTAATATCCCATGGAGGTCTGGATTTGGAAGGATACTCAAAATCAAAGTAGAAAATCAATTTACAGGCTGATCCAACTTCAGTGGAAATGCCTCAAGATGGGGAAATGATGCTCAGTAGTGTGTGTGCCCTCCACGTGCCTGTTTGACCTCCCTACGACACCTGGGCGTGCTCCTGTTGAATCGGCGGAAGTTGTCATGAGGGATCTCCTCCCAGACCTGGACTAAAGCATCTGCCAACTCCTGGACAGTCTGTGGTGCAATGTGACGTTGGTGGATGGAGCGAGACATGATGTCCCAGATGTGTTCAATCGGATCCAGGTCTGGGGAACGGGCAGGCCAGTTCATAGCTTCAATGCCTTCATCTTGCAGGAACTGCTGACACACTCCAGCCACATGAGGTCTGGCATTGTCCTGCATTAGGAGGAACCCATGGCCAACTGCACCAGCATATGGTCTCTCAAGGGGTCTGAGGATCTCATCTCGGTACCTAATGGCAGTCAGGCAACCTCTGGCAAGCACAAGGAGGGCTGTGCGGCCCTCCAAAGAAATGCCACCCCACACCATTACTGACCCACTGCCAAATCGGACATGCTGAAGGATGTTTCAGGCAGCAGATCGCTCTCCACGGCGTCTCTAGACTCTGTCACGTCTGTCACATGTGCTCAGTGTGAACCTGCTTTCATCTGTGAAGATCACAGGGCGCAAGTGGTGAATTTGCCAAACCTGATGTTCTGTGGTAAATGCCAAGCGTCCTGCACGGTGTTGGGCTGTGAGCACAACCCCCATCTGTTGACCTTCGGGCATTCAGACCATCCTCATGGAGTCGGTTTCTAACCGTTTGTGCAGCCACATGCACATTTGTGGCCTGCTGGAGGTCATTTTGCAGGGCTCTGGCAATACTCCTGTTCCTCCTTGCACAAAGGCTGAGGTAGCGGTCCTGCTGCTGGGTTGTTGCCCTCCTATGGCCCCCTCCATGTCTCCTGGTGTACTGGCCTGTCTCCTGGTAGTGCCTCAAGCCTATGAACACTACGCTGACAGACACAGCAAACATTCTGGCCACAGCTCGCTTTGGTGTGCTGTCCTGGATTAGCTGCACTACCTGAGTCACTTGTGTGGGTTGTAGAGTCCATCTCTGATACCACGAGTGTGAAAGCACAACCAACATTCAAAAGTGACCAAAACATCAGCCAGAAAGCATTGGTACTCAGATGTGGTCTGTGGTCCTCACCTGCAGAACCACTCCTTTAATGAGTGTGTCTTGATAATAGACAATAATTTCCATCTGTTGTCTATAGGGCATGTCACACTAAGAGATATCGCTAGCAATATCGCTATAACTAGTGACGTTATAGCGATATTGCTAGCGATATCTCTGTGTCTGATACTTACCTACGACCGGCTCCCCCGCTGGTTATCGCTGATCGCGCGAGAACGTCCAGGACTGTTTCTCGTCGTCAGCTTCCTGTGGCGCTTCCTGCTGTGAGGACGAGCGACGCGTGGAGCTGGGCGGGAGGACGCAGGATCGCCTGGTGTGACAGGTAAGTAGCGACCCCCGTCCCCAGCGATGTCGCTAGTGAGATCTGTCTATGTGGCAGCTCACTAGCGACCACTTAGCGATGTACCAGCGATCCTGACCGCGTCATATCGCTGGTCGGGATCGCTGGTACATCGCTAAGTGTGACAGTACCTTATGTCATTTGCACAACAGCATGTGAAATTGATTGTCAATCAGTGTTGCTTCCTAAGTGGACAGTTGATTTCACAAAAGTTTGATTTACTTGGAGTTATATTCTGTTGTGTTCCCTTTATTTTTTTGAGCAGTGTATATTTAAGAGTGTCATGTGGTCTAGTAAGGTGTCATTTAAACATAAGATATATTACACAGAATGGGCAAAATCTACACATACTATTATTTTAGGGTCTAATGGGAAAAACGTGTTATTTTGCACATTAATAGGATTTTTAATAAAGGATAGAACTTACGAATTTGTTGCTGGCTCTCACGTGGATGGCCCTCATAATCATTGAACATTTGGACACAGATCCTCCTCCATGCCGCCTCTTTTCTAGCCCGGTCTGAATAATGTGCATCCATCTGGTCCCACAGTTCTAGCCTCTCTTGGATCAGAACGATAAGCATTTCCACATTGATATATGTGGACATGATGGTAAACTCCATGAAGGCGCTCTTCCGGAATGTCTAGAGCCCTTTCTAAGCTAACTAGCATGTTAAAGCTTCCTGATAATGGCTGAGTCCATTTCCTGTCACTTGGAGAAGTCTTGCCTATTTCTCGTAAGTCACACGTCTGGTCAGTATGTAATCTGTAGTTTTCTCGCCCCCATAGACTTGCATTGGCGTATTACAGCCCAGTGCAATGCGTTGTTTTTGCACTTCGCACTCGTCCGTAATTCTCGCTAGTGTGACTCCGGCCTTATTAGTAGGACGTCTGCAGTAAATCCCAGTACCAGCATTATTAGTAGGATGTCTGTGGGAGATCACAGTACAAGTATTATTAGTAGGACGTCTGCAGGCGATCCCAGCAGTTAGTCCAGTCAAAATACGGTTTGACCCAGAACAAATTCCAAGAAAGCATTTTATGATTTTTTTATTACTATTATATGTGGGGAACAACATATTAAAAGTTTTCCAAAAATTGATCACCACAAAGGTCCTAACTATGACATCATAAGACGATGACTGCCATCGCACTAAACGAATATTTCCCTATTTCAAAGCTGTAGCTTTAGGTTACAGAAGAGTTTGCATTTTGTATACTATATATTTTCATATAACAATTTTTATACAAAGTTTTATACTAACTACATGGACAGGCGAGGTCATGACGTCACCAATGACGTCATGACATATATGTACATTTCTAGAAATTATAGAATTAATACACAGTGCATTTTAAGACCTACTTCATCACTGAATAAGCGTGTCAGGTGAATAGTCACTATTTTCATCATCAGACACTGCTTCCTCACTCATATTGTCACAATGCCCTTCTTGACATGGTCCGCATACCCGTGAACAGGTAAGTCCGTGTCTTTTGCAAGTGCACCGAAGTGTACTACAACCACGAGAACAATTGCAGTGAATTATTTTCAGAAGTGTTTCTGGCACGGGTGAAGTATCCATCATCACTGGAACTAGACTGTTGTTCTGCAATTCCCATCCCCATTCAGTAGTGTCCATGGCCTCACCATTGTCCATCCAAAGCATCACTTGGAGGTAACTCCGAAGGGCATGATACTTCGTTGCAGAGGAGGTCGGTGGCAGTCGTTCAGGTGTAACAAAGATTTTGGCTGAACCAACTTTTTTGCAGAGAGTAGAATACCTCATTGCAGACAGATTGTCTCCAGGTTTGCCCCCAAACAATGCCACCATAGCTTTACACCCAGCGTCTTCAATCTCAGCTCTGTTTTTGTTAGGTGTGGAAAAGATTTTAGCACAGCTATTTAAGACCGAGTCTCCCTTCAAAACCTTGTGTAGACCGAGTTTTTTTCCGATTCCAAAAACGGCGGAAGTGGTATCGCAACCCGTGAATGCATGAAGGAACAGAAGACTGCTGCAGACATGGTTTCCCAGGAACTTCTTCATAACCTTAATGTCATATACTGTTGCAGGACTCCCTTTATCCGAGTAGAAATAAAGCTTGTTGCCATCGCTGGTTCACGCGTGATGAAGTAACAACACCAAAAGATCTGTATCTTCACCAATGAGACTAGTACTTTTGTTGGATGACATTGATACTGCTGCCTTAACAATCTCCACATCTGCATCCCCCTCTGATTGTATTACGTGGCAACCTCTGTCATTCATGCGCTGTGAAACAAGATTGATAAGAGACTGTTTGTTCTCCACATTCGAAAGGAAGTCCTCCTTTTTCCTGACAAATTTCGTTCCTTCAGCAATGTTCACTTTGTTGCTTGTTCGTTTTTTGCGCCGTCGCTGATGGGTAATGTCCTTAGTGTTTGGTCCTCAAATGTAACCATCAAATACTATCGTAGCCTTACCATAGTGCTTTAGTGTGAAAAATGCATAGTCTTCAGCGATTGAACAATATGTCTTTCCTTCTGACCACTTTAGTCGATGGAGAAGAGAACCTCCGTCAAGAACATAATGTTCCACTTCTGGTACATCCTTGAGTACTGCGTCATCTGAACTCTGTTCTTTTATAGCAGCCATCAGTTGTGCTTTGTTTGGTTTGCGTAAGAGATGTTTTGCCTCAAAGAGGAATGGTGGGTATGGTGAAAGTTCATAGGCCATCACCTCATCAAGAGAAAGATCAGCAGTTTGAGACACCACAAGAAACCTTTGGAACAAAAGAGCGGGGTCTATTGTTTTGTCCTTAGCAACGTCAATAGCCTCACTGGATACCAGGGTCTTGGCTTTCATTGACCGCATGTACTTAACTGAAAACAGTGATTGACCCTCCATTGTTGCCACTATTTCTCTGCCAATGGTGAACAGGTTATGGACATTCACATCCTTATTTGCATTGACACCGGTGATAATGTTGCGAAGAGACACTTCATCAGAGAAAGGTGAAAAGGGCTCAAGTTTTTCTGCAATTTTCTCCAGGTCTTCACGATCTCTTCTCGTCCTTGACGTTCTTGCTTCCTTGTGTTGTTGACTGGTGACAAAGCTCTGGCGAGTGAAACACTGCATTGCATCACAGTAGGAAGAGGACACTGGCACAGACAGAGTCCACAAGGCCCTCTGATGTTTGGACATTCCACTTCCTCTGATGAGTCCTCCTGCAGTTTTTAGGGAGCGCATCAGAGCTTGCTCAATGACTAGGTCGCAACCCAGGCCTGCCCAGTACTGATCAGTCCGCCTTACAACATGCAAGCCATTCATAAATCTATGGAAGACTGATGGCATATCATCTTCCAGAGTGGTCATAGACTGGAGGTAAAGGTAGGCGGCCTTCACATAGTTCTAATACCCAGCAGCTGCAAGAATGGGCAAACATTTGGCTACAGCATGAAGGTGCATCAGCCAGGATCCTCTACGATCGGCCTCGATAAGCTCCCTTGCAATTCCAACCATCTGTTGGTAATTCAGCCATAGATTACTGGTGCGAGAGTGAGCGGATAATCCGTTTCCTTTGGTGGACAAGAGGTGGATAATTTCACTAAGGCAGGTAGAAGTGATGACCGAATTCAAGTCACTCTCCCCTGTCAGTGTCCGAGCATACAACTGCTCAAGTTCTTGCAATAGGTCTGCAAAACCGGGATGGTCGCAAAGTACTTTGTCTGCAACTTGCTGAGTAAGACACTGATCAAGGAGGAGATGGCCACGAACTGCACGCTGAACTGCCTTTCCAGTCATGATGTGTTGCACAGCATTGTCACCGTAAATTGTTCCCATGATCTCTTTGATTCCACTGCCATCCATCAACATTCCAATGGCACCCATACGATTCATCAATGTGTGGAAGCTCCCGAGCATCAGGACAACATCTCGAACCTGGCTGTCTTCAGACACCTCGTGTTTGATTTCTGACACTTTCCAGTAGAGTGGCTGATCGAATGTAACAACTGCAGCGGATCGGTGTTTATCAGCAAGGTTGCACAGATACTCAAGAGTAGAGAAGATGCATGACTTGTCTCCGGAATACATGTCAATGATGGGCAGGAAGATTACCGAAGATGACCCCGGATGATCATAGTCTTTATGTAGTATGTGCATCATTCCATTCCAGCTCAGTGCAGGCTGTTTGAAGCGTAAAGACATCTCCCACAATACATCAACACGATGATCAATGGCATCGAGAAATGGCAAGGGCTTGAATTTTATGTTTCGGTGAGTGTGTTTGGCGAAACGGTATTCCCTTACATCAACTCTGCTTTGCTCAACTATCTCCATGTCCGCAGTCTTCCGTCTGAGAACAGTGCGACTGACCTTCCTTCCTGGAGTCACAGTAGCTACCATCCCCATGCCGTGGAAAGTCCCCTTCCCATCTAACGTGATGATATTATGATCGACGTTGTCCGCAGCGAACAGCAGTGCCGTATCCAGTCTGTCTATGGTACCACCGAGTACATCCTGGCCAACAGAAGCGGCAGCGTTTTCCTCGAATCGCTGAACTTCCGAATATGATGAACAATATCCCATGGCTGAGAGACTGTCTACAAGAAATCAAGACCTGAAATGATGATGGAGCTGGACTGCTAACCCAAGCTGCAATGGAGCTACTACAGCCCTGGGACGTACAGCCTGAACAACTGATTGTCCAATGCTTGCGACCTTCCTGTGAATGTCCTTTCCAACGAAGAGGGTTTCAAGCAAGCAAAGTAAACTCAGGGGGAGATAATCTAGGGCAGACTGACATTCAAGCGAAGAAGTCTTCGGATATTCATCGGTTGAAGATGGGATCTTAGACTTGATATCGCTCTTGATTAGTTTGGCCGCAGTCTCTATGATGGCTCTCTTCTGGGCTTCTTCATCCATTTCCTGACTATGGAAATAGTCCCTCAGGATTATTCTGGTCTTTTCACGGAAT
Organism: Dendrobates tinctorius; assembly: GCF_039654945.1. NCBI lineage: Eukaryota > Metazoa > Chordata > Amphibia > Anura > Dendrobatidae > Dendrobates > Dendrobates tinctorius. Next base: position 2,854,678 of record NW_027361693.1, read on the forward strand.
GTTACAATGTTAGGAAACCCTTCACACTCTGCTATGAATAGCGAATCGCCATACCTCTCCTCCAGCCTATACCTCAGCCATTTATTACTATAGGCAGCACTGTCTCCTTCTGCAAGATACTCATTTTCTTTGCAAGATCTGTGACAGTCAGTTGCTCTTCACCGTTGACCTTGAGAAATGCACACATTCTCAAGAACGCTTGCTCTTGGTCCATGTTCATCGGCCTCCCTACCTTCAGCGGTTTCTTTGTAGTAGATCCACCACCATGACGCATAGGAATTCCGTAATTTGTCCGAAAGTTAATGTCACATGAACGATGATACAGACAGTCTGCAGCATGTAAGTCCTTCCCAAAGTACGCGATTCTCCCTTGAATGGTGATTGCCCAGTCATCATTACGCTGTTTGCAATGTGACAAGATGGACCTTACAAATCCATCCATTTTAACAAAGCTATAGTCATCGAAATCACTACTAGATCTTGTCTTCACCACTTCATGTCCACAGAACAAACACTGCGTCGTGCTATCATAGGATCCAGTAGACACCCGTGTACCTCTCTTGGCAGGTGAACGATGAACGGAAGTAGCTTTCTTATGCAAGTCTATTTGCTTCTTGTTTATGTAGTTCATACGACATCTCTTGTGCACCACTGCTCCAGCAGCTACCACAGTGCTAACGCCCCTCTCAGTACTGGCTTTATTGATCCCTTTAGCTCCTTTCGCACCAATCACCACACTTTCTCCGTCATCTTCTACTTCATGGCTGCATAAGGGGAAAGTTTCTTGACTTTCCATCATTCTCAGCTCTGTAAAAGAAAATAAATAAATCGTTAAATAATAAATATAATAGTAGTAATTGTAAAAGAAATATGGTAGACGCTGAAAGGCGAGTCGCATTTAACATTTTACAGCTTTGGCGGCCATATTCTTTGACGTCACATTTGGACCCTTTGTGGTAACCCTATCTTGGTAAACTTTTAATATGTTTTCCCTACATGTAATACTACCAAAAAAACAATAAACGCTTTCTTGGAATTTGTTCAGGGCAAAGGATTTTTTTTTCGTATTTTGACTGGACTAAGTAGAATTATTAGTAGGACAGCTGCAGGAGATCCCAGCAGTAGTATTACAAACCCTGGCAAAAGTTATCGAATCACCGGCCTTGGAGGATGTTCATTCCGTTGTTTAATTTTGTAGAAAAAAAAGCAGATCACAGACATGGCAGAAAACTAAAGTCATTTCAAATGCCAACTTTCTGGCTTTAAGAAACACTAAAAGAAATCAAAAACAAAAGATGTGGTAGTCAGTAATGGTTAAATTTTAAACAAAGCATAAGGGAAAAATTATGGAATCACTCAATTCTGAGGAAAAAATTATGGAATCACCCTGTAAATTTTAATTCCCAAAACTAACACCTGCATCAAATTAGATCTGCTCATTAGTCTGCATCTAAAAAGGAGTGACCACACCTTGGAGAGCTGTTGCACCAAGTGGACTGACATGAATCATGGCTCCAACATGAGATATGCCAATTGAAACAAAGGAGAGGTTTATCAAACTCTTAAAAGAGGGTAAATCATAATGCAATGTTGCAAAAGATGTTGGTTGTTCACAGTCAGCTGTGTCTTAAGTCTAGACCAAATACAAACAACATGGGAAGGTTGTTAAAGGCAAACATACTGGCAGACCAAGAAATCAAAGCATCAAGACCAGAAACTTAAAACAATATGTCTACAAAACAGAAAATACACAACATAACAAATGAGGAACGAATGATAGGAAACTGAAGTCAACATCTGTGACCGAACTGTAAGAAACCGCCTAAAGGAAATGGGATATACATACAGAAAAGCTAAATGAAAGCCATCATTAACACCTAAACAGAAAAAACAAGGTTACAATGGGCTAAGGAAAATCAATCGTGGACTGTGGATGACTGAAGAGAACATGCAAATTTCCACAGTCATTGAAGATATGGGGTTGCATGTCAGGTAAAGGCACTGGGGAGATGGCTGTCATTACAGCTTCAAAAATGCACAAGTTTATGTTGATGTTTTGGACACTTTTCTTATCCCATCAATTGAAAGGATGTTTGGGGATGATGAAATCATTTTTCAAGATGATAATGCATCCTACCATAGAGCAAAAACTGTGAAAACATTCCTTGAAAAAAGACACATAAGGTCAATGTCATGGCCTGCAAATAGTCCGGATCTCAATCCAATTGAAAATCTTTGGTGGAAGTTGAAGAAAATGGTCCATGACAAGGCTCCAAACTGCAAAGCTGATCTGGCAACAGCAATCAGGGAAAGTTGGAGCCAGATTGATGAACAGTACTGTTTGACACTCATTAAGTCCATGCTTCAGAGACTGCAAGCTGTTATAAAAGCCAGAGGTGGTGCAACATAATACTAGTTATGTGTTGGAGTGTTTTTTTTGTTGGTTTATTTTTCATGATTGCATTTTCCATTTTTTCCCTCAGAATTGAGTGATTCCATAATCTTTTCCCTATGCTTGGTTTTAAAAAGTAACCATTACTGACTACCACATTTTTTGTTCTTGATTTCTTTTAGTGTTTCTTAAAGCCAGAAAGTTGCCATTTGAATTGATTTTAGTTTTGTGCCATGTCTGTAATCTGCTTTTTTTCTACAAAATTAAAATTAAACAACAGAATGAACATCCTCCATGGCCAGTGATTCCCTAATTTTTGCCAGGGGTTGTACTAGCAAGACGTCTGCAGAAGATCTCAGCAGTAGTATTATTAGTAGGATGTCTGCAGGAGATCTCATCAGTAGTATTATAAGGCTAGTTTCACATTTGCGTTTAAGGCCGCAGCGTCGGCCTGCGCACAGCCGACACTAACCCCGCCCCCTGCCATGCCTCCGCCAGTAGCTCCGCCGTGCGCACCAAATTGCAACCTGTTGCGTTTGGCGCTGGTCGGCGCAGCGTCAAAAGGATGCATGCGCCGCCAAACGCATACCTGCGCACGGCCTGTTTCCCCAGTGCTAAAGATAGGGGACGCAGGACGCATACAGCGTCATGCGCCCATAGGCGGAGCTACTGGCGGAGGCACATCGGGGGCGGGGCTTAGCGGCGGCCGTGCACAGGCCGACGCTGCGGCCTTAAACGCAAATGTGAAACTAGCCTTAGTAAGATATCTGCAAGAGCTCCCAGCAATATTATTATTAGCAGGATTTCTGCAGACGATCCCAGCAGTAGAATTACTAGCAGGATGTCTGCAGAAGATCCCAGCAGTAGTATTATTAATAGAATGACTGCAGGAGACCCCAGCAGCAATAATATTAGTAGGATGTCTGCAGGATATTCCAGCAGTAGTACTAGAACAATGTCTGCAGGAAATCACAGTACCAGTACCAGTATTACTAGCAGGACATCTGCATGAGATCCCAGTAGTAGAATTAATAGATGTCTGGGGGGATCCCAGCAGTAGTTTTATTAGTAGGATGTCTGCAGGGGATCCCAGCAGTAGCATTATTAGTAGGACATCTGCAGGAGATCACAGTATCAGAATTATTAGTAAAACTTCTGAAGTAGAGCAAAGGACCAGGATTATTAGTAGGACGTCTGCAGGAGAGCACAGTGCCAGTATTATTAGGATGTCTGCAGGAGAGCCCAGTACCAGGACTACAGTATTAGTGGGACGTCTGCAGGAGATCCTAGCACCAGTATCATTAGTAGGACGTCTGCGGGAGATCCCAGTAGTAGTATTATTAGCAGGTTGTCTGCAGGAGATCCCAGCAGTAGTATTATTAGTAGGACTTCTACGGGAGCTCCCAGTACCAGGATTATCAGTAGGACATCTGCAGGAGAGCCCAGGAACAGGATTATTAGTAGGACGTCTGCAGGACAGCAAAGTTCCAGGATTATTAGTAGGATGTCTGCAGGGGATCCCAGTACTAGTATTATTAGTAGGATGTCTGCGAGAGATCCCAGTAGTAGTATTACTAGCAGGATGTCTGCAGGAGATCCCAGCAGTACTATTATTAGTAGGACGTCTGCAGGAAAGCCCAGTACCAGGATTACTAGTAGGATGTCTGCAGGAGATCTCAGTACCGGGATTAATAGTAGGACTGTAAGGGAGGGACAGGACTGTAGTCGTGACCTGAATAATTGCTATATCAATGTCCAGTCCTTCCCCTACAGAAAAATGTACTCGTCTCTTCTGCATACCTGCATCTCCAGCTTAAGCTTCCTCTGAGCACTTCCCAGGCGATAACGGTCCATCTTCCAGGCGACTCCCAGCAATGGAGACACAGTCCGAGTCAACTATAACACTTTCTTTACTGAGAATTTCACACGTTACATCCACAGTTGGTACATGGTGACATTTGCTTGTTTCCTCATCTTTCCCTTTCTGGCTATTACTTCTGTGCAGTACACGCCTGGACCGAACTGTGCTAGACTGCTCCCCAGTTCCTTCCTTGCCTAACCTTGCCATGATGACAATTCTTTCTGCCTGTTTCGCCCAAGATTCGAAATCATCAGACACCAGATTTGGTTGTCTCTGGTAAAGCATCCAGCCCGTCTGTACCAAACTCGTCAAAGTCCGAGCTTCCTTCACTTCTACTGTCCAGCCGACTCCTGCCCTAAAAGCATCGGCCTAGGCGACAAGTCACCACATCTTTACGTTTCTGTACTGGCCACCTGCTGTGACACACAGTGACCATGGGTAACGTGGGCTGCAGCGCTTAAATGTTGCGTGGCTGCCAAGCTGTCCCGGCCTATAGTCCATGTGGACATTAGGGCACCCTGGCCCGTCTGACCTAACTTCCTACGATCTCCCCGCTTGCTACCCGGCAGCCCATCCTACACGTAACCCTCTATGAACGTCCTATCTGCTATACCTATAGAACCCACTAGTATGCCTCCATCTATTGGCCCGCAACAGCACTACAACTACCCAGTCTATGGGGGAACTATATACAATGTCCCCAAGAAGGAAGCACTAACTTTCCCTAACTGGACAAGTACAAAAGACACATAATATATGCAATACTATAATACAGGAATACAAGGCAATATATTACAGTTTTCTATGAAATGGTAACACATACATGTGGCAATATCATAAAATACATAGATATTATGTAGCAATACCGCAGGCAATTATCATAAAACACATTTATAAACATCAAGAACAGGAAAACAATCAGAGGGATGTCTGCAAGAGATCCCACTACCTGGATTACTAGCAGGACGTCTGCGGGAGACCCCACTACCAGGATTACTAGCAGAACATCTGTGGGAGATCCCACTACCAGGATTACTAGCAGGAAGTTTGTCGGAGATCCCAGTACCAGGATTACTAGCAGGACGTCTGTGGGAGATCCCAGTATCAGGATTACTAGCAGGACGTCTGACGGAGATCCCAGTACAGGATTACCCAGTACCAGGATTACTAGCAGGACGTCTGACGGAGATCCCAGTACAGGATTACTAGCAGGCCGTCTGCAGGAGATCCCACTACCAGTATTACTAGCAGGACATCTGCAGGAGATCCCAGTACCAGTATTACTAGCAGGACGTCTGCAGGAGATCCCAGTACCAGTATTACTAGCAGGACGTCTGCAGGAGATCCCAGTATCAGGATTACTAGCAGGACGTCTGCGGGAGATCCTACTACAAGAATTACTAGCAGGACGTCTGAGGGAGATCTCAATACCAGGATTACTAGCAGGACGTCTGCAGGAGATCCCAGTACCAGGATTACTAGCAGGACGCCTGCAAAAGATCCCAGTACCAGTATTACTAGCAGGACATCTGCGGGAGATCCCAGTACCAGGATTACTATCAGGACGTCTGTGGGAGATCCCAGTACCAGGATTTCTAGCAGAACGTCTTCGGGAGATCCCAGAACCAGTATTACTAGCAGGACGTCTGCAGAAGATCCCAGTACCAGGATTACTATCAGGACGTCTGCAGGAGATCCCACTACCAGGATTACTATCAGGACGTCTGCAGGAGATCCCACTACCAGCATTACTAGAAGGATGTCTGCGGGAGATCCCAGTACCAGGATTACTAGCAGGACGTCTGCAGGAGATCCCAGTACCAGGATTACTAGCAGGACGTCTGCAACCTGCAGGAGATCCCACTACCAGGATTACTAGCAGGACGTCTGTAGAAGATCACAGTACCAGGATTACTAGCAGAACGTCTGCAGGAGATCGCACTACCAGGATTACTATCAGGACGTCTGCAGGAGATCCCACTACCAGCATTACTAGAAGGATGTCTGCGGGAGATCCCAGTACCAGGATTACTAGCAGGACGTCTGCAGGAGATCCCAGTACCAGGATTACTAGCAGGACGTCTGCAACCTGCAGGAGATCCCACTACCAGGATTACTAGCAGGACGTCTGTAGAAGATCACAGTACCAGGATTACTAGCAGAACGTCTGCAGGAGATCGCACTACCAGGATTACTATCAGGACGTCTGCAGGAGATCCCACTACCAGCATTACTAGAAGGACGTCTGCGGGAGATCCCAGAACCAGGATTACTAGCAGGACATCTGCAGGAGATCCCAGTACCAGGATTACTAGCAGGACGTCTGCAGGAGATCCCAGTACCAGGATTACTAGCAGGACGTCTGCAGGAGATCTCACTACCAGGATTACTAGCAGGACGTCTAGAGATCCCAGCAGTTGTATAGACGTCTGCAGGCTGGAGGTGATTGGCAGCTCCAGGGGAGGGATCTCACACTGGGACTGGGGAGGGCCAGACTTCCAGCAGTAGCATTAGCACAGTCAGCACAGTGACAGAGCCGGGGAGTCTGCACCAAATGAGTTCAACTTAACCCCAGGAACCAGGAGACAAGTTCTGGACCGCGGGACATCTCCGAAGCCAGATCTTCAGAAGCAGAACCTCAGCCTTTTGTTGTTGCAGTGCCACTAACAACTCAGGATAAAGACAAAGACTGGATGAAGGTGCAAGACTGATCCCCGGTGTATACTACAGGAGGGAGAATGGATTAACTATCCACATATATACTACTACATGTAGCACATGCTTTCTCAGGATCTTACTTGGCTTCTTGAGGCTACAACTCTCCAACAATGGACAACTTTTTCACAGAGGTGAGTAGGGTCTACTGCTGGAGGTTGTGGGCTTTACATTTTATGTGATTATTGGTCTGTTTGCAATTATTTTCCGTCCTGTAGGAGTTTCCTGCAGAAAGTGATGGCTCACATTGTGAATGAAGTGGCCACTTGATGGCTTTGTGGTCACCTCTGTAGTTCTCACCTCCAGTGTGTGCTTGCATAGTGTTTGATACAAAGGTGTTTGTGTGTAGAGGGGGATGTTACATTGTTTAAAGTGAAGTACCATAAGATGGATTTTGTGCTTCAATATTTACTACCTTTCATAAATTCTAGGCTCTGGTATTGTGATCGACTTTCCTGTTTTCTCCTGGTAACAGGAAAAGTGACTTAGAAAGCATTCCCAGATGCTGTGCAAAGGAAATCTAAAGTGCACCATTCCCCAGTGTTATTAGTGACTACAGTAGGGATACTTCCACATGGAAACATCACTGCAGGCTTGGAAGTTGGGGCTATTGTGATATACTTTGCTGCCTGCATAGATGCTGGGTCTGAGACAAGGGGATGCAATCTGCCGAATTCCTCACAGAGAGGTCTGGTATTTCCTTTTCGTAAAGTTTGGGTTTCCTGTGAGGGGTACCTTGATATATGAAGCTGAACGCGCGCAGACCCTCTGTGTAGAGAAAGACCACATGTCTGGAGAAGAATGCTGGGGAAATAAAGTCAAATAAAGAGCATTATCTGTAGATGTGGCCATAGGTGCAGACAATTTGCTACTGTATGAAAATCTATTCATGGTCAAATCTTTCTACGGAAATATTCGAATTGTCTTGAATGGAAAATTCAGTTGTCAAATGTTATTCAGACAATATACAAGCAAAGTAGTTTCTTCATCTTTCTCCTCCCATTCTTTAATAAGAACTATAGAACACTTTAATAACTAGGCATAGGAGATGAAAAGTGGAGAAACTTTTTAGTTTGCTTGACTCGTTTGCATCTGTGACAATTGTAGCATTTATTGTTTTTATTTTTACGGTTACCAAAACTTACCGGCACTGATAACATTTGTAAATGACTCTTGAGCAGAGCTACAGAATCCGGCACAAGCAAAATTCGGAATACCCCGATAGGTAAATGCTGAGGAGGTTGTGGTGCTTCAGAAAATGCCATGGCTCTTTAGTTCCCCAGATTGTATGGTTTCTGGATTTAGACCCCAACTGACTACACATTGATGGCCTAGGTAGTGGGTAGTCCGTCAGTGTATACCTTCTTAGGCCATACTCACACATTCAGTATTTGGTCAGTATTTTACCTCAGTATTTGTAAGCTGAAACCAGGAGTGGAATAATCAGAGGAAAAGTATAATAGAAACCCGTCACCACTTCTGTATTTCTCACCCACTCCTGGTTTTGGCCACAAATACTGATGTAAAACACTGACCAAATACTGAACGCGTGACCGTGGCCTTAAAGGGAATCTGTCATGTGACTCAAGCTGCCCAAACTATGATTCAGACACTGGCTGTGATATTGCTTGTTTTTGTATGTTTTACGTTGAAATGTTGCAAAGTATCATAAACACCTTTTGAAAAGCCGGCTGCAGACTATCTCAGATGGCTAAATCCTAGTCACACTGGTGTCTGCTCTCAGCCCAATCCCCTTGACTGACAGGTATCTTCCTATGTTTGTGTATAGGGACAGACCTTTCAGGCAAGGGGATTATGGCTTTGGACTAGTCGCCTGAGATGTATAGTCCTTGTTTGGCCTGGGCTTTCCAAGTAAAGCCTACACTGCTGAAAGAACGCAGTCCGTGTCTGGTTTATGCTTCCTGTGTTTCTGGCAGCATGAATCAAATGATGGGTATCCTTTAAATTTGTGCTTTTTAGGCGTGTGCACACATGCCATGCCTGGGTGTTACAGTAGCAGAGCTGTGTATGAGATAATAAGATGAGTACTATCATGCAGGAGTTATGAGGAATATCAGTAATGTGAATTTCTGCTGCAGAAATAACCGTGGATTTCTCACTTTGCGATTGCGATACATAGATGAAATGTGTGACTGAACCACAGCATATTCAAGGCCAAATCCTTAGCAAAAATCAACTGCTGTCGACTCGAGTTTGCTGTGGCATTCCCACTGTTGGTGGTCCAGTGTGTATATGTCCCACTGGAGCGTGTGACATATCCTACCTTAATGCAGTTTGCAGGAACAGCTACCAATCCATTTTCAAAATTGATGAGGCCATGAGCAGAGAATTGAAAGTCAACCTCATTGAAGTAAATGAATCCAACCTTTCACAGCTCTGTGTTGAAGTAGTGATCTGGGATACAAATCACAGAGCTCTAAATGGGGCAATACTTTACCAGAACTGCAAAGTCATCTTTGGGAGTCCAAAATTGCAACGTACACACGTGATCAAAATTGTTGGTACCCCTCCCTCGTTTAACGACAGAAAAACCCACAATCGTCACAGAAATAACTTGAATCTGACAAAAGTAATAATAAATCAAAAATTATGAAAATGAACAAATGAAAGTCAGACTTTGCTTTTTAACCATGCTTCCACAGAATTTTTAAAAAAATAAATCTCATGAAATAGGCCTGGACAGAAATGATGGTACCCTTAACTTATTATTTTGTTGCACAAAATCACTGCAATAGAATGATTCCTGGGTTCACACGTAGCGGAACTCTCGCGGAAATTACCGCGAGAATTCCGGAATTCCATTCCGCTGGAAAATCGCATTTTAAATTCCCGCGATTTTCCCGCGGAAAAACTAGCATTTTGCAAGCGTAATTAGCTTGCAGAATTGCTAGCGTTTTCCAAGCGATCTGCAGCATCGCTTGGAGACTGATTGACAGGTTGGTCACACTCGTCAAACATAGTGTTTGACGAGTGTGACCAACTTTTTACTATTGAGGCTGCCTATGCGGCATCAATAGTAAAAGATAGAATGTAAATAATAATAATAAAAAAAAAATATATTGTTATTCTCACCTTCCGACGTCCCACGCAGCCTTCCGACGTCCCGCGCAGCCTTCCCGCCTCTCTCCACGCTCCCGGTCCCAGTAATCCTTTGCGATAATTACCGCGATGACGTTCGTTCTCACGAGATCGCGACGTCTCACGGTCACTCGCGATGACGTTGCGCGAATGACCACGAGACATCGCGATCCCGCGAGAACGGATGTCATCGCTCGCAAAGGCTTACTGGGACCAGGAACGTGGAGAGAGGCGGGAAGGCTGCGTGGGACGTCGGAAGGTGAGAATAACAATATTTTTTATTTTAAATTCTATTTTTTACAGGGATATGGTACCCAAAGCCCGGAGGACAGTCTCCTCTCCTCCGGACCGTGGGTACCATCCGCAAATGTTCTGCTTACTTTTCGCATGGTGTGCACAGCCACATGCGGAAAGTAAGCAGAACAGTGCATTCCTATGGGTGCGGGATCGCCGCGATTCTGCGAAATTAATGAGCATGCTGCATTTTTTACCGCAAAGTAATTCCGCCGCGGTAAAAACCGCAGCATTAGCACTGCATTTTGAAATCCCATAGGAATGCATGGGATGCTTGTTTTTCGCGGTAAAAACCGCCGCGGAATCGTGAAAAAAACACCACGTGTGAACTCAGCCTAACTGTCAATGAGACTTCTGCACCTCTAGACAGGTATTTTTGGCCCACTCATCAAGAGCAAACTGTTCCAGGCATGTTTCAAATCTTTCCAAAGATGTTCAATAGTGTTTAGGTCAGGGCTCATAGAAGGCCACTTCAGAATAGTCCAATGTTTTCCTCTTAGCCATTCTTGGGTGTTTTTAGCTGTGTGTTTTGGGTCATTATCCTGTTGCAAGACCCATGACCTGCGACTGAGACCAAGCTTTCTAACACTTGGCAGCACATTTCTCTCTAGAATCCCTTGATAGTCTTGAGATTTCATTGTACCCTGCACAGATTCTAGACACCCTGTGCCATATGCAGCAAATCGGCCCCTGAACATAACAGAGCCTCCTCCATGTTTCACAGTAGGGACAGTGTTCTTTTCTTGATATGCTTCATTTTTCCATCTGTGAACATAGAGCTGATGTGCCTTGCCAAAAAGATCCAAAAGTTCCATTTTTGTCTCATCTGTCCATAGATCATTCTCCCAGAAGCATTGTGGCTTGTGGACATGTGCAAATTCCAGTCTGGCTTTTTCATGATTTTTTTCAACAATGCTGTCCTCCTTGGTCGTCTCCCATGAAGTCCACTTAGGTTCATACAATGACAGATGGTGCTGTCTGACACTGATGTTCTTTGAGCTTGCAGTTCACCTTTAATCTGTTTAGAAGTTTTTCTGGGCTCTTTTGTTACCATTTGTATTATCCATCTCTTGAATTTGTCATCAATTTTCCTCCTGTGGCCACGTCCAGGGAGGTTGGCTACAGTCTCATGGACCTTAAATTTCTGAATAATATGTGCAACTGTAGTCACAGGAACATCAAGCTGCTTGATGACTGTCTTCTAACTTTTACCTTTAACATGTTTGTCTATAATTTTCTTTCTAATCTCCCTTTAACATGTTTGTCTATAATTTTCTTTCTAATCTCCTGAGACAACTCTTTCCTTCGCTTCCTCTGGTCCATGCTGAGTGTGATACACACCATGTCACCAATCTGCACATTGAGTATCTGTAGCCCACTATACAGGCCCATTCACTGATTCAAAGATTGTAGACACCTGTGATGCTAATTAGTGGACACACCTTGATTTAACATGTCCCTTTTGTCACATTATTTTCAGGGGACCATCATTTCAGGCCTATTTCTTCATGAGTTTTATTTTTTTTAATTTCAGTGGAAGCATGGTTGAAAAGCAATGTCTAACTTTCATTTGTTCATTTTCATAGATTTTTGATTTATTACTTTTGTCAGATTCAAGTTATTTCTGTCACCATTGTGGGTTTTTCTGTCATTAAACGAGGGAGGGGTACCAACAATTTTGACCACATGTATAACATAACTTGCATCCTGTTATAATACAGACGCAGACGCCATATATAAACTCTCCTTTAAAGAAAAAAACAAAATAAACTACCGTAGCTTACGGCCAAGATAACTTTTTCATGGAAAAGTATCTGAGATAAATCATCCATTCAACTCATGTGATTTCTTATCATGCACTGTGCTGAATAGGTTGTTTCATAGACTTGTTTATATCTACTATCTGCAAATTCTAGGACGGCTATGGTATATGGAGGAGACAACTCGGGTAAGCCAGAAAATCTCTGCAAATGAAAACGTTATAACAAAAAATGGCATTGCTGCTTGTGCGGCTGTGACAGAATCTGGCATCTATTAGTCTAGCTCCAGCTCTGGAGAGGTGGTTCTGTTTCACATTTGGCTCAAGCTCTATTCATGGTTGTGGGGATTGATTCTGGATGAGAATCCCACCCATGTCTGTAACAGGGACTGCAGCACAATCCAATTGGGGGGTGTTCTGTGGGGTTCCAGAGACTATACAAGAAGAAAAATATTAAAGTTGGCCTAACTCCAGTATGCTTCTATCAAATCTACAATCTTATTGTGACTCTGGAAACTATAGTGAATTTTATACCAATTAGTTCCGAGAACAAAGAGTGGAAGGTCACAGATTGTGGCTATGAGAAAGTAAAATAGCTGTAAATATTACTATAGAAAGTTCTCAGCCAGTTGTCACAAGATTCCAGGTTAGTCACCAAGAAGTTTCTAGGGTCATAACACTGGAAAACCATGAAAAGTAAAGTGGGAAAAAATATCAAATGGACATCTCAGATAGAAAAACTGCCCTGAACATTGATTATATAACATGAAAGTGACCAGATAAGCGCTGGCCATAAACAGATTGTCGCTTCATGTTTCCACAACTATTTACACCATTATTTGCTCACAAATTCAGTGTGACTGCTGAGAATGCTTCCGAGGCAGTCCAAAGTTTTGCAAGCACCCATTTTCTTGTATGGGCGCATGTCGTTCGAATATTGGAGCCACTCGCAGCTTGCTGCGATCGTTCTCTCGTGCCGAATCGGCATGAGAAATAATCGCAGATCTGCTCTGCCCCATAGTATAACACTGGGCCGAGTGCTATCTGATAAAACATCCAATACCACTCAGCTGTGGTATACGCCAGGGTGAGTGAGCCATATATATGAGTCTGGAGACATAAAGGAGTTGTCCTATCGGACCATACAGTACCATAAAGCAGCCCCAGTGATTAATTGCTTTCAGATCCATCGTCTCTACCCCCAGGAATAAGCTCATTGCTGCATATCTCTTCTCTGGCTTATAGTTCTGAAGTTCATACTGTATGGCCTAAGGCCTGGGCTACACTGCAGCTTTTTCTAGCTCTAGTGCTCTACTGATTGATTTTAACTTTTTAGCTACAGCTACAGTTCAAAGCAGTCCATTGAGTTGTATGCAATTGGGCGGACTGCGGCTGCAACTTAACAGTTAAAACCAATCAGTAGCGCTACACAAAGTCAGTGTAGCCCAGAGAATAAAACAGGATATGATAAAGGGCTCTAAAATGTTTAAAAATGGGAAAAACTTTTAAGCCAAGTGTACACAATGAGTATTCGGTGAGTTTTTGATGTTGCAGATTTCCTGCACCTATTAGGCACAAGCACGTTTTTACCCCATAATTTTTGTCTCTTTGGTATGTCATGTTTTTAATAAAGTTGCTTTGTTTTTTGTTCTTCCCGGTAATTGTCTTTGACAAATCTTTATCCATAGTCATGTGTAGATGAGCTTTTAGTGCTTTTCTGTCTCTAATGGAATTCTATGGGGAAAATCCACACTTATAACTCAGCGTACCTGCAAGAGGAATTGACATGTTGTGAATGCCAAACTCGCACCACAGGTATACACTGTATTAAATAAAGCAGAGTGGGCACATACCTATTCCACCCTCCTATGACCATTGGCTTCAGTGTTCTTCAGCATAGGCGCCGGCCTGTGCGGCAGTAAGGTGCCCTTTTCACTTCCTTCCTCCATGTATAGATTGGAACCATACAGTTTCTGATGCCCCTGTCACCCATGTACTGTATGCATGGTGGGGAGAGCATCTTATCGCCATGCACGCCGGTGGTCACTGCAACAGAAGAAGCCCATAGAAGGTACGTATAGGTACGTATCATCGCGCTCATGCAGGGCGCAAGTGCGGGATTCCGGGGGGCACTGTGATGCTGATGGGAGGAGGGTGGTACATCAATGAAGACTGGAGGCAAAGATTTCTTCCAGGCACCGCGCGCCCTGGAGCCTGGTGGAAATCATTAGTATAAAGATATAAAAGACAATTTTCCAACAAGACGGCAGATATGAGGCATACAGCTAAGACTAGTTTAACTATTTAATTACCACCTGTACGCCCATATTAATTTGATATGTTGCAGGAGACCTTGTGGGATGTTGCAACTCATAGACCAACAATGGCAGTTATACCCTACAGTAGTCATTAGGAACTTGGTGGTCACAGCTCAACGTTGTCCACATTTTTGTATATTGCAGCAAGTCCTTTCAGTTTTCTTACTCGATTTGATAAGAAAATCTTTTTGATACAGACTAAAATGATTCTTCTACACATTTTGCAAAATATTGCGGTAACCAAATCATGCTCCTGGCAGCACAACCTCATCACACAGGAAAATCTGCTGCTGAAAACAACGATTTTTAAGCAATCTTAAAAATCATCTGTAACAGGGTCTACCCAGTCTGGGGTACCTCTTTCAGTACCACCCCGTGTTTTCGGAGGTCCGCTTTGCATTGGCTGGAGTCTGAATGAATGACGCTGGCTGGAATTCCTTGGTTACATGGGCGCATATAAAAGATCACTGCTTCTCCACGTATTTCCAGTCTGACAACACTTTACTCACAGGACACAGAATATATCACACAGATACAGAGGGCAGGCCAATAGAAAAGCGGCAGGCCAGACATGCATTACAAAAGCCGCAGGTGGCCGGAGCCTGCTGATGTTTACTGTGGGAATTACAAAGGTGGGGGGAGGGCGAACAAAAGGAGTATATCGTGTCCCCTCTGCCCAGGGGCGCAGCCTGTGGGCTGATGCATTAGGGACATGCATCTCACATAGAACCTATTATACATACATATAACTGCACAACATATTCTGGGTGCTGAGTGGTTCTGTAGCACGTAACACGGCTCCCCCTTTTCAGCGACGTGATCGGCATACACAATCTGATCCTCAATGGATCAGTTTAGGGATGACCGAAGTTTATGGGCTTGGTACAAGTTCCGTTTGTCGACTTAGTCCATCGGCGTTACCATTTTGTTTGCCAGGTCTGTGGTGGATGGTGAAGTCCAGAGGTTGTAGGGCTAAACTCCACCGCAGCAATCTGGCATTGTCTCCAGAGACCTGATTAAGCCAGACTAGGGGATTATGGTCCGTTAGGAGGATACACTGTCGTCCATACAAATATGGTTGCAACTTCTTCAGTGCCCATACTACCGTCAGGCACTCCTTCTCGATGGCCGCATAGCTTACTTCACGGGGCAGTAGCTTCCGACTCAGGTAAGCTACTGGGTGTTCTTGGCCGTCCGACCCGACTTGGCTCAGTACTGCCCCCAATCCAAACATAGAAACGTCTGTGTGAACCAGGAAACGTTTAGTTGGATCGGGTGTGGCCAATACAGGGGTATTGGTGAGGGCGTCCTTTAGTTGGCGGAAGGCTTCCTCACACTCTGAGGTCCAGGTTACCTGGCAGGGTTGGTTCTTATGGGTCAGATCAGTGAGGGGCTTGGCTACGCTGCTATAATTGGGAACAAATTTCCTGTAATACCCCGCTGTCCCTAGAAACGCCATGACCTCGGTTTTAGTGCGTGGGATGGGCCATTTGGCTATGGCCTCAATCTTGGCTGGTTCTGGTCGCTGTTTCCCACTTCCCACCCAATGCCCTAAATACTGAACCTCTGCTTTGCCCACGTGACACTTGTTTGGGTTCAGGGTGATTCCGGCCTGGTGGATCCTGTCCAATACTGTCTCTAGGTGATTTAGATGCTCTTCCCATGTCGCACTGTAGATGGCGATGTCATCCAGGTAGGCACAAGCATAGTCCTGGACACCATCCAGAAGCCGGTCAGCCAGCTTTTGGAAGGTCGCCAGGGCATTCTTCATCCCGAGTGGCATAACTCGAAACTGGAATAAGCCGAACGGGGTGACAAATGCCGACTTGGGAATAGCGTCAGGACTAAGGGGAATCTGCCAGTAGCCT
Organism: Dendrobates tinctorius; assembly: GCF_039654945.1. Lineage (NCBI taxonomy): Eukaryota > Metazoa > Chordata > Amphibia > Anura > Dendrobatidae > Dendrobates > Dendrobates tinctorius. Next base: position 2,870,984 of record NW_027361693.1, read on the forward strand.
TTGCATAGATCGATGGTGGTCAAATACTTTGCCCCCGCCAGCCGGTCTAACAACTCATCCACACGCGGCATGGGGTATGCATCCATCACTGTTTTCTCATTGAGCTTGCGATAGTCTACACAAAACCGTGTAGTCCCATCCTTCTTGGGCACTAACACTACGGGGGATGCCCAGGGACTATCTGACTCTTCAATGACCCCTAAACGCAGCATCTCTTGTATCTCTTGTCGCATCCCCTCTCGTACAGACTCAGGGACGCGGAAGGGGTTTTGTCGTAGGGGGGTCTGATCCTGGGTCTCAACCTTGTGTTGCGCCAGGCGAGTGTACCCCGGTCTCTCTGAAAACATCCTCTGTCGCAGCCTCAACAACGCCTCCGCCTGCTGTCTCTCCCAGGGGCCTAGGTCTTCACCCAAGTGTACCTGGTCCCATGTTTTAAACTGAGTCCTTTCCCCTAAGACATCCGGCAAGGGAAGTCCGGCTAAATCCTTTGCTTCAGGTGCACAGATGGCCACTACCTCTTCAGGGCGCTCCCGGTAGGGCTTCAGCATATTCACGTGGAACATGCGGATAACCCTGGGGTCGTCACAATCGGCGACATTATAGGTTGTGTCGACTATTTTCCCCACTACCTGGCAGGGCCCCTGCCATGCAGCTTGAAACTTATTCTGCTTAGTGGGCTCTAACATCAGGACCTTCTGTCCTATTTCCAAAGTGCACTCTCTGGCCCTCCGATCGTACCATACGCACTGGCGCTGCTGGGTCGCCTGCAGGTTCTCACGTACAACCTGGGTCAGCTCCTGTAGGCGGTCCCGGAATTCCAGCACATAGGGTACAATAGGTACCCCTTCTATGAGGCCCTCCCCCTCCCAGTGTTCCAGCACTAAGTCTAGAGGTCCCCTTACCCGTCTCCCGTGTACCAGCTCGAACGGGGAGAACCCTGTGGATTCTTGGGGCACCTCCCGATAGGCAAACAGGAGGTGTGGCAAGAATTTCTCCCAGTCCCTGTAGGTCCTGGTAAAAGTCCCAATGAGCTATTTTAATGTCCCTTTAAAGCGTTCACACAACCCATTGGTTTGCGGGTGGTACTGGGCGCTTCTAATAGACTTTACGCCGCACAGCTTCCACATTTGGTTGGTCACCTCTGCTGTAAACTGGATACCCTGGTCCGAGATAATCTCCCAAGGAAATCCAACCCGTGAGAAAACCTGGAGCAGGGCGGCCGCCACCGTCTCTGCCAGTATGTTAGGTAACGCAACCGCCTCTGGATACCGTGTGTCATAATCTACCACTGTCAACATATACCTTTTCCCGGACGGACTGGGTTTGGCTAACGGCCCTATCAGATCGACCGCTACTCGGCTAAATGGTTCCTCCACAATGGGGAGGGGGCGTAATTTGGCCTTGCATCAATCCCCCCTCTTGCCAATGCGCTGACAACTGTCACAGGTCTGGCAGTATTGACGAACATCATAGGTTACCCCCGGCCAAAAGAAGTTTTGTGTCAGACGATGCCTGGTGCGACTGACGCCGAAGTGCCCGGCCAAGGGTATATCATGAGAGATTCCCAGTAACTCCTGCCTATACTTCTTGGGAACTACCAGCTGTTGTTTTTGTGGGGCTCGTCCCTGTGTGGTGCTGCTCTGTGATCCGGGAGAGGAGTCCCTGCTTCCATACAAACTGTTCCCCTTCCAGTACTCCTCTCCCCTCCTGTGCCTTCCCACGATATCCCTCTAATGAAGGATCCTCAAGTAACTCCCTCTTAAATTCATCTGGGGTGGCCCAAGAAATGTGTCTGGCTATGGGAATACATGTAGGGATGTCTTACCTGAGCCTCCTCTGAGTGTTATTCCGCCTCCGCAGCTCGAGCTTGTCTCCGGGTGGTCACAGGATAGGTCTCAGCCAGAGGGGCCACCGAGAATGCAGACAACATGGGCCCCAAGTCATTTCCCAGCAAGACGTCTGCAGGCAAATCCTCCATCAAGCCGACCTCAACAAGTCCATCCCCGACTCCCCAGTTCAGGTGAATCCTGGCAGTGGGCAGTCGATGTATAGCTCCCCCTGCTACACGGACTGCCACTGTCCGGTCCGTCTTCTCTTGGTCCCAGACGAGATGAGGCTTCACAAGGGTCAAAGTTGCCCCAGAATCTCTTAGTCCCTGCATACGTTTCCCATTAACCCACACGACCTGTTGATGCTGTTGTCGATTATCTGCCCGGGCTGCCTGCACGGGGTCTACTTCATGCAGCTCTTCCTCCATCTCTTCCACCCCTTGGTTAGTCATAGCCCCCAATGCTGGGTCAGCTTCGCCTTGGTAGCAGTGTACAGCAGCCCGGCTGAAGGTAGCTGTTCCCGCCTTTGGCCACTGGGTATGCTGAGTCCGGTTGGGACATTGTCTTTGCAGGTGGCCCAGCTGACGACAGGTGTGGCATCGCGCCCCAGGGGGACTGTGGTAGGCCAGGTTTCTAGCTGGTCCCCCTACAATCTTCGGTGGTTTGGAGCCCTCCAGGTCCATGGGCGGGCCCCTAGTGACCACCTTTGATCCGGACAACTGCAGCCTCCTGGCATCATGATGTTCATTGGCCAGAGGAGCGGCTTCCTCAAGAGTCATTGGCCGCCTGTCCCGAAGCCATTCCTGTGTCTCGGGGTTTAGTCCATTAAAGAATCGTTCTAACAGGAAGAGCTGAAGGACGTCCTCCTTAGTGGTTGCTTGTCTCCCTTGTACCCACTGTAGCAGTGACCGCCGTAATTTACAGGCCCATTCAGTGTGGGTATCGGTTACGCGTTTTATAAGTCCGCGGAACTTTTGGCGATATGCCTCTTGTGTCAGCGCATACCAGGCCAAGATCACTTCTTTGATCCACTCATAATCCATACAGTCCTCATCAGGTACCGTGCGATAGGCGTCCGCTGCCCGGCCTGTCAGCTTGCTGGCCAGAATCTGAACCCGTTCCTCCGGCTTCACTTGATGAAGGGCACACTGCCGCTCAAAGTCCTGCAGAAAGCCATCAATGTTTTCCTCTGCCTCCCCCAACTGTCGCAAGGCATTCTACTGGATCTTTTTGTGGCTTACTGTTGAAGGTTTCCTGGTCAAGGACCAGAGCTTCCCCTGCTCGCTGACTCTCCTCTCTCTGCTCTGCCATCTCCATCTTGGCCAGGTCCACTTTGGTCCGCTCTGCCATCTCCATCTTGGCTAGCTCTATCCTGGTCCGCTCGGCCATCTTTTCCTTCAGATCAGTACGCACATCAGCCATCACCTCTCGTATGATCTCTACTGCAGGGTTTGGGCCATAGAACGCCAGTCTGTTCTTTACCTCCCTCTGGAATTCGGTCTCCTCCACATTCACATTGGCGGGCGCTGCACTGTCGTGTTCCATGATGGCTGCTATCAAATCCGCTTTTGTTTTGTTGCTGGCGATCAACCCTCGGGCTTCCACCAGATCTTTTAATGTAGTCCTCTTTAACTTCTGGTAGTTATTTTCCATTCATTCCTTTCCTCCTGTAGAAGGGGTATCATATCCCGCTGTCTGCCACCAGTGTAACGGTGTCTACCCAGGCTGGGGTACCTCTTTCAGTACCACCCTGTGTTTTCGGAGGTCCGCTCTGTGTTGGCTGGAGTCTGAATGAATGACGCTGGCTGGAATTCCTTGGTTACAAGGGCGCATATAAAAGATCACTGCTTCTGCACGTATTTCCAGTTTGACAACACTTTACTCACAGGACACAGAATATATCACACAGATACAGAGGGCAGGCCGCGGCAGGCCAGACATGCATTACAAAAGCCGCAGGTGGCCGGAGCCTGCCGATGTTTACTGTGGGAATTACAAAGGTGGGGGGAGGGTGGACAAAAGGAGAATATCGTGTCCCCTCTGCCCAGGGGCGCAGCCTGTGGGCTGATGCATTAGGGACATGCATCTCACATAGAACCTATTATACATACATATAACTGCACAACATATTCTGGGTGCTGAGTGGTTCTGTAGCACGTAACATAATCTCACCTAACACAAGTGGTTTTCCAATTACTGGATGTCTGATAGTGGCTTATCTCCAGGAAACAAAACAATCAGGAGTCTGAAATCAGACATGCCAAATTAATATTAGCCCTACAACAAATTGTCCGGGGCTCCCATATGTGTAAGATTGTTGGCCTAGCCCTTTTATATCGGCAGGTTTGGCCGACAGTAGTCTAATGGATATGGGGTCCAATCTAGATACAACGAGGCATAGGTTATTTACATATCAAAGTACTTGAATATTGGGATTTTTTTTGTTTAGCCATGTATAAGATGCATTTTAAATTGGGTACTGTATGAAGCTGTTCGATAAGGATCCTTTATTTAGATCTAAATGGTTCATGGACGTTATACATTCCATAACTTCTTTGAGATGGGTCTACGGCAGACTTTGTGGGACTTGTTGCTGTCTCTATGCTTTTGTCTCCAATTGATTTCCTGTGATACTGGGCTTTATATTGGAGACTCGGAGTAGACATTGAGTGTATGGTGCTGGTATAGCTTCAGTAAATGACCTTTATGTAAACCACATGTTATACAGTAACGAGTTCTTAGCACCTATGTCCTTCAACTACATGTACCATGTTAGTAGTGAACTTTGTTAATACAATCAATACGCACAGCATCAGCTTGCTGGTTACCTCTATACTGTAAAAGTTACATTAGGTTTGTGGTACACCGTCAACGTTTCTGGATGTAGCTGATTTGACCATAGGTTTTTATGACCAAAGTCATATATTAGTCCATTTTTTTGGAACTTTTAGCACCAATTGTTTAGAAAACACATCCTATTTTCATAGTACAATCTTTTCTTATAGTGTTTTCTTTGCAATTTACAGCTTTCTAAAATTTGCATCCATTCTTGAGATATTAAAACTTTTCTGATGTTTTCAGCTCTTTGTCTAGGGGACCGACCATCGCCGCTCATATATTCCTATGACTCTGTCAAGTTCGGACAGGGAGAACCAGGCCAATCCATGTCTCGTGGTCCGTAAAGACAGATGTATGAGGCCAGTCTCGGTGGAAGAATGCCTCTGTGACGCCCATATGCTCTTGCAGGGCATTTTCTCTGAGGTTATTCTCCTTTAAACTGTTAACCATTAACATGTATCATCACATTGTAGTTGTGTAGGTCACAGTTTTGATAAACATTTTCCCATACTGTAACATAAGTGAACCATGTTTGCTGTTTATTATGTGGAACAGACTTCTTTGTTAGGTCTTTTTTTCCCTCAACACCTGCCTATTGTTTGCTCACAGTATAGACCGGCAGGTGGGAATCCTGGCTGCTTTTATATACATAAAGTACAGCTGAGCTTTGTACACTTTGCATATTCCTTTCCTAGACCAGGCTTGCTTGCTTTCATTCCTGCTGTATATGAGCTTAAAAGATCAAAACCACTTCTGTAGGTGAAACATTACTGGGGGAAGGGGCTTTCTCTTCCCTACTTTTAACAGGTTAACTTGAAAGGGCTGCTAATAATTAACCCAGTTTGGTGTGCTGAGTAATAAGCGTTGGGATCCGATGCAGCTTCCCAACCGGCTTCACTTGTTAGCTCTTGTTTTTTTTAAACAGCATTGTGACGTAAGTAACTGACAGCGCGTAACTGCTGACGGCCACAGATTCACCAGGTAGCCCGAAAACCAGGAAATCCTGGAAGAACAGACTTTTAGTTAATGTTGAATGTATCTGCATGAGAAGGTATGGATATTTCAGTAATGGAGGGCAAATTCTATCTTTTATTTTATTTTTTTTGAGACTTTTTTGAGTTTTCTATGCAAAGCTGTGATCTGGAAAGCAATGGGTGTTGCAAAAATCTAATGTGAATAAAATCAGCACACGGTTATCTAGTAAGTAAAGTAGACCTTGATATTCTGGTTGATATTGGCGATAATATATAATATACGAGAACCATTTCATGAAATACAGTACAGACCAAAAGTTTGGACACACCTTCTCATTCAAAAGAGTTTTCTTTATTTTCATGACTATGAAAATTGTAAATTCACTCAGAAGGCATCAAAACTATGAATTAACACATGTGGAATTATATAATTAACAACAAAGTGTGAAACAACTGAAAATATGTCTTATATTCTAGGTTCTTCAAAGTAGCCACCTTTTGCTCTGATTACTGCTTTGCACACTCTTGGCATTCCCTTGATGAGCTTCAAGAGGTAGTCACCGGAAATGGTCTTCCAACAGTATTGAAGGAGTTCCCACAGATGCTTAGCACTTGTTGGCCCTTTTGCCTTCACGCTGCGGTCCAGCTCACCCCAAACCATCTCGAATGGGTTCAGATCTGGTGACTGTGGAGGCCAGGTCATCTGGCGTAGCACCTCATCACTCTCCTTCTCGGTCAAATAGCCCTTACACAGCCTGGAGGTGTGTTTGGGGGTCATTGTCCTGTTGAAAAATAAATGATGGTCCAACTAAAAGCAAACCGGATGGAATAGCATGCCGCTGCAAGATGCTGTGGTAGCCATGCTGGTTCAGTATGCCTTCAATTTTGAATAAATCCCCAACAGTAACACCAGCAAAGCACACCTACACCATCACACCTCCTCCTCCATGCTTCACGGTGGGAACCAGGCATGTAGAGTCCATCCGTTCACCTTTTCTGCGTCGCACAAAGACAAGGTGGTTGGAACCAAAGATCTCAAATTTGGACTCATCAGACCAAAGCACAGATTTCCACTGGTCTAATGTCCATTCCTTGTGTTCTTTAGCCCAAACAAGTCTCTTCTGCTTGTTGCCTGTCCTTAGCAGTGGTTTCCTAGCAGCTATTTTACCATGAAGGCCTGCTGCACAGTCTCCTCTTAACAGTTGTTGTAAAGATGTGTCTGCTGCTAGAACTCTGTGTGGCATTGACTTGGTCTCTAATCTGAGCTGCTGTTAACCTGTGATTTCTGAGGCTGGTGACTCGGATGCACTTATCCTCCGCAGCAGAGGTGACTCTTGGTCTTCCTTTCCTGGGGCGGTCCTCATGTGAGCCAGTTTCTTTGTAGCGCTTGATGGTTCTTGCCACTGCACTTGGGGACACTTTCAAAATTTTCCCAATTTTTCGGACTGACTGACCTTCATTTCTTAAAGTAATGATGGCCACTCGTTTTTCTTTACGTAGCTGCTTTTTTCTTGCCATTATACAAATTCTAACAGACTATTCAGTAGGGCTATCAGCTGTGTATCCACCAGACTTCTGCACAACACAACTGATGGTCCCAACCCCATTTATAAGGCAAGAAATCCCACTTATCAAACCTGACAGGGCACACCTGTGAAGTGAAAACCAGTGACAACCTCTTGAAGCTCATCAAGAGAATGTCAAGAGTGTGTAAAGCAGTAATCAAAGCAAAAGGTGGCTACTTTGAAGAACCTAGAATATAAGACATACAGTATTTTCAGTTGTTTCACACTTTTTTGTTAATTATATAATTCCACATGTGTAAATTCATAGTTTTGATGCCTTCAGAGTGAATCAACAATTTTCATAGTCATGAAAATAAAGAAAACTCTTTGAATGAGAAGGTGTGTTTGGTCTGTACTGTATGTTGTAGGTTTTTCATTCATTTGCACTCCTAGCAGGTCCAGGAAACAGTGTTAGGAGTATCTATTGTCAAGACCAACAGCTGAGACACAAAGATTGGCATGTAACCAATTTATAGCCAGTGAATTACCCACAGACTCCTTAAAGGGAATCTGTCAGCCATATTTAGTGATATCATGTAAAGATATCACTAAATTGTGCGTCCCATAAGGATTCTAGTTGGGCCTTTGACTCCCCCCGACCCCGAACCTTTGAGGCATAAATGCTTTTTTTAGCTTGTTGTGGATGCATGCAAATCGCCGCGGTCCGGTCCGATGGGTGTGGTTTAGGAGTCTTCTCCCCCCCACCTCCTCGGATTGCTTCACATAATCTTCGACACCGTTGCTTTCCGCACTTGCGCAATGTAAAGGCCCCCGACGCCTGCGCAGTATGCTTTGCCCGACTGTGGGCGAAGCATATAATCACTACTGCGCAAGTGCCGGTATTTTCCAGTGCGGTCTATGCCCCGAAAGTGTGTCCTGCATATGAAGACTTCCGGGGCATAGACCGCGCTGGAAAATACCGGCGATTATATGCTTTGCCCACAGTCGGGCAAAGCATACTGCGCAGGCGCCGGGGGGCCTTTACATTGTGCAAGCGTGGAAACCAACGGTGTCTGTGGTATTCACAGACTAAGATAACGTGAAGCAAGCCGAGGAGGTGGGGGGAGAAGACTCCTAAGCCACGCCCATCGGACCGGACCGCGGCGATTTGCATGCATCCATAACAAGCTAAAAAAGGTATTTATGCCTCAAAGGTGCGGGGTCGGGGGGAGTCAAAGGCCCGACTAGAATCCTTATGGGACGCACTATTTAGTGATATCTTTACATGATACCACTAAATATAGGTGACAGATTCCCTTTAAATATTTGTTATTTTAATGAGATATGTGGCTATATTAAAATATTAAAATCCTTCATTTGCATCTTCTCTGACTGATTTTCATTCTACCCACTTTAAATGGGATATCCGGGAGTCCGGGACTTTAAAAAAAAAGTGTGCCTAAGCACTAACAGACTTGTAGTTGCTACAACTACTTGCCTGTTGTACCCGACTCCGGTCATTGACCGCTCCTGCCGGAGATTCAGCTGCTCCTTCTTAACAGAGCAGCGGGTTCTGTTCCTGTTGACAGGGTGGTACTACTTGTGTAATGCTGATTGACAGCCTGCTTCCTCCAATTAGACAGCTGTCTATCAACATGACACCAGTCAACTGGAAATAAACCATCGCTCTGTTGACTTGACGTCAGCAGAAGTCTGTGACCGCTTTGTGCCAGCAGAAAATGGCAACTACCTGCCTTTTGGTGCCTAGGAACTTTTTTTTAAGTCCCAGATATCCCTTTTAAACTTTTAAACATGAATACAATCTCTAGTGTAACATACACAGGTAGAATTTTCTGTCACATTAAGCTTTCTTACCTCGATGAGTATTTGGTGAGTTTTTGATGTTGCTGAATCTCTGCGCTTAACATGTAAATTAAGTTACTTGTGTTTTTTCCAAATGCATTTTTGTCGTATTCTTCAGGTTTTGTTTCTTTTTCGTGTGTCTTGCTTTAAGTAAAGCTGCTTTGTTTTTAACACTTCCTGGTATTAGGCTTTGACAAAACTTTATTGATGCAGTCATGTGTGGATTACATAAGTTTAGTGTATTTCTGCACCGGAAAAAACACTAAATTCGTATGTGTATTTTTTATCTGTGAAATTGACACGTTGTCGATTTGAAACTATCACAGCAGGTCAGTTATTGCAGCATAAAAAAGCACAGTGGGCCATATATTTCTATAAGTCCTATCCTTTGCGCTGGAACTGTAAGCTACTGTGTTTTCGGAGCAATGAAAATACTACGCATCGAAAATTCACCACCAAAAACTCATTGTGCGAACTTAACCTAATGGTTTAGTATTTGTCAGTGAATCCTTGTCCTGCTAGGGACAACCGATACCAAGTAATTTCCAGTTGCAGATTTTCTGTGAAGTGAAAATACGCAATGTCAAAAACCCATCCTATGAACACAGCCTAAAACTGAAATGTTAGCTGTAATGGAGAGAGCCATTTAATCACACACAGCAAGTGTTATTTTATATAGATAAAGGCGACTAGTTCTCACTTCAGTGTTTCAAAGAATAATTTTCCCATTTTCAGGGTCATATGTGTATCTGTAACCCATGTTGGATGCTTTATATACATTACGCCTAAGGTATTTATACCACATTATATACCCTCACTTTATCCTTTTCTGCTTTACTGTATAAAGAGTGACTAGCACAATAGACATTGGTGTGTCTTCTCAGTTTATTATGGCAGTTGACCAGTGGAATGAAGGCTGTGTTTAGGAACAATCCATTTTCTCTTTGACCCCAACATAGGAGAAGGCCATTCACCTTTTGAACTTTGCATGTCTACCTGATAACAATTAACAATGGATTTCCTTGGACCAAGAGCTGACTGTGTGTTTGTCAGAAGAGTGAGACAGCAAGGTTTTGACTCTTCTATTTGCCCTGAAAATTGCAATAAGATGTACAAACATGTAAGCCACCGTCTTTACGTGACAGCTGGCCACCCATGCTTCGTTTCTCGGCTTATTAAACTGAAATAGTGAACCATGACTATCATTTGACTGCATGGTCAATGATTTAATGATCTCCAAGTTAGGCTTGCTCTAGAGTAGGCTTTTCATAATGGCCATTTTTTTAGGCTTTAAGGGGGTGTTTCGAGATTTATAAAAAAAATTATCCAAGAATAGGAAATAGGTTAATGAAAAAAACAACAATATTCATCTTTTCAGTATACTCCAGTGCTTTTGTTCTAGTGACCGCCAAAGATCTCTGTGGACCCCCTGCGGGGATCACATGCTGTACATCCTCCATGTGATTACAGCAGCCACTCACTGGCCACAGGAGTAATTCTGGCATGTAGAGCACATGACTGTTGAGTATAGTAACACGCAACACCAACTTTATGTAATACCTTTCTATTAAGAACTACAGTACATGCCAGAAATTATTTTGGCGTTAATTGCTAAGGTTTGACCTTTTTTCTTGCTGTAATAAACAGCCTTTTCTCCATTGTCTTTTGTGGTTTTAGTTGTATAGAATAACAGCAAGGTCTCAGGAAAAAAGTCTGTTTACATTTTCCCTTCACCCACAGCCCTTCACCCACCCCACCTCCTAATACAAGCCATACATTGCCTTAACCATAGATAAGCATCTGTAACAGAAGGGTTTTCCAATTACTTCCAATTACCACTGAAGAATGGAGTCAATTAGACCGGCACAAGAGTGATTGGCCACAAGTTGTTTAGACATGAAAGCTCATTCTGGGGCTATTAAAAATAAATACATATACTATCTGACCACCATATGTTACTGATTACAAGGGCAGATTTCAGTTTCAGATGTGTTTATGATGACAAACAGAAAAGATTGTGGCATGAAAAGGGTATCGTATCACGGAATGTAGAGAATGTTCTAGTGGTTCTCCGCTTTGCGATTCTAATGATGTAGATCGCAATATTAAATGATTTACAATGTCCTTTACATATTTCTTATTCCTATTTAAATAAAGTTTCATTTGTACCGTCAAAGATCATTTAACTCCTCTGAAAACTGAACTGAGAGGAGATTCACTCTTCCCTGGTCAGAATTGTTGCCTTTCTCTTTAGCCATTCACACTTACAAAGGCAGTAATATGCGATAAATGGTATGCAATGGTTGTTGAAATGAACATTGCAGTTTTTGGCCATTATTACAGTACAGTAATTGAAGTGCATACCTGCTGCATAAAAATTGAATGAAAGGAGTATCCTCATGTTTGAAAATTATCCTTTACCCTATCTTCTGGGTTGCATCAAGAAGCAGGAGCGAAACATGCGTCGAGGTGGAGGGACATGGTGATGGTCTCTGATTTTGGCTGCAGCTAAATCCACATTTATAGGTAATACCACAATTACTATCTTATAGGGTGAGCCGCATTAAACATATGCATGTTTAGTGTTAAAATACCTCAGTATTTATGGATGGTAATCTGTACACTGTTACTAGGTCATTACCTAGACTCCCTGAATAATTCTCAATAATTTTCATCATTGCATACTTGTTACTGTCTGACCACCATACATGTATCCTCTGTGAGGCACCCCTTTATAGTTGTGTTTTACCTTTATTTATTCTCTAACTAGATGGAGGCCCGATGCTATCGCATCGGGAGGGCGGTAATGTCACGATGGGTCAGGCTTTGCAGCGTTGAGAATCTCTCCCCCTCCATGTGCTCACCCACCTATTGACTCTCTTGTGGTACCGTGCAAAAGGCTGCATACGACATATACAGTGTGTGTGTGTGTGGTGCGTATGGCATATACAGTGTGTGTGTGTGGTGCATACGGCGTATACAGTGTGTGTATGGTGTAATGGTGTATACAGTATGTGTTGCGAACGGTGTATACAGTATGTGTGTGTATGTGGTGCTTACAGCGTACACAGTATGTGCGGTGCGTACGACGTATACAGTGTGTGTGTGTGTGTGCGGTGCATACGGAGTATACAGTGTGTGTGTATGGTGTATACAGTGTGTGTTGCGTACGGTGTATACAGTGTGTGTGTGTGGTGCATACGGCGTATACAGTGTGTGTGTGCGGTGCATACGGCATATACAGTGTGTGTGCGGTGTGTACGGTGTATACAGTGTGTGTGTGTGCATATGGCGTAAACAGTGTGTGTGTGGTGCGTACGGCGTAAACAGTGTGAAGCAAAAGACAATACTGACATTACAGCAGGAGATCACAGAGGATACATTTTGTGAGGTAAAATATTGTTTAAAAATCGTCAGTGAAATATTTTACCTCACAAAATGAATCCTCTGTGATCCCCTGCTGTAATGTCAGTATTGTCTTTTGCTTCCTCCCCTGCCCATGTGGTATGCTCCGTACACGGCCAGACTCAGACAATTTTTAAAATGAACTTTCGTTCGTGAGAAAACCCCTTTATTGTGACCGGCTTCCTCTGCCTGTAATGTCATGATGGGGGCAGGCTTTGCAGTGTTGAGAATCTCTTCCCCTCATGTGCTCACCCACCTATCCACTCTCTCTTTCCCCATGTGCTGACTTCTCCCGCCTGTGCTTTCTTCTTTGACTTGTGTACCCTATATGCTATCCACATTGTCTGCTGTCTCTCTCCTTCCTGTGCTGTGTTCTCCCCTCATATGCTGTCCTGTTTGAGCTGTCTCCCCCCTGTGCTCTGTCTCTATCACCCCTGTGTCTGACCGTGTACAGAACATACCACAGCTCCTGGGCAGGGGAGGAAGCAAAAGACAATACTGACATTGCAGCAGATCGCAAAGGATACATTTTGTGAGCTAAAATATTGTTTAAAAACAGTCAATAAAATATTTTACCTCACAAAATGAATCCTCTGTGATCCCCTGCTGTAATGTCAGTATTGTCTTTTGCTTCCTCCACTGCCCAGGAGATGTGGTATGCTCCGTACACTGTTAGGCACAGACAATTTTTAAAATGAACTTTTGTTTGTGGGAAAACCCCTTTAATGTGAACGGCTTCCTCTGCCTGTAGACACGTCGTGCATCTGCCGCCGTGATCAGCCGATTCATTCACTGCGCCTGTGTGGAATTCGCGCAGGTGCAATGTGACGGTGTTCCACTGGTGGTACCAGGCAAGAGGCTGCGTGAGTGTGTGACTGTGAGTGTGTGTTTGCGTGGTGCCTAGGTGTAGAGTGTTTGTGTGTGTGTGTGGTGCAACGGTGTTCCACTGGTGGAACTGCACAATAGGTTGATACCAGCAGCAGTTTCCATACTGAGACACCCATCATTTGGGTGTCCCAATATGGTGGTCGGTGAACTACCTCCGCTTGGAATTCTGGGATATGGTGACATCTGGACAGAACAGGAAATGAATACATTACAAGGCAATTATATAAATAGATAGCTTACAGCAGGGGTCCCCAACCTGTGGCTTTCAGGCCCCTGAAATGTGGCTCATGGCTGGTGTCCTGCTTTGTGCATTAGCATCCTGGTCTAGCAATCAGCTTTGAAGAGCAGGACTCAAATGGTGACGTTTGTGAGTAAGCCGGCACAGAGGAGCAGATGTGGATGCACTTATACTGGGCATGGGTATAATAAGGTAATAATTTTAAACTAAAGATGATACTGCTAGTTAGAGGATTGTTAGAGTGTGGTGGGAGTTCTTGATCAAGAATACCAAATGGAGGCAAGGAGGGAACCCCTAGATTTAAGAATACTCCCTATTGGGGAGGAGGGCACATGGTCTCAGCGTGACTTCTGTAGTAAGCTTTGACTCTCATACCAGTAATGGAGGACTCTGGGTGTCCCTACTGTGGGTAGGAAGAGGGCTGGATTTCGCTACTCGAAAGCTCTGGATTTGGATCACAACCATTTCTCAGAGCTGAATGTGGCTCTTAGGCCGCACTCACACATTGAGGAGTGGGGGAAAAGTGCAGATGTGGTGCACATCTTTCTATTATGCTTTTCTTCTATTTGCTCCACTCCTGATTTTGGCTTGCATATACTGAGGTAAAAAGCTGACCAAATACTGAATGTTTGAATGTGGACTTAAGGTAAGAAAGGTTGGGGACCACTTGGGGTCTTACAAAGAATAAAGAAAGCTTATGTATAAAGAGCCTTATTTCATGTAATTACGGTAATACAGATAAAGTATAATGCATTTACTCTGTAGCGTCTTGGCACTGCATATATCATCTAACACATACAATGTGTTATTTTTACATTTTGTTCATATATGCAGTATACCCAATGATTTCTCGTGGTGAAGTCAATATACATTGAAGTGAAACCGTGTATGCCGATATAAAATAACAGCCTTCACACACAGACTTGACAGCTACCGGTTGTTTGTCATGGATTCTTACTAGCTTGACTGATCCTCATTTAAAGTACTCTATAGATTACTGTGTAGCCAAGTGTCATTCGAAAGAAGCCTCTTTATAGTGAACAGCATGAAACTTGTCCTTGCCATAGACAACATGTAGTGCTTGTTATACGTCAAGGATGATTTTGCATATTTTGTTATAAGAGCAATGATTTTACTAACTATAGAAAAGTCATTTTGTCTTTAAATAATATTCAAGTATGATAAGTGTACATGATACATTAATATTCAATATATTTCTCAGGATTCTTGTTATTATTTATCTTTAATCTTTTAATATACCATAGTCGTTATTGTTCTGCACTCTTCTCATAGACTGTCTATGATAGTCTGAGATAAGGCTCGGTTCACATGAAGTGTGAGCTTTCTATCAGATTTAAGGCCCCGTCTCACATAGCGAGATCGCTATCGAGATCGCTGAAGCATCACCGATTTTGTGACGCGCCAGAGATCTCGCTACATGTGACACATAGCGGCGACCGCCCCCCTGCTGGATATCGCTGATTGTGTTCGAATGTCCTGGGCCCTTTTTTACCTTTGGTGTCCCGCTGGCCAGCGCGCATCGCTGTGTTTAACGCCGACGAACGACCTCGGCAACGCAGAACTCAGGGACGCAGGCATGGGTCGTCAGAAAAGCTGCTGTGTGACAAGGTACCAACTACCGCCGAGGTGGTTATACGGATCGCCGTCGGATTGCTGCGTCGTTGAATAGATCTGCCTTTTTGGCAGCTTACTAGCGACCATGTAGCGATGCACGAGTAATCCTTACCAGGTCGTATCGTTGTCGGGATCGCTGATGTGTCGCTATGTGAAATGGGACCCTTAGAATTTGGGTGTGTTGCACTAAAGCAGTGTTCCCCATCTCCGGTCCTCAATAGCCAACAACGGTTCATGTTTTCAGGATTTCCTTAGTATGGCCCAGGTGATAATTGCAGTACCTGCACAGGCAATAATTCCGTCACCTGGGCCATACTAAGGAAAATCCTGAAAACATGACCTGTTGGTGGCTCTTCAGGCCTGGAGTTGGGGAACACTGCACTAAAGCATGGCTTCCACATTGACCACTTTATGGGTATACAGTACTCTTTTTTTCCCGGGTGCTTCTGCATGAAAAAGCACAGCTGATTACACTTTCTGTCGAGTAAAAAGATCTACCAATGTACACTAGCCGAACAGAGGCCAAAAGGACATACACACCAAACGTAAGGCTCAAATGTGAAAGAGCCTAAGCTATTTCAGTAGTAGGAATTTCCTGGAGAATATTTTAAAGAAGACTGTCTTTTGTACTAATTCTTTTATTCTATTTTTTTTATACACATTATACACAAAGTTAAAGGAGGATTCTCATGTAAGAAATTTATAGCAAATCAACATAAATTCAAGGCCAATGTTCTCCGAACCTTTGTCTTGCTTGGATCCATTACTCTGATCTTATTTTTCCATGTAAGATTGTTTCAATCATATTAATTGAAAGTTGAACCTGAGCATATTGAGATAAGAGCTCTCACATCCGCTTATATTTCACTTGTATTATTCGGCTATGTCAGTAGAGTAGAACATCAGAATTGAAAAGTGAGTCAAGAACGTCACATGTACCAATGCCCTGATGGACTGCATTAATCTAATGATTGCAAGATTATCGGGAACAATTATTTCAAGGAACACTATTTTCCTGATAATTGTACAGTGTAAAGAGGCAGGAGATCACACAGTAAATGAGTGCAATGAGAGTGCAATGATTTTTTGGCTGGCTTAAAAAAATCATCGTGCTTAGCATGACATGTGCTGGCGAGAACATTGACAGTCTATTTGTATAGAACGATCTATTACTGCACATTGCAAACACGGTCGGCCTGTCTGTATTGGTTGTTCAACGACCTTCTAGGTAGCCAAGTGGCATTTGTTTATTGCCACTGGTCAGCCAGTGCAAGGAACCCTAACACTGTCGATATTATGCAAAGTAGACACCTTGTACCAAAATAAATAGATATGGAGGAGAGGAAACCAGCTGGTGTACATCTGTAAAAGTCCATACATTAGCCGGATCTTCCAAGGAGAGACAGTACCCCCTGAGTGCTACCTACAAAGATATAGACCTATCCATAGGCAATAGATTCCAGCAAGTGGGCTCATATATTGGGTTGAGCGAACCCTTGGAAGTTTGGGTTCTGGTACCCAACTGAACTTTAGTCCAAAGTTGAACCTGAAAGCCTTTTAAATCAATGGGGACTCGAACTTCAGAGCTGGAAAATTCTCTCTCTTTTGCTCTCTCCTCGGACTCCCGAACTGTACGAACTTCCACGAGAAGTCCGTGTTCGGAGTTCAGCACCAGACACTAGGTGTCCGGTAAGAACCCCGAACTTTACAGCTCGGGTTTGCCATCTCTCCTCATGTATACAATCTGATTTGACCTGCATGGGGATATGGTGCTATTAGTTTTGTGCATTTACTTTGTCCTTCCTTTCATTTTGTATTTTTGAACTATAATGACCCCTTGGTTGCAGCCACTTTTGACATTAATATAGACTGCCTTCTTGCCAATGAAATGAATAAAGAGCAAGCTGCACACACTCCATACATCTGAGCGCTCTGCCCATAACTATTTATAAGGTTCGAGTGTTTCAGCTAATGCTCATAAAACTGCCCAGAATAAAGACCTCATTTTATGCCTCTTTTTGTTGTGTCGCACCCTCCTGCAACACCGCCTTGCTGACCATGTGGCAAATTAAATTGCCATTCATCTTTGCCCTCTGCCCACCCAGACTTCCTAATGAGTAAGAGTTATATTTTTAACTACTAACTCTTGATCTTTCCAGACAGACCAAAGCATTTCCCTTCATTATGAGCCAAGCAGTTATATTACATTTCTGCCTTTAACACCTTGATCTTTTTACCTCTCAGATTTTTCGGTTACAGGTTTATGAGTTAGTGTAAGTAAAATGCTATTGTTCACGTATACAATTGTTTAATCTGCATTTTTTTATTAGAGCTGCTGCTGCTAAGTTTACTTCTCTTATTGCATAGCCCTTCATCCAATAGCAGCCATTACAGCATACACATAAAAGACTGCCAGGAAAATGGCAGATCCATGTTATAGATAGCATATACTGTATATAAAAGGCATGTATGGATGCCAGTTCTAATTTAGGCTACTTTCACATTAGCGTTTTTTAGCGCTGCGCTTTGTGCGCAATAGAAACGCATGCAAAAACCGCATCATGCCTTTTCCATGCGTTTGCATTTTTTAGGCGCGTGCGTTTTAACCATGTTTCTAGCCATGTTAACTCTTAAAACGCATGCGATTTAAAAACGCAGGCGTGCGCATGTCCATGCCACACCTGCGTTCCCATAGACTGTAATGTGTTATTCTTGCGCATTCCGTGTGCATGCGGTTTTATGACGCCGTTGGACAGACCCAAAAATGCAACAGGTTGTGTCTGGCGCACCTAGGCGCACACTACAAAAAAACGCATGCTCATGAAAACGCACACAAACTCGAGCAAATGCTAGATCATGTTAAACATAGGGGCGCATGGCGCATGCGAATGGACGCGCTGTGCTAAAAAACGCTAATGTGAAACCAGCCTTAAAGGGAATCTGTCACCAGAGTTTTGCCACCTAATCTGAAAACATCATAATATAGGGGGAGATACACCAATTCCAGTGATGATTTACTTACTGGTCTACTTGCTGTAGGTTTTCTAAAATCAATGGTTTATCAGCAGCAAATTATCACTACAGGATCAGTAAACCAGCTGCCATGTAGTCCTCCATATTCATGAGCTCTGTATAAGCCCTCCCCAACCACTGATTGGCAGCTTTCTGTCTATGGAGAGTGTACACAGACAGCTGTCGGTCAGCAGTGGGGCAGAATTATACAGAGCTCAGCATTCATTTAACTGGTATATCTGCAGCACAAAAAAACAGTGATTTCATCAAAACTAACATGTCAGTTAGTGATACATAACTGGAATCAGGCTCTCACCGTCTCATCATGCTGCTCTCAGATGGGGGAACAGAAACAGATTCTCTTTAATATTTTGATCAGTGTTAGTCCCTAAAGTGACAATGTGAAATCTTATTTGTTTTTTTGTTTTTTATATATTTTGGGGTAAAGTCACAATTAAGAAGGCAGTTTTTTTCTGGAAGCAATGTGGAGTGGGAAAGAGGTTTAACCCTTTTTTCGATCTGTTTCTCCCTTCCTGTAAAACAAAATACAATTTAAATATTTAAATGTTGATTTTTTTTTTAACTTTCTGTAGAACAAGTGTTGCGGCAGTGAAATACACTAAGGCTAAGTTCACACTCGGTGTTTTTGCAACTTTTTTTATGCGCTTTTTAATGCAAATTTTCAGCTGCGTTTTACAGTACCAGTAAAGTCTGCGATTTCAGTACTCTCATGCACAAAGCTTGTTTTTTTTTTGTCATCAGGAATTAGTGCTTTGCGTGTTTTTTTGCACAATGGAGCATGTCACTTCTTCGTTCAGCGTTTTTCACCTATTGAAATGAATGGGTGGTGAAAAAACGCTGAAAACAAATGCACCACAAACACAGGTATCAGGTTTTGCTGCGTTTTTTGTGCCAAAACCTAACTCTATAGATTTACTTTTTTTTCAACACTAAACTTTATCAGCATGTACAAGAGACAAATCTAATATGCCAAAACCCCGCAAAAAATGCAAGAAAAACAAGGAAAACATTGTTTTTTTCTGTAGCTTCTTTCCTGCCAAGCGATCACGTTTTACTGCAGAAAAAAAACACTATTAGGCAATTTGTAGTTTTGATGCTCAATTTAATAATTGAACAATTACGGTGCTGTCATTGAATCCAAAAGGCTAATAAACCAGAGGTCTGAATAGTTAAGGAAGCAGAAGTCAGGTTTTGTCCTTTTTAGAAGAGTATCTATGTGTGCAGAATTATTGGGCAGTTACGGTGCAGTTCTGGAATATGACAGCACTGGAGGATAATGGTCTCGTGGCCGCTTCATGTTTGATTCTCCTCAATCTTTGGCGGTTAATGTGAGCATGTCACCTGATCTGCTTCATCCAAGAAGCATTTAGGTTTATACAACTTGGAGTTGTAAAATCTGCATAAAAATGAAGAAATGGTCCAAATATTCTCTTGCCTAATAATTTTGCACACTGTGTAGAAGGTTCTAGCAGAATATTTCCATAACCAGGTCATGGCATGTATAATGGAGACAGATATTCAGTGCATCTAGTAATATGTTCCTGGAGCCTAACTTTGTGGGTTGATGTATATGAATGTCCTTATTGTCTGTCTGACTGTAAAAAAAATATTCCGTCTCCAGAAGTGACTTAAATATGTTTAATCCTACAGTTATATATAATGATGTCATGTTTGGTGTCTTTTCACTATACATTGCAAATCTCAAGTTTAAGGTGTTTGCAAGTTCACCGGTGTCCAGGTACAGACTGGGGCTGAAATTCAGCCCTGGCATTGAATTCACACAGGTCCATGCTGTCCCCATCCCCAAGCACCAGATGGAATATATTACTAATATGACTCTGGATGGAGGAAAGGAAGATTTATTTACTACAAACCCAATATTTCTAATGATACCTCCATCACAAGTCTTAACAGTATGGGTGTCTAGAGAACATCGATTCTGTTAACAACGTAGCAGACAAGGTGGCCCACAACCAGACTGGACCTTCTGGCATTTCCCAGAATTGCCAGATGGCCAGTCTGGCCCTGCCGTTGTCTACTGTGTATGAAGGCCCTAGAAAACTTATTGACGGGAATATGTCGATAGAGTATGTCCAATTTCGGATTGTTAATGGTATTGTATGACATTTCTAGCCACTGCTTTCTCATAGTGAGCACAAGAGCGCTCGGATTATTACCGTAAGTGCTTCTATGTGTGTCAGAAATGGTTAAGATGTCTGTCGGCTGAACAATTGGTCTAAGCTTAATTCGCTCGATAGCCATCTAATGTGTTTTATTTGCTTTAGAGTTTGCGAAATTCTGACTTATTAATAGATTTGAACAAATCTTTTGCTACATAACATGGTGGTGAAAGACTTTGTAAAAGAAAGAAGAGGATTCTATACTGAGGACAACAACCTCTTTGGAGTATGTTTACTGCCACAAATTAACATGGAAGAATAATTTTACTTGTAATGGTAACTATTATGTTTAATCAAAAGCAATTACTATAAGCCATTTTCCTCCTGTGATTATTACTAGCTATAGCCAAATTGCTTTCAAGATTGGAGCGAATGGCACATTCTTGGAAGGGTTATATGTCTCAGCTATCAATAGGATGGGTCATAAATGTATTTAAACAGGTGAGACTCTTAGTGATCAGCAGACGTGTGCATGTGTGACCAGTACATTAGAGGGAGTCTGCCAGCACAGAGTGACTGTTCAACTAATCTACAGGTGCTTGGTGCACCATGGTGTGGTACTCGCAGGCACGCAGGATGCAGTGACAAGGCGGAGTCGGAGCAAGTTTCAATTCAACCTTTATATAAGGAAAATTAGAATAACTGTCCTTATGTACTTGTGTGTCCCTTGTCTTACACATGTTTACTATACTTGTCTATATTTCCCCTTTTCACATGTTAAGCGCCATTGAATAAATGGCGCTATATAAATGCATAATAATAATAACTGGCAAGCTAACAGTAGTTGTCCGCGCAGGGATATAAACAAGAACACACACAGATAACCCGAGATCTCTACCAGGCAGATGCCGGTAACTATATGTCCACGATTTGGCCAACACCGAGTCCTGGAACTATGAAGAACTAACAATAAAATGTCACTTATCCTCCTCTGACGTCCTGCAGAGTTCTTATACGGGAAGTGTCCGTCCGGCGCTGCAGCCGCTGGGCCCAGCTGCCGAGGAGCTGACGCAGGCTTCTGGCGTTCCTGCGCCCTGGTGTAGATGAGGCGCAGCAGGCCCCAGGGGAATCCCTTAGCGTAGTTGGATCGTCCTCACCCAGGGCGGCGGGGTACTCGGAGCTGGGCCCGTGGGTTTCAATGGGAGATGTCACGGCAGCTGTGACCCGGTCCGTGACCCTGGGCGTCCATTGTAAAAGGGGAAGAAGCTGAACGTGTGGATGATGATTAAAGTTTATTAGTGAATGATTCGTGACGCCACCTGTGGTGTTCGGCAATGAAGATGTTAAGCCGACGCTGCAGACAGATCCTCTGGGCCAGATGGTGTGGTGCAGCAATGATGTTGTGGCCCTCCACAGGTAGGGCAGTGGTCCCAGGGCAGTGTAGATGAAGAGAGAGTGAGGAGACGTAGATGATGCAGTGTTAGGCATGGCGATGTAGCAGTGCTGAGTGTGTTGGCGCAGGAATAAGTGGAGGACACCAGGGCATGTAGTTCCAAAGCTTTACTCACAGTCTGTTGTGCGTACAGGTGCCCGCATCCGTGCCGTATCCTCCAGGTCAGGGGCTCAGCCAACCTCCAGGCAAGATGTAAGTGCTCCGTTCCAACACTCCGCCAACACATGTGACTTTTCTGAACATCTCCCTCCTTAGCGCTCGTAGTGAAGTACTCACAGTACTGAGTTACACTGGAGTTCCTCCTTTCTGATGTTCTTAGAACTCTACTTGTATGGCAGACAGCTGTAGCCTGCTTCAGGGACTCCTTGCTACTAAGTCCCGGCTCACTCTCGTTGCTGTTGTCCCCCAAGTCTTGTGTGGGAATAAAGTGGTGACAACTTCTATTCCTCCGGTGTCTGTCGCAGGACCATTAGTATCCATACAACCTCGGGGACCGGACCCCGGCCTTGCGCTTAGAACTTGAGGAAGGGCTCTGCTCTAACCCTAATCCTTAGTTCTCTTCTCCTTACGTTCCGTACAAAACTATCTTTCTTATGGAGACTTAGGCTTTCTGAATATCTCTTTCCTGTGCCAGCAGACTCAGGTCACTGAAGTCTGCTGCAGCACTTTCTTCATCCATCCCACTCAGGGGATCTTCTCTCACAGACTGACCTAGTCAGACTGACCTAGTCCTAAAGAACTCCCGCTCTCTTTGTGCAGACTAAGCTCCATCCACCTCCCAGCACTCTTCGTGTTCCAAGCAGGGAGCCACCAAAGGTTCTTTGCTACACTACTATGTTGTGTGGGATGCAGGTGTTGGAGTGTGGTCAGGTGTCTCCACCTTACCTGAATGGTGGGGTACCACACCTCAGGAGGAGGTGCAGTACCTCTGTGGCGACTGAACCCTCAGAGGCGCCACATACCCCCCCGTGAAACACAGCATGTCCGCGGGCTGCAAGTGAAACAAAGATGAAACAAAATAAGGAACATATAAAAACTTTTTGAAATGCTTAATAAACAGTACTTATCTAAACTTCCCAATTTGGGAGGCACCGATTCTTGAACGTTGCCAACAATTTATCTATACTTAATATATTAAAAGCTATATTACCTAATTTAAAGTGATATGGTACCAGTTCAAGTATTATTATCTACACATATTCTTTTTCTTTTGTCTTTCACATTTTCTATACTCTCCTTCCGTCTCTTCCTTGACCTTGTGTGACAACCGCTGATGCCTGGTTCGTCACCTGTATTCAAATCCTTATTCAAATTTCACATCTTTATTAAAGTACTACCATTTAGTCTAAATTCTGCAAAATATTCATTCCTAATCAAATACCTAGATATTACTATTAGCTAAATTCTGTAGAAAATCTGTACCTATCAATACCAACATTTTTATAAGGCAGATTATACAATACTTCACATTAAGACACCAATAATTCTTGAAAGTGCTGGACACCGCTCCCAGCCGGGATTTCTTGCAGTGTCCTTAGGTTGGAGCAGTGCTCCAGGTTGAGGTAGTCCTTATCTATAAAAGACCTATGTAAAACCAAGAGAGGGCACCTTAAGAGGTGCAACTATTTACAACACAGTTTGTGGATCACTCATTGTCCATGATCTCTGCAGTTCAATTTTTCATAATACTGCCAGCGCAACTAGGCAAAAACTGGAATCAAAAAGAAAAACATAATAAACAAGGAGGCACAAGGGTGCTAATACCCTCCTGGATAACAGTTTAGTTATTTGGGGAATGTTCTTTATTAGTGGTGGTCTCCTCCTGGGGTGGTGGAAGCTAGGTTCTTGAGCTGCTTCCAGGGAAGAACTTCTGATTTTCCTCTTTCTGTTGATGGTTTACAAATTGCAGGTATTCCTTCTCCCAAGGAGTTAGGTTGGTGGCTGCCTGTGTAGATGGGGTGGCAGCTGGTGGAGCTACTGCCTGTGGTACAGCAGGGGTAACAGCTTGTACCAATGGATGTTGTACCTCAGCTTCAGGTGGTATCTCCGCTGCCTTGGCTTTTGGTCTGACAGCTGGTGAAACTTGGGTGCTGTCACTTAAGACCTGAGCAAGCACTGGACCATTTCGGTCCACAGGTACAGTTCCCAGCACCAGGATCATGGCAGGGGCGGTGATCATACCTGGTACCTCCCGGTGATGTTCTGGCTCCGGTGCGGGTACAGGGTGGTGAACGGTGGCAGCTGCAACCTCCGGAGATGCTTGGTGAGCGGGCGGCAGCTGGATCCGAGCTGGCACAGGATTGGTGCATGCCGAGGCCGCCAATGGGGACCTGCGCAGCCGCGCCATGTCCGGGCAGGGATGCAACCCCCGCCCCACAGGCTGCTCCGGGGCCCTCATGTATCTCCTCCTTGCAGGCCACATCCAGTGGCAGTATCGGCTTGGAGGTGGTGGCGGGCGCTGCAAAGGGTATCGCAGCGGTCGTATGTTCCGCAGGTGCTGCCTAGGGGAGAGTTGTTTTTCTCCACCGCTTTCTCCTTGTCTCCATCCTTCTTCCATCATGGCGTCCTGGCATTCTCTCTCCTTCCCAGGCTCCTTTCCCGCCACTGGGCTTCGCTCCTCCTTCTGGGGGCGACGTCTTTTCCCTACTCCTCCATACTAGGCCAGTATACGAACCCCTCTGGGGGTGGGCCATGTCGCTGTAGCATAGAGGTTTAGGCAGGGGAGGCCCAGGACAGTTCGCGCTCTTTTCATAGGACCACCCATGTTGTCACGCCCTTCTTCACCGCACCGGCGGCCATTTTGAGAGTCCATTTTACAGTCTATAATTTTGGTTATTCTGCACATTCTCAGCAATTAAGTCCAATAAATCTTCGGCACACAGAACCCGGTAGGCACCGGGCTTCGTCATCCTGTTCGTGACGCCAAGTTGGATCGCCCTCACCCAGGGCGGCAGGGTACTCGGAGCCGGGCCCGTGGGTTTCAATAGGAGATGTCACGGCAGCTGTGACCCGGTCCGTGACCCTGGGCGTCCATTGTAAAAGGGGAAGATGTCGAATGTGTGGATGATGATTAAAGTTTATTAGTGAATGATTCGTGACGCCACCTGTGGTGTTCGGCAATGAAGATGTTAAGCCGACGCTGCAGACTGATCCTCTGGGACAGATGGTGTGGTGCAGCAATGATGTTGTGGCCCTCCACAGGTAGGGCAGTGGTCCCAGGGCAGTGTAGATGAAGAGAGAGTGAGGAGACGTAGATGGTGCAGTGTTAGGCACGGCGATGTAGCAGTGCTGAGTGTGTTGGCGCAGGAATAAGTGGAGGACAGTTCCAAAGCTTTGCTCACAGTCTGTTGTGCATACAGGTGCCCGCATCTGTGCCGTGTCCTCCAGGTCAGGGGCTCAGCCAACCTCCAGGCAAGATGAAATGCTCCGTTCCAACACTCCGCCAACATATGTGCCTTTTCTGAATGTCTCTCTCCTTAGCACTCGTAGTGAAGTACTCACAGTACTGAGTTACACTGGAGTTCCTCCTTTCTGATGTTCTTAGAACTCTACTTGTACGACAGACAGCTGTAGCCTGCTTCGGGGACTCCTTGCTACTAAGTCCCAGCTCACTCTCGTTGCTGTTGTGGCCCCAAGTCTTGTGTGGGAATAAAGTGGTGACAACTTCAATTCTTCCGGTGTCTGTCGCAGGACCATTAGTATCCATACAACCTTGGGGACCGGACCCCGACCTTGTGCTTAGAACTTGAGGAAGGGCTCTGCTCTAACCCTAATCCTTAGTTCTCTTCTTCTCCTTACGTTCTGTACAAAACTATCTTTCTTATGGAGACTTGGGCTTTCTGAAGATCTCTTTCCTGTGCCAGCAGACTCAGGTCACTGAAGTCTGTTGCAGCACTTCCTTCATCCATCCCACTCAGGGGATCTTCTCTCACAGACTGACCTAGTCAGACTGACCTAGTCCTAAAGAACTCCCGCTCTCTTTGTGCAGACTAAGGTCCACCCACCTCCCAGCACTCTTCGTGTTCCAAGCAGGGAGCCACCAAAGGTGCTTTGCTACACTACTATGTTGTGTGGGATGCAGGTGTTGGAGTGTGGTCAGGTGTCTCCACCTTACCTGAATGGTGGGGTACCACACCTCAGGAGGAGGTGCAGTACCTCTGTGGTGACTGAATCCTCAGGGGCGCCACATAGGGTCCCCCCGGGGAGGCGAGATGGAGTCGGGCGCAGGTGGCGGCGGGTAGGCCGCAGCCGCGGCTGGATTCGGGCAGTGGCGGCCGCAGGTGGCAGCGGGGAGGCTGCAGCCGCGGGCTGGAGTCGGGCAGTGGCGACCCTGGGTCACAGCGGGCAGGCCGCAGCCGCGGGCTGCAGTCGGGCAGTGGTAGACGCGGGTGGCAGCGGTTAGACCGCAGCTGCGGGCTGGAGTCGGGCAGTGGCGGCCTTGGGTGGCAGCGGGTAGGCCGCAGTCGCGGGCTGGAGTTGGGCAGTGGAGGCTGCGGGTGGCAGCGGGTAGGCCGCAGCCATGGGCTGGAGTCGGGCAGTGGCGGCCGTGGGTGGCAGCGGATAGGCCGCAGCCGCGGGCTGGAGTCGGGCAGTGGTGGTCGTGGGTGGCAGTGGATAGGCCGCGGTCGCTGTCAGTTGGCTGTGTCTTCTGGAACCATCCTCTCTCTGGCACCGGTACGTCCCCTTCCAGTCTCTCTGGCAGACGCTGACTTCTCTCGGCTCTCTGGCGCCACCTAGGCTTCCTGCTCCTTCTTTCCCGCTCTGACAAGTGCCCCCTGCTGGCGTCCTCAGTCCCTTTTATAGTTGCTCTGTCCCCATACTTTCTAGAACTGTCTCTGGTCCGTCCTCTAAGGATGTCCCCTGGAAACATCCCCTGGGAACCTTGGTGACAACCTCCTTGGTTCCAGCCCGGCTACATAGCAGGAAGTCGTCCTCCTACACTGGCATGGACAATCATAGAAGTGCACCTTCCCATCTATCTCTGCCCTTCTCTGGCCGTTTAAAGCCGCAGCTATTAATCAAATAAGAGTGATGGTGGAGATAGAAGGAACAACAGTAGGCAGGAATGTGAACTTAATTGTTTTGCCACCCCAAGGGTGTTTCAAAGGCCTGTATTTGGTTTGGACAGTCATTCTGTGCTGGCAGAGTCACTTTGACGTCTGTTGCAGTGGTCATGTATGTGCTCTACTGCTCCTATAGATCCACAGATGTAAACAGTGCAAAGGTCAAAATGTGGGAATAAGGCAGTAGTGCGTAAAGGTAGCCAACCCTCAATTCACTTCTCTGTATCTCACTGCTCCATAGAAGTGAAGGACAATTGGTCATATGTGGAATACCACTCCCATAGACCCATAGAGCTGAATGAAGAGATGGTCTTGTATGCACACTTTGGCTTTCTTCATATATTTGGACTTCTGCTCTTTTTACTTCTATGGGTAAACTATGAGGAAACTCTGGCACCGGGATGTCTACAGAAGGAACACATTATTGGGCATGT
Source organism: Dendrobates tinctorius (assembly GCF_039654945.1). Taxonomy (NCBI): domain Eukaryota; kingdom Metazoa; phylum Chordata; class Amphibia; order Anura; family Dendrobatidae; genus Dendrobates; species Dendrobates tinctorius. The sequence continues at coordinate 2,898,262 of NW_027361693.1, forward strand.
ATCAGAGCAGCTGCATGTTCGCCCATTTCTCCGATGACTAATGTTGGGCTGTCCTTATACTGTATTGATTGGTGACTGATCCCACTGAAATTGCCTTGAATTTGAAGTTTCTAGCATCTGCTTTTGGTAGTTACTATTCAACCCCTTTAGCAGTATCACATACGTTATCACAATTAATCTTCATCCCCTTGACTGATCATCTACATCATAAACTAGTTTTATCATGTACCTGTACTTAAACATGCAGAATTTGGCATTCCTCCTGTAATTACAGTTGTGTTCGGATGAGTTTTACATCTCAACCAATGCACGTTATTCATTTGCTGCCTGGCTCATCGACATTGGGTGACACAGCAATTAGTAATGAATGACTTACAGGCAAGTGTGAAGCATCTTTGCCTCAGGTAGCAAATGAATTTTCCATCAACTGTAGTAGTATCCTGTGAAACAAGGGTGCGGTGGCCGTTTCTCTCGTAATATTGATTTGCACAATCTCATTGAAGTGTGGATGACTTTACCGGTTGCATCAGTTATGTAAAGAAGGTAGATAAGATAAAAAGTGAAATCATATGTAACGAACAACATGAAGGTATATTGTTTATTACAGTATTGTAAACTGTAGTTTAATCAAAATTACATTTCTTTTAGAAATGACACTGTTTCCATCTCCTATTGTAGCACTATGGATAGAAAAAGCGTTAAAGGGGATATCCAGGTCTTTTTTTTTTTAAAAAAAAGGCATGTAGTTGCTAACAGTGGCAGCTACTTGCCTGTTGTACCCGGTTCCTGTCATTGACCGCTCCTGCCAGAGATTCAGCTGCTCCCTGTCTACAGAGAAGCAGTTCTCTTCCTCTTCCTTTTGGCAGAGTAGGACTACTGGTATTATGCTGATTGACTGTCAGCTTCCAGCAGTTAGGCAGCAGGGAGCCAGTTGTCAATCAACATGACACCAGTATTCCCGCCCTGTCAACAGGAAAAGAAACCATCGCTCTGTTGACTTGACGTCAGCGGAAGAGTGACCGCTTTGTGCCAGAGGAAAATGGCAACTACCTGCCTCTTAGTGCCTAGGCACATTTTTTTTAAACTCCCGGATATCCCCTTTAAACATGAATACAGTCTCTTGTGTAGGAAGACAAGCTGCATGTCTGTTGACGTAACCTCACTGGTAGTATGTGACCGCTCTGTGGCAGCTGAGAATGCCGCCTGGCACAACAGGCAGGTAGGTAGCAACTATTTGCCTGTTGGTGCTTAGGCACTTTTTTTTTTAAGTCTCGGATATCCCCTTTAAGGAAGTGGAATTTTCTATAGGGAGAAGATGACTGACTGGATGGGAACGCCTATTCATATAGTTATTTCCCAGAGACTAGTAGAAATCTGGGGGGTCTCTCAGTGATAGCAGTAGCCACTCACAATGATTGATTTCAGTGGGGTGAATGACAACTTTTCTGACCTGGGACATGTTTTCTGAGATATATTTTGCAATACATTGCAATGGAAGGAAGGCTGTTGACTTTTATGTTTAGGGGCTTTTCCTGTGAATTACAAGGGTGCTTAAGGTGCATTTACACTACGTGATAATCAGGAGCGAGTGTTCCTAGGAACGCTCATTCCGAGATAATCGTCCAGTGTAAATAGACAACCAATCATTCTACGATTGAGTATTCTTGCGGTAAAATGAATATTTAGGCTACTTTCACACATCAGTTTTTTGCCGTCAGGCAGGATCCGGCTTTTTTTAGAAAAAACGGATCCGGCATAAATTTTGGAGAACTGTAGAAACGGATCCGTTTTTTTGCTGGATCCGTCTCTGTTCCTGGCGGCTGGCCAATTGGATCTTAAAAAAAACGGATCCGGTTGCTGGATCCGTCTTTTTCTGGATCCGGCGCATTCCGGCGCCCATAGACTTTCATTGTAGCAAAAAGCTGGAAGCGCCAGATCCGGCGCTTCCGGCTTTTTCGCCGGAGACAAAAAACGTTACAGTAGACGTTTTTTCAAGACGCCGGAATGAGACAAGTTGCCGGATCCGGCAAAAAACGGATGAAACGCAATGCCATCCGGCGCGATCCGGCGCTAATGCAAGTCAATGGGGAAAAACCGGATCCGGCATTGCATTTTGCCGGATCCGTTTTTTCCAAAAAAAGCCGGATCGCGCCTGAAGGCAAAAAACTGATGTGTGAAAGAGGCCTAAGCTTGCTTCAAAATCATTGTTCTTGGCATCATCTGTGTAATAGTTGGACATGTGCTGCTGAGAATAATTACATTCTATATACACAAAACCATCGCATTCACAATCATTCTGGGTGGTCGGATTCTCTAATCAGGCTATTAAACGTCCCACAATTAGCTTGCATGTAGCTGATCGCGGTCATTTAACACCCGCAGTCAGCCTGTATAAATGCACCCTTATGTGGATGAAGTGCAGACAGTGTTTGTAGGCAGTCCCTAATACCAGCTATTTTGTACCTAGTATAAATTCAGTTTATTACCATTTACTCTAACACAACATTTTAGACACTGTTCACATCTGTGCTATACTTTTCATTTATACTGAAGTAATGATAAAGTGCTGGATCCATCATACAATTTCCACATTGACTTCTAATGAAATGAGTCTGGTTTGCATCGAGGTATCTATCATTTTGACTGGAAGAATGGAGCTGCAAGCTGTGATATTTGACATGGTGAAGCCTATAACAAAGACACAAGAGTGAACAGAGCCTTATATAAGCACCATGGATATGCAATATACCATACTTATTTTCTTTTACACGTTCCCTTAACTCACCATATTCTATGGCCTCCATTATTTTAAATATTAACCATTATATAAGTATTTACAGTTTGAAATAGAAGAATATGAGCTTCATTTAAGCGGCAGAATAGTGGATGGCAAGAACATAGTCTCTTGGCACACAGTGTTGACTGGTAGGCTCTGTATTGCCCTTCCATATAGCACTGTATGCCAGAGATATTCCCCTGTGCTACTTCTGGAAGAGAATATCTCCAAAATAGACCATGCTAAAAATCCATTAAAAAAATTCAAAAGTTCTGATTAGCTATGAGATTGTACGCTTGTGTGTGTGAGCTCCTAAGATACTTGGTCCCAATCTAGTCAGCTAAACTCATTACAAAGAAAAAAAACTACAATATAATAACTATAAAGTAGAATCTGTACAACTTGTTATTCTGGTTCTCAGTCCAAACAGTCTCACCCAAAAAAAAATCAGCAAATAAATTATAAGCTTTATTAACTGAAGGCAGTTAGACCTGAGGCCTTCCTTCTCTCCAGAAATAGGAAAAATAATATCCCTTGCTTCACTGAGTCTAGACCTTTCTGGGACTTTGATCTAAAAAAAAAATAATAGACTATAAAAATGTGCTTTACATCTAAAAATTAGTAGAGTATACTTCTGAAAATTAATCCAAATATAAAAGTTGTGTAGCTGGCTTTAAGTGGTTTTCACATGGCACTGTGTAGTGTCTGCCAGAAGCAGGGAAGGACTGGCAATTCTGGCAAATGTCAGAAGGGCCTGTTTGGTCGTGGGCCGCCATGACTGCTACGTTGTTAACAGAATCGGTGTTCTCAAGACACCCATACTGTTAAGAGTTGTGACGGAACACAAAGTCGCTGACTCCGTCAATTACCCCAGCAGGCTACAGGTATCATTAGAAATATTGGTTTTGTAGTAAATCTTGCTTTCCTCCATTCAGGGTAATATTAGTAATATATCCCATCTGGTGCTTGGGGACGGAGACAACATGGGCCTGTGTGATTTCAAACTCCAGGGCTGAATTTCGGCACCAGTCCGTACCTGGCCAGAAGTGTACACTGTGTGCAGAATTATTAGGCAACTGAGTATTTTGACCATATCATCATTTTTAGGCAAATTTTCCAACTCCAAATTGAAAAAACATGAATGATTATTGGATAAAGCAGATCAGGTGATGTGTATTTGTGTTATGAGGGAGGGTGCGGCCTAAGCTTATCCGCTGTGGAAACGAACTTAAAACGTTTTTTACTTGCGAAATTGACTCCACATACCCGCAAGAGAAGTTGACATTCTATGGATTTGAAATACGCATCGCATGTCAGTTTACACTGTTTAAAAAAAAAAAAAAACTTAGGTGGGTTGGAGATTTCTATAAATCCCCCTCCACTTTGCTGGAACTGTTAAGACGCTGTGTTTTCATGCAAAAATATGCATTGTCAAAAACGCACAGAAAGCTCATCATGGGAACATAGTCTATAACGCTATTCTTGTCTTATTGTTGTCTGATGTTCGCTTGACCATCTAGACCTTCAGTACCCCCATAGGGAACCATAGTTGTAACTATTAGGGGATTTTTAGTGTATGTTCATATGCCATAGAATTAGGAATAAGGTATTAATCCTTATCAAATCCTGAACGTGTGAACATAGTCTTATGTAGCATCTAGTCTTCTATGATTCTTTCCATATGTGTTTTTACACATTTGATGGATCATGAATGATTGTGTCATTTTTGTGGGTATTTTAATATGGTTATTGATATATTTCAATGAAGGGAACTAAACATACTAGATGTTTCCTAAACATGCTTAAAATCTTCCTGAACCTCAATTGACTGCAGCTTTGTCTAGCCCAATAAATGAGTTCATTCTTTGGATACTGGTTATTCCTGTCCTGTGTAGCCTAGCCTTAGTATACATGTTCACCTTCATGTCATAGCTGACGTCATTGCTAAAACACAAACACAATACAATAAACTCTGCCAATACATGCCCAAAACAGTTTTCGCCTCTACCATAGATGTATCGTTCCCGAGCTCACTAAACAATATCAAACTAGCAATGTTTTCAGATTTTACGGCAGGTGCCATATTTCTACAGTTCTACCGCAGACTGAAATAGTCCGGTATACCATAGCTTTAATTTGATGTAAATAGTATCCCCCAATCTAAAAATACTAATGAAATTAAAGTCTTTTTGCTATTATGGTTTAGTGTACATTCATCATGTATGCCTTGAAAAATAGGCATCGAAAAATGACTCCTGCTCAAAGAACTATGGGTCAGCATACCCCCATATACAGTGCCTCCAAATACCCCCATGTACAATGGCTCCAAATACCCCCATGTACAGTGGCTCCCAATACTCCCACATACAGTGGCTCCCAATACTCCCACATAGAGTGGCTCCAAATACCCCCATGTACAGTGGCTCCCAATACTCCCACATACAGTGGCTCCGAATACCCCCATATACAGTGCCACCAAATACCCCCATATACAGTGGCGCCAGCTTCGTATGTAAGCAATGTATGGAGCAGAACATCACAGCTCAGTAGACTATTTGGTGGCTGTTGCCAAATGATGCAGTTTATCTCCCATACACTCGGCATCGGCCATTAAACAAAAGCTGAAATGCACCTCATCACTTACATCCTGCCACTGCCAGAGCAGATAGCAGCTGGTCGATGGGGGTGCTTGGTGTCAGACCACCAACAATCAGATATTGCTATGTATAGTATGCACTTCTTATTCTATCCTTGGCCTGCTAATATGAACTTTTATATTTATCTGTCACACCATGGGCAATGGTGTAAATACCATGGAGGCATGCCTTTTGGCTACAATAATCTTGGTGAGGGGCCTAGTCTTACTTGCTTCCACCACTTTTGTCAGTGGGTTGCAAGAACCCGTAGATAATTCACTTCTCAAAAAAAATGGTATTGTTAGCAAAGGGATAGGGACTTGGACCAAAGGTTATGAATAGTGGCCACCATAATGAGAGCTTATTTAGATCTTGAGTCATGGGGACACCCTCTTTTCTATGTATGACACTGATAAGAGGTTGTTTTGTGTATTTGTAATTTTGGAAAAACATCTGCTGAATTTGGTTTATATATAGAATATGAATAGAGGCTAATATGTTTGACTTTATTTTTTATTTTATTAATTGCTTGGAAATTAATTAAAAAAAATAAAAAACAATACTCTGTAGAAATGCCCACAGTTTGAATACCACCTTTCGGATTCTAGCCATCAGTCTCTGTTTAGTTACTTGCAGCAATGCCATGCTATACATCAGGGGTCCCCAACCTGTAGCTTGGAAGCCACATGTGGCTCGTGGTCCCATGAATTGTGGCTCGCAGCTGTCTGCCAGCTTGGTGCATTAACTCCAGGTCTAGCAAACGGGTATGGAGAATACATCTAAAAATGGTGAATTTTGTGAGTAGCCCTGCACAGAAGAGCAAATCTGGATGCACACATACTGGTCTTAGGGATTTCAATTTCATTTGAGTATGGTACGCTGGAGACAGGATGATACTACTGGTCAGAGGAGTTGCTTGGAGCTGGGTGTGACATCGTGCTGGGAGTGCTGGATGGGAGAATACTGAATGGGGGTATTGTGGGAACCCTTGGATCTTGTTCTACTGCTTCGGGGTGATTTCTGTGGAAAAGTTTTGATTATCATTATACCCGTAATGGGGCTTTGGTTGCCACTACTGTGAGGGGAGCAAGAGCTGGATTTGGCTCGTGACCTTCTCTCAGAGCTGAATGTGGCTTTCTAGGTCAGAAAGGTTGGGGACCACTGCTGTACATGAACATTGGTTATCATGGCAGGACTAGTGTAGAACGCTCATCAAGGACTACTGTAAATTGTGGTGCAAGTTGAGTTTTGATGTTTTTATTTTTCATTTTATCAACTACCCCGCATGTATCTCAAGTTCCCAAACTTTGCCATCTTTTAGGCTACTATTTTTTAAATGCTTCATTTAGAACATCTTAGAACAAAGAATGGTGTGGAATGGTTGAAAGTTAGATGCCTTCTAGTGACATACAATTTATTTCTACTGTTACTAGAAGTCTGAACCTTGTTCCTCAGACAGTGATAGGGTGTTTGGCTTTTCTTTTCCTTTGGATATTACAAAGAATCTGTAGCAGAGTTCAGTGTAGTTTGTGACTGTTCAAAAGAGCATTTCCGGAATGTTTTCTTTCAAATACAAACCCTGCAATAGAAAGTAGAGCTGTTATCAGCGTCCTCACCTGCCGCCCTGGAGAGCTTATCAGCACTTTGTCACACCTGGCTCCCAGGCAGCTCTCCTATGACAGCTTGTATGCCTGCAGAGGATTTTATCATCCATATGGATCAGATTACTAGGTAATAAAAACCTCAGCGCTACATAGTGCATCTTCCATGTCACTCAATGTCAAACCAAAACATAGTAATGTCTTCCACGGTTAAGGTCACAATTACTGAGCTTAGGTAAATAATAATTAAGTCAATTTCTGGGTCACACAAAGAACTGAACATTTGAGATCAGTGTGCTTTATGGAAATGGATGACTAGTGCGGGTTTACATTTCCGTCCCACACCCAATTTGAAAGTTTGTGCATGATGCTGTTTTCTTTTCTTTGGTGACAACACTTTAAGGAAATGCGTAATCTGAAAACACGTTATTGTTTAAATAGTTTTTTTGGTAAATTTATTTTTAAATCATATTCACTATGTAGTTTTTAAAGTTTCCATATCACTGTGTACATTTAAAAAATCAGAACTCTTGCAATTTCACTCTGGCCACTGTTAGATTGCTACTTCCTGTTTTTTACACAAGACTTTTCAGCATTCTCATTGCCGTCACAGTCAGGATTACAATGAAAGGGTACACCATTATATACAGTAGATAATACCGGATCCATCATTCACAATTGGCGATGTCACAGCTCACCTTTGCCCAGATCGGAGGGTCGGGCCAATCTATTACTACATATGTCCATGTGGCTGATTAAAATAACAGGAAGTATGAGCATAAAATTTAGGTCTAGTAGCTGGTGTAAAGATGGCAAGAGTTCTGATCGTTCTTGTTTGGCTGTGCATTCTGTGTGCAGAAAACAGACTTCTCTCTGGAATAACAAATAGATTGGCAGTACAAAACTGGACATGCCGAATCAACATTTCTGCAATAAGCAGTTGTCCAACGCTCCTATACACATTAGATTGTCAGTCAAACCCATCAATATTGGTGTTCAGTCAACATTAGTCTAATGCTTATTGGGGTCTTAAGACTTCCTGTTAACAGAACAGTGGGGTCTTCATCTATGTCAGCATTTCACGTTTTCAATTAGTCTAATTCCCAAAAAATAAATAGAGAACTGTCCCTCTTCACCAATGAGCCCGGTAGTGCTGGTAGACATCCCACTTATAAATTCTCACTCAGCGGTTATCCAACAACCAAAATTGTGTGTTTTTCCCCATCATTTACTTAGATCTTCCATATGGGTCTATTTTTCCATGTAGCTAACAAAAGAAAACTCTAGTAATCACTCACCCGCATCAGTTGTCAGCCTGTAAGATGCCATGCAATGTATCTGTGTTGTTATCCATTTAGTGCAGTTGGTTGATTTTACAGTAGAGAAGTGCAGCTGTCTACCACCAACCAAAATGAACAAATCCAGGAGGCAGCTGAAAATGCTCTTACATCTTCTTTTATTTCACATGTTCATGGATTGGAATCAGACATTTTTTCTGTATCACGAGAGCTGTGACCAGGGGGTGCTTGCAGAATATGGTGCCAGGGTAGAACATGTATAGTCTACCTATACCCGTCTAGGTAGATGCATCAATGTTAATAGTTTCCACATTGGGTTGACCTGTATGTTTTTCTTGTGAAGTATGTAAATCAATGACTATGAAAATACTTGTAATAATTATTGAATGGGTTTAATCAAGATTATAACTTATCTTTATTTCCGCAAGATTTGGGATTGGTAGCTGATCGCCCCACATACACAACACGCTAATATGAAGTCCCAAGTCCACCATTTCAGTGGATCAATAGCCAGAGAGAAACCACAGTAGGCTCTTCTAAATATGTGACATCTACGATCCACTGTGTAGTATTCTTGGGTGGAACATATACAGTCAGCACCGGATGTTATGCCTCTGAATAAACCTTTTGTAGAGCAGCTTTCTATATAGGTCATCAGGGCAGGGGACACTTCCACTATGTGTTATTTTAGTCGATTTACGCAGGTAAAACAAAAAAGTGTTTCCTGAGTAAATAATGCATCCTAATGATGATCAAATTATATTTTTACTATGAGATCTGCACAGTAAATGATAGGTGGATGCACGTTTACTCATTACGTGGAAATAAATTACTGAAATAGACAAAAATATAGCCAGATGAAATGTTCCATATGAAAGCCAATGCAAATGCTATGAAATTTTGCTCCGGTCAGGGACTGCAGTAACATCTCTGGTGTAAAAAATGGCACCACTTTTCATGAATTTGATCGTCATGCCCCATTTTGCCATGGTTCCTCCCCAACTTCGCTCATTTGGGCAGAACTGGTCAAACCCGGAGTGAAAACTCCAAAAGTTGCAAAATGTTTGCCCAACTTCGCATTGTACAAAAATGTGACTTTTCAAAAGTGTTTTGCGACAGAATTTTGGTATAAACTCTTTGCGACATTGTGACCTAAGTGTTCCGTTCCACTATAGTACCACCAAAGGTAGAGGTGAAGCATTATCAGTTCTCTTAAAGTCAACGTTCTGTTGGTGTAGGTACAGATACGCCAGCTCCTTCAGGTGCTCTTTTTAGCCATTTTCTAGATGCTCTAGAAAATAGACGAGGGTACTGAATGAGAGAACCACTTCTAATTAGTGAGAGTATCCTTCCCAAAAACTTTCCATATGATTTTCCTAAGCCAGATGCAATCACTTTAATGCTAAAAAAAAGTTTGCGCTCTTCTGCAAGTAAATAAATTGGAGAAGTATTGTTGCCTTCACTGCTAACCTACGTTTGGTCGGCCGGAGAAACCACTTTTGTGCATGTTGTATACATACTTTAGACCCTTCTAAGTAAATACCACTTCTAAATCTGAATTATGTCTTTTTTTTGCTGCAGGGAACTCAAGTCTGGTTACGAGAAAATGGACAACATTATCCAAGTTATGTTCAGTCATGTGCTGGCGGAGTTATTGTATTCAAGACGTATTATAATCAGGTAGGTAAAGTTAATACTGTCTGCGGAAGCACTAATGTTTCTAAAATGTCTTCATGGTATTAACATATTATGCATTCCATTGTAATTTGTTACAAAAATTATTTTTGACATAAATTAAATTGAAGGGATTGTTCAAGCAAAAAGAAAAGTTCCCCATTGGGTTATAGCTTTAAAAAATAACAAATTAGGTGCCATTTACTGCATGAGATGCATGCAGCGTCAGCATGTTTGTCGGTCGGCAGACATTTAATGACATGGTTACACATGTAGAGCATGCTTACTGAACAATCGGTACTAGATCTGTGCACATAGGTTGCCATTTTTTTCAGTAGCATCTTTTCGAGTCCTAATTACACGTGCAGATGCGCTGCCAAAAATGATGGTCTTTTTTGCAAACCAAAAGATCATTTCACCCAACAAATAAGCTTTTTGCTTGTTCATTGGGTGATCAGCAGCCTGTTTGGAATGGAAGATTATTGTGAAATGAATCATAGAATCATAGAATCGTAGAGTTGGAAGGGACCTCCTGGGCCATCTGGTCCAACCCCCTGCTCAAAGCAGGATTCGCTAAATCATCCCAGTCAGATGTCTGTCCAGCCTCTGTTTGAAGACTTCCATTGAAGGAGAACTCACCACTTCTCGTGGCAGCCTGTTCCACTGAGCAGATAAGTGAGTATAACTTAGTTTGCTTTTTTTTTACAACTCAAAAGTCCTTGAGAAAATTTTCTTTTTACTTGGACAACGCTGTGTCTGCGGATTGAACATATGTAAGTGCATTTGTTGTGTGATGCACTTTGCATGACAGCCTAGAAGGGGTGAAAGAATAGAGTAACAAATTATCTGAAATTAAAGAGGTAATTAGGAGTCAAAAAACAGTGACGTTATAGCGAAATTGCTAGCGATATCGCTTAGTGTGACAGGCCCTTTACTCCAGTCAGAGATTGGAGAAAGATTTCTGGGGTAAGGAGTGGCACAGTTCATTATCAATTAGATAAGCTGTGTTGTTGTGCCCCTGTCCTACTCCAGCTCTGCCCATTTTGATATAGGTGTGGAAAATTGGTGTGAAACCACCAAAAGTCTCTACATTTTTTCATAAAAGATTTTGTTAAATTTTCAAGAAGATTTATGCCAGAATTCTGGTGTAATCTCTTTGTTGAATAGGGACCAAAGAGAGCTACCTACTGTGGCACTCTCTGGTGCCGTGACGTGTTGCTGGAGGGCTGGATGAGCAAATTCAGCCAATGACAAGCAAGTTTGATGCCTTTCTTTATCGGCTTGATCACCGACAACCAACTACTAACCAAAAACAGCTGAAATCAGAGAAAACGTGACTCCCAGTTTTTAACCCTTTGGATGCCGCATTTGAACCACTGCAAGATCGTAATAGAGGAAGGTTTTGATTTTAGTTTACGTTGTTCTTACACTGACTTCAGCACATGTCACTCCGATCTGTAATCATCAGTGCCATACTTTTCAGCACCTGGTTTTTGGCTATGACAGGCATTTACACTTGGATGGCGCATTCAAGAGGCAGATGGCGTTTTAGGTGTAACAGTTCTTTAAATGGTTGAGGAATAGAAACATATTTCTTTGGCATGTCACTAGAAATCATGCTACAAAAAGTGTTGTAGGATGAGCCTACCTTCCATTGTCAATGCATCAGTGCTAGTAATTACCGTGCTCTATGGGGAGATTAGTCCTCTTTGTCCGTTCGAGCGGCATGCACATGTTTACTTATCCCTACTACGGTCTGTTTCATTTTCGTAATTGCTGGGGAACCTTCTCCTTCATAGATGCGCAGTGTATCCACGAACAATGACATATGTGGCTTCAGGAATCATTTTTAAGCTGTTGCAGCTGCACAATTTAACGAAGACAGACACAAGCTTTGTGAATCTCGTACCTATGTAAATACCGCATGCTGAAGACCGGGTATAGTTGTAGACTCATGTTACAGATGGCAGTCTCTTACAGTATCCGGTAGGAAATATACCGTATGGATCTGAAATTATACCTAATCTAACATGTCACTCATTTCTGCCTTCATCCAACGGAACTCACGGTGCAATATACTCTGCTGTAAACTAAAGACTAAGGAAAATAAGAAATAAACTGGGAGGAACAGGACAAACAGAAATATTTCTGAACTATAGAAATATCTAGGAATATAGAACTATTTCTGAAGCTTATAACATCTAAGGACTAGTACCATCCCAAGTCTAGATGGGCATCTACAAATGGAGATTGTTCTCTGTCCTGCGGTAAAAACATTGATATCATTTTGTGCTATAACTAGAATTTTTTGGGGGGTATAATAGTGTTGTTCAAATAAAAATCAAATGCGGTACTTTTCAATTTCTACATGACATTTTCCGGATTTTCATTCATTGACATCTCTGATAGGCGCAAAGGACATTTATCCATGACATCTTCTGATATGTTACTTTGATATTTACGACAATCCATCAAGTCTTACATTTCTTCTGTACATTTAGAGAAGGAGCCGAAAAAGGTCAGTGTTCAGCAGAATGTTGGATCACGCTTATCAGACCCCAGCCATGTGCTAATATTGTCACATACAGTGAAATGTAACAATACAATTAGAAACAGCTGTCGGCTGATAATCCTACCTGCATAACATCTGCCAGTTTTGTGTCTCATGAAATGAGATACATGTAGGTCATTGTTTCCTGTGTACAAAGTTCCTGACATGATAAATAAGCAAAAACCGAAATTATTTATTTCTGTAAGGGCAATATTCAGTATTCAGTTATATATATCTAAAGCAGACATTTTCCTAGTAAATTAGCCAGTATGTAAATGTACTATACAAGGTACAACACTGACTAGTCCTGTCCTTAGCGACAGAAAGGCTTTAATTCATCATTACCTTTGCTCCTGTTTTTTGTCTACTTGTGTGTTATGAGTTCATTTTCCCCTTCACCATTGAGGTCTGATGAACTCCCTCTTCTGGTGAAGGAAGGTAGTGAGGCTGATTACCAAGCACCTGAGCTGGGAGAGGATGACTGGGCGACGGGGATCTCTGACTGGATATAAGGCAGCCGACGCCCTTCTGCCTCGCTGGTGATTTCTCTGTGGAATTCTAGGAGACCAGTCTGATTCCTGCTCCTCAAAAGCTAAGTTTTCTGCTTTGCCTTTTTGCATTTGTGTTTTGGTTTTAGTTTGCCTTGCTTCTCTGGATTCTGACATTCCCTGCTGGGGTGAGCTGAATTCCTTTTTTGTCGGTTTGCTCTGTCTTCAGAAAATACCTGAGTACTGACATAGTCTTTTTGAAGCCTAGCGTCTTCAGGGCCTTTTTCCCTGTCAGTCTGTTGGCTCTTATTTTGATAGGGTTTTTCGCGGATTGCAGACAGCAGGCTTCCTATCCTGTCCTATCTAGTTAGCTTGGGCCCCATCATTTGCTCAGTCTATCTTTCTATCTGTGTTAGTGTTTTTTCTTCTTGCTTCACCGTCATTATATGTTGGGGGCTGCCTATTGCTTTGGGGTCTGCTCTGGGGCAGTTTAGATTTCCCTTTCTGTCTTTAGGCTAGGCAGTTCTCCAGCTGTCATCGAGGGGTCTAGGGCATCGTAGGAACCCCCCACGGCTACTGCTAGTTGTTGTTGATAGGTTCTGGGGTCTGCAATCCGATAGCTGCCAACTTCTCTGGTTTTCTGGACTTAGCTAGCATTTCTGTTTTTGCCTCCTACGGTGACTCATTCATAACGCTTGTGCATGCTTTGCGCCTCTTATCTGTTTGCAACCAATTCATTTGGTTTGGGTTTTTTTACGCTTTGTGGTCAGAGATTAGTGATTCCAGATGTCTACTCTTCATCAATTGCCACTTTTTAAAAGAGTATCAAAATGTGTTGCTTAACATGTGATTTTTGGCGGCCTAACATCACAAAAGCAGCACAAAACAGAAAAAAGACCATTTTTACTTTGTGCCAAATTCATGAATCGTGTGCGCCATTTTGAAGACTCGCAACTAACACCACCAGACCAAAACGGAAAGTGACTAAAAACTCCCGAAAATGATAAATCGGGGCCTAGAGTTTTGATTGCAGTTGTCTATTTCAGATACACAGATACATTGATTAGCTAGATTCTACAATGGCTATATTTAATATTCTTACTATAGTCTGCAGTCATGGGTGGGCATTATTTGGTGTTAATTGCATTTATTTAAAGATTTAAAATGTACATATCTTAAAGGGAATCTCATAGTTGATACATGATGATTCATCAATGGGCAGCAAGTATCCAGCCTTGGTTGCATTATTTTAGCCACATATGTTTCATGCTGCGATGTGAGACTAGTCGGACAGGTGGGTCCCCTTGAGTGACAAGTCTCCCTCTGCGTGTGTGTGTATAGGGAGAGACCTGTCAGTCTAGAGCACCGAATGGGATAAAGCTTGTCGACTGGTCTCCTGTGCAGTTCAGTCCTATTAAATCATATTTGTCTGTGAAATGCCGCTGCGTTTCAGAGCTAAACATATATGGTTGAATCGTCCAGCCAGTGTCTGACACATGCTGTTCATGGATCAGGGAGCAAGTGTCTGCTGAAAGATATTCTAGCTTTTGAAATAGAGGGAGATATACCGTATATCAAGACAGCCATACTTCTGGCCAGTCTTAATTAAAAGCACCCAAGCGTAAGATGCCCCTGACTGAGTGCACACCACGCTGGAGTTTACACAACTTCCTGGAGTAGACTGTAGTAAATGCCTTTCCGTTAAGCCCCCGTTACACACTGCCATATCGCTAGCAATATCGCTCTAAAGTCACCGATTTTGTGACGTTGCTGCGATATTGCTAGCTATATCGCTGCATGTGATACTTACCTCCGACCGGCTCCCCCCACTGGTTATCGCTGATCGCGCGAGAAGCTCCTGGATCATTTCTCGTCGTCCACTTCCTGCGGCGCTTCCTGCTGTGGAGACGAGCGACGCGTGGAGCCGGGCGGGAGGACGCAGGATCGCCGCGTCTGACAGGTAAGTAGCGATCCCCGTCCCCAGCGATGTCGCTGGTGAGATCTGCCTGAGTGGCAGCTCACTAGCGACCACCTAGCGATGCACCAGCGATCCTGACCGCGTAATATCGCTGGTCGGGATCGCTGGTGCATCGCTAGGTGTAACGGTACCCTTAGACTCTGCACAATTTTTGGAAAAGTGTCTTGAACAGTGGAGAAAAGTTAAAAAGTCATAAATTAAGGTGTGGACCATAATTTGTGCCTTTTGATGCGAGTTTGTGCCATAAATGTATTAATAAATGTCACTTCTAATGATCCCCATTTGAAAAATATAAAATGGCCCTCAGCATTCGGCAGTGGGAGTAATAGAAGGAGCGATCAGGTTCTTATTCTCTGGGAGTTAGAGTAGCAGCTGGGCCGATGCACAAGTTCACCAGTGATTTTACGTATTTTTTTAACAATTTTCTGCAAATACAACTGAAAGATAATAGCGCGTTTAAACCTTTCTATGCCTCTTAATAGTAATTATTTGTATATAAAGTAGTCTGTGAATAGATCAGTCATCATACTTGGAATACTTTGGTGGAAAAAAGCTTTTCTCGAGAAAATTATGTGTTTAAAATAGAGCTCAACAAGTTTTCATGTAAAAGCTGCATTGCAGATGTTATAAATCAACCCCCGAATAACAGCATCTGCCAAAATAATCTACCTTATTCTCACTGACAATGAATTGTTTCATCCCGGAATAAGCAAGGAAACAAGCTGGCTATAAAGCGAGAAGTCTGATTGTGGAAAATTTACTTTTTAAGACAAATCTACACAATTCTCTTTTACATATAACTCAATCCAGCCCAAGTAGCAGAAGATATCATCTGAAAGGTGCATATCTATCTGTGTACTGTTCTTAATCACATTAATCTGATTGCCTGCAGCACTTAGCTGTCACACACGGGAGATGGAAATCTGTTTATCCATCAACTGTCTGACCGGACTCCAGTATTGACTTTCTCAGACACCTCTGGCATCAATGTCTTCTAGTTAAACAAAAAAATCTAACTTTCTGTAATCCTTATTTTGCCAACATCTGCCACTGCCAGACAGCCAGGCTGCCCCTTACACAAAGAATTGCTGTCAGATAAGCTTTATTTTCTGTAATAGCAGCAAAGATGAGACAAGAGCAATCAACATGGATGTAGTGTCACTGAAGCCAACAGAACTAGTGACAAGGAGCTTTCCTAGGGGCTTTGACATTGCATATTAGTAGCATATCCTATCAATATACCAGCAATATCTCTGTTGAGACAACCCTTTTGGAGGAAGACCTTAAAGGGAACCTATCATTTAAAAAAACGCTATTAACCTGTAGATTTGAGGTTAATTAGCAGGTTAATAGCGTTCTTAAGTTGCCCGGCGTCTGCACTGAGAACCTCATTGCCAGGACAGAATGAACTTTATAACTCCAGGAAGCATCAGACTTTCAGTTATAGGGGTGGGCCGGCTGTCTGTCGCTGCTCACTATGTACTGAGCGGTGATTGAAGCTGCATCAGCACCACCCCTATGACTGAAGCAGCACCAGCACCACCCTTGTGACTGAAGCTGCATCGGCATCACCCCTATGACGGAAGCTGCACCAGCATCACGCTTGTAACTGAATCTGCATCGGCATCAC
The DNA here is from genome assembly GCF_039654945.1 of Dendrobates tinctorius. Lineage (NCBI taxonomy): Eukaryota > Metazoa > Chordata > Amphibia > Anura > Dendrobatidae > Dendrobates > Dendrobates tinctorius. The sequence continues at coordinate 2,914,894 of NW_027361693.1, forward strand.
CCCTATGACTGAAGCTGCGCTGGCACCAGCCCTATGACTAAAGCTGCGCCGGCACCACCCCTATGACTAAAGCTGCGCCGGCACCACCCCTATGACTGATGCTGCGCCGGCACCACCCCTATGACTGATGCTGCGCTGGCACCTCCCCTATGACTGAAGCTGTGTCAGCACCACCCCTATGACTGAAGCTGTGTCAGCACCACCCCTATGAATGAAGCTGCGCCAGCACCACCCTATGACTGAAGCTACGCTGGCACCATCCCTTTGACTGCAGCTGTGCTGACACCACCATTATGAATGAAGCTGTGTCGGCACCACCCGTATGACTGAAGCTGCGCTGACACCACCCCTATGACTGAAGATGTGTCGGCACCACTCCTGTGACTGAAGATGTGTCGGCACCACTCCTGTGACTGAAGATGTGTCGGCACCACTCCTATGACTGAAGATGTGTCAGCACCACTCCTATGACTGAAAGCCCAATGATGCCAGGAGAAATAAAGTTAATTTCCTCCCTGCAGCGGGGCTTTCAGTGCAGGTGTTAGGCAGTTACAGAACACTATTAACCTGCAAATTATACTTACTGTATATCTGCAGGTCAATTGCGTTTTTGCACATGACAGATTTTCTTTAAATAATTTCTGGCATGTTTTGGTTAATAATTGTATTATGATTCTGGAGCAACTTTTTCACAGTTTTGTGTCATGCTGGTACTGTGTTATTCCTCCTGAATTTTCATGAATAATTGACTGTGTATTACCATTACCAGAGATGTGTCCTTACGCAGCCTTGCAATGTCACGGCTGACTAGACAGCATCTTTACTTCGAGACACCACCCCCAACTTGTAACACCCAGTTCTCCATTTACTTATACATTTATAGAAGGAAAAAACGGAGGATTGGCACAATGAAAAATTCTTAGAAAATAAGATCAAGAATCATTATTTCATAAAGAATGAAAGTATTTATTGCAACTCTAATACAGACTTCTCAGGCGTTATGACAGGATCACTGAAGCTCAACCGTTCTACAGTTATCTGTTGAGTATGGGAGGGGCTTTACAGAGGAATAAACTTGATGTGAATCAATTTGCATGTCTCGGTCTGTCTGCTACAAGTGCAGTCTATGGCACTGGACTGGAGCGGGAGATCCACATCCTACCTAACAATATCGGTGGCTTTTCTTTGAATTAGCCGTTCTGTTGTAACATCATTGTTGCGGCCTGACACATATGTGACATTGTGCCAGGCAAGCTAATCAAACTCAGATCTGGAGATGCAGTCATTAAAGAGGTGGTTCACCTGCTCCCATCTAGTGGCCAATTGATTAGCACCAGCTTTAGTCCTCTGTAAAGCCAGCCTTACAGAAGCGAACGCTCAGGATATGCACCACACATGCTGCAGCAGTGTGTGGCATTCTGCTGGAAGACCCATGACTTCTTAGGATGCAAACCTAGCTTTCTGACACTGGACACTACATTGTGACCTAAAATTCTTTGGCAATCTTCAGATTACATGATGACTTGTGCTTAGTCAAGGCACCCAGGAGGCAGCAAAACAACCCCAAAACATCTTTGAACCACTATCATCATATTTGACTATACGTACTGTGTTCTTTTCTTTGCAGGACTCATTCTATTTTCAGTAAACAGTAGAATGATGTGCTTTAACAAAAAGCTCTATCTTGGTCTCATCTGTCCACAATTTCAAGGGTGCCAATACTTTCAGCCTTGACTGTATGTATTAAATACAAAGTCTTAATGGTAAGTTTAAATGACACTTCTCCAAGATAAACACAAACAAAACTTCAGCCCATGATACACAGCCAAAGTGAGGAAGCGATCCATTGTATAAAATCAAATATCTTTATTGATATCTGAAAACATCAATAAAAAAACAGAAATGCCAAATGGGACGCTGCTGAGTCCTATAATCATATGGTATGTCGTGTTTCCGAGGTACCAAGAATAGAACCCCCCTTAGTGTTTCTAAATATCTTTTTAAACAATAGGATCACTATTAGAGGATAATGTCAGTGAAGACCAGCACAGCGTTCCCTCACCCCGGACTGTAGGAAATACAGTATATCACTCTCACACTCTGTCGTACTGGTTGCTGAAAGTTCAAGATGGCCCCTCATGTCGAAGAATTCTCTGAGGATCTGAAAAAAAGATTGTTGCTTTACATGAAGATGGCCTAGGCTATCAACACCCTGAAACTGAGCTGCAGCACAGTGGTCAATACCATACAGCGTTTTAACAAGACAGGTTTCACTCAGAACAGGCCTTGCAATAGTCAGCCAAAGAAGTTGAAGGCATGTGCTCAGCATCATATCCAGAGGGTGTCTTTTGAAAGTAGACGTATGAGTGCTGCCAGCATTGCTGCAGAGGTTACAGGGGTGGGGGTGTCAGTCTGTTAATGCTCAGACCATAGCCACACACTGCATCAAATTGGTCTGCATAGCTCTCGTCCCTGAAGGAAGCCTCATCAAAAGATGATGCACATCAAAGCCCACAAACACTTTGCTGAAAACAAGCAAACTAAGGACATAGATTCCTGGAACCATGTCTTGTAGTTTGATGAGACCTGGATAAACTTATTTGGTTCAGATGGTGTCAACGTGGGTGAGAAGCACAAAGCAAGTGTGTCTTGCCTACAGTCAAGCATAGTGGTGAGAGTGTCATGATTTGGGGTTTCGTGAGTGCTGTTGACTGTGGGGAGCTACAGTTCATTAACTGCCAACATGTACTGTGACATACTGAAGCAGAGCATGATCCCCTCCCTTTGGAAACTAAAGTAGGCCACAGGGAAGTAATCCAATATGATAATGACCCCAAACACACCTCCAAAAAGACCTCTACCTTGCTAAAGAAACTGAGTGTAAAGGCACTGGACTGCCCAAGAATGTCTCCAGACCTAAACCCTATTGAGCATCTCTGGGGTATCCTCAAATGGAAGGTGGAGGAGCACAAGGTTTCCAACGTTCACTAGCTCCTTGATGTCATCATCCAGTGGTTACCTGTGAAGCTCTAGCGAACTCCATGCCCAAGAAAGCTAAGGCAGTGTTTAAAAATAATGGTGGCCACACAAAATATTGACTCTTTGGGCACAATTTGGCCATTTTCACTTATGGGTGCACTTTTGTTGCCAGCACTTTAGATATTAGTGGATGTGTGTTGAGTTATTTAGAAGTCACACCAAATTTACACTGTTAAACAAGCTGTACACTGACTATGTTACATTGTATTAAAGTGTCATGGCTGCAGTGAGGGGTTTATTCACTTTTGTGATATACCATGCATAGTATGCATATAGTATATATTTATATATAAATATCTATAATTTTCTTGGCCTTCCTTTTTACATATTGTCAGTTGAATTTCACATTACAAGAATTCCATTCTGCAAGCATAAAAAGTATTTATTGTACACTTCTTTATAAAGTCAGATTTTGCATCAAGTTTAACTTGTTCAATAAAGTGCCCAACATAAAAATCCCTTGTGCTATAAAAAAAGAACAAGGGAACTTCTTCCTCTTAAAGACATCCAAATACTTTTTTTAAATAGTTTGCTCTAATAAAAGGGGAACTTGCAAGTTTTTCTTTCAGGTTCACGTGTAATGATTGCCAAGCATCTGCTGAGGCCCCTTGTAAACAAAGCCCCTGGCAGATGCTGAATGGTTAAGCTATATACTCACTGATAACAATACTTTGCACAGCATATGCTACTCATGCTGCTCACTCAAACAGTATCAGCTCTGACCTATCCTCCAGATTGGGTTTCAAAGTTTAGTCTTTCTAGTGCAATAAGGGGTACTGTGTGTTGGCAGGCAGAGTATGGATTACAGATTGGATAGTGGAGGTGCCAGTAATCTAGCTCTATTAGTATCTATTTGTATTTAAAAATGTTATTAGTCAGGCTGCTATACACATTCGATGGCTGCCGGCCGAACAATGCTTCAGCTGATCGCTCAGCCATCTTAGCCTCCTCTTTATACATGAACGCTCTCTTTGCCGAGCACTCCTGTGTTCTCTATTAGAAAGCCACCTACAGACATCTGTGCTGGCAGCTTATCTCTGGGGGAATAAAGCGATCAGCAGTCGATATTTCTGTTGGCCAGTGCCCCCATGCATACTAGATTGTTGCATGAACTTGTCAATATCAGCGGGAGAGACCAACATTAGTTTAATGTGTATGTTGGAGCTTAAAGGGGTTGTCCACTAATTGCACAACCCCTTCTTGATCTAAATGTTTGGCCCTGATAAAATAAAAAAAATACACTCACTTCCCGTGCTGGCGCCGTTTCTGCAGTGTCGGAACATCCTCTCCCTGGGGCTCCCATGCTGTTGTTACGACATGTGACCCAATGCCCAATCAGCGCTGGCGTCACCGTCCCCACCTTCAGACAAATGAAACATGAAGATGAAGTCCGGGCTGGAGCTGCTCTCTCTTTCCTCTTCATTTTCAATTCGACAAGAGGCGGGGACAGTGATGCAGGTGTTGTTTGGACGCCGGGGCCACGTGTCACAATAGCAACACGTGAGCCCCGGGGAGCGCGAGTGCCGACACCGCGGCAACGGCACCAGCACAGGAGGTGAGGATAGGCTTTTTTATTTCATCAGGGCTAAGCGTGGGGTGTGAGAAGTTGTCCAAGTAGTGGACAACTTCTTTATGTTGTCAAATTGGCTGATTACAAAGCCCCTTATAAAGTAGTCTCCATTTAGGACTTCTTTCCTGAGGCACTGACCACAACAATGAGCTAATTGTGGTTGGGGTTTTTTCTGGAATCCCAAATGATTAGCTAAGAGGAACATACATGTTAATAAAATAAAGTCTGGGAATGTGAATGGCTTCCTGATTCTTACCTTATGAAGTCTTTGAAGTCAAACTAGGGTCCTCTCCATTAGAGAGAAACACACATCCAGAATCTGGTTCAGCATACATCCTTAAGGGCCCCATAGACATTAGATGGAAATGTGTCAGTGAACAGTTGTTCACATCACAGTCACATCTGTTTAATTAGTTATTTCATTTTATGTTTTGCTTATATAGCACCATTAATTCCGCAGCTCTTTACATACATTATCATCACTGTCCTCATTGGGGCTCGCAATCTAGAACCCGGAGTAAACCCACGCAAACACGGGGAGAACATACAAACTCCTTGCAGATGTTGTCCTTGGTGGGATTTGAACCCACGACCCCAGCGCTGCAAGGCTGCAGTGCTAACCACTGAGGCATGTCTAATTCTATCTAATGTGTGTGTGCACCTAAAGACGGAACAAAACATCAATGAGAGGAATTATATTGTGTTTGGAAATGACAATCTTACAGAATGATGGTAAGTTTAGCTAATGTGAAAAATGTTGAGATATTTTCTGAAATGCTTTTCCAAATTTTTTAGCTGTTTTCTCTTTGCTGTTCACACTTACAGCAGTGTATCTTTTGTGTCTTTTTTTTGCACATTTGAAAACCACACAGACATCCAATGTAACGGAGAGCATGAATCATTTCAAATAAATGACTTGTGACATGTGAGGAAGTATTAAAAAAACAATAATCTTATCCCTAGAATGCTTCTTTTTTACTTGAGTGATTGGAGATAAGCATATTCAATTAATTATGGATGAGCTGAGAGACAACCCTTATGGGCACCGAAAAAAAGATTACAAGTGACGAGTGTCATTCTAAGTCCCTGAGGCAACCTGCCTTGTAATAGGAGAAATTGGTAGTCACCATAATAATGTTCAAATAGGCATCAAATGCAATTCTAAGTGTCGTTGCACTCTATAAAGTCTTGCTAAGATGCTCAGAAATTGTAAGGGGATTTAACTTTGTAATGTCACACGGTAATGTTGGTGTGGCCCGGAAGTGCTCTTCTATGATATTAGACATGCTGTTCCATTGTTTCATTTCTGTCCACTCCTTTTGTCTGCAGTCACAGACTAGGAAGGCAAAATAGAGATAGGGTATTGTTATGAATGAGTCACCGGAGGAGGAAAAAAACAAAAACACAAGCTAAGTCCAGAAAACCGGAGAGGTTGGTAGCTAGCGGATTGCAGACCCCTGATCCTATTCACCACAACTAACAGTAGCCGTGGGGGGTTCCTACGGTGCCCTAGACCCCTCATCACAGCCGGAGAGCTAAATAATAATATAATAATAAATTTTATTTTTATAGCGCCGACATATTCCGCAGCACTTTACATTTCAGAGGGGATTTGTACAGACAATAGACATTACAGCATAACAATAATCACATACAGTAGATTATAACAAATACCAAGAGGAGTGAGGGCCCTGCTCGCAAGCTTACAGTCTATGAGGAAAGAGGTAGACACGAAAGGTGGGTGGTAACAGTTGCCCTGATTGTATGGACCAGCCATAATGTTAAGTGTGTAACAGTACAGACACAGAGGGCTAATGGATGCATAAAGCATGTGGGAACATGATGCTGGGAACCTGGTTATGGTAAAACTTTTGGCTCTGCCACACAGGGATAGGTTAGGTTAATGTGTTGAGGCGATAGGCCAGTCTGAATAAATGCGTTTTCAGGACACGCTTAAAATTGTGGGGATTGGGGACTAATCGTATTGACCTGGGAAGTGCATTCCAAAGAATTGGCGCAGCACGTGTAAAGTCTTGGAGACGGGAGTGGGAGGTTCTGACTATTGAGGATACTAACCTCAGGTCATCAGCAGAACGGAGGGCGCGGGTAGGGTGGTATACTGAAACAAGGGAGGAGATGTAGGGTGGTGCTGAGCCATGGAGGGCTTTGTGGGTGAGGGTAATAAGTTTATACTGAATTCTGGAGTGGATGGGTAGCCAGTGTAATGACTGGCACAAGGTAGAGGCATCGGTGTAACGATTGGTGAGGAATATGATCCTGGCTGCAGCATTCAAGACAGATTGGAGAGGGGAGAGTTTTGTAAGAGGGAGACCGATTAGAAGAGAGTTACAATAGTCGAGACGAGAATGAATAAGAGAAACAGTAAGAGTTTTTGCAGAGTCAAAAGTAAGAAAAGGTCGAATTCTAGAAATGTTTTTGAGGTGCAGATGACAAGAGCGAGCCAGTGATCGAATGTGGGGGGCAAAGGAAAGCTCGGAATCAAGTATGACCCCAAGACAGCGGGCATGTTGCTGGGGAGTAATAGTGGAACCACAGACGGAAATGGCAATGTCGGGTGTAGGTACATTAGTAGCGGGAGGAAACACAAGGAGTTCAGTCTTTGACAGGTTCAGTTTCAGATATAGTGAGGACATGATATTAGACACAGCGTTTAGACAATCGCCAGTGTTTTCTAGAAAGGCTGGCGTGATGTCAGGAGAAGAAGCGTATAATTGGGTGTCATCAGCATAGAGATGGTAATGGAAACCAAATCTACTGATTGTTTGACCAATAGGGGCAGTGTACAAGGAGAAGAGGAGGGGGCCTAGAACCGATCCTTGAGGAACCCCAACAGTAAGGGGAAGGTGAGAGGAGGAGGAACCGGCAAAAGAAACAGTAAAGGAGCGGTCGGAGAGATAGGAGGAGAACCAGAAACCAGAAATAAGCCTAAAGAAAGAAAGGGGAAATCTAAACTGCCCCAGAGCAGACCCCAAAGCAATAGACAGCCCCCAACATGTATTGTCGGTGAAAAACAGATGAAAACACAAACACAGACAGAAAGACAGGCTGAGCAAATGATGGGGCCCAACTAACTAGATAGGAAAGGACAGAAAAGATGCTGGCTGCAATCACGCAAAAAACCCTGCCAAAAATAATGTCCAACACGTCTGATAGAAAAGGCCCTGAAGTCACTAGACTTCAAAATCACTATATCAGCACTCAGGTATATTCTGAAGACAGAGCAAAGAGATCAACTGATCAGAGACAAAAATGGAGTTCAGCCCGTCCCAACCAGGGCAGGCTGAACACAAACACTAAGTAAACAGACAAAATCTCATGGAAAAATAGCAGAGCAAAAACTTAGCTTTTAGTAGACAGGAACTAAACTGGATGCCAGAGCTCAGAGCAGAAAGGATCACCAGCAAACCCTGCAGGGCGTCGGCTGACTTATATCCACTCAGAAATTCCGGATGTCCAATCACACTCCACCTGTTCAGATGACAGGTTCTTCCCATCCAGATCAATTTCACTACCTCCTTTCACCAGCAGAGGGAGTTCATCAGACATCAGAGGTGAAGGAGAAAATGAACTCATAACAGGGTATATATTGGAATATATATATATTATTACATCTGTAGATTGTAGTGATGAGTGAACATGCTGGGATAAGGCGTTATCCAAGCATGCTCATGTGCTGAGTGTCTTTGGTGTGCTCGAAAAATCTGTTCAAGTCCCCATGGCTGCATGTCTCGCGACTGTTCAACAGCCATAATACACGCAGGGATTGCCTAACAAACAGGCAATCTCGAACAGTCGCGAGACATGCAGCCATGGGGACTTGAACAGATTTTTCGAGCACGCCAAAGACACTTGGTACACGAGCATGCTTGGATAACAACTTATCCAAGCATGTTCGCTCATCACTAGTTGAATGCTGCCTAAAGTCCCATGCAGACATCTGTGGATCTCTGTCTGATCACAGGCCACAACGCACAGACTGGCCGGCTGTGGGTCTCTCAACCCGTGAGTGACAGCCTCATAGAAATATATAAAGCCATCAATCTTGTGTCGGGAGACCCCAGACCAGTCTACGCTTTGCAATAAGTGATCAGACCTAAATTCACGGAAGTCTGCATGAGCCCTTAGGGTTATAAACTTATAAGGATCACTTAAATATTTTCTTTGGCATAAAATTTAAGATTGTAGATGATTGCAGATTGCTATCTTAGACACGTGTAGGATCTAACCTTCAATTTTATTTTGGGCAAACAAGAGTGAAGAATTGCCAGCCATGGTAATAGGATAGCTCCATAAACACTACAAAGCCCCTGTGGAATGCAGATTCATTTATGGCCTTGCAGAACAAACCTAGGTTTCATCCTACAGGTCATGCAGTGCTAGGGAAGTCATTTAACCTTTGAACTAGCCCCAGAAACACTAAATCACATTTTGGATCCCAGGCTAGTCAACCATCTATGACAGTACAGGATCTCTCCTGATAGTGTGCATTTGTGCAGCGCCATTTTAGAGTTAGATAAGAATACTTTTGTACTTTGTCAGTTTGCTCACTGTAGAAACCCAACCAAAAACTCAATGAGCTACAGATGTCAAATTCAGTCAAGATTCCAGAACAGAAAGCTTGGAGGTCAGAGAAGACTGGATCTATTGTGTGTCTGCGTAGTGTTTCACTGAAGTCTGACTTCTGCATTTAAGAAGATCTTTAATGAATATTTTCTTAAGTAACTTTTTTAAATTAAAATAGTAATTAACTAATTAAGTATCTCCATGCATACAAAAAATAAGGAAAACGGATGCAAGTTATACCTGCTGTAGTACACTGGATATTCCCCTAATGCGGCTGGTGCTTGCTTTGTGAATATCTGGCAACCATTCGTATATACAAGTGAAAAATGTCCAGTTCTTTTTAAAACGAGCTCCTAAATCTGTCACAGGCTCCAGTATATGTAACATAATACATAGCAGACTAATATATAGCTAATCACTGGGGTGCGGTAGAAATTGAGCTTTAGCACTTAAACACAGGTTGTGTTTGTATTCACAATCATCTCTGTTTTATAACACCAGAAAAAAATTGTTGCTTGACATTCAGTAAAAAATGTAACAGGGCCAAACGTCTGATATAGGGGGGATCCGATGGAAAGGTCTCGGCAGTAAGGGTATATTGCATGCAGTACTAAAGGAATATCTTTTTTCCAACAAGAATCTTAAGTTTGCATTTCGTGCAGTTCATTGAACTCTTACATCCTTCTGAAGGACATTCCAGGCCTAGGAGAACCTCTTGTGATGTTCTTTATGATGTTTAGAAAAAGAAATCATGAACTTTATAAACTTGTCATTGAGATGCCATAAAAAATTAAAACAATCAGAAAAACAAGTGACAATCAACGCCTTATTAATAGCAATGATACTGCATATACGTGTGCACATGGAAAACAGCAATGTACCAGTGGAAATTCAGTCCTAAGCAGTTTTCTATTAGTTTTCTTTGTTACAGCCCTAAATAATGAACCTAGATTGGTTTTGGGTCTTGTCTCTGGCTTTTGGGGGGGTGACTGTGCTGCACCTATTATTACAGACATCTGTCCCTGACAAGGATTGTTTCCTTGTAACTGTCACATTGCCTGTGGACATTGCAGTGTCACAGTGTGTGCTCATGTATAAATACCCTGACAACAGCTGATGGCTTTTTCCTTACATTTATCTTTAAGGTTGAGTCTCCACCTTAACATGGACCCCACTATTTTTGGATAGCTAAGAAAAAAACCTGCCGCACTATTTACCATTACACTATAGTCTTGTGTTTCATGAAGATCTTCCATAGTTAGAATTGTTTGTTGGGTGCGAGCTTTATTTTAGTTTTTTTGTTTTTTTTTAGTTTTAACCCCTTCATGACCCAGCCTATTTTGACCTTAATGACCTGGCCATTTTTTTGCAATTCTGACCAGTGTCCCTTTATGAGGTAATAACTCTGGAACGCTTCAACGCATCCTAGCGATTCTGAGATTGTTTTTTCGTGACATATTGGGCTTCATGTTAGTGGTAAATTTAGATCGATAATTTTTGCGTTTATTTGTGAAAAAATCAGAAATTTGGCGAAAATTTTGAAAATTTCACAATTTTCAAATTTTGAATTTTTATTCTGTTAAACTAGAGAGTTATGTGACACAAAATAGTTACTAAATAACATTTCCCACATGTCTACTTTACATCAGCACAATTTTGGAAGCAAAATATTTTTTTGTGAGGAAGTTATAAGGGTTAAAAGTTGACCAGTGATTTCTCATTTTTACAACAAAATTTACAAAACCATTTTTTTTAGGGACCACCTCACATTTGAAGTCACTTTGAGGTGTCTATATGGCAGAAAATACCCAAAAGTGACACCATTCTAAAAACTGCACCCCTCAAGCTACTCAAAACTACATTCAAGAAGATTATTAACCCTTTAGGTGTTTCACAGGAACTAAAGCAACATGGAAGGAAAAAAAGGACATTTTAATTTTTCCAACAAAAATTTTCTTTCAGCATCAATTTTTTCATTTTCACATGGGCAACAGGATAAAATGGATCCTAAAATTTGTTGGGCAATTTCCCCTGAGTACACCGATACCTCATATGTGGTCAAAAACCACTGTTTGGGCGCACAGCAGGGCTCAGAAGGGAAGGAGTGCCATTTGACTTTTTGAATGGAAAATATGCTGGAATATTTAGCGCTTGCCATGTCGTGTTTGGAGAGTCGCTGTGTGCCTAAACACTGGAGCTCCCCCACAAGTGACCCCATTTTGGAAACTAGACCCCCCACGGAACTTATCTAGATGCATATTGATCACTTTGAACCCCCAGGTGCTTCTCAAATTGATCCGTAAAAAAAAAAAAAGTACTTTTTTTTCACAAAAATTATCTTTTAGCCTCAGTTTTTTCATTTTCACATGGGCAACAGGATAAAATGGATCATTAAATTTGTTGGGCAATTTCTCCTGAGTACACCGATACCTCATATGTGGTCATATACCACTGTTTGGGTGCACGGCAGGGCCTGGAAGGGAAGGAGCGCCATTTGACTTTTTGAATGGAAAATTAGCTCCAATCGTTATCGGACACCATGTCGCGTTTGGAGAGCCCCTGTGTGCCTAAACATTGGAGCTCCCCCACAAGTGACACCATTTTGGAAACTAGACCCCTTAAGGAACTTATCTAGATGTGTAGTGAGCACTTTGAACCCCCAAGTACTTCACAAAAGTTTATAACATAGAGCAGTGAAAATAAAAAATCATTTTTTTTCCTCAAAAATGATTTTTTAGCATGCTATTTTTTATTTTCACAAGGGTAACAGGAGAAATTGAACCAAAAAAGTTGTTGTCCAGATTGTCCTGAGTACACTGATACCCCATATGTGGGGGGGGGCACTGTTTGGGTGCACGGCAGGGCGCAGAAGGGAATGGGCGCCATTTGACTTTTTGAAATGAAAATTAGCTCCAATCGTTAGCGGACACCATGTCGTGTTTGGAGAGCCCCTGTGTGCCTAAACTTTGGAGCTCCCCCACAAATGACCCCATTTTGGAAACTAGACCCCCTAAGGAACTTATCTAGATGCATAGTGAGCACTTTGAACCCCCAGGTGATTCACAGAAGTTTATAATGCAGAGCAGTGAAAATAAAAAATCTTTTTTTTTCCTAAAAAAAAATTTTTTAGTTGGCAATTTTTTATTTTCACAAGGGTACTAGGATAAATTGGACCCCAAAAGTTGTTGTCCAGTTTGTCCTGAGTACGCTGGTACCCCATATGTGGGGGGGGAACCACTGTTTGGGCACACGTTGGGGCTCAGCAGGGAAGTAGTGACATTTTGAAATGCTGACTTTGATGGAATGGTCTGCGGGCGTCATGTTACATTTGCTGAGCCCCTGTGTGCCTAAACAGTAGAAACCCCCCACAAGTGACCCCATTTTGGAAACTAGACCCCCCAAGGAACTTATCTAGATGTGTGGTGAGCACCTTGAACCCCCAAGTGCTTCACAGAAGTTTATAATGCAGAGCCGTGAAAATAAAAAATCATTTTTTTTCCCTCAAAAAAAATGAATTTTAGCACGCAATTTTTTTTTCACAAGGGTAACAGGAGAAATTGGACCCCAAAAGTTGTTGTCCAGTTTGTCCTGAGTACGCTGATACCCCATATGTGGGGGATGACCACTGTATGGGCACACGTCAGGGCTCGGAAGGGAAGTAGTGACGTTTTGGTATGCAGACTTTGATGGAATGGTCTGCGGGCATCATGATACATTTGCAGAGCCCTTGATGTACCTAAACTGTGGAAACCCCCCACAAGTGACCCCATGTTGGAAACTAGACCCCCCAAGGAACTTATCTAGATGTGTGGTGAGCACCTTGAACCCCGAAGTGCTTCACAGAAGATTGTAACGCAGAGCCATGAAAATAAAAAATCTTTTTTTTTCCTCAAAAAATGAATTTTTAGCTCGCAATTTTTTATTTTCACAAGGGTAACAGGAGACATTGGACCCCAAAAGTTGTTGTCCAGTTTGTCCTGAGTACGCTGATACCCCATATGTGGGGAGGGACCATTGTTTGGGCACACGTCCGGGCTCGGAAGGGAAGTAGTGACGTTTTGAAATACCGACTTGATCGAATGGTCTGCGGGCATCATGTTACGTTTGCAGAGCCTCTGATGTGCCTAAACAGTGGAAACCCCCCACAAGTGACCCCATTTTGGAAACTAGACCACCAAGGAACTTATCTAGATGTGTGGTGAGCAGCACTTTGAACCCCCAAGTGCTTCACAGAAGTTTATAACGCAGAACCGTGAAAATAAAAAATCTTTTTTTCCTCAAAAAATGATTTTTTAGCCCGCAATTTTTTATTTTCACAAGGGTAACAGGAGAAATTGGACCCCAAAAGTTGTTGTCCAGTTTGTCCTGAGTATGCTGGTACCCCATATGTGGAGGGGAACCATTGTTTGGGCACACGTCAAGGCTCGGAATGGAAGTAGTGACGTTTTGAAATGCAGACTTTGATGGAATAGTCTGCGGTCGTCATTACGTTTGCTGAGCCCCTGATGTGCCTAAACAGTGGAAATCCCCCACAAGTGACCCCATTTTGGAAACTAGACCTTCCAAGGAACGTATGTAAGATGTGTTGTGAGCACTTTGAACCCCCAAGTGCTTCACAGAAGTTTATAATGCAGAGACGTGAAAATGAAAAAATAATTTTTTTTCCACAAAAATAATTTTTTAGCCCCCAATTTTTTATTTTCCCAAGGGTAAGGCCTCTTTCACACTTCAGTTTTTTGCATCAGTTATAATCCGCCAAAAAGGCAGACAAGCGGATCCGTTCTAAACTGATGTGAACGGATGGCTCAGGATCCGTTTTCAGACGGATCCTGAAAATGAAGAAATTTAAAGGAATCGCTGGCCGGGGGGGGGGGGGGGGGAAGAGAGAGAGAGAGAGATTTTTTTTTTTTTGTCCGGCACCCAGAAAGAAATTCGGGTTAAATCAGTGTTTGCAGGATCCGCCAGAGAAAAAAACGTTACAAGCTCCGTTTTGAAATTTTTGAGGATGGTGACGGACAGCAACTTTTGGCGGATCCTCACAAAAAACGGATGTAACGGACAGCAATCCGTCACAATCCGCCATTAATGCAAGTCAATGGGAAAAAAACGGATCCTCAAAAAAAAATTGAGGATCCGTTTTTTTTCAAAACCTGGCGGATTGTGACTGATTGTAAAAAACGGAAGTGTGAAAGAGGCCTAACATGAGAAATTAGCCCCCAAAAGTTGTTGTGCAATTTTTCCTGAGTACGCTGATACCTCATATGTTGGGGTAAACCATTGTTTGGGCACACGTCAGGGCTTGGAAGGGAGGGAGCACCGTTTGACTTTTTGAACGCAAAATTGGCTGGAATCAATGGTTGCACCATGTCGCGTTTGGCGACCCCCTGATTTGCCTAAACAGTGGAAACCCCTCAATTCTAACTCCAACCCTAACCCCAACACACCCCTAACCACAGCCCTAACACATCCCTAACCACAAGCCTAACCCTAATTCCAACGCTAACCCTAATTCCAACCCTAACCCTAATTCTAACCCTAATTCCAACCCTAACCCTAATTCCAACCCTAACCCTAACCCTCTTTCCAACCCTAACCCTCTTTCCAATCCTAACCCTAACCCTCTTTCCAACCCTAACCCTCTTTCCAACCCTAACCCTCTTTCCAACCCTAACCCTCTTTCCAACCCTAACCCTAACCCTCTTTCCAACCCTAACCCTCTTTCCAACCCTAACCCTAACCCTCTTTTCAACCCTAACCCTCTTTTCAACCCTAACCCTAACCCTAATGGAAAAATAAAAATATTTTCTTTATTTTATTAGTTGTGCCTACCTATGGGGGTGATAATCGGGGGGTTTATTTACTTTTTATTTCATTTTGATCACTGTGAGAGTGATCAAAATGAAAGAATGGAATCTTCAGCCGGCAGATTCGGGCGGGCGCACTGCGCATGCGCCCGCCATTTTCTAAGATGGCGGCGCCCATGAACCGGACCCGCCGGACACTGGGAGCGACAGGGGGACTTAGAAGGTGCCGGGGGAGGTGAGAGGGGGTGAGGGGGTTATCGGAATCTGGCGGGGAGCAGAGGGAATGGGAGGGGGGCAGATGATGACAGCGGCGGCAGATTGCCGCTGTCATTCAGTTGCGGGGGGGGCGATCGCCGGTGGGGGGGGGGGTGGAATCGGTGTCACCAGCCATGTCCGATGCTACAGCAGCATCGGCCATGGCTGGATTGTAATATTTCATCAATTTTCATTGATGAAATATTACTATCGCTCTGATCGTGAAGGGGTTAAATCATTAAAGGATAACCGTCATTTTATTTGTATAGGTTATGTGAAACAACTAATTGCAGTTATTTATTCCTAAGGGTGTGCAAACATATACGGTATTAAGTTGAGGGTACCAACAATTTTGTCCGGCCCTTTTTTGGGGGTTTAGTGTGAAATTGCGGTATGTCCAATTTACCTTTTGTTCTCTGTTTTTTATGTGTTGCTCCAATACACACAAAAGAAATAAACATGTGTATAACAAAACATGTGTAATTGCAATAATTTTCTGGGAGAAATACTTCTTTTTCTGGAACAATTTCAAAGGTGCCAACACTTTCGACCATGGCCGTTTGTTACAACATTACCACTGCTAAAATCCACTTTTATAGATTTATAGAAAACTGTGCAAGAAAAACACGTTCTGATGGCCATTTATTCACATTGATGTTAGGGTTTCATATGATCTGTCTATAGATATACATGCACATTTATGCCCCATATACAAGCCCTATATACATGGCCCATATACATGCCCCTTATACATGGCCCATATGCACACCCATATACATGCCCCATATACATGGCCAATACACTCTCCATATACATGGCTCAAATACATGCCCCATATACTGTACATGCCCCATATACTATACATGCCCCATATACTGTACATTCCCCATATACATGCCCCATATACATGGCCCATATACATGCCCATATACATGGCCATTTACATGCTCATATACATGACACTTATACATGCCCCACATACTGTATATTCCTCTTATACATGGCTAAACACCCGATCCTTGTAGTAATATTAATAATAAAATGCCAGCACCATTGTGTGTGTCCAGTCTGGAAATCATTCTGTTATTTTACATCTTGAATATCCAAGTAGGCTACTATGAACCCAAACTGTACCTCTGTGACAGAACTGCATTGACTTTATCAAAATATTCATTTACTTCAGCAAAATTACACTTGTGGTATTCAATATATGTTTTTAGGCTAGATTGAGTTCCTTGGTACTGTTTCTTCTTGTGGAGATTACCAGCTGTTGTAAAATGACTTAAGGTACTGTCACACTTAGCGATGTACCAGCTGTCAGGAACACCGCACTGCACTTGCTCACTGTGCCAGTGCGGGTGTCCTGAGTACAAAGACAGTACTCACAGATACCTGTGGAGCAGGGCAGCAGCGGTGACGATGCGTGCTTCAGAGTATCAGGACCTGAAGCACATGACTGCTGGGGGCATGGCCTAAGCTCCACAGATCTAGGAGCTGCAGGGAAACTCCTAGAAAGGTAACTACGGGGAAATGTTACCAAGGGGCATAGACAGAGACAGAAACCAGACGAAGCCAGGGTCAAAGCACCAGATAGCAATACAGTACCACGGGGTTTAGACAGAAAGGATAGTCAGGACGTAGCAATAGGTCAGAAAACCAGAACGGGCAATAGACGGTACAATAGGGACAAACTGTAACGGAGTAACGATAGCCAAGCCAGGAGGTCAGAACCAGAGAAGACAGTAGTACGAAAGCGAGAAACGGAGTACAGAGTGAGGGAACAGGCCGGGTCATACACGGGAATCAAACAAGCAACGCAGAATACACGCACACCAGGGGTCAGACACACCAGAACAACAGTATAGCTGACAGAGAACCCTGGTAAAGAGTGAGTATAAATACCCCTCCCAGATCCAGAAAGAGGCCACGAACACTTAACCCTGTGACTGCAGGGCAAGAACCCTGTTCAAACCATGACACCAGCGATCCCGACCAGCGATATGACGCGGTCAGGATCGCTGGTGCATCGCTAAGTGGTTGCTACTGAGCTGCCACACAGGCAGTTCTCACCAGCGACATCGCTGGGGACGGGGGTCGCTACTTACCTGTCACACCAGGCGATCCTGCGTCCTCCCGCCCGGCTCCACGCGTCGCTCGTCGTCACAGCAGGAAGCGCCGCAGGAAGCTGACGACGAGAAACAGTCCAGCCTGTTCTCGTGCGATCAGCGATAACCAGCGGGGGAGCGGGTTGTAGGTAAGTATCACACATAGCGATATCGCTAGCAATATCGCTATAACGTCACAAGTTATAGCGATATTGCTAGCGATATCGCTGAGTGTGACAGGCCCTTTAAAGACCACACAATACACCATGGGAAAAATGTATGTAAATTAGCTTTTCCCCCAGCTGACTCACCAGTGCCACCTGTTGGAAAGTAACTGGAGAAACATCTTTAGCGTTCTTCCTTCTGAAGGAGAGCTAAATTGCACTGTTTGGATTACAGGGACGTTATCAGCAGAAAATGAACTCTTGTCTAAATCAGTTTCTGTGTAAAGGCCCCGTCACACATAGCGACTCATCAGCGATCCCGACAACGATATCAACGTGTCAGGATCGCTGGTGAGTTGCTACATGATCGCTGGTGAGCTGTCAAACAGACAGCTTCACCAGGGATCAGCACCTGCGATGCCGAGCGCGCGGCGTCGCTGTGTACTTTAGTTACCAGCGCGCTGATGCAAGGAGCTGGTAACTAAGGTACACATCGGGTAACTAAGGGACGTGCGTCACTTAGAAACCCAATGTGTACCTTAGTTACCAGCTCCCTGCATCAGCGCGCTGGTAACTAAGGTACACATCGGGTTTCTAAGTGACGCACGTCCCTTGGATACCCGATGTGTACGTTAGTTACCAGCTGATCGCTGGTCTCCCGCCTGTAACACGCAGCGATGCATGCTGGACAGCGGGAGACCAGCGACCAAAGAAAAGTCCAGGGCTTTCCTACAGCGATCAGTGATACTGGCAGGGGGGCCGGTCGCTGATCGCTGTCACACACAGCGATCTCTCTGGTGAGATCGCTATTGTGACACAAAACTTGTGACTCAGCAGCGATCTCGCTAGCGAGATCGCTATGTGTGACGGGACCCTTACATTTACAGCTCTGGCAAAGATTAAGAGACCACTGCAAAATTTTCAGTTTGTCTGATTTTTCTCTTTATAGGTATATTTTTGAGTAAAATGTAAATTGTTCTTTTATTCTATAAACTACTGACAACATGTTTCCAAATTTACAAGCAATAAATTTTGTATTTTTTTTCTAAAAATTAGAAATGGTCAAAATTAAATAAAAAACAGTGCTTTCAGACCTCAAATAATGCAAAAAAAAAAGTTCATAATCATTTAGAAACAACAATACTAATGTTGTAACTCGGGAAGAGTTCAGAAATCAATATTTTGTGGAATAACCATGATTTTTAATCACAGCTTTCATGCGTCTTGGCATGCTTGCCACCAGTCTTTCACACTGCTTTTGGGTGACATTATGCCACTCATGGTACAAAAATTTAAGCAGCTCTTCTTTGTTTGATGGCTTGTGACTATCCATCTTCCTCTTGATTACATTCTAGAGGTTTTCAATGGGGTTCAGGTCTGGAGAATGGGCTGCCCATGACAGGGTTTTGATGTGGTGGTCTCTTAATTTTTGCCAGAGCTGTATTTTAAAAAAAATTGCTATGCTTTTTTCATATCAATGTTTATTAAAAAAAAAAAAATAATATTGCAATTTTCACACTCACTACTGTGGCTTTTTAAAAAGACTCATCATCCCTGTCCTTACAGAAAAGTTTTCAGCAGGCTCCTTATCAGCAGAGGCATTAATACAATGACAAGTATCACCTCTTTACACAGCTGATATCACAGAATCCATGATTCACAATAGTGATATCACAGTTGACCCTGCTCTCCCTCCCTTCACAATGACCTTTGCTTATTATACACTTTAATACAAAAAGTAGGGTTCATTGTGGTTATATACATGTGTTGTTTCCTGAAACAACAGCAAGTTAGACTCTAAAAAGCCCCAATGGCCAGCGTGAACATTGCAAGATTTCTATTTTTTAATTTTAAATCTGGTGGTGATAATGTAAAAATATAGCCAAAAAGTAAAAATACATTTAACACAAAAAATTATATTTACATGATAAGTCATTTTCCGATAATAGCTTCTCTTTGAGAATACATACCTACATGATAGGATAGATAAATATGGTAGTTCTATTATATCCTCATATGCCTAAGAAATATTACACGAAGCATAGATTTCACTCATGATTGTCATGTTTGACGTCTTTCTCGTAGAATTACTATATGACTCCAATAACCCAGGTCGCAGTCTAGCTTTGATGAATTAGCACAATACAAACGGTCTCATAAGAAGATCATACATACTGTTGGATTTCAGATGCATAACACAAACCATCTGGGCCCCATTTCTTTTGCAGAAAAGTACAGAAATAGCCACACTTCTAATGAATTCATATTGAAGCAGATGTTGTGCACAGACCGACATCCTCATTCCACTATACAAGAGTTATAATTCATCTCAGCTGTAGGGGTGGATGCTGGAGAGGCTGTTAAGAAAGTCCTCCGATTGTCTATGGAAATAATTGTTTCTGATAAAAGGCTAAGAGTGCACCCCATAACCATGAGAATGTTTACTAGCTACAAGCAAGAGGATGGGAACCAAAAGACAGATTCCCATGTACAAAGGGATGGTAACATTTTTGGACAATAAAGGGGTCAATAAACATCAACAATGTTAGAAAATGAAACAAATCTGGCATACGTGATGAAAAAAGGATCAATTTAAAGGAAGAGTAGTTTGGAGGGACAAGCGGAGGACGTGACAAGCGGCGGACACCGTGTCCTACACACCGGGTATACAATCGAACTCCACATTTACAAACCATGTCCCATAGTATCTCATTTATTGACAATATATATACACTGGACCTCAATTACTCTGCCATTTCATTAGATACAGGGGTTAATCCAGTACTTTGTACTCCCATCTCTTCTTCACCCCACAGCAGTAGAACTGCTGAAGGTCTATGTTAGACCAAAACATTTACAGACTGCCAAAATAAAAATCTTCTGAACAAAGATACGCACAAGTTGAGTGCCAAGTTTTTCATTATTTCACATTTTGGTTTGGGTAACCTACTTGTGCACCTCACGGTAATGCCACATTATATTTCACATTTATTGGTAATGGAGCCCAGTCCCCATGGACCTATATTCAGTTTATACCTACCCAGCCTGAATGACTGTTTCAGCTATATAAAGGAATGTGAGATTTTCACCGCAGCAGTGAAGGAGGATCACTGAAGATTTTGTCAGGTTAGGTAGGCGGACACTGAATATTTTTGAATTAATTAAATCTTTTTCTCTCTTGCTGAAATCAGACTTTCAAAACTGTAGCCATTGTGAAATGGATTTTCAAAGTGGTCAATGAGATCTATTTAATAATGTGTGCTGCATCACATATCTACAGAATAGGTGATATATTTCTGGACATAGAGGGTCAGGTTGGCTATCCCTAAGTATCTAATGTCCATGGAGTGCAGGTAACGCAGTGATCCTTCATTCACTGTCAATGGGATTGACAGAGATAGAATGTTCCTCGCAAATGTAGATCTCTTCAATTCGTCATAGTAATTTAGGTAACATGCTGGAAAATGCTGGTGACTTGTCCCTGCTTTTAAGATGCCATTGTGTGGCACTCCAGGAGTCCGGTTGCCACAGTGGCATTGCCTCCCTCACAGGGGGGTGATGATATGCCTTGAAGCAAGGAGGGGTCTCTTAGCCAGGTAATACCAACATCCAACACTTTTCCTACTCCAGACCAGAAGGAGGAACTCTAAACCCAGTTTCAGGGGAGCTTTCCTATAAATTCAGGGCTGGAGGTGGAGTTAGTAGCAGTCTGTGAGAGTCTGCACAGGGGACAGGAGCTGTGAGGAGCTCGTCCCAAGAGCAGAGTTAAGAGAGAGGAAAGTGGAAGTTTAGGAAAGCCTGGGGATTGGAGCTGTGACCAAGCTCACCCCAGGGAAGAGCGCTTGTCACCGGACGCCGGAGTCTGTGGCTGCACGGGTACACCAGTCCCAGCAGCCAAATCCAGAGTGCAGGAGACTGCAGGCCTCCTGGCCCCATCACACACCTGAAGGTACGGCAACATCCCAGAGCCGGAGCCACCACGAAGTAGTGACACCTGTAAAAGGCTCAAGCTGCCTGCCATACAGGCAAGGACTAAAGAACAGTAAGGAACAGAGGACTGAGCATAGCTTTAGGCAGCAAGGACCTCATAGGAAAGCGCAGAAAGGAGGCCTCAAACTCATCTGGCTTAGTGGATCCTAAGTTGCTTCCAGGCTGGCTGGATCTCCATTACCATATGTACTCAGTGCCCTGGTTTGCACCTCAAACTGTGAGTAAAAATGTGAAGATTGCACCCCGCTGTGTCCTCCTGTTTATTTACTGCGTTACCTCAGCCCTGCATTACATCCATCATCACCATCATTTTACACTATTACTGCCTTGAGGCTTAGCTCTACCTGTGGAGAACTGTAACAGCTCTGCTGCATCATCATCAGCTCCAGCGTTCTCTTCAAGTAGCGTCGGCTATCATCTAATTGCCGAATACCACAGGTGGCGTCTTGAACTATCTTTCATAAACTTTATCATCCCCTTATCATAATTTTCATTGGACGCCCAGGGCTACGGACTGGGTTACTGCTGCCGTGACATATCCCCTTAAGAACCAGCCCGGTACCGAGTATTCCCACGGCCCTGCGGGCGCTCCAATCGCAATTACAATACATTTTTAGTAAGGTCAGTTGGCAATGAAAACAAATAGGATTAATTTTCAATTTTCTATAAATAAATTCCAAGTTGACGCCACTTTACCTACAACAAATATGTATGACCACTGCAACATCCAAACCTGAGATTTAGTCTTCTGTAAAGACAGGCAGTCCAATTTTTTCCACTCAAAGTTTTGAAGATATATATTATATTATTCAGTTGACTCATAGGATATTACTTATGAAACAGACATTTTTTTCCAACCATTTGGAATTTCCAGATTGAGGGAATTCATTTATAGTAACTCACATTCATCTCAGTCGGAGTTAGTTTTAGTCAAAGTCACTGTCAAAGTACTGAAGGGGAGGTATGTTTCACTAAGGGTGATAGCAACCTAGCAAATGCTCCAGCACACCAAGTGCTGAAAGGAGTTAGGCTACTTTCACACATCAGGTTTTCGGCGTCAGGCACGATCCGGCGTCGTGCCGGAATGCCGGATCCGGCAAATGTTTTGTAAAACCTGATGTGCCGGATCCGGTTTTCTGCCGGATCCGTCTTGTTCTTGACAGACAAAACCGGATCCATCTCATCCGGTTCATCCGTTTTTCTATCCGTTTTTCGACGGATTACGCCAGATCTGGTTTTTAAAATTGACCCTTGTGGCCTTCCGAACAGGATTGGCTACTGGAAAACTATATATAGCATGTTCCTACAGCCCTTCTTTGACAGGTTGTAGTGGGCAGAGCTACTGAGCATGCTCAGACCCAAAAAACCGGATCTGGCGCATTGCGGCGCTCATAGGCTTTCATTGTGTGAAAAAGCCGGACGTGCCGGATCCGGCGTGTCCGGCTTTTACGCCGGAGACAAAAAACGTTACAGTCTCTGTTTTTTCCAGACGCCGGATCGCGTCACATTGCCGGATCCGGCGAAAATCGGATGAAACGCATGGCCATCCGGCGCGATCCGGCGCAAATGCAAGTCAATGGGGGGGAAACCGGATCCGGCATTGCATTTCGCCGGATCCGGTTTCTGTCAAAAGCGCCGGATCGCGCCTGACGGCGAAAACCTGATGTATGAAAGAGGCCTTAATCAGCCATGTTTAGTACTAGGTTGATTGAACAGCTGTAGAGTGGGAGTATTCCACAGGATAAATATTCAGTCTTAATCTAGAGCACTCAGTGTGGGGTGGGCCTGGAGGTGCAAGCTCTGGAGCTTTGTTTTCAAGTGGAACCTTTTGTTGTTTGTTCCTGAGAGGGCGGATTCCAGTAGAATCAAGGACTGTGCCATACATTACGTTTTTTATTTCCAGTTAGGCCAGGAAAGTCGGGTTTGTTTTGCTAAAGTTGCACTGGTTTATGCAGGATATTTAATAAACCAGTGGAAGATATAAAGAGACAGTGTTTCTGTGTCTACCTCTATGAGCGGTCAAGTGAGCCGATCTACCAGACAATTGTCTTTTAATTTTTTTTATAGTAGTTTTTCATTTTTCTGTACATGCAGGATTCTAGGGGCATCTCTCTTACCTGAGCTACTTCTAAAAGCATTTCAAGATATGCTTTACTACAACCAGATGGCCCATAGATAAAAACTAATCTGAAGATCTCCATTGACTTCTATAGGAGCATTTTGTAGGCATGCTTTATGATCTGTTCAAAAGGTCACTGTGCATAAAGGGGGAGGAGGTGACCTGTGACCATCATCTATTATGAATAGTGTAATCTTGTTTTTATATAGGTGCTACCTTTCATTATAAATCTGCCTAAGGTGATAATAAAACAGTCGGCTCTTTATCTTAGTTGCCAATATAAGGGTATGTTCACATGCTGCATTTTTTCATGCATAAAAAAATGCAAAATTTTACAGAAGCAGCAAAATGAATGAGATTTCTGAAATCTCATGCACATGCTGCTATTGTTTTCCTGGCGTACTCTAATGAATTTATTTTTTAAATCTGCAGCATGTCTATTCTTTCAGCGATTTTCATCCATTCAAATGAATGCATAAAAAATGCAAGTAAAAATGTATCCAATATGCGCATATTGTACTTTGCATTTTTTTTCCTGCCAAGTCATGCATTTTTCGTTCAGAAAGAAATTCTGCAAAAACTCTTTCGAAGTTTCTATAGATGCTGCAAGATGACAGGAGATACTGTAAAAAAAATAATATACAGCTCTGGGAAAAATTAAGAGACCCCTGCAAAATTTTCAGTTTGTCTGATTTTTCTCTTTATAGTTATATTTTTGAGTAAAATGTAAATTGCTCTTTTATTCTATAAACTACTGACAACATGTGTCCGAATTTCCAAGCAATAAATTTTGTATTTTTTTTCTAAAAATGAGAAATAGTCAAAATTAAATAAAAGGACCAGTGCTTTCCGACCGCAAATAATGCAAAGAAAACAAGTTCATAATCATTTAGAAACAACAATACTAATGTTTTAACTCAGGAAGAGTTCAGAAATCAATATTTTGTGGAATAACCATGATTTTTAAACACAGATTTCATGTGTCTTGGCATGCTTGCCACCAGTCTTTCACACTGCTTCTGGCGCAAAAATATAAGCAGCTCTTCTTTGTTTGATGGCTTGTGACTAGAGTTGAGCGACTTTGGTCGGATCTGGTTTCGTGAAACCCAACTGAAACAAAATTTGAGTCAGATGAAACTGGTCCGACTAGGGCAAAAAAAAGTCGGAGATTCGTCCGAAACCCGACCCCAATGCAAGTCAATGGGGAATAAAAGTCGGCATTGAGTGGATGAATGTCAAATTTTGTTTCAGTCGGGTTTCACGAAACCCGATCCGACCAAAGTCGCTCAACTCTACTTGTGACTATCCATCTTCCTCTTGATTACATTCCAGAGGTTTTCAATGGGGTTCAGGTCTAGAGAATGGGCTGTCCATGACAGGGTTTTGATGTGGTGGTCTCTTAAGTTTTGCCAGAGCTGTAGCTACAATATTAAAATCTAGAAGTTGCCAATATTGCTTAGCTTAGATAATTGTATTCCTATTATAACACATATTATACTGCATTGTACTGTTCTCTGTTCAGCTGTGATGAATGTTGTGAAAATGCATGGATTGTATGCTGCGTTTTTGTGCCAAGAGATGCATTTTTAGTGCAGAAAAAAAGCTGCAAAATTTCATCAAGTGAAGGCACCGTAAATATTTTAGATTGTATCTTTTATTCAAAATAAATGTCCTTTTTATTCAAGTCACTTGTGAAGACTGGATCTGTTTCTGCGAACACAGATTTCCATGTAACAGAATTTTTTTTACATATAGTGGCATGGAAAATTAAATTAAAAAAATGCAATTAGCCACTTAGCAAACATCTATACTCTATACATTGTGTAATGAGATTATCAGATTTATCAGAAAAGCATAAAGGAACAGGATATGTCTTTATTTGTTGGAGAACACTGGCCAGAAATCATGCACATGGCAGATGATCGAGGCGTGTGTATGGGGAACAGTGCAGCATGTACACTATTGCTTCATCACCGGAGATTCTCCACAGTATTCTGCTTTATAGGTTACTCTGTATCACTCCTCAAAATAAGAGTAAATCTGCTAAGAAATATTCCCATTCTTCTGTATAACTAATGTAACATTAATGTATCCACGAAATGTGTTTGTTACCTTTTGTGCTGATTTTCCCCTGAAGTCACCCAGAAAGACTGGGAGCCAGACCAATTTCCTTAGCTCAGATCATAGCAATAAATCAGTTATTATTTATTCATTTATGAATAATATGTGCCTATTTGTATCTACATATTATTCCATATTGTACAGTTATTGCCATTGCTCACATTTCTGTCTCTGTGGTCAGTGCATAAGGAAACCATGTAAACATTGGGCGGACATTCAGACCATGCAGATCTTGCTGTTGAACCTAGCATAACAATGCTGTCCACTGAGTCAGTATAATATGAGCCATGGTATTTAGTTGGTTACTAAAAGGGATTGTCCACTACTCAGAAAACCCCTTCTCAATTACTATATTCCCCCATGTTAAAACAAAAACAGCCTGTGCTAATCTCCGATGTCCACGCCTATCCAGCGTTATCAGCATGGAGTCTCCCAGGGCTTGTGTCATATTGTTATGTCAAGTGAGCCCTGCAGTCTGCTGTCACTAATGGGCCACTTCACTCATATTTCGTTCAGATGAAAGTAAGATTCGGATTAAGACAAAGCTGCTGCACTCTCACTTCTTGTGGATGTCAATTTCATCCAAAGTGAGAGTGAAGCAGCCCATTAGGGGCATCTGATTGGCTGCAGGGCTCATGTGACATAACAGCCTCATAAAATACACCAAGAATTTAAAAAAAATATACATTACAGCAAGTCCTCCAATAATAATTTTCTTTTATCCAAATGTATCTTCTATTCCGAGTAAGATGGCTGGAATATTTATTTCTGGGCACCATGTGCATAACTTTGCTGTGATAATGATGTTAGTGATGCAGCGAGTGCAGAACCTAGTCTAGCATATCAATAATTCATCTACTTTATTTAAAGGGGTTTTCTACTTTCAAAAAAGTGGTTCCCAATCAATTGGATATTTTCACGGTTGTCAACCATCCATAAATTCCAGAACGCTTCTTAAAAATTTGACACTTTTTTGCTCTATCCGTAAATTTTTTTAACGCATCCATGATTTTTTTGAGGCTGAAGAAACTTATGCAGATGATTTTGACTGTAATGATCATCATTCTACAATTTACAGTTAATGCAGATAATGCGTTTGTATTAGAATTATTGGCTATAGATATGTATTACTAGCTTTAATCGTTTATTATGTGTGCTTGAAAAATATTGTCTGTCCGTGATTATTAGACAAGATGTCCAGATAAAATAAAAAGTCAAGTTGGCAGCACTGGATACTTTTATTACAACAAACAGAGGTAGTGATCATTCTTGCCCGGTCCAGTGCCAGCTCCGTGTCGCTGTTCTGGTTTTAGTGGTATAGCTGTATCGGGGTCGTGACGATTACAGCATACTTCTCAGATACAGCCAATCACTGCCTTCTACCTCAAAATCTCTCAGCTCAGTGATTGTTTGCAGAAGTGATGTGCGCTGACATCATGGCAGGGACCGGAGCAGCCACTAGAAGATGTTCCTGGATATGGGGACGGTGACTACTATCTATGTATCTTGTTTTTTGACAAGTATCCAGTGGAAAACTCCTTTAATACTATTCGGCACAATGTCTATGAAATTGAGGCTTTAGGTCAAGGCCGGCTCCAGGTTTTTGTGGGCACTGGGCAAAAGAGTCTCAGTGGGCCCTTTTAACACATACCACAATTCAAGATGCTCAGATATGGCAGAGAAATAAAAGTGTGGTACAATGCAAAAGATTTTACTTAATTCTTACATTATATGAGTGAGATCTATTGTAAATTCTACAATAGATTAGAAACCGAACAGTATAGTCCTCCATGGAGTGTTATGGGCACCAAATAGTGCTCCATACAGAATAATGAGCCCCATATATTGCTCTATAGAGAATAATGAGTCCCATATATTGATCCATACAGAATAATGAGCCTCATATATTGCTCCATACAGTATAGTGAACACCATATATTGCTCCATACAGTATAATGGGCCCCATATAATGCTCTATAAAGTATAATGAACCCTATATATTGTTCCATACAGTATAATGAGCCCCATATAATGCTCCACACAGTATAGTGAGTCCCATAAATAGCTTCATACAGTATGAGCCCCATATATTGCTCCATACAGAATAATGAGCCCCATATATTGTTCCATACATAATGGATCCCATATAATGTTTCATACAGTATATGATGGGCCCCATATATTGCTCCATACAGAATGGGCTCCATAAAATACTCCAGTATATGATGGCCCCATATATTGCTCCAAACAGAATGGGCTCCATATCATGCTCCAGTATATGAAAGACCCATATAATGATCCATACAAAATGGGCTCCATATAATGCTCCAGTATATGATGAGCCCAATATATTGCTCCATATATAATGGGCCCATGTAATACTCCAAACAGTATAGGATGGTCCCCATACAGTATAATGAGCCTCATATATTGCTCCATACAGTATGAGTCCCATATAATGTTCCATACAGTATATAATGGTCCCTATATATTGCTTCAAACATAAAAAAAACTGAAATTCTCACCTCTCCTCGCTGGCTGCTGCTCTGCTCCAGACTCCTCAGCATCACCGTCTTTCAGCTCTCTGCACTGTGACTATTCAGGCAGAGGGCGCACAGACCTGACATCATTGCGCCTTCTGACCTGAACGTCAAAGTCAGGAGACACGTAAGACGCCGCAGTGGTGGAGCGGGGAGAGGTAAGTATCGCAAGTGCTGGGGCCCTGAGCAAGGTGTCCCTGATGGCGAGTGGCCTCCCCCACCCGCTCAGGGCTCTGACACTTGCCTGGGTGCGCCGGGTGCAAACTCTGGTCTTGCTTCAGGTCCTTGTTCGCCTACAAAGTAGATAGAAAATTCTTCATCATATAATAGTATATGTATATAATATATATAACATTGTTGTAATTAAGCCTCAGCTATGCTCAGTATATGATATGAAAAAAAGGGTGCATTGAGATTTAATTTACCTTCAAAGAGGTAAAGAGATTTAGAACATTAGAATCCAACTTACCGTAGTTAAGCATTATAATTTAG
Organism: Dendrobates tinctorius; assembly: GCF_039654945.1. Taxonomy (NCBI): domain Eukaryota; kingdom Metazoa; phylum Chordata; class Amphibia; order Anura; family Dendrobatidae; genus Dendrobates; species Dendrobates tinctorius. Next base: position 2,943,677 of record NW_027361693.1, read on the forward strand.
AAGCCTTAGAACCTTCTTATGAAAAACATACAGTATGAATTTGGAAATATTCGAGGATATTTTAGAGTGGGCCATTGACAGAGCTGACAGTTTAGGTATGGAAGAGAGTTATTTCTATCACAAATAAACATCTCATCAGAAAACTAGCCTTGGCTAGTGATAGATATTTATCTCCTTTAATCAAACAATGCAAAACCTGCCATTTACTAGTCCACCTGAAAAGCTTAGGAAAGTCAATAGCGGTAATAATCCTGCCTAATGCATTAATGAGAATGCTGCTTGGCAATGGCCTGGAATACTTTATAAATCATGCTTTGATGTGGCAGACAACATTCTGGCATTCAGTGTAAGCATCTGATGTGGTTGGGTGGTGCCGGGCATAATAATGTTTGAAGGAGACTGAACATACTAAAAAACTTTAAAAGCCCATGTGTTGCTAGAAGGAGAAATTACTTCTTCTGATAATTGAGTTTCCATAATTGCACATATTTAGTTAGATTCAACTGAAACCACAAAAATGCAAAACTTTTTCAACTTCGCTGGGCTTTGCACTTTCTGTAGGTTCCTGAGCTCCAACTATGCCTCTCTGCCTCTGCTCACATTTATCACCTAACTGAAAATTAGATGATAACTTGCAGATCTATGGATTCCTGACCAATGGGACTCCCACTGATTCCAGAAAGAGACATTGAAAGTGGTGCCCTCGTCTATCTCCAGCAGTCCAGTGGAGAATAAATAGCCACCACCCATTCTAATTTGGAATTTTAAAGCCCATATTTGTGATTATTGTGGTTGCATGATCAGACCACACCAATCCACAAGTTATCACCTATCCTTTAGTTAGCTGATTACTTTAAATCAAGGGTGGGGAACCTCAGGCTTGAGTTGGCACGCAGATTCCTGGGGACCACAGTGCTTGAGCCGGTAGCTGTATTTTGCTGGCCTCCGGCTCACTAGTTTCTTCCTGAGGGATGTGCAATGAAAAATTACATCTTTACACCAGTGCCAGCGTCAGGACATACGTTAGATCGTGATTTGTATAGTCCCCGAAGGATGGTATGAATATTAAAATAGCAATTGACAGAAAAAACGTTTCCCGTCCCTGCTTTAAACAATAGGTATAACCCTTTGGGTGCATACATGGGGGAGCACAAGCTCCCGTAATTTTTGCATAGTATTGCATATCTTGTTCTTGAGTCCCTTCTGCTCTTATTTGATGATACATATAACCCACAAGTACAAGTCAATCACTAAGGGATTTTCGTAGTTGATCCAGGTATAATGTGCCTGTACCTGCACTGCTGATGAAGAATACCTGATATGGAGATTTTCCTTAAAAACTTTTATTTAAATAGGTTTTCAAACTCCATGTGTTTCGCAGTCACGCAGGACCTCTTTTTTATCCTGATGAAGAGGTCCTGCATGACTTCGAAACACGTTGACTTTGAAACCCTATTTAATTAAAAAATTTTAAGGAAAATCTCCATATCCAGTACCCTTCATCAGCAGCACAGGTACAGACACATTATACCTGGATCAACTATTCTCCCGGGTCTTTGGACCCATGTCCCGCAGCAGCTGATTTATGCGTTGAACATATTGCAAAGGTGCAACTCCATCAGGTGATCGTAATGCTGCCCTATTTTCATCATATCTTGTTATCGATTAAGATCCTATTTCGCGCTTGTTTGCTCCCCAGTATCTCGACTACATAAGGGATTTTTGTGGTATATATACAAAATACAGTATATGATTTCACCAAAAAAGAAATACAGATGGCACTCACCAGTTAAAATCTTCTTTATTCTATTTCTTTAAAACATCGGCATAGGGATGCTCCCATCCTCTCTATGCCAATGTTTTAAAGAAATAGAATAAAGAAGATTTTAACCGGTGAGTGCTATCTGTATTTCTTTTTTGGTGAAGTTGTTGTGCCTATTGCTTTGGAGTGGCACCCAGGTTTATGGAGAACTTCTTATACTGCACGCACTCTTAGGCGGCAGTTCACACAGGCATGTGCACAATGAATGCATTTTCTTGCTGTGCGGATTAATTCCTGGTTGGAGATATACAGTATATGATTGCACTCATAATTTATTTCCTTAATGTTTACTATTGAGGAAATTGTTAATTACATTAACATATCATGTATATTTATTATCAATCCTAGATATACAGTATGAACTCTAGTACCACACATGAATGATAAATATGTGTATACCTCCATTGGTTCTTATGACATGATTACCTTTCATGTTTTTTTAATTGGTTTTAATCATGAAACCAGTTACAGACTGGGGCTAAAATTCAGCCCTGACATTTGAAATCACACAAGCCCATGTTGTACCTGTCCCCAAGCTTCAGATGGGGATATATTACTATTATTACCCTGGATGAAGGAAAACAAGATTTACTACAAGCCCCATATTTCTAATGATACCCGTGGCCTGCTGTGCTCCGTCACAAATCTTAACAGTATGGGTGTCTTGAGAACACCGATTTTGCTAACAACGTAGCAGACAAGGCGGCCCACGAACCAGACAGGCCCTTCTGGCATTTGCAAGAATTGCCAGATGGCCAGTCCAGCCCTGTGTGTAACTAACGTTATAATAAATCTTTATTTTTGTATCTTGTTTGTGTCAGTCGTATTTATAAGTTTATATGAGCAAAAACATTTACACTATTTTCTAGTTTTCCTGCCATTTTTATATAGTTTATTATAAAGAAAAATCACAAAGTATTAGAGAGTGTTATAATATTAAAATATAGTTTTAGCAGAGAACTTTTTACAAAACTGCAGAAATACTCCTCATAAATATCACCGTATCTGGAAGAAAGAGTATTTCATTATATAGATCACTATGGAAAGTGAGATTGTAAGTGGTGGAAAGAGCAACTAAATTTACCCATATAAATTAGACCAGTCAACTAATTTGTAATGGAGAAAGCATGATAGGCCATGTTGTATTTCAACATGCCTCATCCTTTGTTCCTCTAAGTGGAGCCAATGTGGGGTCTGGCTAAGGCCGGTTTCACATTCGCGCTTTTGAGCGCAGCGACGGCCTGCGCACGGCCGCCGCTAAGCCCCGCCCCTGCCCCGCCTCCACCGGTATCTCCGCCTCCGGGCGCATGACGTTGCATGCGTCATGCGTCCCCTATCTTCATCACAGAGGGCGCAGGCCGTGCGCAGTCTGCGCACAGTCTGCGTTTGGCGGCGCATGCGTCCTTTTGACGGTGCGCCGAGCAGCGCCAAACGCAACCTGTGAGCATTAAATAGCCGCCCTCTGCCAGAGAGAGGCAGAAACAATTAACCCCCTGTCTGACCAGGATGGGCCAAAGCAAAACCCCGTCCTGGATCATGACATCCCCACAGCCAGCAGCACTTATGCAGTCACAAACCTTGACACTGTCACCACTATGCTTGACTGTCTGTAGGCAAGACACACTTGTCTTTGTACTCCTCACATTGTTGCTACCACTCACGTTTGACACCATCTGAACCAAATAAGTTTATCTTGGATCCAGTAATCCATGTCCTTAGTCTGCTTGTCTTCAGCAAACTGTTTGCGGGCTTTCTTATGCATCATCTTTAGAAGAGGCTTCCTACTGGGAAGACAGTCATGCAGACCAATTTGATGCAGTGTGCGCTGTATGGTCTGTACACTGATAGGCTGACCCCCAACCCTTTATCCTCTGCAGCAATGCTATCAGCAGTCATACATCTTTTTTGAAAAGATAACATCTGGATATGACGCTGGGCACATGCACTCACCTTCTTTGATTGACCATGGTGAGGCCAGTTCTGAGTGGAACCTGTCTTGTTAAACTACTGTATAGTCTTGCCCACTGTGCTGCAGTTGAGTGTCAGGGTGCTGGCAATCTTCTTATGGCCTACACCGTCTTTATGTACAGCAACAATTCTTTTTTTCAGATCCTCAGAGAGTTCTTTGCCATGAGGGGCCATGTGGAACTTCCAATGACCAATATGAGAGAGTGTGAGAGGGATAGCACCAAATTTACACCACACCTGTTCCCCATTCATACCTGAGACCTTGTAACACCAATGAATCCTATGACCTCTGGGAGGGAAAATGGTTATTTGGGAACAATTTGTCCATTTTCACTTATTGGTATACTCACTTTTGTTGCCAGAAGTTTAGACAATAATGGCTGTGTGTTGAGTTACTGCCCAGTGTTGTCCCATGAAAAGTTATAATAAAAAAATTTACAAATATGTGAGGGGTGTACTCACTTTTGTGAGATACTGTACATATCCATAAATCCCAAAAAATAAAGTAACCCTTATCTCACACCCTTAGAATATATTGTAAAATTATTGGTTGTATGCCAAAAATGAGTATAATTCAAGAAATAGCGTTAGAAAATTACAGCTATGATAACGATGAGTTAACATTTGGAAACTCCCTATCTCTTTAACAACAACATTTTATGTACTAGGCCTCCAGCAATTACGTTAAACTGATTTTTTTTTAGAGTCTAAATAGGTTTAGAGAGTAGAACATGTAGATTTGTCCTGAAATAGTGGCCTCACAAGTGTCTGCTGGTGAGAAGCATGTACGTATACAGTATTTGTAAGGGGAAGCAGGGAATAATGAAGTGTTAATGGAGGACTGCTAGGACACAGACTTCCTAATTATGTGCGAATCTCAGACTAAACCTTGGTTGTTTGAATGCCAAGGCCTTCTCTACGTCCCATAGGAATGCCTATGAAGAAATTATTATGTATGTGGATATAAAAGAGGTTCCTTCTCGTTGCCAACCTTCTATATATATTTGCTTTAGGTTCTGATGAAAAGTAATTTATGTAAGTAGTTTGCGTCTAAAAAGGACTGGACAAATCCAAGGGGAAAAGGTAGCCAGTAGATTCAGACATTTGATTCTTATGTCAACCTTGATGTTACTAAATGGGTTTTCCAGGATTTTACTAAATTTGGTCAAGAATTAAATGTAAATAAAATAACCAATAATCCCCACAATTCTTTCAGTGATGATGTCTTGAGCATCAATTACATTGCTACTGTAACGAGTCACTTGTCTCAACATTCATTTTAGCCTCAATGGCTGTGCAGACGTCACTGTTGAGAGAAAACTGAGACTTGTAAATGCTGAATAGCTTGTGATCGCTGGAAGAGGGACGTGGCTGCCATTTTTCTCATTTAGGCCTGTTTCACATTTCCGTTTGTTGCCATCAGTCAAAATCCGCCGTTTTGCAAAAAAAACTGATCCACCATTTTTTTGGACGGATCTGTTTTTTTTCCCATTGACTTGCATTAGTGGCGGATTTTGACGGATTGTCATCCGTTGGATCCGTTTTTTGACGGATCCGCCCAAATTTTGACTTGAGTGGACGGACAATGAAACGTTTTTTGTCTGCGTCAAAATAGTGGATAGCAACGGATCCGCCGCTATCCGCCATTCGTTGTAATGGTCGCCTATGGGCGGCGGATCCGTTGTCAACCGTTAATTGACGGAATACGGGAATGGATCCGCTTTATTTTTTACACTGAGCATGCCCGGAATGATTTCCTTGCCAGAAATTTAACCCCAAATTCCGTTCTAGCTGCAGAAAATCTCTCTCTCTCTCTCTCTCCTCTTCCAGACTTGTGTTCCTTTAAATTTCCAGCACTACCTGATAAAGCGGATCCGTCAAAAAAATAGATCCGTTGGCATCTGTTTGTGCAACAACAGAAACGGATCCTTTTTTTCACATTCTGGCGGATTTGGACTGCCGTCAAAAAACAGAAATGTGAAACAGGCCTTATAGGGTCCAGTACACTTGGCCAAGTTGTACAATTTTGCAGAATTTCTCTTTGAAGGTTATGAGTGAAGTTCCTTTTGTCTCAATGCTAAAAAGTGAAGAGTTCTGGAAACTAGTCTACAGTAATTTGTAAATCTGCTCTTTGCTGAACAGGAACCATAAAAGGTGGCAGCATGGTGGCTCAGTGGTTAGCATTGCAGCACTAGGACTCTTGGGGTCAAATCCCACCAAGACAACATCTGCAAGGAGTTTGTATGTTCTCCCCGTGTTTGCGTGGGCTTCCTCCCGGTACTCAGGTGTCCTCCAACATTCCAAAGACATACTGATAGGGAATTTTAATTGTGAGCCACAATGGGGCAGCAATGATAATGTTTGTAAAGTGCTGCAGAATATGATAACGTTAAACATAATAAATAAATGAACCACTACCGTAAGAAGATTTGTATAGTTTATGACACAATTCTTTATAAAAGTAATATTCTAACAATATAGTATGTAGATATGGACTGTCACCATGCCTGGACGCAAGGACTGACAAGAGCCCCAAGCTGTCGCTGTCGGTTACTCTGAATGTAGATAAGTTGGCATATTTTGTACTGACTAAGCCATAGTCAAGGATGCAGTGCAGTTTAATTTTGACTCTCAGTTAAAGAGCTTAGCTATAAATCTTGCAGATTGTTTGGGTTTAACCATTATCTAGCTTGGAAAGCAATCAGATGGCGACAAGGTCATGAAACAGAGAGCATTTCTGTTCATGAGGAGCCTGGACCTGTGACTTGACTGTAACAGAGCCCATGTGTATTTGCGGAGTTACTTCAGCTCCTATTCACCACGTTATATTTGTTTTCTGCATTATACTGCAGTATTAGCACTCATCTATGTTTTTTGAAGGATTTTACAGATTTATAGATTGTGTTATGTACATTTCTAATATACTTGGTATTTTTATTAGTAATGAGCAAACATGCTCGGGTACGGTGTTATAGGATAAGGTGTTATCCAAGCATGCTTGGGTGCTAACCGAGTGACCACGGCATGCTCGAATAATATGTTCTAGTCCCCGCGTCTGCATGTCTCGTGGCTGTCCGACAGCCCCAACACATGCAGGGATTCATTTGTTATTATGTCTTAGATACATTTCTCTGGGGTTGGTGGTACTATTTTTTTTCACCTATTTTTGACTATTTTAATAATTAATAAAGATTATATTTTAGAACATCCTCTAAGTACCGAATTTAATACGCACACACAAATGGTGTACATTGGCAGACTCCTATTGATTTCAACGCCTATTTATTAATATTATGGTCCATCAATACTATCATTAAAGGGTCAGTCCCCTTTCAGAAAACTTCTGAATAAACTACGGTAAGACATAAAAAAAAAAAAAAGCATGAACATTAATTACTTACCCTCCCTGGGTCCAGTGTCGGGTCTCTACCGCTGCCCTAGTCTTTATTGTTTGTCTGCAGCTCAGATGTCACATTGATAGTGCTGCAGCTAATCACAGAGCTCATTGGCTCTGCTGAGCTCACTGATTAGCTGCAGATTGGTGTACATGATGTAATCGTTGCAGACATACAACAGAGATTGGAGCAGCAGCGTAGAGCTGGCGCTGGACACAGGGAGGGTAAGTAATACTTGTTTTTTATTAATAACTACTAAAGTGTATACCCTATTTTTTATGAAAGGGACCCCCTTTTAATGCATAAACATCTTGCTTTTTAATTCTTCATTTTATGTGTTTTGTTGGAAGTAGCCCAGACAACCCCTTTCAGGACATTTTTTCGGTTCACTAGTAGTCTTGTGTTACAGGCCTTCTCTATGGTGAATGACGTTGGACCTCTAACATGACTTCCACTATTGAGCACCATAACTCATGTGGACATTTGAACCTCCTAGACTAAATGATTAAACAGGAGCTGTAATATTCTGGACGGTCTGTTTTTCATCACCCAGTCTCTCCTCAGGAGATTTACTGTATAGACATATAAGGTACCACAATTAAAAAGTAGCACAATTTTACAAAGGACCAGAAGAACTGGAATGTATGTAGGTCATGTTTACGTCTTCGGAGGGTGTGCCGCTATATGATTTTACCTTGACGTCTGGAAACAATGTCTGTGAATGAAATGCACTACTGAACAGACTTCCTTACATTGATGTACATTGTTTTTTTACTAATAGCTGTGTTGGAAGGGATATTTTTGCAGTATTGTCAGTGATCTGCTGGAATAGTCTGGCATCCCTGCACTAACTCCGCAGGATGCCGCATTCCTCAACTTGTAACGTGAACCCTGGGCCTCACTCCCCCCCCCCCCCCCCCCGCCGCCATAGGGCCAAGATGCTGGAGCTTCAGCAAGTTTAGGGTATAAATGATTCCTGCTAAATATATACAAATCAAAATTCCCCAAAGCAGATGGATTTCTAAGGTATTTCTGTTCCACGCTGTTTTCCAGTACCCAAACACATAGCATGTACTTTTATAGTAATCACGCGAGAGAACAATTGTCTGCTTATTTTAGTAATTGTACAATTACCAAAAGTCGAGGATGAATGGATGCAATGTCTAAATATGAAGTAATTCATGAAAGCTCATAATGCGCACTAAGTCCAGGGCACAGCCATCCGCTACACGTACCTCATTTCTATGGCGAGTGTTAAATCTGATGTTTTCTTATTAATGTCTTAATAGCTAATGTAAACAGTCTTTTAGAGAAAAAGTCTAGGCAAAAATACAAGTTTAGTTTTGAATGACAAAAACTGTTTTTATTAGTGAAATAGGAAAAAGAGAATTTAGGATCCAGTGGCATTCGGTACATAGAGCACTCAAGAGCCCACAGTACAAATTAAGCACAAGTTAATGTGGCCACTGCCTTCCTCGGTACAGCACTGGAAGCCAAGCACATAATCGTGCCATTGGAGAGTCCGGGCCATCTGTGGCACGGTGGAAAAGCACGGTGGAAAAGGCTAACTAGGTCACGGTTCCCCCTTTATGTGGCTATGTACCTTCTTATTACCCAAAATTGTTATTCTATGGTTTTTCACTTGGTTCCGCATACCAATCAAAAGCAACCCTTAGCCATATCAGACATCACTTATAGCAGTGTCAGGTACCACTTATAGCATATGGCTAAGTTCACACCAGGCATTTTTGACGTTTTTTTTTCTGCAGCAAAACCGGCGCTTTTAGGAGAACAGAAGCAGTGTCAAAAACGGTGCGGTTTTTGGTGCGTTTTTAAGGATCCCAAAGTTCAGCTTTGCTGCCACCACAGAAGTATGAGCTCAGGTCACCACGACATATTCATGAACATTCATGAAAAAATAGCAAATGCAACATCTGGGGGAAGGTGAATTGGTCCGGAATAATTTACCTAAGACACTGGCAGTGCATTGAGTTTGTACAACACGGTTTAACTTTATGTAGGAAAATAATAAAAAAGAAAAATATAGTAAGCTCACCCACAAGCAATGATTAAGAACCTCAAGGTTCGAAATGCATCTGTCTATATATACTACCCCCCGGGGGCTGCTGACATTACATGCCGGTTGTGATAATTTTTTTTAAAGATTTGTCAATAAATATGCTTTTAAGGAATACCTGGAGCTGGATGATTTTCCATGATTGACTATTTAACTTTCACACTTTGTTCAGCTGTTGAGTTGCTCACACATTGTGCTATCTCACACCTTGGTCAGCCACAGACATTGTTCAATCTTACACCTTTGTTGGCAAATGTTTACTTTGTACTTATCATTAATTTAATAAAACTGTGCTAATCCAAACTGCCATCTCAGGTGACCAAGACAAGATGGTAAACCTGAAAAAATTACAAAAATAAATGGGTTTCATATACGGTTGTACTTGCTTTTTTTTTTAAAATTTTGTCAGAATTTTTTCATCACACATTGCTTTCAATAGGTGAAAAACGCTGAAAAAACGCTGAAAGAAGTGACATGCTCTATGACCAAAAATCAATGCAAAGCACAAAATACTGATGACACAAAAAAAACAATGTGTGTGCATGAGATTTCCGAAATCTAATAAGCCTTGCTGGTACTGTAAAATGCACCTGAAAATTAGCATAAAACCGCATAATAAAACGCAGCAAAAACGCCTAGTGTGAACTTTGCCTGATACACCACTTATAGCAGTATCAGACACCTTCATACAGTATGAGACACATTTTATACCAAGTGTTTGCGTGGGTTTCCTCCAGGCACCGTGGTTTCCTCCCGGTACTCTGGTTTCCTCCCATATTCCAAAGGCATACTGATAGGGAATTTAGACTGTGAGCCCCATTGATGACTGCGATGATAATGTGTGCAAACTGTAAAGCGCTGCGGAATATGCGCTATATAAAAGTAAAGTTTATTATTAATACCAGTAACAGACACTTTTATACAATATCAGACACATATACTAGCATTAGACACCAATTATAGCAGTATTAGACACCTTTTACAGCAGTACTGGACACCTTTTTTACCACTATGAGACATCTTATAGAGCAAGTACCAGTCACTTTTTATACTAGTACCAGATACCTTTTTACCAGTATCAGTAATGCCTTTAAATTTACATTTATACATTATACAGATATAGAGGAGTAATTGCATTATATTTGTTGTATTTGTTAGTGTCCAATAAGAATAAGGCACATTGTCAAATAAGAATAAGGCTTATGTGCCAGATTGGCATGAGATTGAGATGATTGGGGGCAATACCATTATATGTGTTCATATCCCACCAAGGACAACATCTGCAAGGAGTTTGTATATTGTACCCGTGTTTGCGTGGGTTTCCTCCCACAATCCAAAGACATACTGATAGGGAATTTAGCTTGTAAACCTCAATAAAAAGAGTGAGGCTATGTGCACACGCTGCGGTTTTTGCTGCGGTTCCGCTGCGGTTTTGGCCCTGCAGAACTGCAGCAGTTCCGCAGACATGGTACTTTACCATGTTAGCCTATGGGTTTTCAAAACCGCAGTGCTCACGCTGCGTTTTTTTCCGCGCGGTTTTGCTGCGGGTTTTTTCCGCAGCATGTCAATTATTTCTGCGGATTCTGCTGCGGTTTCACACCTTTAACATAGTAGAGGTGTGAAACCGCAGGGCAAAACCGCAGGCCAAAATGCAGCAAAACCGCAGGTCACTTTACCTGCGGTTTTACCTGCGTTTCCGAGCGGAAAAAACCGCAGCGGAATCCGCAACGTGTGCACATAGCCTGATACTGATGTCTATAAAACAGTGTGAAATTAATGAAGCTAAATAATTAACTAAAATACAATTAATATCTTACATTAAAAGGGGTTTTCCTGCGAACAGAGTACATTTTCATCAATAGATCATGAAATAAAAACAAGTTTCACAACTGGTTGTGTTAATAAAAAATGTTCCTGTGCTGAGATAATCTTATAAATGTGCCCCTGCTGTGTACTGTGTAATGGCTGTGTCTGACCACACAGGAACATGGTCTGATCATACTACATCCCCTTGGCAGGAGAGGAAGCAAAAGAGAATATACAGACAGGACACATGGAATCACAGCTGATTCTTCCTTTGAAGTAAACATTACTTAAAAACAGGCAGGGAAATGATTTACCTCACAAGAAGAATTAGCTGTGATCCCCTGCTGTAATGTCTGTATATTCTCTTTTGCTTCCTCCCCTGCCCAGGAGCTGTGGTATGATCAGACCATGTCCCTGAACGGTTAGACACAGCCGTTACACAGTACACAGCAGGGACATTTAAGATTATCTGAGCACAGGGACATTTTATTTAACACATCCAATTGTGGAAATTATTATTGGTCAAAGACCTAGTAATTAAAATGTCGATTAAAATTAACTTTGTTCATGGGAAAACCCCTGTAAATTTTGTCCAAGGTTTTTTTCTTTTCTCTCATGAAAGATATTAGACAAGTCCCATCTTGTTAAATCTGAGGCATCATGTAAAACTAGTATTCATTTTAATAAGCAACTTTTAAACATGTCATGATAAGAAATCCATTTTTCGATAGCTGCTCAAAGGATTTACAAATACCATCTAAAACACGAAAATGGACAAATTTGGGGTTTACACAATTGTGCAAAATTTGAATCATAGATATGTACTAAAATATATATTTTTTTCTCACTTTTAGGTATTCACGTACAAACAAAGCACAATTACTCGGCAGAAGGTAACCACTATGCATCCAACCAGTAAAAATGGTGTAGAAGATATGGCAGCACTCTGCGATCTTCATGAGGGATCGATCATGTACAATCTTTATCAGAGATACCAGGAGAACAAAATATATGTAAGTAGTATTCTGTGCAGTCAGAAGGATTCATCCTTAACAATACCTTATTCCCATTTCGGGCACATTCACTCATCCGCTTCCATTTCTACATCTGTCAAAAACAGACCATTTTGCATTTACTTTGCAAATGTTTTTTTCTCATTCGTTTTACAAGCTGAAGGAGTTAAATGGACATTTGTTTAATGATTTTACATTTCACAATTTTTCTTTTCAATGAATCTGGTAACAATTGTTGGAAAAAGGATGAAAAATAGATGTCTTTAAAGTTTCATCCATTTTAATGCATCCCCCATAGACAGCACTCACCATCCTGTCTTTAAAATTTGGAAAAGTTAAAACATCGGGTTGCATGGGTGAATGGAATGCAGAGGACGACCGCCATTTCTCGCCTAACAAGAACCCAATTAAAGTGATTGAGTTTTAAAAACAGGACGGTGAATGCGATTTTCCTTCTACTTTTTGCCAGAAGAACATATGTTCTCAAATTCTGTATCAATTGTTGAATGGTTATATTTGCGAATCATATGTGGTATATGCCCTAAATATTATTTGTGAAAACTAATATTTTTTTTCTCAATATGAGATTGGAAATTGTCTTGCAAGCAACTGATTCTATTCAAGAAATCATGAGGAAATTAGAACTGAAGATATGTTGATAAAAATGGGCTCAAATCGAGGGCTGAAGGCCACAGTGCTTGGTCACCATACACTACATATTGTATTTTCCAGCTTTGGAAACATGGCACCTAAGCCATTTATGGCATATCCACAGGATATGCTTAAATATCTTACAGATTTGGCTCTCCTCTCAAGAACAGGTGTAGTGTGACCCCCGACCTGCCTGTTCAGTTGAATGTTTAGAGAATGGATGCATGGCAGTGGGAACTATGAAAAAATACAGCCATGTTTCTTTGACTATCTCTTGTGGAAGTGAATAGGGAAAGCTTTACAAAATTTTTTTTTTTTTTTTAAACAAGAATATCCCTTTAAATACAGAATGAAGACTTGTAAGAAAAATGACTATGCTTGAAAAAAGAAACTTGAAGATATTTAGGGTTTTGCCTTTGTTGTGGTTCCAGTATCTAGGGCATAGGATGATTGCATTAGCAGTCGCAGGGTGTTTTTTATTTTTTGTACTTTGTCTGTTATTTCATTGATAAGTTAACAGAAGTGCATCATAATTTAGCCTTCAGCAAATGGTTATGTCTATAGGACATTTCCCATAGATGCTGAACACCACAATCCTGACCTCGAAAGATACAATGACTCCAGTAATTAGCGTTTATCTTTGTACATTTCAATTCTCACAATATCAAGGTGCACATGTCTCCACGACAAGCACTTGCATCCAGCTTGGCAAGCTTTATATAGTTTATTTTATTTTTGAAGCCTACTGCACATAGATTTTAGCTGTCCTTGCCTGGGGAAGACTGGAACCATCTGGTTAATTATCTTGTTCATTCAGTCTCTTGCAATCATTGCTTCTCTATCCGGAAGTGTCAATTAAATTACTTTCTTCACATGATATTTTTAACTCATTTCTGTCTCACAAATCAAGTGTATAGTTATTTTATTGTATATCACATTATAAAATCATCATTAAATGTCTGATCCACTACCACTCTTGTTTTTGCTACTGTTGCATATACACTAAATTAAGCACAAAACTAGAATATTCAGACTCTTCTTTTCTAAAGGGCCTCGGAGTAAATATGGATTGCAGGGAATGGTATAGCTGCTAGATTATTATACATTTTGGGCTAATATAATAAATGGAATAAATTATATAGTAATAATGATGGCAATGCTAAAAAGACCAATGTGAGTGATGACAATTTGAACATGAGAGAATATTTTAGCACTGGTAATATACAATCAATAGAAATAAATAATTTAAAAAAAATTACAAATTGGGTGTAACTCAACTTCTGGAAGACCAGTGCTAGTGAACATTCCTATCATGTCCAATTCACTTTATTCCAGTGCTTCTTTTATTTTTGACATATAGACTAAATCTAATGCGACCGTACTATTTCTACCGTACTCGTGGGTAAAAAGTTTATAGGGATTTCCTGGGCACAATAAGAAACAAAAAGAAAGTATCTGGCTGGCAATGAAATTAGACCCCAAAACAACCTACTTACCTTTATTATTTTTTTTTACCTCCCCTTTGGCCCCCTTCTTGTTATTGTTTACGTCTTTAACTTCCTGCCGACCCTCCCTCTCTGCCTCTACGCTACATTTCCTAAGAGGCAAAACTTTATCTATCCCTTCGCGCACACACTCCCAGCCTCTTTGTATGCCCACTCCTCCTAAAAATCACCATCCTGAGACTCCTGTACAGTCTTAAGATGTATAAACTGCTGTACGTAGAGTTTTTCCTTCCTAATATAACTCGCACTTCACCTAGTATGCACTGTTCTGAGAATCTCCTGTGGCGCCCCAGAGGCTCAGTCGCCACAGAGGTACTGCACCTTCTCCTAAGGTGTAGTGCCCCACCAACTAGGTAAGTTGGGAACTTCTTTCCACACTCCAACACCTGCACCCACACACAGGATAGTTCAGCAATGGACCGGATTGCGGCTCCATGCTTAGAGGATAGCAGAGCACCTTTCGTGGGTCCTTGCTTCGTAACACGAGATGTGCTGGGAGGTGAGTGGAGTTAGATATAAAAGAGTGGGAAGGTTTAGAATTGGAGTTCAGTTGAGTTCAGTTCAGTCTGAGAGCAGGCTGACAGAAGGTCAGCCTGAGGGGAGCTCAAGGCGGAGGAAGACAGTCAGGCGAGGCTGAGGACTGGTCTTAGTGGAACGAGCTCCCTAGGAAAGGAAGGGAAGGAGAAAGCCGTAGAACTGCAACCTAAGCTTCCATAAGAGAGAGAACGAAGGAGTAGGAGAACAGAGAGGAGTTGTGGGTTGGAAGAGGAACCGTGCCTATAGGTTCTCAGCGCAAGGCCGGGGCCCGGTCCCCGAGGTTGTATGGACACTTATGGTTCTGCAGCAGACTCCGGGGGAGTAGTTGGCTGTAAATGCACTACTCCCATCTAAGACTTGGGACACAACAGCAACCGAGTAGAGAGCCAGGACTCTGGAGAAAGGAGTCCCCGATAGAGGCTACAGCTGTCTGTCATACAAGTAGAGTTGTTAGGAACATCTGACAGGAAGAACTTCAGAGAACCACGGTACTGTAGCTCTTCACACTAAAGGTGCAATAGAGGAGTCGTTCAGGAAAGGTACATGTTGGCGGAGTGTTGGAGAGGAGAAGCCTAACTTGCCTGGGAGGTTGATTGAGTCTCTGCTCCGGAGGACACGGCATGGAAGCGGGCACCAGTGGTTACCAAGAACTGTGAGTAAAGCGTTGAAACTGCAAGCCCTGGTGTCCTCCATTCATTCTTGCGTCCGCCATCCGCCAGCACTGCTACATTCCCTGCGCCGGACACTACACCATCAAGGTGTCCCCACATCTACACTGCCTGTGGAGGGCTATACCACCATTACTGCATCCCACCATCTGTCCCAGAGGATCTGTCTGCAGCGTCGGCTTAACATCTCCCTTGCCGAACACCACAGGTGGCGTCACGAACTATTCAATTCCATTAACCACACACCACCATTGACATTGGGCGCCCAGGGCCACGGACCGGGTCACAGCTGCCGTGATACTTTCCCCCTGACACCGGCCCGGTACCGAGTACCCCACTGCCCTGGGACTGGAGGGCGACCCACTCCTGCAGTCAGTAATGTCCCATGTCCTGACACTGGTGCCACACAGGGTTGGTGTACCGTAGGGGAGCAATGAGTCGTAAATTGTACTCATTTATTCTAATGCAACCTAGCACTCTGGAACACACTAGAGCACCACCTTTGGCTGCAGTCACAAGCTAAGATTACTTGTTCTGTGTGGTGCCTACAATGTGCTCTTCCGGGTGGGCCAACAATGTGCTCTTCCTGCACACATCCCCGGTCACACTAAACTTGCTAAGAATCACAGACCAAGTACTCCCTTGTCATCACCATTGAGAGCACACTGCAGTGGTGCTGGCTAAGCCGTTCAAAGCACAGACTGGAAATCTCTGCTGTGTGCTTCTAACAGATTAGCCAGAAATAAGGAGGTGAAGGTGATATCGCCACATGTGACAACTCAGGAACGGAGCAAAATTTTAACAAGTAAATAATGAAGTTTCTTCCTTTTGCAATGTTTTAGGCTATGTGCCCACGTTGCGTGTTAAAACGCACACCAAAAACCGGACTCCTTCCCAGAAATCGCGCGTTTTTTGCTGCGCGATTTCACCGCGATTATGATCGCGATTGTGCCGCGATTTTCGTGTGCGATAGTCAAGCACTTTCCAAGCGATTTGAAGCATCGCTTGGAAAGTGATTGACAGGTTGGTCACACTCGTCAAACATAGTGTTTGACAAGTGTGACCAGGTTTTTACTATTGCGGCCTCAATAGTAAAAGATAGAATGTTAAAATGCTAAAAAAAATTAAAAAATCGGGGTATATTTACCTTCCGACGTCCCGCGCTGCATTCCCGGGCATCAGCGTTCCCATTAATGCCTTGCGAGACCTGTGATGACGTAGTCTCGCGTTGCTATTGCGATCTCGCGAGACCGCTAGAGTCACGCGAGACTACGTCATCACAGGGCCTTGCCGCAAGGCATTACTGGGAACGCTTAGGCCGGGAATGCAGCGCGGGAAGCCGGAAGGTAAATATACCCCGATTTTTTGTTTTTATTCTTTTTTTTACAGGGGTATGGTACCCAGGGCCTGGAGGACAGTCTCCTCTCCTCCACACCGTGGGTACCAACCGCACATGAGACGCTTAACTTTGCGCATGGTGGGCATAGCCACATGCGGGAAGTGAGCGATTCTCATGCATTCCTATGGGTGCGGAATCGCGGCAATTCTTTGCGATTCCGCACAAAAGAATGAGCATGCTGCGATTTTTTCCACGATGCGATTCCGCCGCGGAAAAAAGCACAGCATGTGCGGAATGAAATAGGAATGCATGGGGGGCGTTCTATACACGATTTTTAAACGTTTTCGCGCCGAAAATCACGGCAAAAACGCTTAAAAATCGCTACGTGGGCACACAGCCTTAATAATCTGGGTATGAACCATTTAGCCATCTATACTATACAGCAGTTCCATACATTTAGTCCTATTGTAAAAGTGTATATGTAAAGTATACAGAATATATGAAATATTTTACAACAACATACCAATTAACATAGAATCTAACTATTTTTAAATGAATAAGCAAGAATCCCGGTGTCATGGACAGGCAGCCAAGCCAATAAACCAAGGAACTGCATTTCATTAGTGTAACACTTCATTTCTCAATAGATAGTTGACTTTTTGCATGAAATCCATAGTGTTACTCATCATTCTATTACTATTTAAACTATTACAACTATTAGCCACTTACTGTATGTATTGTCAGATATTTCCTTTCCCATACTGCATGATTAGTTGGTTGGCTCATAATTGCAACATCAACACATGTAAATGCTCCAAGGTCTGCTTTTCCTCACTATGAGAACTGTGAACTGAACCACAAAAAAATCACATTCTTGTTTATCTAAACGTAGACGTGTAATGTATTTTTTAGACTTATCAGACCATACGATCTTTCAGAAATTTGCGTCACTTAAGAAAAAAAATCTAATATATAAAGCTCAATGTGGGTGTGTGTGTATATGTGTGTGTATGTCCGGGATTGGCATCCGCACCGTCGCAGCTACAGCCACAAAATTTGGCACAGTCACACGTCTGGACCCCGAGAGCGTCATAGGCTATGTTGTGAGGTGAAATTTTAACCCCGCGCGTTCCAATTCACCAAACAATTTTGCTCCTATCTACATAATGGGGAAAAAGTGTATGTATTGACATCTGCACCGTCGTAGCTACAGCCACAAAATTTGGCACAGGCACACGTCTGGACCCCGAGAGCGTCATAGGCTATGTTGTGAGGCGAAATTTTAACCCTGCGCGTTCCAATTCACCAAACAATTTTGCCGCTATCTACATAATGGGGAAAAAGTGAAAGGAAAAGTGTTGGAGGCAAATTGACATCTGCCAGATGCGAACAAGGGGGACTCAAAGAATGAGAGCGATGGCGCCAAAGAGTATATACCGTACAGTTGCTAAGGTGGGGCCCTGACATGGGATACTCACCACACACGGGGATATGAACACACACACAAAATGCGCCGCACACTACCACGTGCTTCAACACATATACCACCCTCAGCACACATTTCACCACACATACACCAACCTCGCCACATAAAAGTCGAAACACAAAAGTCGCCACTCAAAACTCGCCACGCTGTCCCAGAGATGTTTAAAAGATGAAAAATGAGCTGTGATTGGTTGCTATCAGCAACAGTTTTCTTTGTAGACAGTTGTGGTAACTGAGGCCTATTATTCTTATCATTTCTATGGTGTTATCGTCTATTAGATACACGGCTCAGCAGACAGTATCACACAGATTAGGATTAGATACACGGCTCAGCAGTCAGTATCACACAGGATAGGATTAGATACACGGCTCAGCAGTCAGTATCACACAGGATAGGATTAGATACATGGCTCAGCAGTCAGTATCACACAGGATAGGATTAGATACACGGCTCAGCAGACAGTATCACACAGAATAGGATTAGACACACGGATCCGCAGTCAGTATCACACAGGATAGGATTAGATACACGACTCAGCAGTCAGTATCACACAGGATAGGATTAGATACACGGCTCAGCAGTCAGTATCACACAGGATAGGATTAGATACACGTCTCAGCAGTCAGTATCACACAGGATAGGATTAGATACACGGCTCAGCAGACAGTATCACACAGAATAGGATTAGACACACGGCTCCGCAGTCAGTATCACACAGGATAGGATTAGATACACGACTCAGCAGTCAGTATCACACAGGATAGGATTAGATACACGGCTCAGCAGACAGTATCACACAGAATAGGATTAGACACACGGCTCCGCAGTCAGTATCACACAGGATAGGATTAGATACACGGCTCCGCAGTCAGTATCACACAGGATAGGATTAGATACATGGCTCAGCAGTCAGTATCACACAGGATATGATTAGATACATGGCTCAGCAGTCAGTATCACACAGGATAGGATTAGATACACAGCTCAGCAGACGGTATCACACAGGATAGGATTAGATACACGGCTCAGCAGTCAATATCACACAGGATAGGATTAGATACACGGCAGAGCAGTCAGTAACACATGACAGGATTAGATACACAGCTCAGCAGAAAGTATCACACAGGAGAGGATTAGGTACACAACTCAGCAGTCAGTATCACACAGGATAGGGTTAGATACACGGCTCAGCAGATGGTATCAAACAGGAGAGGATTAGATACACAGCTCAGCAGTCAGTATCACACAGGATAGGATTAGATACACTGCTCAGCAGTCAGTATCACACAGGATAGGATTAGATACACGGCTGAGCAGTCAGTAACACACAATAGGATTAGAAACACAGCTCAGCAGAAAGTATCACACAGGAGAGGATACTTGGGTAATCGTTTAGTTAATTTGTGTTGCAAATCTGTAGTGTTGAATATATGATGTGAAATGTTTTTATGTGCAATATAATCATTATAATTTGTTATAACCACAGTTGGTTACTATGCCCAGGCAACGACGGGTTCTTCAGCTAGTAATTTTATATTTTCTATAAGTCATTCTATGTAGAGAAAACACCAATGTAAGCTGGCCATCACATGCCATTAGTAAAATGTAAACTAGTGCAGAGCAGATGACAAGATGAAAAGAAAATTAAATTGTCTTCATCCATAAACAATCATTAAGCACATCAGTGGTATATGCTGTATAGTAAAGCCAGCCATACACATTAGTTGGTAGTCCAGCTTATCATATGGTTGGCAGCCATCTCTGCTCACCCATACACAGGAGCATTCATCTGGGCGAAGGCTCCTGTCTAGGGAAGAGCAGACCCTTGTAAGTTCGGGTTCTGGCACCTGACCTGAACTTTATTACAAAGATCGGTTTGGGAAGCAGAACTGTACCCGAACGTGAAGCAGAACCCGAACCTCATTGAAAACAATGGAGATCCAAACTTATGAGCTGGAAAATTCTCTCTCTCTCTCTCTCTCTGCAATTGACTTTCCCAGGAACTCTGAACATTGCAAATAACTTCCGGGAGCATTCTGTGCTCAGCATTTAACACCGGACACTAAAGGGGGTTTTACACTAAGCGATATCGCTAGCAATATCGCTATAATGTCACTGGTTTTGTGACGTTATAGCGATATTGCTAGCGATATCGCTATGTGTGATTCTTACCAGCGACCGGCTCCCCCGCTGCTCATCGCTGATCGCGCGAGAATGTCCGGCTCCATTTCTCGTCGTCTGCTTCCTGCTGGGCTTCCTGCTGTGACGTCCAGTGACGCGTGGAGGCGGGCGGGAGGACGCAGGATCGCTGTGTGTGAATGGTAAGTATCGTGCGCTGCGTCGCTGCTGCATCGCTGTGAGATCTTTCTGTATGAAAGCTCACTAGCGATCATTTAGCGATGCACCAGCGATCCTGACCGGGTCGGATCTCTGGTTGGATCGCTGGTGCATCGCTAAATGTAAAAGGGCCTTAACTGTTCTGTACAAACACTTAACTTTTAGGTTCAGGTTCGCTCATCTCTACTCCTGTCTTCTCTATGAGACCAATATGACTGGTGGTGGCTTATGTCCAGCAGCCAATACGATTGGCAATCCAAAATCAGATATGCTAGATCAGTATTTTCCCTGACAATTACCTTACTGGGGCACCTATATACACACTAGACTTTGGGCCAACCCCATTAATATCGGTGGGTTCAGCTAACAATAGTGTTATGTGTATGGGGGGCTTAAGCTCTTACATGCAGAATAAATGGTTGACGCGGAGTGAAAATAAAATAAAAACCATATATGTATGTTCAATATACTTTTTAATAGGGTTTTCTAGTTTAAAACAATAATATACTTAAATATAGCTTAGATAGTGATTGAACCATAAAACTTATTTGCTTGAGATTTCACAGTCGATCCAAGTCCAAGGTTTCAGCAGCTCCACTTTTGTTCTTATGCTTTCTCTAGTGTCATCACACCAATAGTACTTGTACGAAGAGGATTCGCTTTCGCTATCTTGCTTATGTCAATAGCTAAGACCAACCTTTTTCAACCTTGTTTAGTTATTGGAATGAGCCAGACAGTGAGCTCCCATTCACACAGAGCACTGATGATGCGGAGACAGGAAAATTCTGCAACAAACACAGGATTGGAAGGGAAGCTACCAAATCCTTGACCAGGGGTGATATCTGAACCAGGGGCAGACATATCATTGGTTCAAACTGTGAAACCGCACAGGGGTCCGAGAGGTCAAGAGGCAACTACCACCTCCAAAGCAGGAGAAATGTTTACTTATTGGACTGTAAAGGGCCCATAAAATATTCTTGAACAGGGGCCCTTTTTGGTCTATGTCTGCCAGTGATATGAACATATGGCCACTTGTTATAATAAAGTATAAGTATATAACTTACTACTTTGAGCATATTTAAAAGGAACCTATCAGGATGTTATTAGCAATCAAACTCGTGCTATGGCTACAAAGGTCCTTCAACCACAATAAAAATAATACCTGTCTTATATGTTCTCCCCGTGTTTGCTTGGGATTCCTCCGGGTTCTACGGTTTCCTCCCACATTCCAAAGACATACTAATAGGGAATCTAGATTGTGAGCCCCATCAGGGACAGTGATGAAAATATGTGCAAACTGTAAAGCGCTGCGGAATATGTTAGCGCTATATAAAAATAAAGATTATTATTATTATTGTTATCTTGTAGTAATTCAGTGTGCCATTACTGAGAAATTGAGTTTTGAAGTCACCTGCAAATTTGCCTATAATTGCATTTGGCACTTATCGGTACCCTCTGCGATCTGTGGCCTAAAGATCTGCAATATTTGTTTAATCACAGTTTTGGCAGGGTACAATTACATTTAGTGGTGCAGTAGTGTGACCTTTTTGGCGTATAAGTAGATAGTGTAAAATTTTCAGTTTTGATACCCTCTGACTAGTTCTAAAAGGTGAAACATTTTACAAATTCTACAAATCTGAGCTCAAGTACCCGTGCCAATGGCATTGCACATGTAGAAGATGTGTTTAATGTACATTTTGGTTTTATCATTCTGAAATATTTGCCCTATCTCCTTTTATCTTATGATTTAGTAGCATTAAGTGTTAATAATTTTACGAGGAATACTTCAGATAAATCTTGGTTATCTTGTAATTGCTTTGAACTGTTAATAGTCTGATATTTTCCAACATTGAATGGGATGGTGTAATTTACAGATCTGCCTTCCCACACTTTATAGAATATGCATGGAATGCACGGCTTTATGAGCAGGAAACCTCAGTCCTGATAGGAAATAAAAGCCAGTCTTAATCCAGTACTTCTATCTTTGGAGCTGCATACTTCTCAATTGTGTTAAAAGCGGCCTCCAGCTGCAGAGAGTATCATATGTGACCCTAAAGCACTAAACAGTAAGCATGCAGAACATTAATTACTGAAGAATTTAGTAATGTTATTCAAAAAGCGATGCAAAGCCATTCACTGTTTCATCTACATTAAGTGTATGTATCCAAGTATAGTAAAATATACTAGCCAGGCCTATTTCTCTGGGTAAGAATCATTGATTTCTTACGCAGCATAGTTTAAAGAGAATCATGGTGGCTCATTGGATAGCACAGCAGCCTTGCAACACTGGAGTCCTGAGTTCAAATCCCACCAAGGACAACATCTGCAAAGAATTTGTATGTTCTCCCTGTGATTGCGTGGGTTTCCTCCCACACTACCAAGACATACTAATTAGGGAATTTTGATCACCATTGGGGACAGCGATGTCTGTAAAGCACTGTGGAATTAATGGCGCTACATAAGTGAGTAAAATAAACGTCCTTAGTCTTACTATGTTTGCACATGAGGCGTCTGACAACTAATTTAAGTCAACTAACAACAGGTTGAATTTTCTCATCTTTATCTTGTTTTGTGATGGGAAGCTCAATATATACAGAGGTTTGAATTCAATAGGACTGACTACAGCCAAGTACAGTGTTAACTTAGCAGCATGTAGAGTTCTGTTCGATCCAGTATCAAGTCTTCTTTTCCTTATGAGCCATCATAGTTCTAGCAGAGACCACTAAATTCTGATAAACTCAATTGGCTTATTATGGGGTCTGTTAGGTTTCCTTTGTTTTCAGTTTTTTTTTGTCATGGCAGGAAAATTGTGGCAGATTAGAGTAGACATCAGTGTTAATAGAGCTGTTAAAGTGAATCTATCAATAAGATCGCCCCACCACCATCATGGAATATACAGGCATGTAGGTATTTGAAATGTAAATCTACTGACACCTTTATATCTTGTACCTGTTGCTGCATTCCTGAGTAATTAGCATTTTCAGTTATATGCAAATAAATATGGCATTAAGTCCTCTGGGTGTGACAGAGCACTTCCAGAGTCTCTGCCTTCCAAGGTTGTTTCCTTGCCCAACACCAGCCTCTTCAGCTTGATGGGTGTGTGATGTGTTAGTTATCAATCAAGCCAAAGCGGCTCATTTGCATATGAATTAAAATACTAATTACTTGGGAATTCGGCAATATTCGGCAATATTCGGCAATAGAAGATGTAAAGGTGAAAATGTATTTACATTTCAAAGACCGCTATAATGATTTTGTGACGTTATAGCGATATCGCTAGCGATATCGCTATGTGTGATACTTACCTCCGACCGGCTCCCCCGCTGTCCATCGCTGTTCACGCGAGAATGTCCGGCTCCATTTCTCGTCGGGCGCTTCCTGCTGGGCTTCCTGCTGTGGGAGACGAGCGACGCTGAACGCGGGCGGGAGGACGTCAGGATCGCTGTGTGTGAAAGGTAAGTATCGTCCACTGTATCGCTGCTGCATCGCTGTGAGGTCTGCCTGTGTGACAGCTCACTAGCGATCATTTAGCGATGCACCAGCGATCCTGACCGGGTCGGATCGCTGGTCGGATCGCTGGTGCTTCGCTAAATGTAAACGGGCCTTATGTGCAGTTTCTTATTTCAGGGATGTGTCTCTTATAATATGGCTGTGTGCTCCTGTTTCAATACAGTGAGTCTTTTATCAGCAGGAGATTATCACTGGCCAGACTGCTTGCATGCATCCTGGTCTGACCGCCCCCCCCCTCTGATCAGCAGCTTACTGTCAATATACAATTTACACAGAACACTGTAATGTGGGTGGGGTTTGCTTTCTGAGCTCTGCTACATCAAAAAACTCTGAAGATATCACAACTACTGCACTCAGTGATACATCACTGTAATCAGGGTCTTTTTCCTACATTATCTTACAGATGAGGTAGCAAAACCCGGGTGATAGTCTTCCTTTAAGGGGTCCAAAAGTCCCTGTTTGAATGGAGTAGTAGAACACATGCTCAACCAGTGCTTCTTTTCTATGGAACTGGTGAAATGGCTATCTTTGTCTATGCCATTCCTTACACACAGGTAACTTAGATCCCTGTTTTCATGATTGGTGTCTTTCCCAGGGATGAGAGATCCAGTATAATACATTTTTTCCTATCCTTTAGATATGGTCACTTAGTAGATTGACCCTATTTTCATTTTCAGGTTAATGTTACTTTTGGATTACTTTGCATTTAGTACCCAGGTTCCCCTTTATCTAGTACTACCCATTTAAGACCACAACCCATGCAGTGTGAAAACATATATTAGGGAAAGGTAGTGTCACGGTCACGCGCAGCTGGACACAGCGCCCCCAGCAGGGCCGATTTAGATGACACGCATGACCCTGGATACACCGCCTCCAGTGGGGCGAATTTAAATAATAAGACGTGCAGCTGGATATGCCGCCTCCAACAGGCGAATTTAGGTAATACACGTAACACGTAAATCTGGAAACCCTGTCTCCGGTAAGGCGAATTTAAACAATAAGGGAAACCTGGGTAACAATAACAATGGTGGCCCTACGATAGGGAATGGGGAAGTGGAGACCTCCTGCACTCCCCTGAGTCAGTGTCTCTACACTCCTAACGTTCCCTAGGCCAGTTCCGCACCGGGCGACGATCAAGAATCTAAAAACCCTGACTCGCCCTGCACCTAAACCCTCACTAGGGAAATGGTTGGTGCGGAAACTAATCCCACCACTACACTAAACACACATAAGGAAAAATGACAATACAGGGGAACACCACTTGGCTTTGCTCTGTTGCTTACGCTCCCAGAAACAGAGCCCACCACCTGCGTGCATCTTTTCCTCCAACCGGATCCAACACCATAGTGCAGCCTTGGCGCAAACAGAGTCCACCACCTGCGTGCAGCTGTCCAGACACTGGGTCCTGCAAATGAGTCCAGATTTTCTGCCAAAAGGTCCAGCAAGCTTGAGTCCAGCTCTCAGCAACAACGTCCAGCATTTTGAGTGCAGCTCTACACCATAGCTGCCACTCCACCAATCCATGCACGAACTCCTTGCTGACACCATAGCTGCGACTCCACCACGCCATGCCAAACCTCCTTGCAGACACCATAGCTGCTACTCCAGGAATCTCACTGAGCTGCCCGTGACTCTCCTTTAGCTCCATCCTTCACCCAGGCTTGCTTGCAAATGAAGACCTATCACCAACAGTGATTGACACACCTGATACTCTCTTATAGAGCTCTCACACCTGTTACATAATTACGTGCAAAAACTAAGGTAGCCAAAGTGCAATGACCCTAATGGCCACTGGGGGGAAAACTACAACTGAAATCACCACAGTGCAATGACCCTAATGGCCACCAGGGGCAAAACCACCTTTGGCACACAGCCAAGGGAAAAAAAAGGTTACTTTGTGCATTTACTCCGTCAGATCCAACCTGGATCGTGACAGTACCCTCCCCTTAATGAGGGGCCTCTGTTATGAATGGGTCACCAAGGAGAAAAAAGCAAAACAAGCTAAGTCACAGAAAACCAGAGTGGTTGGTAACTATGCAGATTGCAAATCCCTGATCTTACAACACAACTAGCAGTAGCCGTGGAGCGCACGATGATCCTAGACACCTCGTCACGGCCGGAGGACTAAATAAGCCTGAAGCATGAAAAGGGGAAAACTAACTGCCCCAGAGCAGACCTCAAAGGAATAGACAGCCCCCACACATGTATTGACGGTGAAACAAGATGAAGGCACAAACACAGGCAGGAAAATAGGCTGAGCAAATGATGGGGCCCAAACTAACTAGACAGGAAAGGAAAGGAAAGACTGTCTGCAACCTGCAAAAAAACCTACAAAAATAATGTCCAACACTTCTGATAGCAAAATTAACCCTTAAGTCACTAGACTTCTCCCACTATACCAGCACTCTGAAATATTCTGATACAGAGCAAAAAGAGGCCAAACTAGTAAGAGACAAAAAGCAAATTGGCAAAATACTGATAAATAAGAGTGGAAATTCAGCACAGCCCCCAGCAGGGGCTGGCTGACCACACAAAAAACTGAATAGACCAACAAAATCAAGTGTGAACATTAGCAGAAAAACTTAGCTTTAGATGACCGGAACAGAGCTGAAAGCCAAGAGCTCACAAGCCAGAAGGAATCACCAGCAACTGAATAGGGCGTCGGCTGTCTTAAATCCAATCTGAGACTCCTGAGATCCAATCGTCATCCTCATTCTCAGGTGGCAGATCTCCACCGATCAAATCACCCTCTCTACCTCCTGTTACCACCAGAGGGAGTCTGGAAGGAGAACTCACAACTGGTGAACTAGAGAATGAACTCACAACAGGCCTCTGAACCCTCAAGAACACTCCTCATCAGGGCACCACCTACAGCGGGGACGCCCAGTTCCAGAGTTCACCCCAACTACTACCTGACACTTCAGGTTAATGACAAACGCACCGCTGGTATAGGCAATGTATGTTCTGGAAGCACCACTCATCTCCAAAGTGCCGACCTGGGGAACCAGTTATGTATGTGTATGTTCGGTATGAGCTGGTAAGACTCCGAAACACACTTTCACAGGATGTTTTTTTGGTGGCCGCCCATACATGCTCGTTCACACACAGGTCCGGACCTGAATGTTTATTGCCACACATTCGTTTGTCATATTTCGGTGAATTCATTCTAGGATCGACAACAGAGGTGTCCCCCTGTGTCACCACACTCACACCTCCGCTATTCACCACAGGAACACCACCCTCCAACCCTTTTCACCACGAGGTCTGCGCCTCCCAGGGTTGGCTAATGGCGAGGGTAGAGATTTGCCCCTACTCCCCTGCAGCACACCTGCTGCTCACACCGATGAGGGAGGGGCCTCTGAAATGGAGGAAAAATACACTCCCTGTCGCCTTCCTCCAAACGACCAGGAGGGGGCGGCTTCTTCGGTGGTAAGGAAGATTTGGCATAAACCCCGTGGACTATAACACCAGTCTGCTCACTACAGGGACGTACCCCTTCACCTCAGGGAACCCCAGACAGCACCATGGGGACCAACTCCACCCACCTGTCTGGGTACGTCCATCTGTATGAACAAGTCCTGCTCACCAGCAGCGACTCTAGGGGCTTCTTTGCTGAAGCCGCAAATTTGATTTTCTGGTTGAGCCAGAGGGAAGGCCCCATACCCTGATAATTGCTGCTGCAACTGCTTCAACACCATGCAGCTCCTCACCTCAGTGAGGCCCAGCAGCAGTTGCTCACAGATCTCCACATGGCCAAGGCTCACCAGAAAAAATGTAGGGTTGGTGATAATGTCACGGTCACGCGAGGCTGGACACAGCGCCCCCAGCAGGGCGGATTTAGATGACACACGTGACCCTGGATACACCGCCTCCAGTGGGGCAAATTTAAATAATAAGACGTGCAGCTGGATACGCCACCTCCAACAGGCGAATTTAGGTAATACACGTAACACGTAAATCTGGAAACCCCGCCTCCAGTAAGGCGAATTTAAACAATAAGGGAAACCTGGGTAACAATAACAATGGTGGCCCTACGATAGGGAACGGGGAAGTGGAGACCTACTGCACTCCCTTGAGTCAGTGTCTCTACACTCCTAACATTCCCTAGGCCGGTTCTGCACCGGGCAACGATCAGGAACCTAAAAACCCTGACTCGCCCTGCACCTAAACCCTTACTAGGGAAATGGTCGGTGCGGAAACTAATCCCACTACTGCACTAAACACACATAAGGAAAAATGACAATAAGGGGAACACCACTTAGCTTTGCTCTGCTGCTTACGCTCCCAGCAACAGAGCCCACCACCTGCGTGCATCTTTTCCTCCAACCGGATCCAACACCATAGTGCAGCCTTGGAGCAAACAGAGTCCACCACCTGCGTGCAGCTGTCCAGACACCGGGTCCCGCAAATGAGTCGAGCTTTTCTGCCAAAAAGTCCAGCAGGCTTGAGTTCAGCTCTCAGCAACAACGTCCAGCATTTTGAGTGCAGCTCTACACCATAGCTGCCACTCCACCAATCCATGCACGAACTCCTTGCTGACACCATAGCTGTGACTCCACCACGCCATGCCAACCCTCCTTGCAGACACCATAGCTGCTACTCCAGGAATCTCACTGAGCTGCCCGTGACTCTCCTTTAGCTTCATCCTTCACCCAGGCTTGCTTGCAAATGAAGACCTATCACCAACAGTGATTGACACACCTGATACTCTCTTATAGAGCACTCACACCTGTTACATAATCACGTGCAAAAACTAAGGTAACCAAAGTGCAATGACCCTAATGGCCACCGGGGGAAAACTACAACTGAAATCACCACAGTGCAATGACCCTAATGGTCACCCGGGGCAAAACCACCTTTGGCACACAGCCAAGGGGAAAAAAAGGTTACTTTGTGCATTTACTCTGTCAGATCCAACCTGGATCGTGACAGGTAGCACACATGTTTTGTATCTCCATATACAGCTAGTCGTAACCCTAGGCAAGATTATATTACTACTATCCAGTAACATTGGCATTAGGATCTGGTTGGGATAATTTCCCATTATTTTGTCTGAAAAAGAAAGTTTTATAATAACTAAATGATTAAACACTACTATATAATAAAACATCTCTACCTCATGGATGTCTCATTCACACACTGTAAGGTCCTAGACTAACCAATGGGTTGTTTTTGTTTTAGGGGATATGTCTTTGATGACTGGTCTCCTATGCGTGTAGGCAGAAAAAAGATGAAAGGTTACTACTGCAGACTTTTGCCTTACAGCCAGGAATTATTGATGGGCGAACCCCTGGATGTTCAGGTCCGGCGTGTTCGGCCAAACAGTTAAAAAAGTTTGGATCGGGTACCAAAACAGTACGCAGACCCCATTCACTTGAATGGGAGGCCCGAACATCCAGTGTTTGTGATGCTGTCATGTGCATGACAGCATGGCAAACACTTCCTCTGATTGGTGGTAAGAGCTTTACCATCGGTCAGAAAGCAGTTGCTCCCACTCTGTCAGATGATAGCGTGAGCATGCAGCTGTAACTGGAGGTAAAAAGTTCACCTCTGATCACAGGTGTTGGCTGATGGGACTACTACTCCCATCTGCCTACACCGGCTGTCGCTAATAACAGCGAGAGCATGCAGCAGCTGATGGGTGTATTTATCAGCCAACGCCTACACTATAAATAGGCGCAGTGATGAGCTCAGTGAGTTCACCGCAGTTCACCGTGAGACTTTTTCTCACTATGCTAGCGTCACCTCACAGAGGTGACCGCAGTTCAGGGGACCGGCTGGGAATGCACGCTCAGTGACATGCGATAACCTGGACAGCCTCACTCTGGGATTCTGGGAGGCTTCTTATAGCCTCATTGTAGGGTCATTCCTTGTCGCTTATACTCTGACCCTTGGCCGAGTGTGTGTGACCCTGTTGTGCCTGTGTCTGTGCTTTGTGCCTGTGCTACTTTACGCTTGTCTGGTTCTGATCTGGTTTTGTCCCCGTTAAGAGTTCTGCCTGTCCCTCCTGTACTGCGTTGCTGTCTCTGTGTATGACCCCCTTGGCTACGTCCTGACCAATCTCTGCTCGGCCCTCTTGTACCGCGCTGCCATCTCTGTGTTTTGACCCCTTGGCTACGTCCTGACAATTCTTTGCTTGTCCCTCCTGTACCTTGCCGCCCTCTCCATGTATGACTCCCGTTTTTGCTTGACCTGCGTTCATCCTCCAGAGTCATCGCCGCATACCCCTAGGTCTACTGTCTCCCAGCGGTGCTTCACTGTGGCTGCGCCCCCTCCTGTGACGTGCGGTCACGTGATCGCAGGTCCTTCTGCCTCCTGCTAGTACAGCGTCCCCTCTCACCGCGGTGCTCAGGTCCTGTCTGCCTGAGCTCCCCCGCAGTGTGGGTGAGTCACCCTGTTCAGCCATGGCAGATCGCCGGTGCTGACAACAGGTTAGTAATGGAGAGGCATCTATAGGACACCTATACATTACTAATACTATAGATGTATGCTAAAAAAAACACATTCAGAATAAAGTCATTTATTTGAAAAAAAAACAAAACACACTTTTAATTTTTAAATTAAAAATAACAAACACAGCTGTACTCATCTAACACTCATTCCATGGTCTCCTGCAAAAAAATAAAATAAAAAAATAACCATATACCTCACCTGTCCAATCATCTGCGTCACACCGTAGTCCATGTCCGCAATAAATAGTTTTCAACCTGGATGGTGCCAAGATGTGAAAACCACTGGAGAATGAGCTTCTGTGAGCACAGCCTCAGTGACTAACGGTGACATCATCCAGGTTAACCTCTGAACTACCTATACCTACAAGTTGAGCAAACCTTGACACCTGTGGACTTGATGTCACCTGACAATACAAAAGTGACATCAGCCCCACAAATATGAACCCCACTTGCTACCGCCACAGGGCAAGTGGGAAGAGCCGGGCAAAGCACCAGAATTGGCGCATCTAACCGATGCGTCTTTTCTCTTTTTTGGGGCGTCTGAAGGCTGCTATTTTTAGGCTGTGGGGTCAATATCCATGGCCCCTTACAAGCTTGAAAATACCAGCCTACAGCTGTCTGCTTTAGCTTGACTGGCTGTCAAAAATGGGGGGAACCCACTCCTTTTTTTCTCAATTATTTATTCAAATAATTGAAAAAAATGGCATGGTGACTAGAGATTAGCAAATTTGTTTGTCTCCCTCCTTAGGCCTCTTTCACACTTCAGTTATTTGCATCAGTTAAAATCCGCCAAAAAGGCAGACAAGCGGATCCGTTGTCAACTGATGTGAACGGATGGCACAGGATCCGTTTATAGACGGATCCTGAAAATGAGGAAATTTAAAGGAACCGCTGGCCGGGAAGGAGAGAGAGAGAGAGAGGGAGAGGGAGAGAGAGAGAGAGAGAGAGAGAGAGAGAGAGAAAGAGAGATTTTTTTTTGTCCGGCACCCAGACCGAATTTGGGATTAATTCAGTGTCTGGAGGATCCGCCGGCCAAAAAAAAACGTTGCAAGCTCCGTTTGGAAATCTTTGAGAATCTTGACGGACACTAACATTGTGGCGGATCCTCACAAAAACGGTTGCAACGGACGGCAATCAGTCAGGATCCGCCAATAATGAAAGTCAATGGGGAAAAAAACGGATCCGCAAAGAAAAATGGCGGATCCGTTTTTTTTCAAAATTGGCGGATCTTATCTGATTGTCAAAAACGGAAGTGGGAAAGAGGCCTTATTCGGCAAGCTATAGTGTTTACCAAATAAGCTGCAGAGGGAACCCTGATATATGGAGCGCGCTGATCTTCGCCGCAGCTGCATGTGTCACGGCTGTGTCATTACAAACAGAGTAGAGACAGCGCTTCACAGGTTGGTGGATTTTACATATCCTTTATTCTGCCTTCTGTGGCGACATTTCGATCAACACACAGGCTCTCCATGCTTGTATTGTGACAGTGACACAGCTGCGACACATGCAGCTGCAGCGCTGATCAGCCAGCGCGCTCCATGTATCTGGGTTCCCTTTGCAGCGTATTCGGTAAGTGCTATAGCTTGCCGAATAAGGAGGGACCCGATCAAATTTGCTCATCTCTAGTGGCGACCCCTCTATTCTTGATAACCAGCCTTGTTAAAGCTGACAGCTGAGAGTTGCAGCCCGCAGCTGTCAGTTTTGCCTCAATGTCAGTAGGTGTTCAGTACAGACCCCGAACTTTACTGTTCGAGTTCATCTCTACCATGAACAAATTCAGTTTCAGGCTTGTCAGAAAGAGAGAAGAAATGGCTAATGTCCTTGGATACATATCAAAGATTTTTTTTTACAGTTTTTACAATTTTTAATGAAAGTGGAATTGCTGATATTGTATTGTTTTTTTTCCTCCATTGTCTACATGCAGTGGTATTTTAACATAATATTGTCTGAAATTATTGAGAATAAGATTAAGGGGAGGCTTTTATTAGAAAACGACCTGTTGTTTAAATCAAGTTCTTGTGTTACATGTGTGTTATCTCTTAAAATTCTGCAGTGGAATTTATTCATATCATGACCTTTATTAAAAAAAAATAAAATTACTAAGTTTGCAATTTGCAATTTTAGTACTGGGCATGCTGGCTTTTTTCAACTAGGATTACAATGACAGGTATCACCTCTATACACAGCTGATAACACAGGATCCACCAATCACAATAGCAGAAGTCACAGCTGACCCTGCTCCTTCTCCCTTCAGATTGACCTTTGCCTAAGCTCATTAGAAACTTCAGTATAAAAGTTAGGGTCCAAATCTGACTAGTGTTGCTATGTACATGTGTTATTTCCTGAATCAAAAGAAAGTATGATTCTAAAAAAAAAGTCCCAATGGCCAGTGTGGAAATTTCAAGATTTCTTTTTTTTTTTATAATACGGATTGTGCTGTGTGAAAAAAAGCCAGTTTCTTTAAATAAACTAACACAAAACCTGATTTAATCAACAGGTAATTTTCTAATGATAGCTTCCCATTAAAGTGAAGTAGCATTCATATGTACACATTGCACTAATCCAAAGCTATGCTATGGATTATGTAAATGTTTTAGGTGAAGTAGTGCCAGAAATGTAAATCTGATATTTTATAGCATTCTTTTTTATTGCTTTACATCTGTCTTTTATACAGAAGTCTACTTGAGAAACTGTTTCCAATTATCATGTTTCAGCTAAGGGGTTTCTCACTTCAAATTTGGCTTCAAACTGGCTTCAAGAAGCCCAAATACGGTAACTACCAATTAAATTATTCCACCCTATGTTTAACATTGTGGTTACTTGCCACACCTTGGGTGTATTCATGTCAATTGATCTAAAGCCAGAGATTACGCATACATGTACCACAGCAGTGTTTTCCTAGTTTAGGAATTAAAATCTAAACAGACAGCATGTCATACATGTAATAAAGAGATACATTTATATGATAATTTCACATAACTGGTAAGGTAAGCGTTGTTACTGATATCATTGCTGTATTATTTTTTCAAGACAATAGTGCTAGTTAATTAATATTAGTTGTATATAGCACAGGTGAAATGCAATTACAATTAAAGTTGCACCAAAATACTTATGTGTAAAAATCACACACATATACTGTCATGGCCGACGATGTTGGTTTTCGGTACCCTTGAAATTGTTCCAGAAAATTAAGTGTTTCTCCCAGAAAATTATTGCAATTGTGCATGTTTTGTTTTACACATGTTATATACAAATAGAGAAAAAAAGACAAATTGGACATCATTTTAAGCAAAGCCCTAAAAATGGGCAGTATAAAATTGTTACAAATTTGTGGTTAAACAACTTTTTTTCAAGCATGTGATGCTCACCCAAATTCTCCTGTGGCAAGTAACAGGCGTGTTCAATATAAAAATCATACCTGAAACCAGATAAAAAGGGGAGAAGTTGACTCAATGTTTGCATTGTGTACCTGTGTGTGTCACACTAAGCATGGAGAAGAGAAAAAGGAGAATAAAACTGCCTGCAGACTTGAGAAGCAAAATTGTTATGCAATATAAACTATCTCAACGTTACAAGTCCTTCTCATTTGTCCATGGTGCGCAACATAATCAAGAGGTTTACAGCAATGGCACTGTAGTTAATCTCCTTGGGCATGGACCGCAGAGAAAAATGGATGAAAGTTTACAAGACAGGGTGGTGGATAAGCAGCCCTAATCAAGTTTCAATGAAATTAAAACTGTCCTGCAGGCTCAAGGTGCATCAGTGTTAGCGCAATATCCGTCAACATTTGAATGAAATGAAACAATATGGCAGAAAACTCAGGAGGTCCCCACTGCTGACAAAGAGACATAAAAAAGCTGGATGGCAGTTTGCCAAAATGTACGTGAGTAAACCAAAATTCTTTAGTGAAAGCATCTTATGGACAGATGAGACCAAAGTAGAGCTTTTTGGTAAAGCACATCATTTCACTGTTTATCAAAAACAGAATGAGGCCTACAAAGAAAATAACATAGTACCTACAGTCAAATATGAAGAAGATTCAAAGATGTTTTGGGGTTACTTTGCTGCCACTGGCACTGGGTGCCTTGACTGTGTGCAAGGCATCATGAAATCTGAAGATTATCATTAAGGATTTTGTGTCTCTTTGCAGTGCCCATTGTCAGAAAGCTGGGTTTGCATCCTAGGTCATAGGTCTTCCAGCAGGACAGTAACCTCAAGCATGCTTAAAGAAGCACCCAGACCTGGATGGAAACAAAGCGCTGGAGACTTCTGAAGTGGTCAGCAATAAGTCCGAATCTAAATCCCTTTGAACACCTGTGGAGAGATCTTCAAATTGCTGTTGGGAGAAGGCACCCTACTAATTTTTATTTTTCCTATTTCTTCACTTTTACAATCTTATTTTATTATCCCAGTATTCCTTTGAGATTCCCCTTCATTGGTCTGGTTCTCTCTTTGTACAATCCTTGCACTTACTTCATTTACCTTGCTTTTTTCTCCTCTTCCCTTGTTCTCACGCTGACAGCACTCTGCAAATATACATCCCAAAATGTCTGAAATGGCTGCAGTCATTGTACTTTTAAAAAAAAAATGGCGATTCACATGCGCATACGCACTGCGCCCGATGTCCGTGTATTGCTGAAGGCCTTTTTAAACTATCAGCGTGTGTTACTGACGTCACAGAGGCACTTTCTCCACACATGCCGGAGCTGAGTGCCCCACCACAATGCAGCTGGGACATGGGGGGCGGTGGTGACATGCGCTACATATGATTCGCTGACTCTCTGGCCACATGATATAAATGACAAGATGAGGTAAGATTAGACACACTCCCCTTGAGAAAGCACATCCACAAAACGTGCGTCGGGGCGTCTGTGGTACTGTGGACGGGCGTCTACACTGCACTATGGATAAGCTTTAACTTACATACTTCTTGTTTGTCTTGAATGGCTATTATTACCAGCCTGACATCCTGGGTCTTTGTTTAAGACCTACCCAATGAATATCACACTGAATGAACTTCGGCACACAAATTATAAATATTCAGTGCTGGCCACTCCTTTTGCAATTGCCGACCAGATGTGCTCAACAGGAGACAAGTCTGGAGATTGCTGCAGGCCATGGCAGCTCAAGCACAAGCTGCTCACAGTATCACGAGCAACCTGTGGCCTAGCATTGTGCTGCAAAATGGCTACTTGAGCACTTTGGAGAAATGGCTGTACCACTGGTTCCACAATCAAATCAATGTAACGCAAAACTGCTAGCTTACCTTGAATTAAGACTAGAGGGGTTGGGGTATTGAGAATTATGCCTTCCCACACTATAATCCCAGGAGTCTAACCATTGTGACATTCCCGTATGAAGGACTCTTCATGGCATTGCTTATGTCTTCCACGTAGACTTGAATAATGTCCTATAGTGATCCAGGAGTTGTTTTTCAACACTACTTCTTCAGGATGCATTTCACTGGTACTACTGTAAGCAGCCTGCGTGCTACCATGGCCTGAAGGATTTTTGGTCTTGTTTCGCTGCATCAAGAACATTTGGAACATCATTGATTGGCAATTGCAAAGGGAGCTGCCAGCAGTGGATCTGGATGATTTCCCTGAATGCATTCAGAGTAGCAGAACATTCCTCAGACATTCATTAATAACCTCATTGATAGCAGCCTTGGAGTGTAAGTGTAGGGATTTGTGCACGTGGTGCTCATACTTGATACTAAATAATTCAAGATGATTTGAGAATTTAGTTTTCATTCTTCATAATTTGCAAATCATTATCATGTCTGTCGATCCTGTGATTTCCATAATTCCACAACGTTGCCTCCTTTATGTTGCTATTTCAATGTTGGGGAGTGATTATATACAGTATAACTATCTATGTGTGAATAGATCATCTGTGTTTCTGAAGGAGAAATAATTAGCTAAAAGATGGTAAAGCTGAAGTAGGATTAACAGCTTTATAATTGTACTACGAGTTTTGTCCTGTCAGCGTTTAGTTTTTTTTAGTGGATCACCCTGCATAGCCATAAACAATCATATATTTGAGGGTGTACCGGTGATATTTCTGTTGTATAATGGTAATAGTTGAGGGTGAATATATAACGCTGATGAGGTGCAGTGTTGGCATGTTTTAGCTGTAAGAAATACTGTATCTGTAGGTATAGTTTTTTAAGGCCCTCATACACATTGGGTACAAGTTAATCTAACTTGCCAATCACCATCTAATTTGTTGGGGGAGAGAAGGATCATGCCCTTTAAATTTAAAGGCAATCTGTCTCCAGGTTTTTGCTATCTAATCTGAGAGGGCCATAATGTGGACATAGATCCTCATTCCAGTGAGGTGTCACTTACTGGGCTGTTTGCTGTAGTCTTTATAAAATCACTATTCTAACTACACCCGATCTACTGATTGGCAGCTTTCTGCTTATGCACAGTGTACACAGAAAATAGCCAATCAGGGGTGTGGGCAGAGTTTTATAGGACTCGGCATTCAGAGAACTCGTAGATCTCCAGCAGATCAAACAGTTTGTA
Organism: Dendrobates tinctorius; assembly: GCF_039654945.1. Lineage (NCBI taxonomy): Eukaryota > Metazoa > Chordata > Amphibia > Anura > Dendrobatidae > Dendrobates > Dendrobates tinctorius. Next base: position 2,980,773 of record NW_027361693.1, read on the forward strand.
ATCAAAACTGCTGTACCCAGTAAAGTTAGTGACACATCACTGGAATCAGGGTCTCTGCCCCTACATTTTGCTGCTCTCAGTCTGGATGGCAAAACCCTGGTGGCATATTCCCTTTAAACTTCTGATCCTTCTATTATAATCTTCTACCTGAGGAATTTGGCAACAACTTATTATCCTTGCCTCATATAAACACATTCACTCTTGGCCAAACCCTATATACATGAGTACAGATGGATCCGGAGAGAAAGTGACTGGCTGAATGAGCATTAGTCCGTTAGCTAGCTTATGTGTATGGCCAGGTTTACACTAGAACTACTCTAGTTCAGAATGTGGAGTTCTTTTTGGCTTCGGAGACAGTTATAGTGTGACGCATTGATATATGTTTCTCCTAAGTATTTTTCATATACCTACAGAGCGCTTAGTAAAGGAAGGTTTTGTAATTGATTTTTGCAGAAATCCTGAATTCTTAATCCATGTCTTCCTGTTCGGCAGGATATGATTCAGCCCTCTGGGTTTCCTGCCTTTTACTGCTTACCGTATTTTGTTTCCCATTCACCTCTGTCCTTCATAATTAGGAGACATATACTGTAGCTATCACCTGAACCCTTTACTCATATCATATACACTGTAATGTTTATTTTTTACATTTCTTTTCTCGACCAGTAAGTGATTATCATAGAGCATGTGGCACTGTTATGTGTATGAGTAGATGGCGCATGCTTTATGAGTAGAACATGCCGGGGTCCCTCAACATGTTTTCTTATATAAAAATAAAGATAAAGGAGATGTGATGAATACGGCCACCAACTGATGGGCGGAGATACAGATTTATGAAAATGATAAATACATTTTTACTTTTTTCCATTCTGGCACTGGTTTTTCTTCCCGTCCACATGTCCGTTTTGTGGTCAGAAATTCTAGAGATGTCTTCTTGAGTGAACCTATAAGGTTGGTTGTCTAGGTACTACTCCAGCTCACAATAGTCATCCAGCCAGGGCATTTCGAGCCTACTCCTCGCTCGTACATGGGTTATTATGAGTAATTGTAGACTACACTTTGTGAAAATAAATTTGGTTGGGTCAATCAATATAGACAAAACCATTCAATTTTATGTATGACCTGAGCTGTTTTCCCAAGGTCAGAGAGGACCGGGGTGATCCTTTGGCATGCGTGCCAGTCATGCGCGCTAATGCTGCCTCCAGCACTTTAGGCTCACATGTCTAATTTGTGCTCACGTTGGTCTGATTTTCCTTTTGAGTCTCTCATTAAAAACACATGTCCTCCTAGCCAATATAATGCAAGCCTGTTAATATTAAAAAATAATCAAAAGAAGGACACTCTTCTTTAGAACTAAGTAGGATAAAAAAAAATACGGTATTCAAGCCCTGATCACTTGCGTAATGATATTTAAAAAATGTTTCATTCTTTCATTAATCAATCAGTGATTATTTTGGGGTTTTATATTTGTTCTGTTGTTGGTAGTGGACAGTATTTAAATTGCTACAGTGTATTTCCATCATATATGTGAAGATATAACTAATCATTAAAGACCTCCAATACTGTTTCAGATATTGGAATATGCATTTGAAGTTCTCATCAGTGCAGTTTGAGCATTGAGACTCTGACATCTTGTTGTTTCAGGAAATTTACATGTACATTTGCAGCAATGAACAGACTCAGACCCTATATTTTGTATAGAAGCATCTAATGAGCGTGTGCAAAGGTCATTGTGAAGGGAGGAGAGCAGGTCAGCTGTGACATCATGTATTGTGAATGGAGGAACCTGTCTTATCATATGGAAAGAGAGGTGTTAACCTGTCATTGTAATTTGGCCTCTGCTGATAAGGAAAGCGGTTGGAACTTAATTGCAAGAAAAAAAGGTTTAAGATTTTTTTTTGTACAAAAATGCTGTTGTACATCATTAAATCAGCTATGACAATATTTTGACCAAATCTCAGGAAATACACTTCAAACATACGTTAATACATAGCAGATTTGCCGCCTTTTTCATAGAATGTCATCAGCATATCTGCAGCAAAATCGTATGGGAAAATTTTACTGTGGATTGGCGGCAGATTTCACTCCCTGCATTACAAAGGGTGAGATCCACAAGAAATTCCAAAGACTTAAGTGAACTTTAAAGTCCGCACCATATGTTGATTTCCATACATTAAAGTTTGAGCAGTGTGTATGTACAAGAGATTTACTGCCATCGTACCCACTCAGCTGGTAGCGTGGATTGTCTGCACACAAAACCGCATGGAAAATCTGCCGCAAATACGCCACCGATAATGCGGCTTTTCTGGTTCCACAGCAAAAGCAAAATGCGTTGTATTCTAATTTGGTTGTGGATTCACTGTGCATTGCAAATCAGGAATGAAAATGGCAAAAACAAATGGCCCAATGTGTAGATTAGATAAAGTCCTCTTTCATCATTCATGTTTATGTCATTTTGAGCCAATCAATTCCCAATACCATTGCGGAGCTCGGCAACTGTTGTACTGACAATACAGCGTTCTGGTGAAAAGGAGCCAAGTTTTCCCTACGTTGTCTGTAGTTTTTGCTTCTGAGTACACCCATTCACTGCATTGGCGAGCATCAATCATTACACGAACTCTACGGGATTTGATGCAATAACATGGGCACCATCTGGGATATAATTATATACTATTTACACATCTGGCAAATGTTAAACACTTTTTTCTCTATATTGATTTTGGCACTTATGATATTTGACTTTTTTTTATAGAATGTGGAGGAAACAAATTGCATATGAGACTTTATTTAGGGGAATAGAGGAGAATGAGGATGTGAATGTCTGGCTCAGCTCCAACCAGCCACCCTGACTTAATACTTGTCCAAGATTTTTTAAAAAAAGAGTCATTTTTATTTCCAGAAACGGCTTTACTGTTGTTGGGTTGCGTCCACCATTACGACCCAGTTCTACTTCCAGACACAACACACGAACAAAAGTTGCACTGTTCCTACAAAAAGAAACAAAACTAACCCATTAAATGAGTCCTTGTAATTGGATATCTTTAAGTAGTCGTTGCAAAAAAAATAAGCTTATTTGCAATGTACTTGCTGGTTAAATTTGCCATCAATCACCCAATTTTTCACTTTCATTTTATTGATTACGGCTCCTAGTGAAGTGGACAGGCTGCTGCTGTAAAGGAGCAGTGGTCGAACATGTGCAGCGCTCTTTCCTACTGTGCTTGTAAGCGCTGCACTGAGACCGGTCTGCCCCACTGGAGCACACAGCAATATCCTAATCCCAGCCACCACTCTCCAGCTTCTGAGGCTGGCAGTGAGATGAATCGTTACTCATGCAGGAGCGCCTTGCCTTCTTAAGAACGTGAGAACAGCCCTTTAAATTTTAGTTGATATATGTAACTGTAATTTTTTATTACATGATCCTATTGAAAAGAAAGAAGTCAATGCCCAACTAATTGGGTTTAGTGGTTGGAAGATAGGAACCTTAACTTAATATTATTTTTTTTAAAAATGTAAAATTGTGCTTTTTTCAGGATTTCGATCTTCCAGGAGAACATGACAATTTTGTAAGGAATGACCGGCAGTGTAGGGTGCATGTGGCTCAGCTTCATCCATAATGATTCCTCCCTTTCATCCATTTAGGCACATATTTTTTTTTGGGGGGGGTGAAAGGATTGGGCTTGGTGGCTTCAACTTCCTCAAACTTTATCTGAATCTTAGCTTACGCAAAAAATACATATAGCAGATGTGTGAAAATCTCGGGGCACACAATTTGCAGATGTCTGTCATGAAAATTAGAGTACAATAGCGTGCGTCTTCTTTTACTTTATTGGATTTGTTAGGTGCTTCCAAAGGTGTCTATCTTGTGACTTTCAACCCGTTCACTAATGCAATAAATATGTAGGTTCAGTAAATACGAGCATGCATGTTTATGATGAAGTGTTGGGGGGATAGTTAGTTTATGCAAATGGATACTAAAGATAGGATTGAACTTAGTGACTATGTACAGATGTTGTTTCCTGAAACAGCCAGAAGGTGTAATCTAAAAAAGCCTCAGTAGCCAGTGTGAAATTTTTTATTTTCAGAACAAATTGTGATATGTAAAACAAAAAATAACAAAAAAAAATAAAAAAGTACATTTTCCCTGATTTAAAAATAGGTCATTTTTATTACAGCTTCCTTTTAACTTAATTCTTAAAGAATTGGTTAACAAGTTATTGGGACATCTCTAGGTGAATAAAGAACATTGTATTTTTCGCTATGTATGTAGTAGAATATAAATCGCAGTCTTCTTTGGAGAAGGAAACAGATGGATTTACTTATTTTAGGCAATGCCAACATGTTTCACTTTTATAAACTTGAAGCTGAATTTGTTCCCCACACTTTCTGTGTATGAGCATTACCATTAGGAATGTGTAAAAGCGTCCAAAACCACAGTGCTGATTGGCTGTTACTCCAGAATAGTTTGTGGACCTTGTCTTAAAATAGTTTACAGGTACTGTCGTTCCACCTGAATGGGGCCATTGACCGGCATGTTTTTTTTTACTCTAAAAATAGGCTACTTCAGTCACTGCGGAACATCTGTGTCAGAGAAGACGTACCCACAGTAAGCTTGTTATTCCAGCGTAAGCAGCAAAGTTTATAATGGTCAACCCAGAGTTTATTCGACAAATAAACATAAAAGCTGGAGCAGCTTCACAAAGACACAATGTGAAGGCGACAGGAGCAACCTAGGGTCTTGCTCTTGAAGTCACTGTGTTAACACAACAAATCTGTTCCAGAAATCTAGTGACCTCAGCATTTGTAGCTTGATCTCTCCAGGACAGAAACAATTTTTTTTTTGCAATGATCAACAAAATGGCAAAAATAGCTTACATTTATTGTAGTTATTAAAGTGAATGTCCACTTTTGAAAACCATTACCAAGCAAATATTATAAATAGCTCCATTCACACGCTTGTAGGCAGTAGAGCTAAAAATTTCCCATGATTCCAAGCTAACTTATAGGAGTATTCCAATCTCATACACTTATGACATACAGTGAAGGAAATAAGTATTTGATCCCTTGCTGATTTTGTAAGTTTTCCCACTGACAAACAGATGAACAGTCTATAATTTTAAGGGTAGGTTAATTTTAACATTGAGAGATAGAATATCAAAAATAAAACCAGAAAATCACATTGTATAAATTATAAAACTTTATTTGCATTTTGCAGTGAGAAATAAGTATTTGATCCCTTTGGCATGCAAGACTTAATACTTGGTGGCAAAACCCTTGTTGGCAAGCACAGCAGTCAGACTTTTTTTTCATCTGATGATGAGGTTTGCGCACATGTCAGGAGGAATTTTGGTCCACTCCTCTTTGCAGAGCATCTCTAAATCATTAAGATTTTGAGGCTGTCGCTTGGCAACTCGGAGCTTCAACTCCCACCATAAGTTTTCTGTGGGATTAAGATCTGGACACTGGCTAGGCCACTCCTTGATCCTAATGTACTTCTTTTTTAGCCACTCCTTGGTTGCCTTGGCTGTATGTTTTGGGTCCTTGTCTTGCTGGAAGACCCAGCCACCACACATTTTTAATGTCCTGGCGGAGAGAAGGAGGTTGTCACTCAGGACTTTATGGTACATGGCTCCATCCATTCTCCCACTGATGCAGTGATGTAGTCCTGTGCCGTTAGAGAAACACCCCCAAAACATGTTTCCACCTCCATGCTTGACAGTGGGGATGGTATTTTTTGGGTCATAGGCAGCATTTCTCTTTCTCCAAGCACAGCTTAATGCCAAATATCTCAATTTTTGTCTCATCTGACCACAGCACCTTCTCCCAATCACTCACAGAATCATCCAGGTGTTCATGGGCAAACTTTAGACAGGCCTGCACATGTGCCTTCTTTAGCAGGGGGACCTTGCGAGCACTGCAGGATTGTAAACCTTTACGGCGTATTGTGTTACCAATGGTTTTTGGTGACTGTGGTCCCTGCCTCCTTGAGATCATTAACAAGTTTTCCCCTGTGAACTTTAAGGCTGATCTCTTACCTTCCTCATGATCAAGGATACCTCACGAGGTTAGATTTTGCATGGTGCCCCAGATTGATGTCGATTAACAGTCATTTTGTTTTTCTTCCATTTTCTTACTATTGCACTAACAGTTGTCTCCTTCTTACCCAGCGTCTTACTTATGGTCTTGTAGCCCATTCCAGCTTTGTGCAGGTCTATGATCTTGTCCCTGACATCCTTATAAAGCTCTTTGGTCTTGCCCATGTTGTTGAGGTTAGTCTGACTGATTAATTGAGTCTGTGGACAGGAGTCTTTTAGAAATGTGACTATGTAAGACAGCTGTCTTTAGTGCAGGTAACGAGTTGATTAGCATCATCTAACTGGTCGGTAGGAGCAAGAATTCTTAATGGTTGGTAAGGGATTAAATGCTTTTTTCTCACTGCAATGTGATTTTCTGGACTTCATTTTTTATATCTCTCAATGTTAAAATTAACCTACCCTTAAAATTATAGGCTGTTCACGTCTTTTTCAGTAGGCAAACTTACAAAATCAGCAAGGGATCAAATAATTATTTCCTTCACTGTATTTACAGGATATAGTATAAATGTATTGTAGATCCAGGTTTCACTAATGTGACTATCTTAAATTGTGACATGCGCTGTACATATCCAGTGGAAGTGCATATTGCATAAACGGAGCGGGCTCAGGTCCTGATCACGCACCGTACAGCACTGTTATACAGCTGTCATCTAAGTCTAACAGCTGTGAACAGATCTAGCTCTGGTGCCAGGTGTTTTACATCTTAGATGCCGCTGTTGTAAGTCAGGACTGCTGCATTTAAAAGGTTGGCAATAGGGAAGGTGTCCCTTCTGATGCCTATGTATACCAAGCAGCTTCAAGTCCCCTAGTGGGAATAATAAAAAATGATAAATATTTAAAATATATATAAAAGTTCATATCATCCCCCTTTTCCCAGAGTGTAAATAAAATCTAAAAAAATAAACATATTTGTTATTTCCTAATGCATAACTGACTTTATTAATAAAGTATCATAATATTTCTCCCATACATGCTTGTGGATATGCCATAATTGCACGAGATGGGTATACCCCTTTAATGTCTGTACAGAGTTTCCTCTGTTAATTAATTCTGGCGATAAACTACAAGTAAGGCTAGTTTCTGGTAACTCGAAAAGAAAAGGAGGTCATATATAATATCATATTTGATATAGTTCTGACCCTGCAAAATACTTGGAAGGCAGGTGAGCATGTTTTAACTCATTTCCATTAACTACCTGGTATTAGTGGAGGCAGTTCTGAATATGTCTCTATGACAGCTGCTATTCTTCTCATTAAAGAGTCTTTCCGTGACTATACAATCTTCTACAACCTCTACTGAACCGAGCATGAAGCGTAGTATATAGATCAATGGGAATAGAACTCCAAAGGTCTCTTAGTAGCAGTCTATTAATAGTTAGAGATATGCGGATATTTTATATACAGTGGGTTAAAATAAGTATTTAGTCAGCCACCACTTGTGCAAGTTCTCCCATTTAAAAAGATGATGAGGCCTGTAATTGACATCATAGGTAGACCACAACTATGAGAGTCAAAATGAGAAAACAAAGCCAGAAAATCACCTTGTCTGATTTGGCAATTACTGTGTTATTATTATAGGGTTATTCCCGTCTCAGAAATAACAGCATGCAAGCATTGACTCAAGGAGATGGGGCTCCCGAAACAGCCAATCGCAATTACATGATCAGGATGTCAGAACTTTGCTGGTTCTGTAATGCTTACCAAAAAGGTTACATTGGTAAAGAATGCAGAATAATGAGATAGATATCTCTTAGGTCTTTTGGTGAGGACAGGGTTAAGTCTCAGAGTCCTCAGCATCTTTTTTATATATTCGATAATTTGCTGAAAGGAGCAGAACATTGGAGTCATCAGATGAGTGTCACGTGCGGTCTCATGATGCGGAGTTTATTGCTCTCTTGGTGGTTCTGTGTACTGGATGTTTGTTTCTCTCTCCATACTGCAGGAACATTTTTATACTACTGTCCTGGATCAAGGCTCCATGAAAAGAATGTGACCTGAGATGTACAGTTTATAATTTAGGGAGAAAGTTGGATGAAGCCCAGTGCAAATTAGTGGGAGACAAGGAAAATCACTCATTACATTACCACAGGCCTTAACTGAAGTTTAAGAGCTAAAACAAGGCCATGAATTATCTGGTCTGTGTTTATGAAGGATCAGCAGATATGCTCTCTAAGTAACGCTCTCTCTATCGCCTGCTCAGTCTCAGAGACATATGTTTTGTTTGCGACCAAGCGAAGAACAGTGACTATATCCAGCTGTTGAATCCAGCTGCCTGGTATGTGGCTTGTACACTAGAGCTGTAGACATGGCCATATACTCGGCTAACCTTTTCAATGCACTGTTCCAAAAGGTCATGAACATTAACAGGTTACATTTGGAATTTAATATTTAGATTTACAGAAATCTGTTATAATCAATTACATAAAACCAATTTTATCATTACTTTGGTTCAACCACATTCCCCAGTTATTGAAACCATGATTTGGAAATCCAGACAACCCACAAGACTTATTATTTCCATGGCAGATCATCTTAGACAATTCTAAGCACATTCAGACTAGTATGTGGCTACAAGGTTCGTAAAATGGTTAGATTTAGTAATTTTGGGTCTCCAAGGTGAAACTCTAATAGGTGTCTTACTCATCTATGACCACCATTACTCTCATTTCCTTTTTTGTTCTTGACTTTTTACTGATCTCTTGACTTTTTACTGATCTCTTATGTTACGTAGTTTCCAAAGGACTTCCTCTCCGACTACCTGATAGTTATACGGGCCACTAGTTTTGTGCAGGTTGAGTTATGGGGTGTTTCTATACTCCTCTTGTTAAGGGGTGTTTCTATACTCTTGTGGGATGTTTCTTGCTTTGCATGGAATCCTCCTAAACTGCAAAAGGATACATACATCTACAAAATTAGCCCTTCTGAGTTCAAACATTCAATTATGAGCTCCACAGAGTGATGTGACTGGTAGCAATATATTTATATTCTATGTAAAATGAATGCACATAGTAGAAAAAGCAGCATGCTACCTGGTAAATATATGTGAGGTGCAGGTTTGTTGGCAGATATTTTTACAAGTGACCTCTGTTGTTCAAGGTGATCTGATAACTCAAGATGCTCAATCTCAGGGAGAAAAAAGTATCATCAGTCCAAAATCAGAACATGCCAGATACTCAACTCCTCAACAGTCATCTGTCGGCTCCCATACATACTAGACAGGCAAACCCATTGATAGTGATGAGTTCGGCCAACATTAGTGTCATGTATTTGGGGGCTGTAGTCTCTGTTCTATCTTGATAGAACTATTTGAGACCACTTTAATCAGAAAGTTATGTATATCCTGTTGTTCAAGGGCTATCAGTATATGAACAGTCACGTAAGTCATTTTTGTTTTGGAATTTTCTATTAAATGTGGTAAACCGTAGGAACATTGAGAAAGCAATTTTGATTATTATGCTGGCAGATAGTCACATTGTGCTACTTCCCAGGGGCTTAGTTGACCTCAGTTTCGTGCTAGGATATGTACCTTATAAACATTTCATTCCGGTGTACCGAATACTCGCACAGTTTTACTATTTTAAACATAAAAAGAAAGTTGTCAAGAAAGGAAATGATCTTGCAGGCCATGGAGCACTGTCTTTGGTCACCCAGTCTCTAGTATAGCCCTTGAAGGTGTTTTTCAGGCCTGAGCTAAAACTCTGTGCGACTGCAGATTGGCAAATCCTGACAGTGTGCATTATGCACATATTCCCCGCAGTTGTCGGATCGTGTGGGAGGTGTTATGAGGGCCAGATAAAAAAAATGCAATCTATCTACCTGATGCAGCTTTAGGAAAAGCAGGTGAGAATCTAGTAGGCATGTGACCTTCTGACTGGTTTGGCAATTGAGGGAAATATGTGAATAATGCACACTGTCAGGATTTATCGATCTGATGTCAAATAGATTGACAGCAGAAATTTAGCTCAAGCCTTGAAAACCTCTTTTAAGTTTACAAACCAACCTCAAGCGTTAGGGTATGTTTCCACGAGCCGTATTACATCCGGATTTGCTGCGGATTGAATGCTGCGTACAGCCGCAGCGTCCAGATGTTACAGCATAGTGGAGGAGATTTTATGAAATCCTGTCTCCACTATGCATACTAAAACGCGGGTGACACACCCGCGAAACTTTTGTATATTCCTCCGATATCACTCCATTTGTCTAATGTGCCTTCTGATGTAAAAATGACCACAGGGCAGCCCACGAGAACCTGATCTCCAGGAATGGGAAGGTTTCCTTTTAGGATTTGTATTAGTCAATGGAAGGAAACAATCACTCTTTATTGCCCCCTCTTAATTATAGTTTTCTACATATGAATTGACAGTTTTCTATTGATATAGCTGGACCTTGATATAAATAAATTACAAGAATTCACAGAGCACTTTTTGCTGCGTTTTTTTCTGCAGAAAAGAAGCTATGTTTTACAGGGCCAGCAAAGTCTAAACGATTTCAGAAATCTCATACATTTGCTTCTGTTTTTTCCTGACTGAATTTGAGAACTGCAGCATTTTTTAATCTGTAGCATCAATTGCTTCAGCGTTTTAGCAGCTTGTTTCACCCATGGAAAGTAATTGAAATGCAAAAATTCAGCAATAGGTTTTGCTCTGGTTATTGCAGCATTATTAACTACATTTCTGGTGAATAAAACTTTTTAAAACATTTACTGTAGATAAAACACACACGTAATCTGCACCCGAAAACTGTTCCAAGAACGCATAAAAAAATGCAGGAATACCTGCGTTTTGTATGCAGAGATTTTCCTGACAAGAGAGCAGAATAAAATGGAGCGAAAAACGCGGCGTGTGAACAGAACCCAAGTGTTACTAAACTCTAAACCACATTTGACCCCTTAGTGATAGCATGTTTGTTCACTGAAACTTACAGGGGAGCGTTATAATAATATTTTTGCATCGCGTAGTATTCTGATGATGTCATCCTACAATCTGATTGTCACACTATGACTCCTAGTAGAAACTCAATAAAATTAATGAAATAAAACAAAACTCAGCATGTTGGAAAGTTTCATGCAAAAAGTGCCTAAGGGCTTCTAGAGTAACTGGAACCTGTATTATTTTCAGGTACAAAATAATCACATGGGAATGTACAGACGTCTAGACAAAATTCACTCCTTTTTAGTTTACTCATTTTTACTTTGCGCACTCTATACAAAGCTGTAAAGTATGCCAAATTAATCTTGCAGTGTTTCAAGGCAGAGACTAATCTTTTTATGTGTGGCTGTTTTGCCAATCACATGAGGAATAAAAAAAAAACAAGTTATCATATGATTAGTTGTGAAACACAACTCCCCCAACCGATCGACACCAGTACAATTTGCATCGGTAGCTAAAGATATTTTGGTGTCCTTGTCAAAATTTTAGGGCATATTTGTCCACGTCTAAGAATTTACTTCACAGGAAAAGTAGATCCTGCAGAGGTCCCATAACAGTATTGCCATAGTGCCCCAATAATAGTGAATGCCACAATTCCATAATATTACCATAGAAATGTCTCACAGTGTTGTCCCAAAAAGTGAAACACTATACACCCTGTGCTCTAAATGTACCACACACTGTACATTCAACAAACTTTTCATAAATCAATAGTGCAAGCAAAAATAAGAAACTTTGAAATATATCTTATTATAGAAATCTGCTTCCTTCACCTCCTATGAGCCATTTCTTCTCAACCAATGCTCCCCTGCCTCTTGAGCTCGCCATTCCCTCATCTCAGCTCTGTCTTGCTCGAGATAAGACAGACTGTCAGGACTATGAAGTATCAGGTTGCACAGCCTATTATACTTTATAGCAAGTGGAGGGAGTAGAGTAATAAAACAGGCAGACATAGACACAGATAGACATAGATTGTGCTGAGTTTTCTAACAAGTCTTTTACCTCACCCAGAGCTGGATTCATAGCTACACAGATTGCTACTGATATATAGTTTCCTCCATGCTGCTTCTATCAGTGTGCTGCTAAAGGAATGAAGAGCAGAAATTCCTCTCTGTGTGCTGTGCTATGTGTGGAAAAGATCATAGCATTCAGTCTCACCAACTCAAAATCAAATGAAAATTAAGAGATAGAGCCTGTAGAGTGGAAAACAGGTGAAGATTCAGGTTACCAGTCATATAGTGGCAAGATGTAGTGTTATTCCTCATGTACACACAAAATAGCTTATTTTGAAATGTCACTTGAATGTACTTACCCTTTAAATGGGTTGTCCACTTTCTCTTGTTGGTGCAGCTTTCTCCACAAACTGACCAGCACTTCTGTCCTGGCTGCTGGTTGTGGTGTGCATGGCCAGTCAAGTCCATCAGCCTCCTTCAATAGCAAAGCAGCATTCGCATGTGACGTGTTTTACAAATGGACGAGGCTGATGGACTGATTCTGGTCAGCTTGTGAGGGAAACTGCTTTAAGGGAATCTGTCAGCAGGTTTCTGCAAAGTAATCTGAAGACAGCGTAATGTAGGGGTAAAGGTACTGTCACACTTAGTGATGTACCAGCGATCCCGACCAGCGATATGACGCGGTCAGGATCGCTGGTACATCGCTAAGTGGTCGCTAGTGAGCTGCCACACAGGCAGATCTCACCAGCGACATCGCTGGGGACGGGGGTCGCTACTTACCTGTCAGACGAGGCGATCCTGCGTCCTCCCGCCCGGCTCCACGCGTCGCTCGTCTCTCCACAGGAAGCGCCGCAGGAAGCTGACGACGAGAAACAGTCCTGGACGTTCTCGCGCGATCGGCGATAACCAGCGGGGGAGCGGGTCGGAGATAAGTATCAGACACAGCGATATCGCTAGCAATATCGCTATAGCGTCACTAGTTATAGCGATATTGCTAGCGATATCGCTTAGTGTGACAGTACCTTTAAACACTGAATTCAGAGATGTGTCACTGATCAAGCTGTATGCTGTTGTTTACTTACAATGAAGGTGTTATTACTGGGACATTTTATCATGCTACAGCAGCACATGAAACCAAGTCTGACTCCACCCCTCCTGTGATAAGCAGCTCACTGTCAATAGACTGCTTTTTGAGCTCTGCAACATGCTACATCTAAAAACTCTGATTGTGTCACAACTGTTGCACCCTGTAAGCTAAGTGATAGATTGTTGAAATTGGGGTCTTTTTCCTACTTTATACTAATCTGAGATGAGGTAACAAAAACCTGGTGACAGATTCCCTTTAAAAAGAAAATTTAGCCAACCCCTTTAATGAAAAACTGGTTATAGTAGCCATCCCCTTTAATGGAAAATTACTGGGCATAATGGGGGAATGCTATGGGGAACAATAATCAGGAGGTCGTCTTTCAGTATTGTCTGCTTCCCTGTATTTATTTCATGTGGAATAGTTTGGACAGGACCCTTTGAAGTAATTATTTATCAATGCAGATGCAGACATATGGAACGTGTAAATGAGATGTAGTATCTGCCTGTAAAACTATACAATGAGTCGGAAGGAAAAGAGCGCGCGTCATGTGTCTACTGATGTGAGACTGTTTAGTAAACGGTCTGATCTTTCATCACACTGGATGAAATATGTGTCCTTTGTATATGGTGATTGAGAAGTTCACAGACAAGTGCTGAAATGTACAGTAATCTAAACACTTTGTCATATGGCCCTTCCGCGGGCACTCAATCTCACTTTTTATTGGCGGACTTTCACTGACTCGTAGTGAAATCCTTTTATGTTACATTTCCTAACCAGGTGGACCATATGTAGGCAAGTCTAGGGGATGAAGTGTATGACTATGTTTAAAGATTTCTCATGTTAAATTATCAATCTACCATATCCCACAATTTTGTTTGGGTCTAAAGATATGTCCCCTCAATTATTCCCTTCATACCTATGGCAGCCTTTTTCTCTGCCTACTGACATGTCCCAGCCCTAAAACCAGTCCAATAGTCACCAGTCCTCATCCCATTATATTATTTTGTAGGGCTTGTTGTTTGTTTGACTTTTATTGCTTTGGTGTGGTTTTGGTCAATTTATCTACCAATATTGTGAAATGTAGAATAATAACTTTTCTTCTGTGTAATATTATTGGATCTAGATTGTAAGTTGTACTGATTTACTGGACTGTCACACAAAAGTGTCAAAAGCGTATTTCCTAGGACCAAGAGGCTTCAGAAAGACAGTGTGTTCTTCTCGTAAGCTGATGTCTATAGAGAATGGGCAACCTCCAAAGATCTACATCAATGATTACTTCAGGGGTTGACATAGCATTGGTGCAACCTATGGAGCCACACTTGCACTTGGGCCCCAAAGGGTAAGGTGTCCTATTTCCTCCTCCAAAGCAGGTGTAATTGTGCATTATGATGAGCTATTGGGCCCATATACTGCTCTGGCACAGGGGCACTTTTCTGCTTATATCTGCCAGGTATATATATGGCTGTCATGTGGTTGTTTTACAGGCATCATTTCTATAAGGTAACAACTAACAACTCAAATGTGCAAGTGTTAGCCTCTGTTGTTTCCTAGCATCTGCAGTCTCTTAATGGCTGACCCGATGAGATTCAGCTCCAGTTAAATATAGTGGAGGTTCTGGGCATCCAATCTGAAATGTGAAACTCTGGAAAATTTTGTATGTGGTTTGGACTGGGCAGAAGATATTTTAAAAATAGCAAGACATATTTGTTGATGTTCTCTAGTCTCACATCAAAGCACATAAGAGCTAACAGTCAGATGATGGAATTAGAAGAAACCCGAGTAAAATGGAAAAGCGTCCTCCCTCAGCAGAAAGTTGTAGAAAGGGAAAAAGTAAGAGTCTCATTGTAAATGTCACGTTACGGGCAGGTTTGCTATGTGTCGTGCACAGATGTGTTTATGTAAAGTTGCCGGTCTGACATGAGCTCCAGCGCCGTCTGTGGTCAGGGAATGTCTTTGATATGCTTTGAGCCTGTAAATGTTGTAGGCAAATTCTCAGCCATTGTAGGTCTTCTTGTGCCGTTGCCTAATTCTAAACAGGACTTAAAAAGTATACTTTTAGGAATTTAAAAACATTTTTCTCCTCTTCACGTACATACATTAAAGCCCTTATTTATCACCAAAATTCTGACGTAACACACTTTGAAATGTCAGAAAATTTGCAACTTGTGGCGTTTTTACACCAATCCCATCAAACTTTGCCAACTTTTAGAAAAATGGTCTGAGCTGAGGTGGAACTCAGCGTGCCTGACTAATATATGATAATTTACACCACTAAGGGGGCAAACATTACATCAGAAATGTACTCCAGTCAGAGTGTAGTAACATTCTTTTAGGTGGCATGTAGCAATTGGAGGAATAACCAAATTCTTTAGTGGCACATGCCTCTTTATGAATTTGGAACATCTTACTTCAGTGCTCAGTTCATCAAGACAAAAAAGACAAAACACCAGTCTTGATGAATCAGGCCCATAGTGTGGTAGAAGCTGAAGATGGAGGCGCAAGTCAGTCATCAGACATTTATATTTTACACCATAGATCTCCAAAATATGACCTTGTTGTCTTGTAGAGGCTTACAAAACGTGGCTTCCTGTCCACAAACTGTGTGTCATATTACAGATCAGCCCCATTAATGTCATTGGATTTTAGTAATACCAACCCATGGAAAGGAGTGGTGTGTTACTGCATGCAAAAAGCCATGTTTTCTAACCTTGTACAATGCTTTTAAGGCAATAAGTACTGCATCCACTACCGTAGCTTGTAACCTATGGACTTGCTTGTACAGCACAGGAGCTTAGTGGATATTATTGATACCTCACTAAATTGGGATGTTGAATTAAAATCTGAACATGTTCATCCTGTGTTTACATGGTTGTCTTCTTAGTTATCTATTTTATATGTGTGTTTAAGTATATACCATAAATGTCCATTAAATAAGGAGTTTTAGTGGATAACACTAAGCATAAAATATAACCCACTGTTCTAGGAAAGTATTGAACGAAAAAAAGTGAAAAATCCATTAGTAAATGCAAATGTTCTTAGCTAAATAAAACATACATAGCAAATAAAAACATATAAAAATAAAGGTGTACCCCTGCAAGAAGCAAGGTGAAACGTGCGTCGGGGTTGAGGGAAGCAATGTCTGGTAATCTCCCTGCTGTTCATATAAGATCCCATTTCACAGGTAAAAATGATCAATCATAATGATGTTTTAGTGGGCGGCTATTGTCTAACATATGCGTGTAGGTAAGTTTCAGTACCCCCTTATTTTGTGAGTGATACCTGTTCCTGTAGCCACATTAGGATATTTATTGCCTCATGTATTTGCACCATCAGGCTATTTCTGCCTTCCTGTTTTAAGATTCATGTTTTTAAAGGTTTTTTTTATCTGCTATATCCGCTATATTAATCTAATAAAAATTGCATTTACTATTTGGATTTTTATCTTTTTTTATGGGAAGTTCACTGCTTTCCTAGAACAGTGGAGAATATTTTATATGTGTACTGGAGACTAGTTCTACAAAAGTTAGAAAGTGCCATTACAGTTGTCTACCCTATAAGTCATGCGTTGTCATATGAGTTAGGATTTTGTCATAGACTAATTTGACAAATTGTGGCTCAGTGGATAGCATTGTTGCTTTGCACTCCTAAGGTACTGGGGTCAAATCCCACCAAGGACAACACCTTAAAGTTTATATGTTCTCCTCGTGTTTGTGTGGGTCTCCTGCAAGTACTCTGTTTCCTCACACTGTTCAAAATCATACTAATAGGGAATTGCCATTATGCCCCTCAATGGGGACAGTGATAATGTTTCTAAAGCACTGCAGAATAAGGTTTCCATTCTAAGTCATGTGGCAGAGGTCAACATTGACTTCTGGGTGGCCACCTCCAGTAGATGGTACTAGAAAGCCAGCTTGCTTCGTTTTGCGGGAGGACTTACCGTATTTGTATATCTTTTTCCCAGAAATCATTGCCTGGCCTGTCTCCCTATGCCACCTTGATGGTTTCCACAAATAGAAAAAGGACCCCCTAGACCTATGTGTGTATCTGACAGGTTGAGGTATAAATGGTGAAAGGGAGTGATTACAAACAGTGTAAAATACTATTCTATATAAATAATAAGAAGAAATGTGAAATAATTTCCAATGCTTGGTATTATATGCTGGATTCACACATGTGGGGCTGTACAACTTTATATATAGATATTGATATGTCATCTATATTTGTGTTAATTTTGTTATGCTTTATTTCAGACTTATATCGGCTCCATCCTTGCTTCTGTAAATCCCTACAAGCTGATACCTGGTTTATATGACCGAAATACAGTGGAGTTATACAGCCGGCACCACTTGGGAGAAATCCCCCCTCACATCTTTGCTGTGGCCAATGAATGCTACCGCTGCCTATGGAAGCGACATGACAATCAATGTGTTCTCATCAGGTGAGTAATATATGCAGCATCAAATGTATAAGGTATATTTTGAGGATGAAAGGTGAATGTAATCTCTGATTTAGGCCTGGATCAGACGAGCACATCAAAAATTTGTCCGTATTTCACCCAGAAAACTCCGAAAAGTTTCATCCTTGCGGCACCTGTCCGTTTTTTTACATCTGTATGAGATCTGTTTTTATACATCAACATCTTAAAATGCACATGATGAAATTCAAATACACAGATGATCTGAATGACATCTGTTTTTTTACATACTCTGGGTCTGTTTGAAAAGGCTGTCATCTGAACAGCTGCACTGAATTATATTGGTCAGTCCATCTGAAGGAGCCCTTATGGAAATTACCTGAAATTAGCTACTTTGATCATCAAGTGAACCCCCATTCAATTGTGTTCGAGTTACGAACCATGCCCAATCACAAGGGAAAGTACACTGGTAAGAATTACTGATCAATATGTAACTTGCTTGCAGATTTTAGTCAGTTGCTAGAAAATTTTGGCCTGAAGTTGATGTTTTTTCAGCATTTGATGCAGCTCAATAGAACTAAATGGAAAAGTCATGTAATTTTTACCTGGTTGTCTTCTTCATAAACTTGTATTGAAGTGTGATATAGTGTGACAGTTGCATTGAGGTGTACAAATAGTATGCTCTGCATATAATTTAAGGCTCATTCACATATCAGTTTTGTCATAAATGTTCTATCAATGTATTTAAGGCCTCATTCACTGATGAATAAAGAAAAAAGTAAATTTCGAAACTTCTCCTATTCTTTGCAATGTTAAACACGTACAGCAAACGGATGGTACCCAGGCTGTACACTGATGCATAGATTATAATGGTATGTGTTATATCAGTGAAGAAAACAAATGCAACAAGTACCGTATGTGCTACATGTCTGAATGGGACTTAGCAGATAGCTCATGGATACATTACGATGAAAGTCCCCGATTTATGATTTTGTTTTTTTGCCTTGTGGTATTCGTTACTGTTTTTTACAACCAAGTTTTTCAAAATGGTGCACACATTTTTGAATTTTGAGTCAGAAAATGGTTTCTCTTTTGTCTTCAACTTTTTTGCTACTTCTTAGTGCAATATATTGCTCATTTTGCAAAATGGTGCAAAAATTTCTACATAAAGTCAATTTAGTGAGGACTGGAAAAAATATGCATACAGATTAGGCAACTTTTTGAAAACTCCCAAATGATGAAACAGGTGAAAACATCGGTAAACCCTAAACGCTGCCCAGAGTGGCAAACTAAAAAAAGCAAGTGAGCACATAAGATAGAAAAAGTGCAAATGGAAAGATGGATTAGGCGCAGACTGAAGCAAAGCAGAAAACAGTAAAAACTCAACAGGAAGACAGGCGTAAATGCTTTAATGAATCGGGCCCCAAATGCCTTTTACACGTGTCCTACTTTAATTTGTGTTGAGAACCAAAGTCATCCATTGAAAGGAAACCTGTCGTGTCAAAAAACGCTATTATACAGATATGGGGTTAATAGCATTCTAACGCTGTACAGACGACAAACTGAAAGCTCGACTACCGGTAGGAAATGAACTTTATTCATCCTGGTAGCCTCTGGGTTTCAGAGACGGCCGACACGGCTTCAGTAAATTAAATGGCAGACTTAACAGCCAGCTCTGTACTGATGCACTGCTGAGCCGGCTGTCAGTCAGTGCCGGGGCGTGGTTACAGCTTTTACAGTGTGCACTATGCACTGAGCGGTGACTTGAGCTGCATCCGCCGCGCCTCTATAACTGAAAGCCAGATGCTGCCGGGATGAATAACCTCTTCAAGATCGCAATACGTATATATACTGACCTGAGATATAAGAGAATATCATCCCCATAAAGGTGACAATCCAGCAGTTTTCGGCTGTCCACTATATCTGACAACTTGCCGTATCACAAATTATCGGTGTTGACACCGTCCATATCTGTTTAACCCCTTAGTTGCTGCTGTCAAAAGTGACTACATCAAATAAATGGTTAAAAGATTGTGGGGGCTTGCACTTTAATCTAATTGACACACTGAGATCATGATTCTGTGATCCTGATGTTTGCCATAGCTGTTCATGGCCAAATAGCGGCCTTAGAGTCTCCCGGCTATAGCGGTCAGTTCAGAAGTTAGCGACATTTAGGTGGTAAACAAACACTTTTTCATTCCGGCTATACCACTTTGCATTAATTCCTAAAAATCACCTGAAGGGTTAATAAACTACCTTACAGCGGTTTTCAATATGTCAGGGGGTGCTGTTTTGAAAATGGTATCACGTTTGGGGTTTTCCAATATATAGCACCCCTAAAGTCACTTCAAACCTGGATAGGTCCCTCAAAAAAATAAATTTTGTAAATTTCCTTGAAAAAATGAAAAATTGCTGCTACATTTTTAAACCTCCTAAAAGGCTAACAAAATAAATTACAGTTTAAAAAATTGTGCTGATGTAAAGCCGACATGTGGGAAATGTGGTTTATTCATGTTTTTCTGTGGTATGACTATCTGGATTAAAGGGATAATCATTCAAAGTTTGAAAACTGCAATTTTTTTTACATTTTTGTCAAGTTTCTGATACTTTTATAAATAAACACAAAACATATCAATCTAAATTTACTATTATCATAAATTATAATGTGCCGCGAAAAAACAGTATCAAAATCACTGGGATTTGTTGAAGCATTCCAGAGTTATGACCACATAAAGTGATATTGGTCAGAATTTAAAAAATTGGCCCGGTCACGAAGGGGATAAACATCATTTCCTCCTCGTAGCTGGGCTTTCAGTGAAAGGAGTACCAATTTCTTGCTCTGTGGTAGTATATGGCCATGTCATAGTTAATTCATAAGCATGTATCTTCAAGTGAACTGTTATGACTGTCGGCAAATAATGGGAAATTTACATGAAAGAAATGCTCTCTTTTATTTGCGTTGTCTATTACGTCTCTTATTATTATGCATTTATATAGCGCCATTTATTCTATGGCGCTTTACATGTGAAAAGAGGAAATATAGACAAGTACAATAAACATGTGCAAGACAAGGGACACACAAGTACATATTATTTAGTTACATCCTTTTTCTGTCTCTGCGTCTGCTGGTAACTTCTCACCGATGGCTAGCTGACTTCATGGATATGGTTTGTCCTGAGATAACTCTGCTTGAGAAGACTTAGGTTGATGTCCTACCATGACACATAGTCCTGAAATGAAGCTGCAAATATAAGGTGGGATTATTGCAAATGTGCTGCTGGGAGAGGAGGTGTAATGTTATGTCCATGGCTCCCCCTAGTGGATGACATTCAATTTACAGTCTCCGAAGAGATCATGTACAAACTGGCAGCAAAGGAAAAAGAAAAGGTTAAACCACTTATTTCTGTTGCTTGGACTTTCAGATATTTAGGGAAAGGCTTCAAATTTAAGAACTGGCAATTTCTTCCTAACCAAACGGATTATGAATGCAAAAAATATATACTGTATTAGAGTTAGAAAGACTATATTTTCTGCAAAAAAAAAATGCAAAACCTGAAAGGAAGTATTACAAATAAAGTAAAAATGATCCAGACTAAGCCCTAGTCATGAGCAACTCACAGGCCAGATAAATCAGTTTATTAAAGGGGTTTTATGAGATTATCATTTGGTAACTACCTGCTATTCCTTAGAAGACTTAGCAATTTTGGGGGACTTTGTGTAGACTTCTCTAATATGTTAATAATTACTGACCACTTTTCATAGTGACTTAGGCCGCGTCCACACGTTCAGTATTTGGTCAGTATTTTACCTCAGTATTTGTAAGTGAAAGCCAGGAGTGGGTGATAGAGGAGGAGAAAGGAATCTGGGTGTGATGGGAGCGGAGGGGGACGATGTGGGGCACTGGAGTTGAGGAAAAGCTGCCTTTTGGTTTCTGGGGGAAAGAAGGGGTGAGGAGAACAAAGTGGGCTCAGGAAGATGGCGTTTGGAATGACCAAAGGTTTACAACACAGGGGCAAATGTAACAATACGGTTTCATTTTTAGGTAGTGCAGACTTCGACTGCACCAGTTTATCTCAGTGGCTCATGCTGCTTCATAGATCCATCTAATTGTAAGAATGTCTGGCCTTACTTTATGCCAGAGGCTTGTGCCACAATTCTGGCGCCTTTTGGCCCACTGTGTCGCCTTTCCTGACAAGCAATGCCCATGTAATAACAAGGCCATGTAATAACAAGGCCACGCTCCCTTGGCGCCAGTGGTCTAGAAAGTGTTTAAAATACACAATACAGTACAGACAGTTTTTTTGGTCAGAATTTTTGATATATCTCTCCCATTAGATAGAAGACGACCAACCCCCTTCCACCACATGATCTCCTGACAATGCTTTTTCTGAAGATTACATTTGCACTTTTGCCAGTTTTATCACAGCATTATAGTGGTTTGATACAAGATGGGACATAAAAGTATTTTCTTTGTAATTTGTCTCCTGGCGCCAGCTACGATGCACTGAGATTGTAGTAAGGGTCTATGTATTACTGCAGTGCCACAAGGCCTGATTGGCTGCTGCCGTCCGAACCTGATTAAGGAGACAGGCTTTGTATGGCCGCTTGTGCGGTTCCCTCTTACTGTGTCAATTCTTCTGAATTACTTCCTGAGCTTCTAATTCTATATAGACATAAAAGAATAAGTAAATGGAAGTACTGTACTTTGCAGCGAAACCCAGCCACATTAACCCTTGAATAACTGGGATCTTTTTTTGTCTTTCAGTGCATCTGTCTGTTAGTCCTTTTCTTTATTTTACTGTTTTTACTTTCTGGAAATATACAAAATAAAGTTGCAGAAATCCTGGATA
Source organism: Dendrobates tinctorius (assembly GCF_039654945.1). NCBI lineage: Eukaryota > Metazoa > Chordata > Amphibia > Anura > Dendrobatidae > Dendrobates > Dendrobates tinctorius. The sequence goes on from NW_027361693.1 coordinate 3,003,093, forward strand.
TTTTCGAGTGTATATTGCGCTTTACAGCTGTAGTTTCATCATCTGCAAAGACAATGTTAAGCCTAGATTATAATTTTTACATTATAAATATTTTTCTTTTTAATTAAAGGGGACTTATCAGGTCCCCCAATTCTCTCAAAGTTCCACCATAATGTTCAAAAGCCCTATATTTGTATCCCACAAATGTACTTGATGTCCAAAACAACTCTTCATATGTGTGCCATAATAACTATAATTGCACCTTACATCATATGTCGGCCTGGTCTGATAGGCTTCCATCTATCCCCGTCTAGTCCAGCCTCGGATGCTGTAATCGAGGTCTGCTGGGCACAAAGTTTGTCCTCCCCATTGTCCTTGTCATCTCAGGTCACTGGAAATCTTGCCTTACTCCCTGCACATGGCATACTGACACTGAGTCCCGCTGTACATACTTTTAGGTATACTGAAGAGATGCTTGGCGCTGCTAGCTGGTTGGTCTAAACAGTGCTTTGGGTCCATAGACATCAGTAGTGCACCCATGAAGATGGAGAGAGTATATCTGATTTCACTGTGCATATCACCAAGAAGGACAAGATTTCCAGTGACTTTGAGATGAGGCCATTAATGATACTCGGGGGCCATGATTACAGCCAGTGTAGTCTTCAGGAAGTCCAGGGTAATTAGCATATGATGAGCGGTGCAATAAAATGTTTTCGTCACACACATGAAGAGATGTGTCGGACATTAAGGTCATTATTGAGATTAAGAATCAGGCACTAACGCATTATAACCGAAATTTGAGAGGCTTTGGGACCTGACAGATTTCCATTCATTTTAGATCACTGAAATAAAGAGTGCACGAGAAGTTAAACACATGGTCACCTTGGATCTGCCATGGGTGGACATGCTTTAAAGAATAACCATTGTTTTAATTTTTTTCATTGTTTTTTATAAAGTACTCAGGCAACTAGGTAACTTTGTAATATACAGTATCATATAAGAGAAATCTGCTTCTTTCTCCTCCAGGACTGGTCATTCATTCTCAGAATTCTCAATTCATGGGTAAAAGATATTATGATATATTACAAGTTTCTTATGTTCATGTGTACCACTGATTAATGGAATAAAATTAATATGACGGTTACTTTTTAAGTCAGATTGCAATGTCACAAGACTGCAGTGCTTTTTATATGTTCCGGTGATGCCTACATATTCCTATGTGATGCCTAAATGCTTCTTATTGATTTCAGCGGAGAGAGCGGGGCAGGAAAGACGGAAAGCACAAAGCTCATTCTAAAATACCTATCTGCAATGAGCCAATATTCCCTGGAAGTTTCTTCAAAAGAAAAGACCGCAAGCGTGGAACAAGCCATTCTGGAGAGCAGGTAAAGGTCAAATATGCAAAATAAATGTGCTTGTGCCTTGTATGTCCCATGTAGTCTCATCCATTGAGTCACACAATGTAATATATAACACCACATGATCATTGCCCTACCAAAGTTCAACTAGCCATTGACTTCTATGTGGAACATTGCTGCGACATTACAATTATTGGTAGATCGGCTGAGTATCTATTCACTACGTTCTTACAAACCTGAGTGGCCAGTGCTTTCAAAGCAATGGTTTTTCATATACTTAATAAATGAATGTAATTATTATGCTACAATAACAGGTGACCGTGAGAGGTTGTACGCCTGAGACTCACTACCATTCCAGCCTCTACCAGATTTGACCACCAAGTCCAAAAACTGACGCCAAGGAATTCAGCATGACCAAATATTACCTGGTACAATGCAGTTCTTCCCAGGGTTATAACATTTTATCAGTTTGATTTCAATGACAGGCTGTCATTCTTGGCTAATACAGGTTGCATACCTAGATGTGTATCTTCGCCTTAGCTTTAGATGCTGAACGAAACTTGTTTGATGCCACTGTATACAAAGACAATGTAACTTATTTCTACCATTTTGCACAATCTCTATATGTAAATGATTATGTGCGCATTTGTTATCTCTTTTTATTTCTCTAATAAATGTAAAATAAAATTTAAGGCAAGTAGTCATCATAAAAAATATGCTACCGTTTTCTACGAAGGGCCATAAGTCTTCATGACTTCTGACTACAATCAAGCCATAATTAGTCTGATCCAGTCCAGCAATCATCTCTTCTGTCTTCTTTCGAATCCATAACGATTGAGAGGGGGCCAATAGCGAGTAACATGCGGCTTTTGTGCAGTCTGTAATCATATATTTCAGCATAGCAGCTGTAGGCACAAAGCAGGATGTATTTAATCAAAATGTTTTGTAAAGATATTTTACACTTGTTTTATTTAATATACATTTCTATACATTTAATCAATTAAAAAAAATGATAGGTGATCAAGTTTCAGCACAGCTTCATTCCCGTACTGATTTTCTCTTCTACATCCCACAAGAGTTCTCTGAGCTAGAGTACATTGATTTACTCCTCTTCCTCTTGAAGAGTCTGGTGTTGGTGATCTCGGTTTTCTCTACACTAATGCACAGTCCGTTCCCCCTCTCTCCTGTGTGTCTTTTCTGTTATATGTCTGTACTCTGATTTTGTACAGTCGGTATGATCTTCTGGGTCACCCTCCCAGGGCTTTGGGGTACTCTGTACCGGGCCCGATAAGCTTCAATGGGAGATGTCACGGCAGCTGGGACCCGGCCCGTGGCCCTGGGCGCCCATTGTAAACAGGGGAAAGTTGCAGACAGATCCACTGGGACAGATGGTGTAGTGCAGCAATGATGTTATAGCCCTCCACAGGCAGGGCTGTAGTCCCAGGGCAGAGTAGGTGAAGTGACACTTAGATGGTGTAGTGTCGGGCGCAGGAGGGATATAGCGGTGTCGGGCAGGCTGGCGCAGGAATAAGTGGAGGACACCAGGGCATGTAGTTCCAAAGCTTTACTCACAGTCTGTTGTGGTACAGGTGGCCGCATCTGTGCCGTGTCCTCCGGGTCAGGAGCTCAGCCAACTTCCAGGCAAGATGAAGTACTCCTTTCCAACACTCCGCTAACATATATACCTTTTCTGAACGTCTCCCTCTTAGCGCCTTTGAGTGAAGTACTTACAGTACTGAGTTACAATGGAGTTCCTCCTGTCAGATGTTCCTATGAACTCTACTTGTACGGCAGACAGCTGTAGCCTACTTCGGGGACTCCTTACTCACTAAGTCCCGGCTCACTATCGTTGCTGTTGTGCCCCCAAGTCTTGTGTGGGAATAAAGTATTTACAGCTTCCTATTCCTTCGGTGTCTGCTGCAGGACCATTAGTATCCGTACAACCTCGGGGACCGGACCCCGGCCTTGCACTTAGAACTTGGAAGGGGTTCTCTTCTAACCCGGATTCCACAGTACTCTTCTACTCCTTGCGTTCCGTACTAATCCTTCTTACTTATGGAGAATCAGGCTTTCTTAAATGTCTCTTTCCTGTGCTAGCAGACCCAGGTCACTGAGGCCTGCTGCAGCACTTCCATCAATCCATCCCTCTCTCAGGGATCTCTCCACTCTACTCAACTCTCTCTCCTCCTGTCCTATCTTCTTCCCTCTCTTTTTATATAAACTCAGCTCCACCCACCTCCCAGCACGTTTCGTGTTCCAAGCAGGGAGCCACCAAGGGGTGCTTTGCTACACTCCAAGCAGGCAGCCGCCGAATTTGCTTTGCTACACTACTTTGTGGTGTGGGGTGCAGTTGTTGGAGTGTGGTCAGGTGTCTCCACCTTACCTGGATGGTGGGGTACCACACCTCAGGGGGAGATGCAGTACCTCTGTGGCGACTGAACCCTCAGGGGTGCCACACTTCCCTTTCTGGAGACTTAGTTGCTTTATAGTGCTGAGCTAGTATGCGTGTTACTTGATATTTCCGAGCATGCTCGGGTGGTCTCCGAGTATTTTGGCGTGCTCGGAGATTTAGTTTTTGTCTGCGCAGCTGCGTGATTTACAGCTGCTAGACAATCTGGATACATGTGGGGATTTCCTAACAAACAGGCAATCCCCACATGTATTCAGGCTGGCTAGCAGTCATAAATTATGCAGCTACGGCGACACAAACTAAATCTCCGAGCACATCCAAATACTCGGAGATCACCCGAGCATGCTCAGGAAAACCCGAGTATACTCGCTCATCACTATTGCTTTATCCTCTTTTCCAAACTTTCTTCTGCCATACACAATCCCCTTCTTCCCCATCGCCCTTTCTGCTGCTATCACTATCATAAAGAGAAGTGATGGTCTCTCTCTGCTGTATAAGAAGCAGCTGGACAGCTATGTGAAGGAGTTGCTCAGGCTCTACAAAAGGAAACTTGTTTAACTTTACATTGAAGAAGCATATTAACAAAAACATATTTCAGTGTAAAGGTTACTACAACCTTTTACTTGTGCACATTTTCACATTGTACCAAGTTTAATACAGCTTTCATTGAAATTTTGATCTCTTTGACATTGCTTTTCTAGGCACAGATGCAATATTAACCTCAGAAAGGTGGAGACAAAGATGGAATGCAGGAAACTAATTGTACAAATAGATTTATAGTCATCAGTGGAGGTCATCGTGTAGTTGCTATAAATATGTTTTGCATGTAAAAACAGATTTCTGATTAAGACATTGCACAATATTTTATTTAGTCATACTCTGCTGTTTATAGATGCAACATAAAATCCATTTATTTTGCCTTTGTGTCTCGTAGTCCAATCATGGAAGCCTTTGGGAACGCGAAGACTGTGTACAATAATAACTCAAGCCGTTTTGGGAAGTTTATTCAACTCCATATATGTCAAAAAGGACACATTCAGGGCGGACGTATTGTAGATTGTATCCTTTCACGGCAACATAATGGCGCCTTTTAAATTCGTTTCTACTTATTATACTGTCAAGAACAAATTAAACATAATTTCCTCTAGATGAATGCCGCTTATCACCTCTAAACAAGAGAGAAATAACGGCACTTGTACTGATTAATATTAATATAATAATTAGGATTGTTTCTTGTGTCAAGATGTCAGCCTTGTATTTATAAAGTGAAGAATAGTTTTCAGCCCTCTTAAATGTATGCACAGATAATTTCTACATTTCTTGGTCGTGGGTTATGACTCTTTAACTCCTTTGTTCTCGTAATGAAGATTTATTAGAAAAGGTTAGTGAGTTGGTGCCACTTATTGCATTATTTTCTCACTCTTCAAGCGTTGATGATTGACAAATGAATTGAGGCCTTTCTTTTACCTCTTTGTAGAATCGAGTTGTGCGGCAGAACCCCGAGGAGAGGAATTATCACATATTTTATGCACTGTTGGAAGGAGCCGGGAAGGAAGAGAGAGGTATTAATCCATTAGGCTTTGGTGAAATGGCCTTGATGTTCATTTATTAGTCTTGGATGTTATTTTTACGTTTTCTGCTGCGTTACTTTATCGTTCTAAGAGACCTTTTGTTCACCAAGTGGAAAGCAAGTACGGAGTCTTGGAAAGGCAACTTCTTCACACGGCTGAAATATGTTGGCGCTGACTTGTAAACTTTTTAGACAGAGTACCTACAGTATCTCAAGAGTTGGTCGAATGGCCCTACAAATGTACTCCATGATAGACAGATTTTCCTTCCCTTCCCACGTAAACAGCTGTCTGTCCAGGTGTGCGAGCTAGGAGAATGGACCTTGCCCACAACTTGTTTCTTAATATTTATATTTCGAACGTAAAGATGCATTTTTATGCTTGAAAAGTGTTTAAGTAAAAAAAATAAAAGTCTTTTGGAGGATCATAACAAGTCACCCATATTAACTCATTTAGCTCAGTAAACCCCAATCATGTCACAGTATGGGATAATAGAAGTAATACCACAAATAACAACCACAGCAAAGAAGAAAGCAACAAGTTACGAGTAATTTACTTTAACCTAACAATTAACTGGACCATGATTCAGAAAACGGTAATGTGTCATTTTACGTGGCTCCAGCCGTGTCGCCTTTTGTGTCAAATTGCAATTATATAGATTTTCTACATCAAGATATATTACTGCATTGTGCTATGTGCGCCATGTTAGGAAATGCTACACCTGTACATCTGCACTTATGGAGCTTTAGACCAACATATCGTTTTCTAAACCCCATTTCCAATTCTTAGCATTATCCCTAACTGAATCATACCTGTGTGTAGATAGGCCCCCTTTTCACTAATTTGGAGGTCTGTGTTTCACGTACATGTTGTATCTGTGGTTTACATGCATAGAACAAGCACCCATTATAAACGATGGTGCTATGCACACGTCCATGCCTTTTTGTGGGCCATGTGTTTGTGCAAAAATCACCAAGACATGTCCATTTTTTACCGGCATCATTGATGAAAAGTACTAATACAAGTCTATGGATCCATGAAAATCGCATGGAACACACGGACAGCATCGGTGTACAATCCATCATCGCTCCGTGATTGCAAAGGATAGGAGAAGCTTTGTCATCTAATTATATATTTTTTATCTGTCTTTGAAAAACACTGATCAAAATCTTATCCAAAACACTGATTACACTGGTACGATTTTTTTTGCGTATGTGAGCAAACAGGGACATCTGAATGAGGCCATAGCTGTAGGGTCCCATAGCAGATGTTATTATAGTTAACTTTATATTTATAGGGGCATTTCCATCTCATACCTTTAGGGAATATCCACAGGCTATGCTATAAATTTATAATAAAATAATGGGTCCCACTAAAGGTACCTGCATATAACTCAAGAAGGTTGCTCTTCTGACAACTTCTGCACTGCCCGTAGCACCTGATGGGCCCCCATTGTCGAGATAGAAGTTGGTCACATTGATGTGACCCGCATCTATGATACATTTATTTTTGTGGACTACCCATTAAGTGACAGGTTTTTCAAGTAGTTTTTGAAATATTCCAGATTGCAAAATTTGAATATAACTTTAAATTATAAAAACCATAATGTAACCTAATTCTTCAAATGATAAAATTGGTGACGATAATTTACTTACACATTAAAAAATGTTATAATTATTTGTTTAGTCGTATTTTATTTACCTATCCATTAAAAAATAAATATATGTTTTCCACTCTAAATTTCATATGCGTGTGTGTCCAGTAGAAACACGTAGTCTGGATTGCTTCCTCTGTGCTATTATTCATACAGTGGAATTTGCAAAACAGCAATAAAGCCATCAAATATCAGTAAATACAGAAATAGAGATACCGAGCACAGGAAGTTTTCTAGAATTTTTTTCTATTTACGGCAGAATCAAGAGAGACATAGAATGTACGCTTACAGTTAAGTTAATGGGGATCTGTCGGCAGGTTTTTGACATCTATTTTTCCGACTATAAGATGCGCCAGACCAGAAGACACACCCAGATTTTAGAGTAGGAAAATAGAAAAAAAAATTAAAGCAAAAATGTGGTCAATTCTGAACTAAAATCCCCCATCCTGGTATATATATGTCCCCAATCCAGGTATACATGGCCTACTCATCACCATCCAAGTATACATGGTTCCCTCATCCCTATCCTGGTATGTGTGGCCACCTCCACCCTATCCTGGTGTGCATGGCTCTCTCATCCCAATCCTGGTATGTATGACCCCCATCCCAATCCTGATATGCATGGCCCCAATCAGAAAAACATTAAAAAAACATAAACCATTCTACTTACCTTCCATGTGCTGCTTATAAGTAGAGGATATCTGCCAGAATACTCACTGCTCCCCACACCCGGGACTATGGGCATGTGCAGCAGTGAATATTAATTTCTCTTTAATATCAGGCACACTGTTAGCTGCAGCCGCTGGCTTCCTGCTGCTGGGCGATTATGTGTGCCCGCTACTAAAGAGAATGAATATTCACTTCTCGCCACTCCTGTGGGCTTGGGGAGTGATGGATATTCACTCCCTTTAATATCGGACGCACGTGATTGCCCAGCGCTGCAGGAAGCCGGCGACTGCGGCTACTGTGCCCGCTATTAAAGATCAATGAATATTCACTGCTCCCCACACCCATGGGAGTGCAGAGCAGTTAATATCCCTTTAGTAGTGGGCACACATGATTGCCAAGCTGTTGCAGGAAGCCGGCGGCTGCGGCTAACAGTGTGCCTGCTATTAAAGAGAAATGAATATTCACTGTCCTACATACCCATAGTCCCTCCCACCTCTTGACGCCGGTTTGAGCGCATAGAGGTGGGAGGGACTATGGACGTAGGGAGCAGTGAATATTAATTTCTCTTTAACAGTGGGCACAGGAGTTAGCTGCAGCAGCCGACTCCTTCCTCCTGTGACCTAGTTCTCCGCTGCTGCCGCTCCCCCACCTCCCCATCCACAGCCACAGCAGGGACATCTGGACTATAAGATGCATCCCCCGTTTTCCTTCAAATTTTTGGAAGAAAAAAATGCATCTTATAGTCTGAAAAAACATGGTAATCTAAGAGCAGCGTTATGTAGAGATAGCGATTCTAACAATGTACCACTTACTGGGCTGCTTGTTGTAGTTTTGATAAAATCACTGTTTTATCAGAAGGAGATTATTAGTAGAGAACTATAAAACCTTTAAATAATAGAGTGACACACTGGCGCTAGTCCACTTGGCCCAGAAGAAAAAATTGGGTGTTCCCAGATGCTGCTGGTGATTGACAGGTTCTGTGCTAATACCTGCTAAAAAGAGACAAGCTTAAAATAGTAAATACACCGCGCTATACTGGGAAAGACAAGGGTTAATATTAGACTACTCACTTGATAATGTATAGAAAAAACAAGATGTCCTGGAGGCTGGTTGCCTGGTCTTGGAAATATGGATGGCTGGCGCAAAAAGTGGGATGAATAGATGAATGAATAAATAAAGCCTATTTTTTTTTGTTTTAGAAAATAAGCTACTCACTTGCTAGTGTATAGAAAAAACGTAATGTCCTTAAGGCTGATCGCTTTGTCTTGAAAGTGTAAGTAGCTGCCAATAAAGTGAATGAATAAATAAACAAGTAGAGTACGCTTATCTTACAAAAAGGGGGGGGCAACCCCTTAAGGGTTAAAAGAGATTCTGCTAGACTAGACTTACTTATTAATGAATTCGACCATGAGTGCATCCAACCTTGGAACTGTTACTGGGATATTGGCTGGCACATGTCCCCTAATCCTGGTTTAAATATAATTACTAATAAAAAAAAAAAAAAAAATTTGAATATCAGAAAAAAAAGCCAAAAGGTACCAAGGAATAATGATAGATGGTTCGGGTGGAGGCTGAGGCTAACCTTGCCGCATGCTTGTGGCTGAATATCCTTAGATAAATCAAGAGCACCTGGTACTAGACTGTTATATGCAGAGGCAGACCTGTGACATAGATGAGGGTTAGAGGAGGATTGTGCTCGTTGGTATAGTGCAGGGAGGGGTGGCACTTACTTGGAAGCTGGTGGTCGGTGGTGCAGTCAAGCGTGCTAGATGGGGTGGGTGATGGCCGCTGCTGCTGGGCAGTGAAGCAGTGCGGATCGCCACTACCTCACGTGCTCCGGCCGTGAGCGACGCTGAGGAGGTCGGCGTGTGGTGGGGGCAGGGTGTAGCGTGACGTCACACTGGGAAAGGACGGTGGCTGGCTAATGGCACAAAACCAACGCGTTTCGAGAGAACGTCTCTCTTCATCAGGGTTGTGCCTGCCACTGCATAGAGCGTCCTTATAAAGTATCCTGAAACCCTGCAAAGTAATCACCTGACCCACAGCTGCCTGATAAGAAAGCCTCATTATATAAAAGGGAATGAATTATGAGATTAAGAAATACATAAATAAAATATGCATATGGTGTAACCTTTATTTATTAAGATAATTACATTTTTGATCTGCCCATAAACGAAAAACAGGGCTTTTTGAAATATGCACATTTTTACTTTTTATTTTAATTTTAATCTTTATATTTTTTCCTATTTTTAGTATTATTCTTGATATATATATATATTTTTTTATATATATATTTGCATTCTCATTTTTTAATCTATTTTAATTATCTTAATAAATAAAGGTTACACCATATGCATATTTTATTTATGTATTTCTTAATCTCATAATTCATTCCCTTTTATATACACATATTCTCTATGTCCATTCATTTGGATTCAGTCTCATGCAACCTCTACTTGTTTTAGGGTTAAATGCAGACTCTGCAATCCTTCCCTCCTCCCTTTCTGATTCTCACTGAATCCACAATCTCTCCTTCCTAATGGTCAAATTCATTAATAAGTAAGTCTAGCAGAATCTCTTTTAACCCTAAAGGGGTTGCCCCCCCCTTTTTGTAAGATAAGCGTACTCTACTTGTTTATTTATTCATTCACTTTATTGGCAGCTACTTACACTTTCAAGACAGAGCGATCAGCCTTAAGGACATTGCGTTTTTTCTATACACTAACAAGTGAGTAGCTTATTTTCTAAAACAAAAAAAAAAATAGGCTTTATTTATTAATTCATTCATCTATTCATCCCACTTTTTGCGCCAGCCATCCATATTTCCAAGACCAGGCAACCAGCCTCCAGGACATCTTGTTTTTTCTATACATTATCAAGTCAGTAGTCTAATATTTGTCTTTCCCTGTATAGCGCGGTGTAATTACTATTTTAAACTATAAAACCTGCTGCCATGTAGTCCTCCATATTAATGAGCTCTGTATAACCCCTCTACCACTACTGACTGGCCGCTTTCTGCCTATGCACAGTGTACAGAGAAATGTTCCAATCAGTGCTGGGGCGGGGTTATTCAGCATTTAGAGAACAGGAAGTAGATAAAATAGGGATTTTATCAAAACTGCTCAAGAAGTCCAGTAAGTGATTCATTTGAAATCAGGGTCTCTGTCCCTTCATCATGCTGCTCACAGATGTTTATTTCCTTAAAGTATATTCGATGGCTCTCGACATGTTTACATTGCGACTTCCATTCTTAATTTAAATCACATCCCAGTACCGGCTTTGTCACATCCTTTTTGAAGCTGAGTTACTACTAACGGCCCCTTCGTGAGGCAGGGTAATCAGGAAGTCCAAGGTCAGATACCAAGAGGGTGTACAGAGGGGCAAGACAAAGGCTTGGTCAAGTAACAGTCTGAGGTCAAGTACCAGGAGGGTATGTCAAGATAAGGGGATAAGACAAACGGATTGTCAGATCCCAAGTCCAGGGTCAGGTGCATAATATCAGAGAGCGTCAAGAGCAAAAGGGATAACACACACAAATCCTAGGTGGAGCAATAAGATCAGGGAACCAGACCCAGAGCAAACATACACCATACAAATCAACGCCACAGTTGACTGCTGGTCTGCTTATAGCCAGCTAAATAGAATAATAATTAATTACATGAGGCATCTGCAGGAACGCCAGCAGGCTAGGCCAGATTGAGCAGCAGGACTGTCAATCCAAATGCTGACAGCCCAGCACGCCTCAGAATCAGATTGGACAACTGGGCTGTCACTCACAAAACCGACAGTCCAGCACACTCCAGATCCTATAGTGCAGCTGAGCTGTCACTCACAGTGTCCCTAGGCCACAGTGAATGATGAAACCGTCACAAACTTAGCATTCAGCACTATTCTCAACAAATCTGAAAACATTGTGATGGAGGGGGAAACTCCAAAGTAAATCTGAACAGAGCCTTAACTGTGCTGTTTTACAGACAGCATCCTGAAAAAGTGTGCTGTTGCTTAGTAACTGGAAAGGTTACCAATGGGTGACACTGGGCAGGTACCACACGTTTGTTGAGAACCAAATGCAAGTTTTTTGGGAGACTTTACCATATCAATTTGCAAGTCTCACCTGTAAATGACCATTCATTTCTGTGTTTTCCCACAGAGGCTTTTTATTTATTGCATCCAGAGAAATACCACTACTTGAATCAGTCCGGATGTATCAGAGATGAAACCATCAGTGACAAGGAGACCTTTCATGAAGTAAAAGTAGGTTGACACATGACATATACAGCCTATTGATGTGGCAAATGATAACTTGGCAATTAATACATTACATACCAATACAGAACAATACCATGATGATGGAAAAAACATTGAAATTGTCAAGTTAATGTTTGGCACATCTGTATGTATATGAGTATACGCATAATAGATACATGTAATGACTGGATAATTTACAAGGGTCTCAGTCAGTAAGGAATAGTCCCTAGAATCATGGTAAATTCAATCAAAGCTTTTAATAAATGAATGGTGCTGTGTTGTAATTACAATAAAACAGTAGGGTATTATTTCAAGAATAAAGGTCAAAAGTGTTTCTTCTATCCGGCCATATTTGTTGCTGCACCGACTGCTGTGGCTCCTTCGTTCCTCCGTATTACCCACCGGTGAGAGTCTGACTGTTGTTTATAGTTAGAAGATCACTTTACATATATTACTGTATGTATTGATTCTAGAGCTGATGTGAATCTATTCACTTGTCCCTTTCCATTCCGACACTACTCTGTGGCCGCTGCACATGTGTGGGAATACCACCTCTTACCTGCCAGGATCCGCGGCTCATTTTTGATTAGCCGGCCTGGCACTATGTCATTGTTGCAGAATGTCGCACATGAGAAGTTGCACTGGACCAACTAATCAATAGAAGAGTCGTGGATGCTCAGGTAAGAGGCGGTTCTCCCGCTCCCGTGCAGAGCCACATACCACTGTCATGGCCGATGGAATGTTATGATGTGTGAATAAATTTGCACCAACTCTAATTGATTCCTATGTTAGAGTATGTTCACATGTCACATTTTTGTTCATTTTTTTCAGCAAATTTTTAACTCACTTTATTACTGATAAGGAAAGAAATGTAATCCTACAGCAGGAATGCAGACTGAACATTTTTAAAAAAAATTTATTCATTTTACTCACCATTTAATGCCATTAATTCCGCAGCGCTTTACAGACATTATTATCACTGTCCCCAGTGGGGCTCACAATCTAAATTCCCTATCAGTATGTCTTTGGAATGTGGGAGGAAACCGGAGTACCCGGAGAAAGCCCACACAAACACTGGGAGAACATACAAACTCCTTGCAGATGTTATCCTTGGTGGGATTTGAAAACAGGACGCTAGTGCTGGAAGGCAGCAATGCTAACCACTGAGCCATCATGCTGCCCATATGTATTTCTAGTTTATCAGATACAAAATTACAAAATGTAGCCAAGCAATGAAGGACAAAGAGAATCCTTGAATAATATCTCAAAAACCAAAACTAAATGCAGATTATACTAATGAATATTCGTAAATATTATCTTATTTTAATCCTTGCACTAGTAACACAGCCTATATATTGCACGGGCATCCTGTTCCTTTTAGCTGGTAATCCGTATCCTTATCTTTAGCACAATCTCTCATTAATGTTACTTTATTAAAATCCTGAATACTGTGTGAATAACATCTTCCACGGTTGTTTATTTTCTTGGATCCAATATTTCTTAATGGTGTTAGATTGCGCTGAGAAGAGATGGCTTCATGACTTACCTGCCAAGGAATGGTGCCTTAATGCCGTTATTTTCCTGAATAAGCTCTTTGGCTTCTGAACATTAATTTGCATTAAACATGTTTAAGAGAAACCGTCATCTTAATTTTTTATTTCATAAATCAATAGTACGTATGAAAATAAGCAACTTTGTAATATATCTGATCAGAGGAATCTGTTTCTGTCTCCACTAGGACTGATGGATCTTTTTCAAAATTCTCCATTCTCGCGTGAAATCTGTATTCAGTGAAGATAGATTGTTATGTTACTGAGAGAAGAGATGGCAGTCACCACTGATAATGCTCTATGTAGATGGAGAGAGAGCAGAGCTCTAGCTCCTTCCTCCTCCTCATCTGTCCGTCTTCATAGAACATTATCAGTGGTCACTGCCGTCTCCTCTCTCAGTAATGTAATTATCTGTCTTCACTGAATACAGATTTTATGCGGTAATTGAGAGTATTGTGAATGGACAGTACAGGTGGAGATAGAAGCAGATTTCTCTGATAAGATCTATTACAAGGTGGCTTAATTTCACACATGTTATTGATTTATGAAATAAAAATTAACATGATAATTACTCTTAAAATTATGTTTTACACACTTTCACAATAGCATTGCCTAACATACCAGGATAACTTTGTACAATGTGTTCTGGACATGCTTAAGTTACTTCATTAGACTGGAAAATATGTAAGAATCTGTCAAACAGGCATATAGGGTATAACCCAGAAGTTAGGAGAAAGCCCTTATGTCTGATGTGATCATCTGTTGACATGCTTTAGATGCTTGTGGCATTTGTGTTCGTCTACATGCTGTACACGCGGCGGTACAAATTCTGAGATCCTCGTTTCATCATCATTAATTGCGGAGGGATGTTCTGCATTACTAGGCATTATTCTGGGTGAGCTCAATCCTATCTACTGTCAACTGATACTTCACCCAAAACTGATCTCGACCCTAACACAATTTAGCTGGGATCTTTCAGTAGAAAGTGAAATCAGTACGAATAAGGACACATAACCAGAACCGTCCAACAGCTCATCTGAGAACTTATCCCCTAGATCATATTAAGTCCAGACATATAATCATATGATCGGAGAGGTCATGATGAGACAATAGATAAGTGTCCCATGGTGTCTCACAAACTGCAGAGATCTGAGACTTATGTTCCTGAATACGATAATTCTAATGTTCACCCGGACCCAAGCTTTATTTTAGACTTTTATTGGTTATTTCTATGATTCTGTAACATTTCCATTTTCGCAGACTGCTATGGAAGTCATGAAATTTAATTCTGAAGATGTCCGTGAAGTTTTTAGGTTACTTGCAGGGATTTTGCACCTTGGAAACATAGATTTTATAACTGCTGGCGGAGCACAAATCTCTACAAAGACAGGTAAGAACCACGTGCTGTATGTGGTATCCTCGGCATTGGTAAGGTGGTGACATTTCTCCTAAAGTGTTATTCATGATGACACGATATTATTTTATAACCAGCACTAGGGCGGACTGCAGATTTGCTGGGGCTGGACTCTGAGCAATTAACGGAAGCTCTAACACACAGATCCATGATCCTCAGGGGAGAGGAGATTTCTACACCGCTCAGCATCCAACAAGTAAGTTCACAACTTATTAGCATGTTTCATTGGGAGGAAGATATAATATAGTTAACATGCTGCAAATCAGGGCAAAATCCAAAAATATGAAACACACTATATTGGAAGGGAAAACCTTGACCAACAAGTGCAGATTTTAAAACCAAATCAGTTGAAGAAGTTTCATGAAAAATCCCTTTAACTCTGTGAAACATAAACTTTAGCCTTCCAGTAAAGATCACATCAGAGATGACAATGTATATATTAGGGGAGGGAACCAAGGGGCTGAAATTGCATGAATTGGGCAGCTCGTGGAAGAGGGTGGATCATAGATACATTTAAAGTGACAGTTTGTTATAGAAAAAAAAAGTTTTTCTCCCATAAACTCTTACTAGACAAGGCACATTTATCTTAGGTGATTTTTCTTGCTGTATAAACCTTCATGTAATTACTGTACCTATCTTGTAGTCAGGGCTGGCGTTAGGGGCAGGCAGACTAGGCTTCTGCCTAAGGCTCCCGCTCGCCCAGGGGCCCCCAGCCAGCCACGCATCAACTATGGAACCCCCCATCCAACTTATCGGCATCATAGACACCGATACAGTTGACAGAAGCATCATTCCCCCTCTGCTTCTGACTCAGCATCAGTTCATCATGCGCAACGCCGTGCCAGCAGTGAGGCCGATGAGACATGCTGCTGAAGCCAGAGCAGCGGGAGAACGGGAAGAGGTGAGTATTGTCTGGGCATAGTAACCAACTGTGGTTAGTTATAACAAATTATAATGATTATATTGCACATAAAAACATTTCACATCATATATTCAACACTACAGATTTGCAACACAAATTAACTAAACGATTACCCAAGTATTGATAGTATTTTATTTTCAACTCATTCAAGAGCCTTTTGATAAACAACATGTGTATCTGTGTATATAACCCTATCCTGTGTGATAATGTCTGCTGAGCTGTGTATCTAATCCTATTTTGTGTTACTGACTGCTGAGCCGTGTATCTAATCCTATCCTGTGTCATACTGACTGCTGAGCAGTGTACCTAATCCTATCCTGTGCGATACTGACTGCTGAGCCGTGTATCTAATCCTCTCCTGTGTGATACTGACTGCTGAGCCATGTATCTAATCCTATCCTGTGTGATACTGACTGCTGAGCTGTGTATATAATCCTATCCTGTGTGATACTGGCTGCCGAGCCGTGTATTTAATCCTATCCTGTGTGATACCGTCTGCGTGTATCTAATCCTATCCTGTGTGATACTGACTGCTGAGCTGTGTATCTAATCCTATTTTGTGATACTGACTGCTGAGCCGTGTATCTAATCCTATCCTGTGTGATACTGACTGCTGAGCTGTGTATATAATCCTATCCTGTGTGATACTGACTGCTGAGCCGTGTATTTAATCCTATCCTGTGTGATACCGTCTGCATGTATCTAATCCTATCCTGTGTGATACTGACTGCTGAGCCATGTATCTAATCCTATCCTGTGTGATACTGACTGCTGAGCCGTTTACCTAATCCTATCATGTGTGTTACTGACTGCTGAGCCGTGTATCTAATCCTATCCTGTGTGATACTGACTGCTGAGCCGTGTATCTAATCCTATCCTGTGTGATACTGACTGCTGAGCTGTGTATCTAATCCTATTCTGTGTGTTACTGACTGCTGAGCTGTGTATCTAATCCTATCCTGTGTGATACTGTGTGCTGAGCTGTGTATCTAATCCTATCCTGTGTGATACTGACTGCTGAGCCATGTATCTAACCCTATCCTGTGTGATACTGACTGCTGAGCCGTTTACCTAATCCTATCATGTGTGTTACTGACTGCTGAGCCGTGTATCTAATCCTATTCTGTGTGATACTGACTGCTGAGCCGTGTATCTAATCCTATCCTGTGTGATACTGACTACTGAGCTGTGTATCTAATCCTATTCTGTGTGTTACTGACTGCTGAGCTGTGTATCTAATCCTATCCTGTGTGATACTGTGTGCTGAGCTGTGTATCTAATCCTATCCTGTGTGATACTGACTGCTGAGCCATGTATCTAACCCTATCCTGTGTGATACTGACTGCTGAGCCGTTTACCTAATCCTATCCTGTGTGATACTAACTGCTGAGCCGTGTATCTAATCCTATCCTGTGTGATACTGACTGCTGAGCCATGTATCTAATCCTATTCTGTGTGACACTGTCTGCTGAGCCGTGTATCTAATACTATTCTGTGTGATACTGTGTGCTGAGCTGTGTATCTAATCCTATCCTGTGTGATACTGTCTGCTGAGCCGTGTATCTAATCCTCTCCTGTGTGATACTGACTGCTGAGCTGTGTATCTAATCCTATCCTGTGTGATACTGCCTGCTGAGCTGTGTATCTAATCCTATCCTGTGTGATACTGACTGCTGAGCCATGTATCTAACCCTATCCTGTGTGATACTGACTGCTGAGCCGTTTACCTAATCCTATCCTGTGTGATACTAACTGCTGAGCCGTGTATCTAATCCTATCCTGTGTGATACTGACTGCTGAGCCATGTATCTAATCCTATTCTGTGTGACACTGTCTGCTGAGCCGTGTATCTAATACTATTCTGTGTGATACTGTGTGCTGAGCTGTGTATCTAATCCTATCCTGTGTGATACTGTCTGCTGAGCCGTGTATCTAATCCTATCCTGTGTGATACTGTCTGCTGAGCCGTGTATCTAATCCTCTCCTGTGTGATACTGACTGCTGAGCTGTGTATCTAATCCTATCCTGTGTGATACTGACTGCTGAGCTGTGTATCTAATCCTATCCTGTGTGATACTGACTGCTGAGCCGTGTATCTAATCCTATCCTGCGTGATACTGGGCTCCCCCTGCAGTCTGTGTCAGAGGGTGGTCTGTGTTGGCACAGTAATAAATTGTGTTATTTCCAGCTTTACAGAAGGACGATAACACCATAGAAATGATAAGAATAATAGGCAAAATTGTTTGGTGAATATATATACTAGATTATGGCCCGATGCTATCGCATCGGGAGGATGCGATAGCATCACACCTCTTGCCATGTTAACCCTCAACACACACACTCCTCAACACACACTCCTCTCACCTTTCACCATCTCCACTCACTCTTTCACTCCACATACGACCCCTTCTCTCACTCCATCTCTCATACTCACGCCGTCATCGCCGCTGCTCCACGATCCCCGACATCTTCTTCCGCCGGCGCCATCCTGGATCCAGACGTTGTCCACGCCGGCGACATGTTCTTGCGGCGACGCCATCTTGAGTATCGTGAAATCCCGCGATAGTCAAGATGGCGTCGCCGGAAGAACATGTCGCCGGCGTGGACGACGTCGGGATCCAAAATGGCGTCGGCGAAATCTCACGAGTTTTCGCCGACGCCATTTTGGATCCCAACGTCGTCCTTGCCGGCGACATGTTCTTGCGGCGACGCCATCTTGACTATCGCGGGATTTCGCCGATCCAATATGGCGTCGCCGGCGTGGAGGACGTCTGGATCCAGGATGGCGCCGGCGGAAGAAGATGTCGGGGATCGTGGATCAGCGGCGATGATGGCGTGAGTATGAGACGGAGTGAGAGAAAGGGTCGTATGTGGAGTGAAAGAGTGAGTGGACGTGAGTGGAGATGGTGAAAGGTGAGTGGAGTGTGTGTGTTGAGGGTTAACATGGAAAGAGGTGTGCAGTGACGTCACCGGTTACAACTGGACGGAAGTTGTTACAACCGGAAGTTGCTTAGGGCATTTATTATTATAGATACTAGATTATGGCCCGATGTTATCGCATCGAGAGGATGCGATAGCATCACACCTCTTGCCATGTTAACCCTCAACACACACACTCCTCTCACCTTTCACCATCTCCACTCACTCTTTCACTCCACATACGACCCCTTCTCTCACTCCGTCTCTCATACTCACGCCGTCATCGCCGCTGATCCACGATCCCCAACACCTTCTTCCGCCGGCGCCATCCTGGATCCAGACGTTGTCCACGCCGGCGACATGTTCTTGCGGCGACGCCATCTTGAGTATCGTGAAATCCCGCGATAGTCAAGATGGCGTCCGCCGGAAGAACATGTCGCCGGCGTGGACGACGTCGGGATCCAAAATGGCGTCGACGAAATATCGCGAGTTTTCGCCGACGCCATTTTGGATCCCGACGTCGTCCTCGCCGGCGACATGTTCTTGCGGCGATCTTGAGTATCGCGGGATTTCGCCGATCCAAAATAGCGTCGGCGCAGGAACATGTCGCCGGCGTGAATGCCGTCGGGATCCAAAATGGCGTCGGCGAAATCTCGCGAGATTTCACCGACGCCATTTTGGATCCCGACGTCCTCCACGCCGGCGACATGTTCTTGCGGCGACGCCATCTTGACTATCGCGGGATTTCGCCGATCCAAAATGGTGTCACCGCAAGAACATGTCGCCGGCGTGGAGGACGTCTGGATCCAGGATGGTGCCGGCGGAAGAAGATGTCGGGGATCGTGGATCAGCGGCGATGACGGCGTGAGTATGAGAGACGGAGTGAGAGAAAGGGTCGTATGTGGAGTGAAAGAGTGAGTGGAGATGGTGAAAGGTGAGAGGAGTGTGTGTGTTCAGGGTTAACATGGAAAGAGGTGTGCGGTGACGTCACCGGTTACAACTGGACGGAAGTTGTTACAACCGGAAGTTGCTTAGGGCATTTATTATAGTAGATATATGCGTTTTGTAGTCATGTGTATAGGATGAAAATAGCATCCCTTGTATTAACCCATATTGTTTCATGTGCTGCCACAGGCAATAGACAGCAGAGATTCCGTGGCCATGGCTCTCTACTCACAATGCTTTACCTGGGTAATCAGGAAGATCAACGGTCGGGTTAAAGGAAAAGACGATTTCAAATCAATTGGCATTCTAGACATCTTTGGATTTGAAAATTTTGAGGTATTGCACATGTCCCTTCATTTTCCATATGTGCCTTTATGATGCTGTTGGTTCTCATCCATTTTCTCCATATACCTCCTGATTAGTAAAGGGATGATAGCATAAAGAGAAGTTCTTACATATTCTTCCTCCAGCACTGTCCTGTTGTATCTATAGGCAGCACAGAACCAGAAAGTAAAAAGTTTGATTCAACTATCAAACTTCAAATGGATATAGCATCTCGAATAATGAGCCTTGTACCATTTGAAAGTTAGAATTTTCTTTTATTATGATACCAATATATTACTTCCTTGGCAGTGAAAGAGTTAAGGCATATGCTCACCCCCTAGACAGCATTTTACACTTATAAATAAACTTTGTACTGTTTAAAGATATTGCATTACTTTTCTTTTGCTGATCACACTTTAAAGCCTGTATTATAATCCAGAGCTGAAATCATAGTTCAGCCGATATGCTTGTCTATAGCATAGCTATACGTAAATTGGACAGTGTTTAAATGTAAGTATACTCTTAAAACAACTGAATGAATGACACATTTCTACGTGTTGCATCTATTTTATCTGGCATTTTGTTTCAGGTGAATCGCTTTGAACAGTTCAGTATAAACTACGCCAACGAGAAGCTGCAGGAATACTTCAATAAACACATATTCTCCTTGGAGCAGCTAGAATACAGCAGGTGAGAGTCAGAGCTCGGTCAACTATAGAAGGCAGCAAACATGCAATACATATTTCTAACATCTTCTTTGTACCTTTACCTTTCCTGTAGAGAAGGACTTGTGTGGGAAGACATTAACTGGACGGATAACGGGGAGTGCCTAGACCTGATAGAAAAGGTAAGTCTGCTGTGAATAAGATGACTATGATCAGCTCATGACATCACTCACTTATTAATGGTGTCATGAATTGCCCAAGGCAATGAGGAAGATGCCCTCACATTTACACCATGTGGGAAAGTAGGTAAATAATAATTTGATTGGTAACGTTTTGTCTGTCTCGGGACAAAAATTTTATTTTAGTTGTTTAGTGATCCCTTTTAAATGTTATAGTTAGCGCAGATTTTGTGACGCTGAGTCACTACTCACAGTTAGTCATGAGGTCCAAGGTCAGATACCAGGAGGACTCATAGTATAGAGGAGTAAGTCAAAGGCGTGGTCTAGAAACAGTCCAGGGTCAAATGCCAGAAGGGACGTCAAAACCAGGGAGTACAAGAAACGGATAGTCAGAGGCCAAGTCCGGGTTCAGATACCTGAAGTCAGAGAGCATCAAAAGCAGAAGGCATAATCCAAGATAATTGTCACAACAGATCCTAGGTCATACACAAGATCAGAAGTCAGACACAGAGCAAGCACACAGCTAAAGCAAAACTACATCTGACAATCTGCTGCTTGTAGCAAGCCTGCTAAATACCTAGCAAATCATTAGAGGACAGGAGGCACCTGGGGAAACACCTGAAGACCAGATTGAGCAGCAGAGCTGTCAATTAAAATGCTGACAGCCCAGCACACCCCAGGATCAGATTGGATGACTGGAGTGGCACTCACAAAACCGACAGTCCAGCACACTCTAGATCCTATAGGGCGCTGAACTGTCACTAACAACGTCCCTAGGCCACAGTCAGTTATGAAACCGTGACACATTTCTTGTTTTTTATGTGAACCACCTGCTCTAACATAGAACATAAGATGGACCCTTCTGTGTGAATGAATGGATATATGAAGACTGCATGGGACTAGCTGGTACTAACAGCATAGTAAATAGGATATTCCGTGCACTGAGAGCTTTCTGCACCATAACTGCTAAACAAAACTTTGTAGATAGATCTCAGACAAGGAAGAGTCAGCGATATTTGTATGTAGGAAGAAGCACCATGGATGACTTCACTGACTTGTTTGCATATATTTTGCCTTACCAGAAACTGGGATTATTAGCTCTAATCAATGAAGAAAGCTACTTCCCTAAAGCCACCGATAGCACCTTACTGGAAAAGCTGCACAACCAGCATGCGGTTAGTTTTACTATTCTGTGTTGGTTCTTTAGCAGATTGCTTATTTGTAATTTGTATAGGGTAATGCTAGGACACGGAGACCATGTGTTAGAAAGAATGGCTAAACCATTCAGGGTCCAACTCCTCATAGAGATCAGGAGAAGCTATGATATTTGTTATGTAAAGTTGTTTAGGCCCATAATTTCTTCTGTACTTTCCTGATGCCTACAAAGGCCTTTGCAGTAGATGGTATCTATGAGTTAGGGGTGAGGGGGTCTTTGCCCCCACATCATGCTGTCTGTAGGTTACTGTGCACAATCCTGCTGACAGTTTCCCTTTAACACTTCTGTAGAAGAAATATGAAAATTGCCTCTTCAGAGAGAAAGAGGACTCTATAGCGCCACCTGTTTCTCTCTGAACAGGCAATTTGCAAATTAAATTTCACATAGGAGCATTGCACGGCGATTAAGCCTCCTTACCTTGACATGCCAGAGCTGGTATGTCACTCTCCACAAGGAGAAACTTTACCACTTAGAACCCTCACTAGAATAAAATAAATTTTACTCCCTAGTGCCACCTACAGGCTGCTACCCCAAAATTCTGTTTTGACCCATTAATCTGAATCTACCATTAAGATGAACACCCCCAAAGGTATATATAGGCATGTAGGTTGGCTTTTTTTTTGTGTAATAGGTTGTAGTTTTTATTGATATAATTTTGGTGCAATATGACTTTTTGATCGATTTTAATTTCTTTATTGGGGGCAGTGCAGCGACCAAAAAGCAGCAATTACAGTGGGTACGGAAAGTATTCAGACCCCTTTAAATTTTTCACCTTTTGTTTCATTGCAGCCATTTGGTAAATTCAAAAAGTTCATTTTTTTTCTCATTAATGTACACTCTGCTCCCCATCTTGACTGAAAAAAAAACAAATGTAGAATTTTTTGCAAATTTATTAAAAAAGAAAAACTGAAATATCGCTTGGTTGTAAGTATTCAGACCCTTTGCTCAGTATTGAGTAGAAGCACCCTTTTGAGCTAGTGCAGCCATGAGTCTTCTTGGGAATGATGCAACAAGTTTTTCACACCTGGATTTGGGGATCCTCTGCCATTCTTCCTTGCAGGTCCTCTCCACTTCCATCAGGTTGGATGGTGAATGTTGGTGGACAGCCATTTTCAGGTCTCTTCAGAGATGCTCAATTGGCTTTAGGTCAGGGCTCTGGCTGGGCCAGAATGGTCACAGAGTTGTTCTGAAGCCCACTAGTTAGCGCAGATTTTGTGACGCTGAGTCACTACTCACAGTTAGTCATGAGGTCCAAGGTCAGATATTATTTTAGCTGTGTGCTTAGGTGCTTGTGCTTCTGGTGGTCCTAAACTTCTTACATTTAAGGACTATAGAGGCCACTGTGCTCTTAGGAACCTTGAGTACTGCAGAAATTCTTTTGTAACCTTGGCCAGATGTGTGCCTTGCCACAGTTCTGTCTTTGAGGTCCTTGGCCAGTTCCTTTGACCTCATGATTCTCATTTGGTCTGACATGCACTGTGAGCAGTGAGGTCGTATATAGACAGGTGTGTGCCTTTACAAATTAAGTCCTATCAGTTTAATTAAATACAGCTGGACTCCAATGAAGGAGTAGAACCATCTCAAGGAGGCAACCATAAGAAAAAGACCGTATATATATGTGCACACCTACATGTAAAGTGTAAAAAACATCTTTATTAACAACAAGAGAACATGCTAAAAACAATAAAAACTAAAAAATCACAGCACCCCCTATTGCAAATAGTGTCCATGTAGATACAATACAAAATGCAATATCATGGGACCCAAAAGATATGTAGCTGTGTATAGATACAATTGATAATGACAAAAAGGTTAGTGAAGCATAGGATACAAAGATAACATGCCCTATTACATATTATGGTCAAAATAAATACATAATGTAGGCAGATCCCATAGACATATTGATGAAGCTGTTTGACAGTGATACGCGTGAGGCTCTCTCGCACCCCCGTGTATTGACATTGCCTCCCCCTGCCGCATTTCTCCCCGCCCCTTTTTATTTTCTCCTTATTTTGGGTAGACGGTTTTGCTTCTTATTGTCGGGTACTTTACCCTGCATGATTTTTTGACTGATTCATGTTTCTGCTTGGCAGCAGCTTGCCATCCCAGACTCAATAAGAGTTTTCTTTCCCCTTTGGGGTGGTTTTACATGTATGTGGGAGGGGGGCTTACTGTCCCTTTGCTTGGTATACCATTGAGTCCATGGCTGTGGTATTGTAGGTTTGTGGGGACGCCCACTATCAGTATGTCTATGGGATCTGCCTATGGGGTGCTGTGATTTCTTGGTTTTAATGGTTTTTAGCATGTTGTCTTGTTGTTAATAAAGATGTTTTTTACACTTTACATGTAGGTGGGCACATATATATATATATATATACGCTACGGTCTTTTTCTTATGGTTGCCAGTTGTTAGCTTATCCGTGCGCACTGTAGCACCCTACCTTTACTCACTCCAATATAGTTTGTAGTGCACCCTACTCTTCCAATATTGCACCATCTCAAGGAGGATCACAAGGAAATGGACAGCATGTGACTTAAATATGAGTGTCTGAGCAAAGGGTCTGAATGCTTATGACCATGTGATATTTCAGTTTTTCTTTTTCAATAAATTTGCAAAAATAGTCAAGTTGGGGTGCAGAGTGTACATTAATGAGAAAAAATGAACTTTTTTGAAATTACCAAATGACTGCAATGAAACAAAGAGTGAAAAATTTAAAGGGGTCTGAATACTTTCCGTACCCCCTGTATGCCCAGTTTTTTTTCTCTTTTCCACTTTTATTTTATGGTTTAAATAATTATATGCTTTGATAGATCAAATATGACAATATCAAATATGGGTTGTTTTTTTTTTCATTTTTTTATTTTATTGATGAAAACTATTATATGTTTTAGAATATTTTTACTACTTTAGTTTTTTAATTTTTATTGTTTTCTTGTGACTAAAATGTTCATTAAATCTCGGATTAACGAGTCAGAAATTGATTTACAGGATAGCCACCCATAGGTGGCACTAGAGAGACAAAACATTCTTCCTACAGATATACTGTATTATGACAATTCCCATTGATATTATTTTTATCACTGCCACTATTAATACATAATTATGTAATTATATTTTCCTATAGACACCTGTTACATACGTTTTTTGAAACGTTTCCTGTTTCTTTAGCTTTAATTTGTGGTGTATTTTTATTTTCTACAGAATAATTCCTTTTATGTGAAGCCAAGAGTTGCCGTTCACAACTTTGGTATAAAGCACTATGCTGGAGAGGTAACTATCGTTTCTTTGCCATGTATAAGTGACCGTAATGGTAGAGTAAAAGGGTCTGACACCGTAAGATGACAATGTCTACAGTGACATGTAAAAGTTTGGGCACCCCTGGTCAAAATTACTGTTATTGTGAGCAGTTAAGCAAGTGGAAGATGAAATGATCTCTAAAAGGCCTAAAGTTAAAGATGAGACATTGCCTTTGTTTTTTAGGCTATATACAGTATATATTTATAGTTATAATCATTCTTTGTTTTTTTTGTTGTTTTTTTTCATTTTAAAAATTACAAAAGGAAAATGGGCCAATACAAAAGTTTGGGCAGCCTTGGAGATTTAGGTTAAAGTAGAACTCACAATGATCGAAGGTGTGTGTGGAGAAAAATGGGCACAGAATTTTAGGAAAAGAACATTTCCTCAACCATTAAGCATGGGGGTGGGTCAATCGTGCTTTGGGGTTGTGTTCCACCCAATGGCACGGAGAACACTTCACAGATAGAGGGTAGAATGGATTCAATGGGATTTCAACAAATTCTTGATGCAAACATAACACAACCTGTAAAAAAGCTGAAGTTGAAAAGAGGATGGCTTCTACAAATGGATAATGATCCTAAACACACCAAAAATGATAATAGATTACCTCAAAAGGCACAAGCTGAAGGATTTACAATGGCCCTCACAGTCCCCTGATCTCACCATCATTGACAATCTGTGGCTAGACCTCAAAATAGCAGTGCATTCAAGATGACCCAGGAATCTTACAGAACTGGAAGAATATTCCAAGGAAGAATGGCTGAAAAACCCTCAAAGTAGAATAGAAAGACTCTTGGCTACAAAAAGCGTTTACAAGCTGTGATACTTTCAAAATGGGGTGTTACTAGGTACTAACCATACAGGGTGCCCAAACTTTTGCATTGGCCCATTTTCCTTTTTATCATTTTTAAAATGGAAAAAAATTAAAATTTAATTTATTTTGCCTAAAATACATAGGGAATTTGTCGCCTGTAACTTTAGCCCTTTTAGAGATCATTTCATCTTGAAATTTGCTTAACTGTTCACAATAACAGTAATTTTGACCAAGGGTGCCTAAACTTTTACATGTTACTGTTTGTGATTTACAATCTGATTATGTAGCCACTTTTCAATTAATATTTTACTAAGGTTATCTAGTCCTACAATTATGTCCTCTCTTCCAATTAAAAGGTCTTGTATGATGTCAGAGGTACTTTGGAAAAGAACCGGGACACTTTTAGAGATGACCTACTCAACCTTTTACGTGAAAGCAGGTAAGGAGCATTGCTGTTCTTATATACATTGTACCAGTATTATTGGAATGATCCATGCTTATACACATACTATATATATATATAGGGATGAGAAAAACTAAGTGCAACCTCTTGAATTCATTGTTTTCACGTATCTGTTACTTAAAGGGAACCTGTCAGCAGGATTATGCATAGTAACCTACGCAGTGTCAGGTCGGCGCTGTTATGCTGAATAAAATGAGTATATTCAAGTCTTACATTTTAACAATATTATTGTATATACACATTTTAGAGATACATATATGACTTAAGGTGGCCACAGATCAGATGAGAATTTTTGCCTGTGCTCAATTCATGGAGTGTAAGGTGGTGGCCAAGTCTCTCCAGCAATCTTCTCATATGTAGGGGGTGCTCCAGGTACCACATTGTTCAGAGTGCAGTTTCTCGGGATGCACCCATCATAGATCTGATTGCAGCTGGACTAAAGTGGCAGGTCTTGAGTATTTTGTAGTCCTTTCTCCTTTTGAAATACCAGCATCCAATCATAAAGTCAAGGGCAGCTATAATAGCAAGAATTGCAATTCCAGTAGTCTCTTCTGCACTGAGCCCCATGTGTGTCTGGCATCCACTGGCATTGTATGCCCCCAATGTACGGGATGAGCCAGAACGGAGCATTCTCCAAGGTTCACAGAACCAGCAATACAGAACTGTTTAAAACCATTACTTGACCCTTTACTCTCATCTGAATGATATGCTCGTGCCCTAAGGCGGGGTTCATGTGTGTGGTGCTCTGATTAGCTATTCATAATGCAGCCTGCTGACAGGTAACGGATCCTTCCCTGACCGGCCCCCTTGTTTGCATAATGAATACCATCACATACTGAAAAAAAAAAAAAAAAACTTACCTGCGCTGCAGCATAATCACATGTGTAATGTGCACTTATTCCCTTTTGCAGATTTATTTGAGCGAGGAAAAAGAAAAAAAAAAGTCATTTTGAAAATGGCGCCTGCGCAGTAGCAGCTATCGGTTTGTATAGAGATCTGATAGCTGCTGTTGCACAGGCGCGAGCGGCGCCATCTTGGTGGAGGACATTTTTTTCTTCTCCAGCAAGATGGCACTGCCTACGCAACAGCAGCTGCCGGATCTCTGTACAAACCGATAGCTGCTACTGCGCAGGCGCCCAGGTGCCATTTTGACTTTAAAAGAGATTAAGTGCACAGTAGCCATACGATTATGCTGCAGCGCAGGTGCCACGGCTGGCACTTACCTGCAGAAGCGTTTTTTTTTAATTCAGTATGTGATGGTATACATTATGCAGACTAGGGGGCCAGTCAGGGAGGGATCAGTGACCTGTCAGCAGGCTGCATTATCAATATATAATTAGACCACAACATACCCCGGCCCCGCCTTAGGACACGAGCATATCATTAACACAAAACTGAAAATAAAGATTAAGAAACAGCCACAAGACAGATTTCATCAACCAAGGTATCATTTTATTCAGTATAAAGCTGTGTTCCCACGTTGCAGAAATGCAGCGGAGTTGTCCGCAGTATTTCTGCAACTCCCCGCTGCGGGTAAAACGCATGCGGAATTCGCATGCGTTTTCCCGCAAAACACAAGCGTTTTGCAAGCGTTTTTAGCTTTCAGAATGCTAGTGCTTTTCCAAGTGATTTGAAGCATCGCTTGGAAAAGTGATTGACAGGTTGGTCGCGCTTGTCAAGTATAGTGCTTGACAAGTGTGACCAACTTTTTGCTATTGATGCTGCCAATGCACAACTCTCTGAAAGTTCCAGTACAGCATTTCAGTTGGATTAAGGTGTAGACTTTGGTTCAATGCAACCTCTTGATTCTTTCTGTTTTCCATATATTCTTATATATATTTGCAGTTGTGCTTTGGATCATTTTCCTGGTGCTTGATCCAGTTTTGGTCAAGCTTAAGCTTTTGAACATATGGCCTCACATTTGACTCTATAATACTTTGGCAGACAGAGGAGTTCATAGGCAACTCAATGGTTGCAAGGTGCTTTAGTCTTTTGGCTGCAAAACAAGCCCAAATCATTACTCTTCTCCCAGCATTGTGCTTGACCGTTGGTATTAGGCATATGTGCTGATATGGTTTTTTATCAAATGTAGCACAGGGCAACATGGCGAAACATCTTCACTTTGGTCTTATTTGTCCAAAGAACATTGTTCCAGAAGTCTTGTGGTTTCTTCAGATGCAATTTTGCAAACTTCAGCGATGTTATCATGTTCTTTTTAGAAAAAAAAAGGTTTTCACGTGCCAAATCCTTCAAAACAAGCCAGAATTGTTCAGTCATTTTATATTTGTCCTGTCACACACTTGATCATTTAATCTACTGAGGCCTTTAGAGTCTCAGCTGTAGCTCATGGGTGTTTTGCAGTTGCTCTAAGCATTCCATGCTCTGTCTTTAGGGTGCATTTTCTTTAACATACACTCCTCAGGAGACTGTCGACTGTCTTTAAGATCATTGTTAATGTATTTCCTTCTTGGAATTGTCTTAACAAACACTTGAACACTTTAGACCAGCAAATTGCCATAACTTCTGCTTTTATAGATTTAGTCACACTTGCTGATGAAAAGTTAATAAAGAACTTTTGATTATCAGAACCGGACTGCTACTTAATCCCCATAGAAAGAATAAAGGTGTACATTTTGGCATAGTTTTGGTAAATTGATAATGACACGGTATTGTTGTTCATGTGAGGTTGTATTTGCCTACTTGTTTTTCTTATTATGCTGTTATTCGTAAAAACTGTAAAATTCAAAGAGGGCGTACTTAGTTATTCTCATGACTTTAGGTAACTATGGGCATAGGTAGGCAGATATCTCCCTCATAGCTACCACAGCTCCTGAGCTGAGAGGAGACAGGTAAAATGTAAAAAATTCAACATCCCTAGGATCAACTAAACGCTGGATACTCGAAATTCCAAACCTGGGAAAGTACTTTATCTCCTGTTTGATAGTCCATTTCGCCTAAGAGTTCTGAGGGCCAAAGTGATTCTGAAGACCCCCAAGGGCTCCAATGCACTCATGCAGGGCTGACCCTTGTTTGCATCCCACCATTAGTCAATCCCTTAGCACTCTCCTAAAATTACATACAATAATTTTACATTTTTTTAATGCAGTTATTGAGTTATAATACAGTATAGGATACTTTGAAGCTTCTGAATGATCAGGTGCCAGACTAACAGACGTATACTATATTAGCAAAGCATGACCTTTAGTGCTGAATTATCGCAGCAATAATATAATCTCCAGGATTATGCAGTATGAAAATTGCCTAAAAAACTGTTCAGGAGTCTATTCATGTGTGCATGAATTATGAGTTCTTATTGCTGTGAAGCTACTGTCTTCTTGATTTTTTGTTTTTACCTAGACTTGACTTCATATATGACCTGTTTGAACATGTTTCAAGCCGAAATAACCAGGACACTCTAAAGTCTGGAAGTAAGCACCGGAAACCTGCCGTCAGCCTGCAGTTTAAGGTGTGTATTGGACTCCGACTGCCACCAGAGGGCACTGCTAGGAAGCCTCTTCTAGGCCTGAGTGCCAAGGTGAAGCTTATGTTTCTTCTGGGAATAATTATAAAGCTATTCTTTATTTTAGGATTCCCTACATTCCTTGATGGCAAAACTGAGCACATCTAATCCTTTCTTTGTGCGCTGCATTAAGCCAAATATACACAAGGTGAGATAGATCTCTGAATAATTAATGAAAACATTTGGATTTTTACCTTTTCTTCTATCCTGTTGTGCATTTAAAGCGTTAGTAGCCAAGTCCTGTACTTGGCCGTCTCCAGCATTCCCATAGAGAATGAACAGTGCAGGGGTTGAGGGTGCGCCCTTCCCCTCCGTCTGGGCTCTGCAAAGCCTGCAACCCAGGATCTGATACTTGAGATTTTTGAGGGTCACAGCAATCAGACCCCCTGCGATCAGTAACTTATCTCTGTCCCATGGATAACTTTTGATTCTCGGGATAACCATTTAATGTATTTTGAAGTGAGATGTCGCTTCAATGAATCATAAATAATTTTAGAAACATTACTGCTATTATCGTTTCTAGGAAATTATTATGTATCTGTCTCTATCCTTCTGTACTCCCTGTAAATGATGAGCCAATGAAGTGGTGTATTCAGCAAGTAACAGCTCTGTGTACAAGGTGTGGAAGCTGGAGCGCTGTCTCCATTACAGCATTAGGCTAAGACAATGACCCTTGGTATTACCATGATATAACCCCATATGCACTAAATAACACTGACGCTGGCTAGTAGCCGCTGCTTGGTGGCTCCCACCCGCTGATTGCAGCTCTGTGAGCTGTTACGGTCCGTGTCGTGATGTGAGAGTAGTTGGAGATTGGACAGATATTACTAGTGACATGTATAAAACTATAACTCCACCCAAAATACAGAACCCCTCCATTACTTGTTCGACCTGTTTTACCTGTGCAAGAACACATGAGATTCACTGTACATATACTGATCTGACTATTACTGGAAGCCACCACAGTGTCATTCATGAGCAGTCCAAACTAACTGACTGATCGGTGTCCCACATCAGCGGTTCGGGGAATGCCTGACCACTTCTTCATTCATTTTCTATGCGGCTTGCTACCATTAACAGCCGAACGCAGCACTAAGCAGTAGTGATGAGCGAACGTGCTCGGATAACGTCTTATCTGATCACGCTCGGGTGTTATCCGAGCATCTGGTTGTGCTCGAGTATTATGTTCGGGTCCCTGCGGTTGCATGATTTGCGGCTGTTAGACAGCCTCAACACATGTGGGGATTGCCTGTTATTTTTGGGGATTGCCTGTTATATTTTTATTTTTGCAAGATAAATATTATTCATATACTGTATAGTAATTGGAATCTTAATCAGTTAGTCTAGCATATATGTATGTGTATATATATATATGTGTGTGTGTGTGTGTTGAAGGATTGCAGTTGGATAAAATAACAAACTCACTATTGTTACCCCTACCCCGTCCAAGTCTTGGTATCGCTGTCCCCATCTTTGTAGATTGGCCACAGCGATGGGTTCATACAACTTATGTTACTGCTGCAGCCAGTCACTAGGCTGAATAGCCCTCCCATCGACATGACCGCTGAGCCCAGTAATTGGCTGCAGCCATGAGATGCTGTAGTTACAATACCACAGCTGCAGCTTGTCTACAAAAATGGGGGGAGCGGCAGAGAAACTGTGCTGGACCTGGGGAGGGTGAGTACAGTAGAGTTTGTTATTTTCTGCAGCTGTAAAAAAGTAACCCTTTGAACAATCAGCCTGTTTTGGTAGTGCCATGTTAGCGCTGTATCTCTAGACCTCAGTGGGGCTCTACTACACTGTATATGCCTCGGATTTATTAACAGCAAACAGAGGGTTATTTTGTATTAGGCTCTGAATAAGTCTGACAGATACAAGTTGTGGCATTCTTCACTTGCCATTATAC
Organism: Dendrobates tinctorius; assembly: GCF_039654945.1. Taxonomy (NCBI): domain Eukaryota; kingdom Metazoa; phylum Chordata; class Amphibia; order Anura; family Dendrobatidae; genus Dendrobates; species Dendrobates tinctorius. Next base: position 3,035,114 of record NW_027361693.1, read on the forward strand.
AGAGGTGTTTTTCCAGAAGCATTATGTCCAGGGAACAGGAAATGACTAATATGGCAAATTCTTGTCCATGGGCACAGTACCCAGCTGGGGGCGCTACCTATAGCCATCATGGCACAGTCACGGCTCTGTTATGTGCACAAGCCGGTGCTGTATGGCCTTTGGACGTAAGCTGTCAAAGTAACACCTTAATTAGTTATCCTGTCTGCACATCAGAGGCTACAGTAAAGGTATTTTATATGTAAAACTGCCCCACTAAGGTACATGGAAAACCACCAGCTTTAATGTTATGGACTCCTTTCATGATACTTATATGACATATTGGGGAATTACTCGAATAATAATTGCATAATGCATGTTATTGAATGGAACATATACACGGGGGGATTATAATTGATGCAGTTTTTATTATTTAATGACTAAACCTACATTTAAGTCTGAAGGTGGGCTAATTTGCCCTACTTGTAGTTTTAGGGATTACGGATTTGTTCTTGTTTTGTTAACAAGGGCTACGCTTTGTACACCTGCCAGCGAGGGTTCGCGTTCCTCTGACTTCGCTTTCCATACATACCACAATGCTTTAATTACTACATAAATCTTCCTAATTCACCAAAAACCCGCACTCATTCAGATTGCCAGTCTCCTTCCGCCCCCGTGTCTTGTTTTTAATCTGAGAGGCTGGGTACCTTGAGTTACAAAATCTTACAAAGACATTCCTGACATATTTCAATACTATTGCCTGTTTGTGTGTCTTTGGTATGCCTCTTCTGTCTCGTCAGGCATGTCACCTCTCTTCTGTGTGGTGACAAGGTGCTCCACGGGTCTAAGAGGTATAAATTATTTCACACAAGGACTGAAATAAAGTGATTGATCATGTTCTTTATAATATTCATTATTTAATATTAGTGAACTGTGTTTAAACTATATATTTGGATAATACATATTCTTTTCTTTTACATAATACTTCACTATTTTGCTGAGTAGCTAATTTAACTGGGACCATCAGAGAACTTCTGACCCCTGTATAGAATTGCCCCTAGGGAGGTTAAAACTTTTACTTAGAGCCATCAGGGGACACAATCATGGCCATGACCATCAGAAAACATGCTGTCCTTACCTAGATCCAGCAGAGGACAAGCTGTTCTTGCCTAGAACCACAAGAAGACAAGCTGTTCTTACCTAGAAACAGCAGAGTACAAGCTGTCCTTACCTAGAACCCCCAGAGTACAAACTGCCCTTACCTAGAACCATCAGAGGACAAGCTGTCCTTACCTGGAATCACCAGAGGACAAGCTATCCTTTCCCAGAACGAGCAGAGGACAAGCTGTCCTTACCTAGAACCACAAGAGGACAGTGATAAGCTCTCCTTACTGAGAACCTCCAGAGGACAAGCTGCCCTACCTAGATCCCCCAGAGGACAAGCTGTCCTTACCTAGAACCCCCCAGAGGACAAGCTGTCCTTACTTAGAACCCCCAGAAAACAAGCTAACGTTACCTAGATACAGTATAGGACAAGCTATCCTTACCTAGATCCAGCAGAGGACAAGCTGTCCTTCCCAAGAACCACTAGAGGACAAGCTGCCCTTATCTAGAACCACCAGAGGACAAGCTATCCTTATCTGGAACCACCAGAGGACAAGCTGTCCTTACCTAGAACCAGAAGAGGACATGCTGTGTTTACCTAGAACCCCCATAGGATAAGCTGTCCTTACCTAGAACCACCAGTGGACAAGCTGTCCTTCACTAGAACCAGCAGAGGACAAGCTGTCCTTCGCTTGAACCAGCAGAGGACAAGCTGCCATTACCTAGAACCACCAGAGGACAAGCTGTCTTTACCTAGAACCACCAGAGGACAAGCTGTCTTTACATAGAACCACCAGAGGACAAGCTGTCTTTACCTAGAACCAGCATAGGACAAGCTGTCCTTCCCTAGAACCACCAGAGGAATTATGCTTTTGCACAAAATCATGAGTGCATAAACAAGACTAGTAAAAAATCATTTATATTGATACACTTACACTATTAATTGTAGTAATTAACCCAAGACTGTACTGTGTACAATAAATATCATAGATGGCCTCTGTTTCGCAGTTTATGTTCTATTGTTAAGAAGCAACTTAAAAATGTCACAGAATTTGAAATGGCGCACAGCAAATATGAGAAATTCTGGGCATACATCTTAGCTACAAAGAGTACACAGCAGCACTATGCAATCATTGGATGCATGAAGTCCAACATAGCTACAAAAATTATGATGGTCTTAGTTTTTTTTATCAGAATTATGTAATCCCACCCAGCGACAAGGTGACCCCACTTGGATGGAACCCTAAATTCTACAACCTTAACATTACATCTGCCTAGGTCTCTAATAAACTGGGTAGAACATTCCCCACTTTATGTTTTAGTTGCAACCTGAATGTCCAAAGCCATTTTCTCTGCTTCCATGTCATTCACTTATTCCATCTGACATGCAGAAACATGTTTCCACTACCTAAAATAACATCTGCTCATTTAAAGGTGACCTATCAGGTAAAAAAATAAAACAATATTCACCTGCAGACATAGTGGTACTCTGCAGGTAAATAACATTTTAAGCCTTTTCAGCTGGTTTCTGGAAGAGCGGCTACAGGGAGAAAACAAATTTTATTCTTCCTGCAGCCGCTCACTTACCGCTGTACCAATGGGACATTGCCGCTCAGCACACAGTGAGCATACTAAAATCACTCCCATATATTCATTGACATCCTGCGCTACATGCAGTACACGCTGCAGAGCAAACTGTCAGTCAAGGAGAAGGGGCGAGTGATTACAGCGCTACAGACCCCAATGTCTCCCTGGTGACTGAAAGCAAGCAGCTGCAGAGAGAATATAACTTCATTTTCTCCATGTTCCAGTTAGAGAGCCGAACATGAGTGCAGATATAAAGGAGGAAAGGAACGTTTTTAATGTATCACTTGTATCATCAAATCCTATGACAGGTCACTTTCCGTGTAAAGCACCTGCATCCTTTTATACAATGTCGCTTTGGGATAGATTCCAGACGTCTGTATTTCTACGCTCGGTGCAGAATATTATCAGAGCTTCTTAAGTCAGAGGAACGTAGTAAATTGCACAAATAGATATCTGATCAGCATGTACTGTGTGAATGTGGCTCTAAGAAAAATAGCCTAGCACAGTGATTAGCATGGGGAAGTGTTTCTGTACTGTTCAGCACATGTGGGTCAATCACTGATGTCAATGGCGTCTGACCCATTATCTGGCACAATGCCCTGTACGGCCAGGCTTCTGTCTGCAGCCCCAACTCTCCTCCTCCACCATTGTTCATGTTCCATCATTGGACTTTGTGTACACTGGAGCTGTGTCCTCTGTGGCCTCACTCTGGGGAAGTGGGGCGCTCAGTTATGGCACAGATCACAGTGCGGCAGCTTGTTTGTCACTTTTCATGTAGAAAATAGGACAGGGCTTCTTTTTGTAGATAAAAGGACACTTTTTCTTTCAGTCACATGGTTCTTGCAAATGAGAAGTCTCTCTGTGGTAGACAGGCGTTCTTCACTAAATATACAGTAGATATAGTTATATATTAGTACCTGTATATATATTATAGTGGATGATTGGTATGATCATTTGATAACAATGATACTATTTTTAATTTAACATAGACACTGTAGCTAGGTTAGATTGATAGGGCTGTAATAGATAGATAGATAAATAGATACATGGATAAATATAAGATAGATAGATAGATATGAGATAGATAGATAGATAAATAAATAGATACATAGATAGATAAATAATATATAGCTATGAGAGATAGATAGATAGATCTATAGATCGATAAATAGATAGATAAATAGATCTATAGATAGATAGATAGATAAATAGATACATGGATAAATATAAGATAGATAGATAGATATGAGATAGATAAATAAATAGATACATAGATAAATAATAGATAGATAAATAATAGATAGCTATGAGAGATAGATAGATCTATAGATAGATAAATAGATAAATAAATAGATCTATAGATAGATAGATAAATAATAGATACATAGATAAATATAAGATAGATAGATATGGGATAGATAGATAGATAGATAGATAGATAGATAGATAGATAGATAGATAGATATGAGATAGATAGATGGATGGATTGATAGATCGATAGATATAGATATGGGCAACATTCGTCCAATAAGTGAAAAATATATGGTGCCTTTCTTAGTGCATATCCAGTAGAAACGTTTCAGTTCATCATAAGGTGTAAATGAATGGTTCTATATAGTATATCACAGACATCGGGTCATAAACAGTGATTAATCAATATTGCCATTAATAAAGCATAAAGTACCCAGTGGGCATTCCATAAAGAAGTAATGTGACAGTGATAATAAAACATAATATATATATATATATACACACATACACTTTTCAAGTGAATATAATGGATCAAAAAATACATAAACATGTGAATTGAATAATTAACAGCAGGTGTGTGCATTATAATGATAATTATGGGACACACCTCATGGAAAATCCTTGTTCCTGTGACCCAGCTAAACACCGTGCCCGGTGCCATCAGGACCCTAGTGCGCCTGTCTGTCACATGAATGGGCAAAAGGCCAGTCCAGCAAAGGCATCCCCAGAAGTGACATATTGCATCTGCGCTGAGCACTATAGTCATCCCCTAGCGCCATGTCGCGTGAGGGCAGAGCACTCTGATCAGTATAAGACCCTGGCACACGCTCCCTCATGTGTGTCAGGTCAGTGGCACCATCTTTGATGTGACATACAGATGTTCAGATTTGATTCTATTGAGTTAAAAGAGAAAAGAGTATGTCTCTATGAAGGTTTGACCTTGAAAGTTAGCAAGATTACTATCCCAAATAAAATGGAGAGACAAAGAGAAAAAAATATATTCCAAAACAGGGACGGGTAAGGATGGGATTCACACTGCCAATCTGGGTATAATCCAAGCATTATACATGGATGAGTAATCATGATGAGCCCCTTCGCCCCTAGTGCTGCTTCTGTTCCTGGGGTGGGGTATAAGCATTTCCTATAGATACTGGATAGACGCGGATCCAGTCCTGATACAGATGTCGTTCTGCCAACCTCTGAAGAGCAACAATCTACAGAAGATGTAATCACCGGAGAGACGGACTACAACTTGGTGCACAAAACGTCTCTTCCTGGAACCTCCCTGAGAAAGCCCTTAAAAGACGGCAAAAGAATGAACACATGCATAACAATGTCAAGACAACTTCAGGCTTCGAAAGCCATGGAGTGGTTAAAAGAAATGACTGGTCCATTAATGTCATTCCAATGCTGCAAAAAAAGTAAATGAACCTGTGTTACAATGCATAGAGTGAAATTTGCGTAAAATGTGGACAATTTTGCAGTGAAATTGACAGAAAGTATTTAGTGCTGTGGATTTCACTGATGGTTTTATGCCGCAAAAGTCCGTCATGGGATACATGGGCATGGGGTACATGGGTATGAGGTATGTGGGTAGAGGGTACGTGGGTATGGGGTACAGGGGTATGGGGTCCATCGGTAAGGGGTATATGGGTATGGGGTAAATCAGTAAGGGGTGTACGGGGTACATGGCTACGGGGTACATGGGTATTGAGTACATGGGTATGGGGTACAGGGGTATGTGGTACATGGGTATGGGGTACATGGGTACGGGGTACATGGGTATGGGGTATATGTGTATGGGGTACATGGGAAGTTATCCTTAGTATAGCCTCCTGTATATATGTTAGAATTCTCCTTCTGGATTTACATTATGCGCCTTGTGATTGATAGATGGACTGTCCTACAATATATCACACATTACATTATAACAGGAGTCTGTGTGCGCAGCACCAGCTTCTACAGACTCCATTCATATCATTACTACCCATCGTTAGCGGACGCCATACTCTTCACATTCCGAGCCCATTATTGAGAAGAACCTCGGTGGATGACTTCCAACTGACCAAGTTGCCTTGGAAATGGTTGGGGAAGACTTGCAATGCTCCAAAGCTCTCAGAGAGTGTACGCCTCATTAATAAGTATTCCTAGGCGGTGCCGACCTGCAGCAGGTTGTCTATTTTTCTTAGCGTGGACTGTTCCAAGAATGCTATTTGTTTTAACCTCAAGAACTTTCCTGCCTGCACAAGTTCTTTAAGTACACAATTCTCGTGGCTGTTTCTTCTGCCTGCTGCCAGTTCCTTGTGTATGCTGATACACTCAACCTGCAAGGCTATCTTCCAAGTCTGACTTCCTATAGGCACAAGAAGGAATGAATTGAACAATCTCAGCCAAAGATATCACATGGGGGACTTGAAATACCAGCCTGCATAAGAAAGCCTTGTTCTGTGTGCTTGGAGCCTGGGCGCGCTGCTGTCCAGTGCCTGCGAGCATGCCGCAAGCTACACGGAGAGGGGAATAAAGGAAAGGTAGGTAGGTAGGTGGGCTGCTTTCCTTACCTGTACCAAGGCATAGGGATTCACTAAGGGACTGAGCTGACCCTACGGTCAAATCTGCGGATGCTGGAATTATCTACTTTACATGTTGATTTAGCATCATTCAGAAAATCTCCATATATTATATATTCTACATGTTAAATCCTTTTAACTAGATTGTAGTGAACTTATAAAATTAGGATAAAAATGCTGCACGTTTATTGCTGTGGGGGTGGGCTTGCTACCAGTGTATAGATTTGTCTTTTACATTTATTGTATTGTTAGTACCATAGAATTCAAACATTTTTACAGACGTAGCAGGGCTGAATATGTCAGGACGATTTTCTTATAGGGTTACTTGCAAGCAAGTAGTATTGTGGCAACCCTACCAGCAAAGGATTAACCCATGATCCCCTTTTACTATGAGTTCTGCACATGGGTCCCCCATTATTAATTTCTGCAACATCAGCAAATAAATGATGTGACAGAGTTCAATGTGCTACATCTTACAAACTCATGTAATACTCCATTTTACTACATTGACATGCTCAGCTCGTTTGCATTGTGGTAACAGAAGATTTGCACCTGCAAATTTATTTCCATTCTTGCTAGGACACGCTGATGGACTTTCTGTTTTGCCCGACCCTTCTACATTGATTGCCCCAGAGTCACCTATGGTTTATTGCCATGGCCAGTGCTACTAATACTGACAAACTTGGTTATTCTGCGTGAGAAACTCAAATTCACTGTACGAAAAAGTCAGCTCTGCTGCACTAACTCCGTCTGCTACACGGAGAAAATGAGCTCTGCTATATTACTGTGCTATGCTGCAGTGACAATCCCCAATCATATACATCAACAGACTCTGTATGGATAGAGCTGACATTGTTTTCAGGTTTCTGCCAACCTAGTTTTATCCTTTTTTTTATAAACCATAATATGTGGTCTCACGTTTATAAGATTTAAGGACATTAATACACACTATATTGTGGAGAATAGACAAAGTCCAGCTTCTCTATTCACCGTGTATATATATGAAGAAACACATCTGAATATGTAGGAATCTCAGAAACCCGATATTGGAGTCTGACTGTAATCCAGGCACATCCCAATTATAGGGATTTCATTCCTCCGTCATCATGGCACCATCCCTAAAAAAAACAATTTATGAGATGTGACGGAATTTTCAGCCAAGCTTATTTTTACACTGCTTTTTCAGTTAAATGGCCCATGCACCTTACATGTACTAATGTCATGTATGTAAGCTCTGATACCCCTCTGATATTATATGTACTGTAAGCTAGGGTATCTACCGATATTGCCTGGACTTGGCATCTATCGGAAGTGTGTGAGGGTCTCCCGACTCCCGATGACAGCAAAAGTCGGGAGAGAATGAAGAGGCATGGTGGATTTTAGCATGTTCCATGCTTTTCTCCCCACAGAAGATAAGCTGTTGTATGAGTATTCTGACATAAACATACACCCCTCTCCCCATTGAAAACACATGAAGATTTAGCTAAACCAAAGTGTATGGGCACCTCTATCTTTTTTGGATATTATTCAGGTTTGGCTTTGTCTTGGAGGCTTTGCACCCGCCACTCCATTTTGCTACAGCTAGTGCTGCACCTATATTTTTGTTTATGCGTGTATATACATATATAATATTTCTAAATATATATTATCCCCATGACCTTGGTCTTTATTGTCAGGCTGCAGCGATGACATAATAACTGACTGATACAACCAAACAGTGTGCTCAGCGGACTTGTGCCATCTACTTTAGGTTTGCTGATTGTCTGCAGAGGTCACATGCACTGTAGTGCTGAAAAAAAAACACTGCAACCTGTCAACACAGACCATTTTACAAATTATTATTATTTTTTATTATTATAGCGCCTTTTATTCCATGGCGCTTTACATGTGAGGAGGGGTATACATAATACATACAAGTACAGTAATCTTAAACAATACAAGTCACGACTTGGACAGGATGAGAGAGGACCCTGCCCGCGAGGGCTCACAATCTACAACAAATGCAAACCTGCAGAATTAAAAAAAGAAATCTTAGATATAGTGATGTGCGAACCTCTGAATGTTCGGGTCTTGCGGGTTTGGCTGAACATTTAAAAAAAAATTTTGGTTCTGGTACCAAAACCCAGACCCAATTCAGATGAGAGCGGGGTCAGAACAGCCTTTGCTTTTGACGCTGTCATCTGCAAACACTGTCTCTGATTGGTGGTAAAATTATTACCGGTGGTCACAGAGCTGCGGTTCCCACGTTGACAGATGAGAGTGTGAGCCAGCAGCTGTGACCGACAGTAAAAAGTTTATCTCCGGTCACAGAGGCGTCGGCTGATGTGAGTACTAGTTCCATCAGCCTACACCTGCTGTCGCTAATAACAGTGAGATCAGGCTCAGCTGATGGGAGTATTCATCAGCCAGCACCATAAATATTTTTTTTTAATTTATGTAGGATCTGTTCTATTTTTGATAACCAGTATAACAAAACTGACGGCTGCAGACTGCAACCCTCAGCAGTTAGCTTTACCATGGCTATTTATCAAGAATACAGGGGTCCCACATCATTTTTTAACCCCTTAATGACCGCCGATACGCCTTTTAACGGCGGTAGTTAAGGGTACTAAAACCACAGCGCCGTTAATTCACGGCGCTGTGATTTAAGTGAATAGCGCCCCCCAGTGTCGGATTTTCTCCGGGGTTTCGGCTGCCAGGGGTAGCCGAGACCCCAGAGAACATGAATCGGTCGGTTTTTCCCGACCCCGCTTTTGCGATCGCCGTTATTAACCCTATAACGGCGACCGCAAAAACATTTACATTTAATTTCTCTCTCCTCGGATGTGATCGCACATCAGAGGAGAGAGAAATAGGGTCCCCGATCCCCCCCCCCCCCGGTGCCTCTCCGTGGCCCTCCGTCCCCTCCCGGTGGTCCCACGTCCCACTGGCGTCCTCCGATGGGCGCCGCCATCTTGAAAATGGCGGGCGCATGCGCAGTGCGCCTGCCGGGAATCTCCATTCATTATTTTGATCACTATGATAAACGATCATAGTGATCAAAATAAAAAAAATAGTACATAACCCCCCCGTTTATCACCCCCTTATATAGGCAAATATAATGAAATAAAGAAAATATTTTTTTTTCAGTTTTCTATTAGGGCAAGGGTTGGGCTAGGGTTAGGGCTAGGGTTAGGGTTGGGGTAGGGTTAGGGCTAGGGTTAGGGTTAGGGCTAGGGTTAGGGTTGGGCTAGGGTTAGGGTTGGGCTAGGGTTGGGCTAGGGTTAGGGTTATGGTTGGGCTAGGGTTAGGGCTAGGGTTAGGGTTAGGCTAGGGTTATGTTTAGGGCTAGGGTTAGGGCTCGGGTCACGGCTAGGGTTAGAATTAGGGTTAGGGCGAACTAGGATTAGGGTTAGGATTAGGGATTAGGGTTGGGATTAGGGTTAGGGGTGTGTTGGGGTTAGGGTTGGAGCAAGAATTGAGGGGTTTCCACTATTTACCAACTTTGGGGGTCTAAAAATTGGTGTCTAAAAAATCACTTTTGTGGAAATAAAAAAGACTTTTTATTTTCACGGCTCTGCATTTATAAACTTTTGTGAAGCGCTTGGGGGTTCAAAGTGCTCACCACACATCTAGATAAGTTCCTTAATGGGTCTAGTTTCCAAAATGGGGTCACTTGTTGGGGGTTTCCACTGTTTAGGCCCATCAGGGGCTCTGCAAACGCAACATGATGCCCGCAGACCATTCCATTAAAGTCTGCATTCCAAAATGGCACTCCTTTCCTTCGAAGCTCTCCCATGCGCCCAAACAGTGGTTCCCCCCCACATGTGGGGTATCAGCGTACTCAGGACAAATCGCACAACAACTGTGCGGGTATGATTTCTCCTGTTACCCTTGTAAAAATAAAAATTTGGGGGCGAAAAGATCATTTTTGTGGAAAAAAATAGATTTCTTATTTTCACGGCTCTACGTTATAAACTTCTGTGAAGCCCTTGGGGGTTCAAAGTGCTCACCACACATCTAGATAAGTTCCTTAATGGGTCTAGTTTCCAAAATGGGATCACTTGTTGGAGTTTTCCACTGTTTAGGCACATTAAGGGCTCTCCGAACGCAACATGGCATCCGATCTCAATTACAGCCAATTCTGCATTGAAAAAGTCAAACGGCGCTCCATCCCTTGCGAGCTCTGCTGTGTGCTGAAAAAGTGGTTTACCCCCACATATGGGGTATCGGCGTATTCAGGAGAAATTGTACAACAAATTTTGTGGTTGATTTTCTCTTTTAACACTTGTGAAAATAAAAAAAATTGGTTCTGAAGTAAATTTTTTTGCAAAAAAAGTTAAATGTTAATTTTTTCCTTCCACATTGCTTTAGTTCCTGTGAAGCACTTAAAGGGTTAATAAACTTCTTGAATGTGGTTTTGAGCACCTTGAGGGGTCTAGTGTTTAGAATGGTGCCACTTTTGGGTATTTTCTGTCATGTACACCCCTCAAAATGACTTTAAATATGATGTGGTCCCTAAAAAAAATGGTTTTGTAAATTTTGTTGTAAAAATGAGAAATCGCTGGTCAACTTTTAACCCTTATAACTTCCTAACAAAAAAAAAAATTTGCTTCCAAAATTGTGCTGATGTAAATTAGACATGTGGGAAATGTTATTTATTAAGAAATTTGTGTGACACATCTCTTTGATTTAAGGGCATAAAAATTTAAAGTTTTAAAATTGCAAAATTTTCTGAATTTTCGCCTTATTTCCGTTTTTTTCATAAATAAACACAAGACTTATTGAAGAAATTTTACCACTAACATGAAGTACAATATGTCACGAAAAAACATTTTTAGAATCAGCAGGATCCATTAAAGCGTTCCAGAGTTATAACCTCATAAAGGGACAGTGATTAGAATTGTAAAAATTGGCCTGGTCATTAAGCTGCAAACTGGCTCTGTCGCTAAGGGGTTAAATTATTTAAATAAATAATTACAAAAAACGGCATTGGGTCCCCCCCATTTTTGACAACCAGCCAAGCTAAAGCACATAGCTGGATAAGGGACCATGGATATTGGCCTCCAGCCTAAAAATAGCAGCCTGCAGCCACCCCAATTCTGGCGCTTTGCCCGGCTTTCTCCACTTTCTTTGTGGTGGTGGCAAGTGGGGTTAATATTTGTGGGATTGATGTCACTTTTGTATTGTCAGGTGACATTAAGCCCACAGGTTAGAAATGGAGTAGCATCTATAAGACACCTATCCATTACTAACCTCAAAGCCATAATTTAAATAAAAAACTCCCAATCTAAAGTCATATATTTGAAATAAAAATCCACACCATGTTTTACAAATTTATTTAAGAACAGCAGTTATACCCACCTTACACCCATTCCATTGAAGCCCTAGTCCCCTGTAAAAAAAAACAAAACAGAAAATAATACACAACAAAAATACCTTACGCTTAATCCACCAATACCCATGTTCCCTGGGAAAAAAAGTAATAAACAACCATATTCCTCACCTGACCTAAAGTGCAGCTAATCCAATACTGTTCCTTGATGATTCGGATGATTTGGTGAGCGGTCACTAACCGCTCTCCACACCAGCTGCACACTGACAGGAGTATAATTGCTCCTGTCAATATCTAACACTGAGCTCCCACAGTGTGAAACCCCAGTGAATTCACTTAAGGCAATGCTGTGTGAGAACTGAATACTGGGCAAGTGGGAACAGTTGAGCAAAGTGCTAAAATTGACGCATCTAGTAGATGTGCCTTTTCTGGGGTGACTGCAGGTTTCTATTTTTAGCTTGGGGAGATCAATATCCATGATCCATTACCAGCATGAGAATACCAGCCTCCAGCTGTCTGCTTTAGCTTGGCTGGTTGTCAATAATCGGGGGATCCCATGCCATTTTTTATCATTTATTTATTTATTTAAATAATTTAGAAAACGGCATGGGGATCTTTCTATTCTTGATAACCAGCCATGATAAGACTGACAGCTGAGGGTTGCAGTCCACAGCTGTCAGTTTTGCCATGCTGGGAATCAACATTAGAACAGACCCCAAGTCCTTTATTTTTTTATTTATTTTTTTAATTTATTTTTTAATTTATTTATTTAGACTGGAAGAAAACTTTTTACCGCAGGTCATAACTGCTGGCTCATGCTGTCATCTGACAGCATGGGTACTGCAGCTCTCTGACTGCTGGTAATAATCTTACTGCTGATCAGAGCCGCCGGGGTTTCTTGTTTTGTCATGCAGATGACACCGTAGTATACACCCGAAGTTCGGGTGCGGAGCCCCAACAGTAACACAGACGTCCTGGAGAAGTCCATATTCGAGGTCCGTGAATGAGGTATTCGGTACGGACTCTGAACTTAACTGTTTTAAACACAAGAATTGAAATGAATAGATTATCAATATATGATTATGTAGATGTGTGCTGAATGCAATCAGGTCTAATATATGATTTGGGGTGGTGGCAACAAATTTTGATCTCTATTTCCCCAGTCGTAGCCACATATCTTGATCCATAGGCCACAATTACAAAATGATCAGTTTATCAGCACATGAAGTCATCCATGTTAGATATACTGTATAACATCAGCGATATTGCAAATATGGTAAAATTAGCTGAAGGGCCAGTACAATAAAAGCATTAATAAAGTATAAAAACAGCAGCAGTGAAATGTACATTATACAATACATGCCAACACACCCTCAATCCAGCTCCACAGCTGCAGGACAGTATGCCAGCTATAATGCTGTAGTTTTCCATATTTCAAGTCAAAGTTTCAGATCCACTGTGTACCATAATGTCATGCATCATTCTGCCGCTCTTCACCATATATTCAGTGCCCTAGCTGGTATGATTTACACTCGTCTCAGCTACGGCTACATGAGACTGACCCAGATATTTCAATAGCTAGTTGAATGCAGGACATTGGTTTTGTGATTACAGAGGTTTCGTATTTTTGCCTTGAATAGTTGCCTTTTTTTCTATCAGACAGATAAGAATACAATTCCCTGTTCAGTTATTGGTGGCAGACAAAGAATGTACACCATGTTTCTCCTCTTGAAAGGGGTGTCTGTATTCTCCAAATGTGACAATCCCGTAATTCAGGTCACAAAGACAAGTGATTATTGCACAGTGTATTAAAGGGGTTTTCCCACCAACAAAGTTAATGATAACGTTTATTTTAATAAGTACATCTTGGAATAATAATACTTTCCACAATTGGATGAGATTAAATAAAATGTTCCTGTGCTGAGATAATCTTATAAATGTGCCCCTGCTGTGTACTGTGTAATGGCCGTGTGTAAAGGGACTTGGGCTGATCATACCACATCTCCTGGGAGGGGAAGAAGCAAAAGAGTATACAGACATTAGGCTAGTTTCACACTAGGGTTCTCGGGCGCAGCGCAGGGCCGCCGATTAACTCCGCCCCGGCCGCGCCCGCTCCAGTCAGCTCCTCCTACTATCGCATGACGCTGCATGCGAACAGTGTACCATATATTTAGCGTTGGGTACGCTGATCGTGCACTGGTATGATTTTGCTGGCGCTGCGCCCAGCGCACAAAAACGCGCTGTGTTGCATTTTTGTGCACTGGGTGTAACACCAAAGGGCGCAGCGCCAGCAAAATCATACCAGCGCACAACCAGCGCTCGGTCAGCATACCCAACACTAAATATATGGTACGCTGATTGCATGCAGCGTCATGTGATCCTAGGAGAAGCTGACCGGAGGGGGCACGGCCGAGGGCGGAGTTAAGCGGCGGCCCTGCGCTGCGCACGAGAACGCTAGTGTGATACTAGCCTCACAGCAGGGATCACAAGTGATTCTGTTTGTGAGGTAAAACATTTCCCTACCTGTTTTGAAGCAATGTTTTACTTCAAAGAAAGAACCAACTGTGATCCGCTGCTGTAATTAGCCTGTATATTCTTTTGCATACTCCCCTGGCCAGGATTTATGGTATGATCAGACCATGTTCATGCACGGCCAGACACAGACATTACACAGTACACAGCAGGGGCACATTTATAAGATTACCCAGCACAGGAACATTTTTTTTAAACACATTCAATTGCGGAAATGATTATTATTCCAAGATCTAGGGATTAAAATTGACTTTGTTCTTGGGAAAACCCGTTTAAGTTGGACACATACAAGACCCTTTTAACCCCCCAAAAGGGTTATTCCTCCTCTTGTGTAAAACAGAAAGTGTTCACATTGCTGCTGACCATTATAAACACATGGTAGATGTAAGTTGTTTTTTTTTCAGGAAAAAAAAAGATTTTCAAGATTTTTAAAGAAAAAAGAAAACACAATTTTTACATGGAGTGTCAAAATTATTGATTTTCCCCATTATTAAAAGAGTTCTCTTCTTAGAAGAAACAGGCGAGGTCTGATCAGTGGCTCCTAGGTCCTTAGTGGTAATTTTTAAACATATACATGTATGTATATAAAAAAGTTAATGATCCATACAATTTCCACCAAACCACAGAGTCATAGAGTGCAGTACAATTATCTTCACTCGGCGACCAATCTAATATGGAGAATCAGCTTACAATATTATGGACATAAACACTGAACTCTTTCATTCCTGTCCATCCATCTCACCGCTTCTCACTAATGTCCTTGGCGGTGAGATTTGGATGATTGCATATATAGTGAGTCACTGTTCTTCACACATCATTGATTAACAGCTCCTTATCTAAATACCTCTCTTTGCTTTTAGGCTCTTCCAATGGAAAGTTAAAGAGTAAATCTTTGCTTAATTAAGGTTTGGATGTAATTTATGTGTCACTGAGGAGTCCTGTCCTTTCTCTGTGCTCACATTGTAGCTATTGTCTCAATGCACAAAGGGATTTCGCTGTTTAGTAGTTTGACCTGTGTTTACCAGATAGAGTAAATATATACAACTCAGGCCAAATATAATCAGCCCCAGTTTTGTTTCTTTGTTTTATTTTAAGGTACTGATTGAAATGTAACATTGTATCACTTTATGGTACATTGAAATTCTGTCGTAGTTGTGAATCCAACAGCAAGAAGCTTTGTAAATAGCATCGTACACAACTCTCCAACTTTCTCAAGGATTTGAGCATCAGCTTTGAGAAAATGGGACTTTAATAGTTTCTTAGCAACTTGAAATGGCCTGAATGGAGGAAAGTATTTTATTGTGTTCCCATGTTCCAACCATCAAGAGTCATCCTTCCTCTTTTAAACTAAAACATTTTTTAAATCTAAAATTCCAACCAAAGCACAAGACAGATATGATATATACACATATTCATAAATAGAGAGAGAAGGAAAGTGAGATGGAGAGAGAGAAGGAAAGAGAGAGAGAGAGAGAGAGAAGGAAAGGGAGAGAGAGAGAGAGAGAAGGAAAGGGGGAGGGAGAGAGATAAGGAGAGAGAAGGAAAGGGAGAAGGAGAGAGAGAAGGAGAGGGAGATGGAGAGAGAAGGAAAGGGAGATGGAGAGAGAGAAGGAAAGAGAGAGAGAGAGAAGGAAAGAGAGAGAGAGAGAGAAGGAAAGGGGGAGGGAGAGAGATAAGGAGAGAGAAGGAAAGGGAGAAGGAGAGAGAGAAGGAGAGGGAGATGGAGAGAGAAGGAAAGAGAGAGAAGGAAGGGGAGCAAGAGAGAAGGAAAGGGAGAGGGAGAGAGAGAAGGAAATGGAGAGGGAGAGAGAGAAGGAAGGAAAGGTAGAGGAAGAGAGAGAAGGAAAGGGAGAGGGAGAGAGAGAAGGAAACGGAGAAGAAGAAAGAGGAGAGACAGAAGGAAAGGGGGATGGAGAGAGAGAAGGAAAGGGAGAGAGAGAACGAAAGGGAGAAGAGGAGGAAGAGAAACTGCCGATAATACTGGGGGAAGAAGAAAGTGCAGCGGCCATAGCTGTCGAATATGTCAGTGCCTGCCAGAGACTAAGAGGAGACTGATATGTCATAGACTTCTACACCCCACCCTGGACATGTCCCTATCCCCAGACTAAGGGGACCCTGATGTGTCATGGACTTCTATGCCCCAACCTGGATGTGTCCCTATCCCCCGACTAAGAGCCTGATGTATCATGGCCTCCTATACTCCACCCTGAACATGCCCCTATCCTCTAAAAGGCTCCTGATATATCCTGGACCTCTATATGCCTCCCTACCCTTGTCCCCCTATTTTTACCATTTGCTTTGGCAATGTTAACCTGTACTTAGTCATGCCAATAATGCTCATTTAAATTTGAATTTGGGAGACAGAAGGAAAGGGAGAGAGAAGTCTGAAGAGGGTAAGAAAAAGTGCTGTAAAGTAAGAATGCTTTAAAGAATAGAAATGTTGATAGCTTTTTTTATCAGTTAACAAAATGCAATGTGAATGAACAAAAGAGAAATCTAAATACATATATTGAATACATGCTGTATATATAGATATACCATACACTTAGATAAAGATAGATAGATAGATAGATAGATCGATCTTGCAGGATGGATAGATAAATGTAATAAAATTAAGGGAATACAATCCATTATATAAAATTAAAGAGAACCATGAAGCGGCAGATGCAATGTAATAAGCATCCAAAGGCCTGTTTATCATGTTAATCTATCCCTCATCTAAGAGACGGATTGATTTTTTTGAAAATAGATAGTTGCAGACAATGGAAGAAGAGAGGCGACGCAGTGGCCATACAGTGCAGAAATGAATCCTTCAGAAAGTTTAATTGGCTTGACATTAGACCATATTATTAACACATTACAGGGTAACTGCGGAAGTGTCTCTAGAGGTTTACTCATAAAAGACATTCTACAGGGTCATGATCTTGCCGAAAATCCACTGTCTTGCGAAACAGTCAAGTGCACAGACGGGTCATTAACCATAGTGCAGATGTTCTGGAGCAAATGCAGTGTTAATGTATAGATGGAGCCATATAGCCCTAGTGATGATAGTTAGATATTTAAGAGTCTAGATAGATAGATAGATAGATAGATAGATAGATAGATAGATATGGGATAAGATAGATATTAGATAGATAGATAGATAGATAGATAGATAGATAGATATGGGATAAGGTAGATATTAGATAGATAGATAGATATGAGATAGATAGATAGATAGATATTAGATAGATAGATAGATAGATAGATAATAAGATAGATATTAGATAGATATGGGATAGATAGATAGATAGATAGATAGATATTAGATAGATAGATAGATAGATACAGTAGATAGATAGATATGAGATAGATAGATAGATAGATAGATATGGGAAAGATAGATATGAGATAGATAGATATGGGATAAGATAGATATTAGCTAGATAGATAGATAGATATGGGATAGATAGATGGATAGATAGATATTAGATAGATAGGTAGATGATAGATAGATATTAGATAGATATTAGATAGATATGGGATAAGATAGATATTAGATAGATAGATAGATAGATATGGGATAAGATAGATATTAGATAGATAGATAGATGATAGATAGATATTAGATAGATATTAGATAGATACTTTAGATATGGGATAAGCTAGATATTAGATAGATAGATAGATAGATATGGGATAGATAGAGATTAGATAGATAGATAAAGTAGATAGATAGATATGGGATAGATAGATAGATAGATAGATATGGGATAGATAGATATGGGATAGATAGATAGATAGATATTAGATAGATACTTTAGATATGGGATAAGATAGATATTAGATAGATAGATAGATATGGGATAGATAGAGATTAGATAGATAGATAGATAAAGTAGATAGATATGGGATAGATAGATATGAGAGATAGATAGATAGATAGATAGATAGATAGATAGATAGATAGATAGATAAATCAAGAAAAAAGGGCAGCACTACCAAAATAATACAGCAGGTGCAAAACCTATTCAACAGTGTCCAAACAGCCAAAATGACAAAAGGAAAAAAAATTGGCAGCACTCAAATTAAATGTGAAAAAAGTGGATACTTTACTGATCCTCAGATGGCAAGGTTTCAACGGTGACCCATCTTTGTCAAGCCTAGATATGAGATAGATAGATATGGGATAAGGTAGATATTAGCTAGATAGATAGATATGGGATAGATAGATATTAGATAGATAGATAGATAGATAGATAGGTAGATGATAGATAGATAGATATTAGATAGATATTAGATAGATATGGGATAAGATAGATATTAGATAGATAGATAGATAGATAGATATGGGATAATATAGATAATAGATAGATAGATAGATAGATAGATAGATAGATATGGGATAGATAGATAGATAGATAGATAGATAGATAGATAGATAGATGCAGTAGATAGATAGATATGGGATAGATAGAAAGATAGATAGATAGATGTGGGATAGATAGATATGGGATAGATAGATAGAAATGGGATAAGATAGATATTAGATAGATAGGTATTAGATAGATAGATAGATAGATAGATATGGGAAAGATAGATATGGGATAAGATAGATATTAGCTTGATAGCTAGATATGGGATAGATAGATAGATATTAGATAGGTAGATGATAGATAGATATTAGATAGATATTAGATAGATACTTTAGATATGGGATAAGATAGATATTAGATAGATAGATAGATATGGGATAGATAGAGATTAGATAGATAGATAGATAGATAGATAGATAAAGTAGATAGATAGATATGGGATAGATAGATATGAGACATAGATAAATAGATAGATAGATAGATAGATAGATAGATAGATAGATATGGGATAAGATAGATATGGGATAAGATAGATATTAGATAGATAGATATGAGATAGATATGGGATAGATAGATAGATAGATAGATAGATAGATATGGGATAGATAGATATGAGACACAGATAGATAGATAGATAAGGGATAAGATAGATATTAGATAGATATGAGATAGATAGATAGACATGCGATAGATAGATAGATAGATATGGGATAGATAGATAGATAGATAGATAGATAGATAGATAGATAGATAGATAGATAGATATGGGATAGATAGATACAGTAGATAGATAGATATGAGATAGAGCAGCAAAGGGATAAAAAGGAAACAAGTTAGAATACTGTAGAAGTTCTTTCAGTATGGACTCATAGCTTAGTATGTCTGCGTTATAAAGTATATAAGAACAAAACCGTTGGCACAACCCTGAGAATTGTAGGTGGTGCCCAAGTAGGATCCCAATCCGTGAACTAAATATATATAAACTTGGCACACACCAAAGGTTTCTGATGCAGAAAGGTGATTTTTAATTATACAACAGTACATACATACACAGACGTTTCGGTCTAGGACCTTCATCAATGTACGATATATTGTACTGTGAGATTCTTAGTGACTGGGCTTTGTGAGATAGACTTGGGATTCGCGGCGGATACTGCGTCCACACTCCACAAACCACCACGCAGTGGGACGGCTTCATGTGCCTCCTCACAGGATTGGTCTATCTCACAAAGCCCAGTCACTAAGAATCTCACATGTACTGTTGTATAATTAAAAATCACCTTTCTGCATCAGAAACCTTTGGTGTGTGCCAAGTTTATATATATTGCGTTATAAAGTATGTGCATGAGCCCTATGAAAAACAAAAGCGTTCACTGTGTATCTCCTGCCTGTGTCACGAACGTGGTTTGTGGAACCATTGTGCCACGGATCGCAGAGAGCCTGGAGGGGCATGACTAAACAAGCATCGGACTGTTCACTAGAGCCTCTGATGGTGACCTTAGGGTATGTGCACACGCTGCGGTTTTGCAGCGGTTTTGCTGCGGTTTTGGCCCTGCAGAACTGCAGCAGTTCCGCAGACATGGTACTTTACCATGTTAGCCTATGGGTTTTCAAAACCGCAGTGCTCACGCTGCGGTTTTTTACCTGTGGAAAAGCTGCGTTTTTTTTTTCCGCAGCATGTCAATTGTTTCTGTGGATTCTGCTGCGGTTTGCCACCTATTCCATTGTCCAGGTGTCAAACCGCAGGGCAAAACCGCAGGCCAAACCGCAGCAAAACCGCAGGTCACTTTACCTGTGGTTTTACCTGCGGTTCCGCGGGAAAAAACCCGCAGGTGAATCTGCGGTGTGTGCACATACCCTTAGACTTGGCTCCTGATGAACGCCAGGTGCTATTCCAGGACAGACCAATGGACGCGCAGCAGCTGGACCCAGAGGACAGAACTTGACTGCAGAAAAGGAAGGTTGCTCAGGCACCTCCCCAGTGAGGAGGAAGCAGTATATACATAATGCCCCACAGCTGTTGGCTGGGTAGGAAACAGCAAGTGCACGCGCTGGCCCTTTAAGAGGGCGGGAGCGTGCACGCACTTGCTCTAAGGACATGGCTGGAGGCCTGGCTGGAAGCTCTGCTGGAAGCATGCAGAGCATGGGGAAGGGAAGAACTGACCGCATCGCGGGTGAGTGAAGTGACACGCTGGAGACCCTGCCTGTCAGAGCAGGGATCCCGCATGGTGCTAACAGTCTGTGAAATCTAAAATCCTTTGACTGCAGTTCATAATTAAATCCTTTCTGTAAATACAGATTTCCGAGGCTGTTAACATTAAACTGTGCTTGAACTTGCATGTTTTATTTGCACAAGTTTTTATGAAACCTCACATGACTTCTAGAGATACGCATTAGTGCAGAGTCATTGGTTATGGGCATGTGTTATTTTTATTATTTTTTTGCAATCCTCACAAATTAAATCTGAAAATGTTTGCATTTGCTTGGAAACGCAGGAAATTTCACTGTTAAGTTGATCGTAAACTGATCGATTTGCTCATCTCTAATTGCAAATACTGTCATGCCGCCTCTGTATACTCACCCGGCCTCCGCTCTCGCGCCGCAGGCCCCCGCCGTTCGGCAGCCGTGGCGGCCCCTTCTGACAGGTTCACCGCCAATGGCATCTCTGCATGCAATGCGCATGCGCCGTAGACCGCGGCCGCGCCTCCCTCTTGTCACTTGTGCTCGGGCGGTGCCCTGACCCGGAAGCACCATCGGACCAATGGCAGACCAGGCAGGGGTATATCAGGCCGTCCTCCTTTGAGGGAGGCGCCTGATCGTCGTCTTTGCTAGCACACTGGGCCCTGCTTCCTCGTGTACACTCTGCAGTCCCGCAGTCCTGTCTTCCGTGGTTCCTGCAGCAGTCCCATATTCCGTGGGTCCTGCTATCTATTCTCCAGTCCCGCAGTCCTACTCCAATCCTGCCTTCCGTGTTCCTGCTCTGTCCTGCTGTCTATGCTCCAGTCCCGCAGTCCTACTCCAGTCCTGCCTCCCGTGTTCCTGCTCCGTCCTGCTGTCTATGCTCCAGTCCCGCAGTCCTACTCCAGTCTTGCCTCCCATGTTCCTGCTCCATCCTGCTGTCTATGTGTAGGGAGGAGGACCCCCGCAGTGTTTCCGGGCCGGAACCAAGGGGACCGCCATCTGGGTAACTAGGGAAACATCAACGGGGGACCAAAGGAGGAGAGTGGACTGCTGAGAGTGACAGGACAGCAAGGGGAGGGGCGAGTATAAAAGGGACAGGGAGCACACAGGGGAGTCAGTTGGCGGAACGGCAGACAGGAGGCAAGAGACTGTGGGAGTCTGAGAGAGCCAGAGTGACAGACAGTGACGAGAAAGGAGACCATCGGCAGAGGAGAGACTTACTGCGGCCTGCAGAGAGTGGGCGCTGAACCTACCAACATGAGACTGTCACTTCACTCCGATCTGGGGTCTCTTCCTGCCCACCTTGGTCCACAGCTGTTACCGCTGTGCTTCAGTCTGTCGCGGCTGGTCCGCCGCCCCTCGCAGCTGCTGCCGCTCCACTCCAGCCCGTGGCTGCGGCCTGCCCGCTGCCACCCCACTTCAGCCCGCAGCTACGGCCTCTTCTTCGGCCGCAGTGGACGTCATCCCACTGCAGTCGGCAGTCGGGGCCTACTCCTTCGCCTAGGCCCAGGCCGTGCACGTGGCCTGCCATCCGCCACTCCTGGGAACTGCGACTGGAGTCTCATTGAACTCGCTTACGATCAGAACCCCGCTGTTTCTACATCCTCATCAAAGGACTTCCTCAGGGCCTGTTGTGCCTCATCTCCTCCTGGGCGCTAGGCGCCCGAAGACTACGACAGATCCTCAGCAGCTGGGCCCAGCGGCTGCGACGCCAACACAGCCTCATCAGAGACGCCGAGAGACGTCAAGACGGATAACTGACACTATAAGAAATAAGGCCTCTTTCACACATCAGGTTTTCGCCTTCAGGCGCGATCCGGCGCTTTTGACAGAAACCGGATCCGGCGAAATGCAATGCCGGATCCGGTTTCCCCCCCATTGACTTGCATTTGCGCCGGATCGCCATGCGTTTCATCCGGTTTTCGCCGGATCCGGCAATGTGTCCGGATCCGGCGTCTGGAAAAAACGTCTACTGTAACGTTTTTTGTCTCCGGCGAAAAAGCCGGACACGCCGGATCCGGCGCGTCCGGCTTTTTCACACAATGGAAGCCTATGAGCGCCGCAATGCGCCGGATCCGGCGAAAGCCGGATCCGGTTTTTTTGGTCTGAGCATGCTCAGTAGCCACAAGGGTCAATTTTAAAAACCGGATCCGGCGTAATCCGTCGAAAAACGGATAGAAAAACGGATGAACCGGATGAGACGGATCCGGTTTTGTCTGTCAAGAAAAAGACGGATCCGGCAGAAAACCGGATCCGTCACATCCGGTTTTACAAAACATTTGCCGACGCCGGATCGCGCCTGACGCCGAAAACCTGATGTGTGAAAGTAGCCTAAGGACCCGTAGTCGGCCATATCGCGGCCCTATAGCAACCGGCCCTTGCCGGATTAGTCGTGTTCACTTTTAAAGTGTTTGTTTGTGCAGAGTCCCTGCGAGGACAATAGTTATTAATTTTTGGTTGCTTAGTATAGCCCTAGCGGATTAAATTCATAAAAGGTCTTTAGCCAAAGTTCAATTCAGTCTCGCGTCTCGTCACTGCATCCTGCGTACCTGCTGTTTACCTAGATATGCTCCAGTCCTGCAGCCCTACTCCGGTCCTGTCTCCAGTGATCCTGCTCTGTCCTGCTGTCTATGCTCCAGTCCCACTGTCCTACTCCGGTCCTGTCTCCAGCGATCCCGCTTTGTCCTGCTATCCCTGGTCCGGCCCTGCATTCCTACTCTGTTCCTACCTCCTACAGTCTCGTGCTCCTACTCCAGTCTGTTCTGAGCCGCCCCTCTCGGTACTGGCTATTGTGGTACCAGAACCCCTGGGCCTACTCCTATCGATCCCTATATAGGGGTTGGCTCCCCCTGGCAGCTCGCCCGGGGCCCCTCGGTGCCATGATCCAGAGGGTCCGCTCCTGGAGATTTTCCTCACCTGACCACCCGTGGTAACAAATACTGAGTATTTTAGGTTTCATAGAGTTGTGTCCTGGGTTTAAATCCCACCAAGGACAACATCTGCGAGGAGTTTGTATGTTCTCGCCAAGTTTGCGTGGGTTTCCTCTGGGTTCTCCGTTTCCTCCCCCAGTCCAAGACATACTGATAGGGAGTTTAAGTTGTGGATAGAGTGATGAAAATATCTGTGGATGATGGAGCTATATAAGGCTACTTTCACACTTGTGTTTTTTTGCGCTGCGCACCGTGCGCAGTGCAAATGCACATAAAAAAATGCATCATGCGTTTTTGTGCGTTTTTTTTGCGGTTTTGTGCGCGTTTTAAAAAAACCGCACCCATAGACTTTAATGGGTGGTTGGGTGAAAAAAAACGCATTGCGTGCGCATGCATTTTTTGGGGGCAAGTCGGACGCTCAAAAAATGCAACAGAGTGCATTTTGTGCGCCCGAGCGCACACTACAAAAAAACGCATGCGCATACAAACGCATGTGTATGCATCCATGTAAAGAATAGGGAAAAAAATGCATGCGTTTTTTTGTGCAAAAACACAGCGCAAAAAAACGCAAATGTGAAACCAGCCTAAGTAGCATAAAATCTGTTCTGTTCAGCAATGCAGAGGTGGTGCCATGTCACTAAGAACCTCATTCTTCCACACACCTCCATGGTATGTAGACTGCTAGGCACGCTGCCTGGTTTGGACAGGTATGCGGTGTGTGTGGTTACAGTGTGTCAGGGTCAGGTGTGGTACATGTTGTCCTCCTCATGCAGGCATACTTCTTGTCACATGTGTGGCATAGCATAGGAGTAAATGATAGGAGAAATGCAAACACTGATTTATGATACATACAAGAAATAACAGTGTCAATCAAAGATAGCAGAAGAATGCTGTATTATCATGCACGGAGCAGGAAGGAGGAGTTCTGCAGAGCGGCACCATGTATTATACTGTATGGATGTCTCCTACTCCTGAGGAGCATGCTGAGAATACAGCGGGACATGGTGAGATGGCAGCATTCAGTGCCACTGCTCCAGGTCAGAGGCCCTGTAAGACATGAGCACATTTTCTACAATGCCCCTCCTCAGAAGAGGAAATGTTACTATGGATACAGAGCGCATGGAAAGCATGGCCATAGTGTTCATCATATCCCAGCCTATCCATGTCACTGGCTCAGGTCAGTCTACAGCTGGTTCTTCATGGAAATGCAAGTCAGGGGACAAACTCTGCAGCAGATGCTGCCATCTCCTTAGTACTCAGGGGAAAGTAATGTAAGTGCTGGGAAGGCGATAGGTAGGTGGTGTGAGGCATCCAATCGCTTTAAACGCTACATATATTGTTATACTGGGGGAAACATGATGCTTGTGTGTGTACTCATGGAATGGGTTATATATTGGGTATGGGCTAAGAAAATAATCTACATTTACAGAAGATTTTATATGTTTAGATTACATATTCTTATCTGTTCCTTTTCATTTTCTTTTGTTGCTTAAAATGTCTTATTCCACTTTTACCTTGTGTCAATGACAATTCTCACTGACACATCTACTTAGCCTTTCATTCCATTTATTTTCGTTTTTTCTCTTTCTTTTCCTCTTTCATTCTTTCTTTTTCTTTTTTTTTCTTCCTGACTTCTTTCTTTCATTCCTTCTTTTTTTCTTTCTGTTTTCTTCTTTGATAATTTCTGTCTTTCTCTTAAATGTCTTGTTTCACTTTTCAAAAGAGAGACGTCCAGCTCAACGAATTTAGTGAGAGCAAAATTTATTCACCAAAGGCTTCTTAGACAGAGGATAGAAACATCAGCACAGTAGAAGACAGGTAGTGATATTGACGCGTTTCAGGACACTAAGCTCCTCGGACCAGTGTTTATCTATGGGGCAGCTCCCATCACCGTTTTTTTTCCTCAGGTGTATTCTACATGCGTGTAAAATCGCAGCAGGCTGCTATTGTACCCATATATCGCCCGAGACTCGCCAATGCAAGTCTATGGGTGCAAGAAAAAATCGGACACCACATGGACTATCCATGTAGCTTGCGACAAATACGCACACATTTCCCTCATAACAGCCCATTGAGCCATTAAATTCAATAGAGAAAATCAGTGGGATATGTAAAGCCACATGGATGTCATACGAATATATGAGTAGGAGAAAATCACATCATCCTATTGCAAACGCATTACACACAGATGGCCATACGGAGAACACTTGTGCGACTCTCGGCAGGGAGGCTCGGACCGATTTTCCATACATTAAGTGTGACCCCAGCCTTAATCATTAAGAAACCTATTAGTCTTCAATATATAAGATCTCCATATTACCAATTGGAAATAAATGTCCTTACTTTTGTGATAGAATAGTGAAAATCAGGTTTTTGATTTTTTTATTTAAACTTTTCATTGAAAGGATGGCAGTGATTGATCTCGCGCTGGTGAATCGGCCCGTTCATTGTTCAGAGTCTGAATTGTGTTATAGTTTTACTGCTGCAATAAATTGCTTTTATTCTAGAACAATCATGATCAGTATGCTTTCTTTCTTTCTCTGCACTAACGTGCCATTTTACTTGCGCTTTCTTTTTCTTGTAGATGCCAGACCAGTTTGACCAGTCAGTGGTCCTCAACCAGTTAAAGTACTCAGGAATGCTTGAAACGGTCAGAATCCGCAGAGCTGGCTTTCCTGTCAGAAGACCCTTCCATGATTTTTATTTTAGGTGAGCATTTCTTGTATTTATGCCCCTATATACAGTGTAGCCAAAGCCAATATTGTGGGTGTTCCTGTAGCTGATGTTGTGAAGACTTAGCATAGCAGCACAATGGTATTTTTGTATGTTTTGAGGCTCTAAGGTCACGTACACACTTGTTTTTGGTAGATACTAAGATAATCATATGGCCATGAACTGTACTCTAGTAGATCATTGATCTCTATATGAACACATGTACCAGACAATTATGTTGCTTGGTGCGGGCTGCGCTGTTGACCTGCCGTAAGAGAAAGCAGAATGGATGAAAAGTGCATATGTGTTTGCGGTACAGTAGACATGTGCCGGCTATAGAGGTCTGTGGCCTCCTCATTCCTGGCCTCATTTTTCTTTGCTCCTTGCCTAGAAAATGAAACAAGATGACAACCCTACATTCAGGTAGTTTCTTCATATATATATTATCGTGCAGTCTAGATGAGTAGCTATAGCTTCCAATTCTGTTCCTGTAAATGGATTTTAATCTTCTTATCCCGATTAGTTATTGATTACCAATCTTCTTCAAGGTATAAAGTGCTAATGAGAAATCTAAGCCTTCCTGATGACTTGAAAGGCAAGTGTGAGACCTTACTCCATCTTCATGACACGACAGATACTGAATGGCAGATTGGGAAGACCAAGGTAATACGCTACCCTTTATATTCATAAGAAACGGTAGCAAGCCATAAGCGTGACAGTAATTTATTACTGTGGGGTACGGATGGCTCAGTAAATCATAGGCTGCTATTCTGTTGACAGCTTACGGTTCAGTATAAGATCCCTGATCATCGTGAGCCAGACATCCTGCTAGTCTAGCCTTATATTGTACAGCATGTAAGAACATAAAGGTGCGCCTTATGATAATGCCCAAAGCAATATTCTCTTGTTTATGGAGCAGATAGATGTGTCACTCTTTGTATGAATGCTGTCATGTTGACATAGGAAACACCGGAAAAGCAGATCACATCTCATCCTGAATAGCATAGGACAGGTGTCACTTCAGATTCATGCCCATAGCAGGTATTGATTGTAGGCAGATCACCCTTTTAGCTTTAGTATGTTCTGATTTTGGATGATACATCCATAAATGAGCATTGCTACTTATAACATTACGTATATGTATGCGTTACATTAGAGCAATTCTAATCAAAAAGTCAAAAGACAATCATGCACACTAGACCACAAAGGAGGTGGGAATTACCCAAACTGCCCCAAACGTGCCAGGTATGGGGGTGTTCGTGAGTGGGGTGTAAATGTCTTTGAATTTGGTAAGTATGATACAGCAAGAACCATTATTTCCATTTCTGTGAAAAGAATACTAAATCAGTCCAAGTACTCAATGTGACCAGCTTTCCGTGCACAAAAGGAAAAAATGAATCTGTGCAGCTAAAAAAATGATTGTATTTTGTGCTTGTCCAGGTCTTTCTGCGCGAATCTTTGGAGCAAAAATTGGAGAAGCAGCGTGAAGTAGAGGTATACAAGGCAGCCTTGATCATACAATCACACATCATGGGCTTTGTGGCAAGGTAGGCATAAGGTGTCACATTGAAGGGGTAAAATTGGTCTCGTGTGACTTTACCTGGATTGTATTTATTGAATTACTGAACATAAAAATAATAATGTGAATATCCACTGGAGATCAGACCACAGGGCTTAATAATTAGATAAATGATTATTGTTTGCTTATATAGCACCATCATATTCCACAGAGTTTTACAGAAATGATCATCAGTGACGTAACCAAAGTACAATGGCCCCCAGCGCCCTAATGTTGGTCAGATGGATCTAATATTTCTCCTTGTGGAGAGTGACAAGCCAAGCCTGGCATGTCAGACTGAGGTGACTTATATGCCATGCATGCTCCTCTGGGAAATTAAATATGCAAATTGTCTCTTCAGAGAAGAAGAGGACCAGAACTCTAGTGACACCAACTGGAAGTAGCAATCCTAGAAGTCAATATTGATCCTCCAACAAGCCTTGCCATAGGACTAAAGCTGGAGTCACACATAGCGACTTACCTGCGATCCCGACAACGATATCAACGTGTCAGGATCACTGGTAAGTCGCTATGTGATCGCTGGTGAGCTGTCACACAGACAGCTTCAGCAGCGTTCAGCACCGCGACGCCGAGCGCGCGGCGTCGCTGTGCACGTTAGTAACCAGCGCGCTGATGCAGGGAGCTGGTAACTAACGTACACATCGGGTATCTAAGGGACACGCGTCCCTTGGATATCCGATGTGTACGTTAGTTACCAGCTGATCGCTGGTCTCCTGCCTGTCACACGCAGTGATGCGTGCTGGCCAGCGGGAGATCAGCGACGAAAGAAATGTCCAGAGGTTTCTTGCAGCGATCAGCGATACCGGCAGGGGGGCCGGTCGCTCAGCGATCTCACTGGTGAGATCGCTGTTGTGTCACAAAACTTGTGACTCAGCAGCGATCTCGCTAGTGAGATTGCTATGTGTGACGGGGCCTTTAGGGTAAATCCTATGGCAAAGCTCATCAAAGGGCCGATATTGACTATTAGAATTGCTATTTCCAGTAGGTGGCACTAGAGTTTAAAGGCCCTGTCACACATAGCGATCTCGCTAGCGAGATCGCTGCTGAGTCACAAGTTTTGTGACGTAACAGCGATCTCACCAGCGAGATCGCTGTGTGTGACACTTACCAGCGACCAGCCCCCCTGCCGGTTATCGCTGATCGTCCTGGAATGGCCAGAACATTTTTTTGATCGCTGGTCTCCCGCTGGCCAGCACGTATCGCTGCGTGTGACAGGCGGGAGACCAGCGATCAGCGAGCTGGCGCTGGTAACTAAGGTACACATCGGGTTTCTAGGCGGCATGCAGCGCTTAGAAACCCGATGTGTACCTTAGTTACCAACGCACTGGTGCAGGGAGCTAGTAACCAAGGTACACATCGGGTTTCTAAGTGCCGCGCGCCGCTTAGAAACCCGATTTGTACCTTGTTTACCAGCTCCCTGCACCAGCGCGCTGGTAACTAAGGTACACAGTGGGTAATTAAGCGACGTACGTCGCTTGTTACCCGCGTGTCGCTGGCGCTGATCGCTGGTGAAGCTGCCTGTTTGGTAGCTCACCAGCGATCATGTAGCGACACACCAGCGATCCTGACAAGGTCATACCGTTGTCGGGATCGCTGGTGCGTTGCTATGTGTGACGGGGCCCTAAGGGTATGTGCACACCTTGCAGATTTGCCTGCAGAATTTTTTGCACAGAATCTGCACCTCTTGGCAGAAAACACAGGTAAAAATCAGTGCGTTTTTGATGCATATTTTCATGTGTTTTTTTCATGCGGATTATATGCATTTTTATAAGCTAAATAAAGATAGGTTATTTAACAAAAAAAAAAATTTGGGATGTCATTTCTGGTCCAACCTCTTTTACATTTGTCCAACCCACACTCAATTACACACACAGATAAACAGATAGATAGACAGATCTGTAGATAGATAGATAGATATGGGATAGATAGATAGATATCTATCTATAGAAATATCCATATCTATCTATAGATATACAAAAAACTGAAGGCAGCACTCCTTTTCAAAGAGTAAAAATGTGGTTTTATTTCAGTCTCACATGGTTGGCGACGTTTCGGCTCATGCAGAGCTTTTGGGATAATTGCTCGGGAGGCATGTGCATCTGAAGATTTTGGATTGTGATGTTCCATTTTCTCTTGTTATATCTATAGCTATATCCATATCTATCCATAGATATATCCATAGATAGTCTGTGAGAACCAGAAATCTTGCATGTTTTTAGGTGACCAAATACTTATTTTCCATCATAATTTGCAAAATCAGACAAAATTTTCTGGCTTTGTTTTCTCATTTTAAGGCTGGGTTCACACGTTGCGGAACTCCAGCGGAAATTACCGCAAGAATTCCGGAATTCCATTCTGCGAGAAAATCACATTTTAAATTCCCGCAATTTTCCCGCGGAAAAACTAGCATTTTCCAAGCGATCTGTAGCATCGCTTGGAGAACTGATTGACAGGTTGGTCACACTCGTCAAACATAGTGTTTGACGAGTGTGACCAACTTTTTACTATTGAGGCTGCCTATGCACCATCAGTAGTAAAAGATCTAATGTTAAAAATAATGAAAAAAAAATAAAAAATCGGGTTATATTCACCTTCCGACATCCCCCGCAGCTTCCCCTGGCCTCCGTGATGCTACGGCAGGTTCGGTTCTCAGTGATACATTGCGGCAATAACCTTTGATGACGTCGCGGTCTTGCGAGACCGCTACAGCATCGCTAGACGCAACGTCAGCAAAGGTCATCGCAATGCATTACTGGGAACGGGACCTGCCGCGTGTATCTCTGAAGCCTGGGGACACTGCGCGGGACATCAGAAGGTGAATATAACCCGATTTTTTTATTTTAATTCTATTTTTTACAGGGATATGGTACCCACAGCCCGGAGGACAGTCTCCTCTCCTCCAGACCGTGGGTACCATCCGCAAAGGTTCTGCTTACTTTTCGCATGGTGGGCACAGCCACATGCAGAAAGTAAGCAGAACAATGCATTCCTATGTGGGCGGAATTGCCGCGATTCCGCAAATTAATGAGCATGCTGCGGATTTTTTCGCGGTGTGATTCCGCCGCGGGAAAATCTGCAGCATTAGCACAGCATTAGCACAGCATTGCGGAATCCTATAGGATTGCATGGGATGCTGTTTTTTTGCGTTTTCGTGGCAAAATCGTGTGGTAAAAACTGCCGCGAAAACGCGAAAAAACCGCGACGTGTGAACGCAGCCTTACTCTCATAATTGTGGTCTATCTATGATGTCACTTACAGGCCTCTCTCATCTTTTTAAGTGGGGTAACTTGCACAATTGGTGGCTGTCTAAATCCTTTTTTTCCACCCTGTATATAGCAGGATGGAGGTCATATACAACAGGATTGGGCAAGGATGGGGAACATTTATACTAGGATGGCAGACATATATACTAGGATGGGCCCAGGATGGGAGAAATAGATGCCAAGAAGGAGCTGAAGATGGGTGACATTACTACATAATGTACAGTATGTACTTATAGGATTTACATTACAAACCTTGTGACTCAGCAGCGATCTCGCTAGCGAGATCGCTGTGTGTGACTGTGGCTTTACTCCAGTCAGATGTCTCTGCAGCCAAAAGTAAAATTACAATACCATTGTACCTAAAAACTTGTGTAAACCCTCATCACAACATCACTATCTTGTGCCAAAGTCTTCATAAAGATAATGTAAAGATTGTTTTCTTTTGGCCCAATTTGTTAAACAAAATACGTAAGATTCACCTATGAGAGTTCAAAATCTGTTCTCATTGAACCAAGATAACTTCACTCTCGCTGTTTTTGATGAAAGCAGCAAGGAACCACATTGACCATCGACCCAAGATCAGATCATTTTTATGGGTCAGGATAATCCTCTTTCCTGCCATACATTTGGTAATAAATAATACAGAATAAAATGTAATTAAAGGAAGGTTAGTTATATCCAAATCCTCTCTGATTCCCATTAGTGTGAGTAATGATCGGGAGAAGACATAGTTGGAGTTAGTATTAAGTTAAATCAGAAGATCCTATCCAGAATGATATAAGAGTCGCCCTAAAAGGATTATGTCTGATTAGTTATAGTCATAAATCTTTTTATCTTTCTATTTGGAAATCATGACGAGCGATAATAGTATCAGAAAATGCTGCTAATATTACTGGTTAACAAAGTGTCATACATTATGTATCAAATCCAGACCCATAGCCGCATCTGTGGACTTTTGTGTCTTCCCAAAGTCAATAGTGGCCAGTTCAATAGCTGTTTGCATAATGAGATAATCCCTTTTCATGTGCATATGAGTCCCGGCTGTACATATAGGCCAAGATGTCACCCAGAAAGGCATCCTGCTGGGTGTAATTACTTTTCTGTAAGCATGGCATATATCAGAGCTCATTCTGCCACTTCCAAAGCACTAGTCATGCCAGGAGAACTAAAGATACGGCTGTGCTTAGCATCAGCTTAGCCCGGAGTCTGTAAGGAGTGCGAGCTTCGGACTGCGGATGTCATTTATACCGGGACTCTGACACCTTGACACTTGCTGTAAACGAGATGCATAAATAGGATGGATTATATCTTATCGATTCATGCAACAAGCTTCTCTCCTTCTTCCCTGTAGAAAGCAGTACAGAAAGGTGCTTCACTGCATTGTGATTATCCAGAAGAACTACCGGGCTTTCCTGTGCAGAACAAAGTTTTTACGCCTTAAAAAAGCAGCTGTGACCTTCCAGAAGCAGCTGCGTGGGCAGATAGCCCGCCGTACGTTCAGACAGCTCCGGGAACAGAAACGGAAAGAAGAAGAAGAAAGGAGAAGAAAAGAGGAAGAAGAGAGGAGGAGGAAAGAGGAGGAAGAAAGGCTGAGGAAAGAAGAAGAAAGGAAGAAGAAAGAAGCGGAAGAAAAGCTACGAAAACAAGCAGAAGAAAGGTATGGGATATAGAAGAAGTAGGAACATCCAGGGATTTATATTCTAAGTGTATATATAGTTATTATTTCATGCCAGCTACATCTAAAGATTTGCTAGTGCTGCATATACTATACTTTGTGTACGTGTGTATGTATATACTATATATATAGTTTACTAATTATATAATATGCTAATATTATTTAAATATATACATTACATATAAATATACTGTAGGTAATGTATATAATATCGTAGAGTAGCCAATAAGTTGGCAAATATGTGACGACCATTGTTCTGCAAGGCCGATGAGTGCCTGATTCATTGCATTACAGGTGTTTAGACAAATGTGTATATAGTAGATGCCAACAATCCAATGACTGACCTGAAGCCATTTCATACACACAGTACTTTAATCTGTACAAGCAGTCGCTGCAGGAAGATCCTTCTTTGCACAGCATGGGTTGTAAAATCAATGAAAGATCATTGTGTATGCGCCCGGTGTAAGTCTGGAAAACGCATCTACTAATGCTGACTATCCTCTTACAGAGAAAGACAAAGGCGAGAGGCAGAACTGCTCGCCAAGCAGGTAAGCAAATGACTGACCACTGATGTCTGCTTTCCTAAGCCTGGAGGATGGCATGTTTCTGAGATGAAAGGATTAGATGTAGTAATAATATTCCAAAGACATATTGAAAGGGAACTTAGATTGTGAGCCCCAATGGGAACAGCAATGATAATGTCTGTAAGGCGCTGTGGAATTAATGGCGCTACATAAGTGAGTATAATAAATAGTAAGCAATTTTCAATATCAAACAGCAGACATATAAAGTATTATAGTTTCTTTGTAATTATTTTGCATATATTCGTCCTTGTCTTACAGAGAGGACTATGTCCGCTAATATGTAGCTCGTGCTTGTGTTTAATCACTCTTCATAGCGGCGTCTTTTGGTTTGCATTAATGGACACAGACAGACGTCTGCACACTGCCGCGGTACACATGTATGGGACATCTGATTTATTACCATCCCATAAATACCCGCTGCAGACAAACCTTATACTTGACACTCAGCTGAATGTAATCTTGGCCTGACCTTTAATACGATATGTGATACATTCCTAAGCAACCGGAGAAACGGCATAGCAACATGGCCTCTAAGCTAACATTGGTCTTACAGTATATAGTTGTAGGTTGACTGGGGTGTCCTCCTGCTAGTATATCATTTTATAGCATTTTATTGAATGATTGATCTATGGTTCAACATTGTCATTTCAGCAAGATCTTCTAGTGAAGGAGGGTTCTATATTATGTTACTGCATCCGCTGCATAAAGCAATAGTTTAATATTATTCTATTGAAAGCCTTGTGAGCATTTTAAAATACTTTGTATGTTAAATCTTTACAATTTTAAAGTCATTAAATCAAAAGGTTTATCATTTATTTCCAGTGGATAAATATACCGTAAATCCTGGAGATGTGATGTTGTTGATGGTTCTCGGATCATTTACAGCTAACGGTGCATGAGTGGGACAAAATGACTTGCACCCCCTGGAAGTAAACAATAAATCTTCCCATTCAATTGGTGCAAGAGGCAGAGATCTGGAAACGTAAAGGGGTAGTCCCTTTTTATAAATTTCAGGTGTAGCCACAGTGCAACCAAAAAGTTTAGAAGATGTGGGTCCCACCAATGGTCCTGCATCTGCCTCCAGAACAGGGCCCAGACACATGCTACTGTCAGTCCAGAGATGGTGGGAACTGCCACACAAATGAATGGGAAGTCCGAACACCTCTTCACTGACTGCTGCCGGTTGGTGGCACCTACATCTCCTATACATTTATAGCATGTTCTGTGAAAATGTCAAAAATGTACGAGGTTGGATTACTCCTTTAAGATTAAACTTGATATGCTAAAAATCCTGTAAAGGAAACCTGACAAGCTGTCTGAGCCACCCATAGTGCAAATCTGACATTATTGCAGCAAAGTATCATTAACTCTGAAACGTTGTAGCATTTCTGAGGAAAAGGTGGCCGTGGACTATTTGTCTCAGATGACAGGTCATCGGCATTTCACCTAGCTTACATATAGAAAGACTAGTCTGAGAGTGGGACAGGAAGAAGCTGTTGGGGACCATCCTTGGACTAGTTATCTAAGGCTGGAGTCACACATAGCGACTCACCAGCGATCCTGACAACGATAGCAATGTGTCAGGATCACTGGTGAATCGCTATGTGATCGCTGCTGAGCTGTCAAACAGACAGCTTCACCAGCGATCAGCACAGCGACGCCCAGCGCCCGGCGTCGCTGTGCACGTTAGTAACCAGCGCGCTGATGCAGGAAGCTGGTAACTAACGTACACATCGGGTATCCAAGGGACGTGCGTCCCTAGATACCCGATGTGCCAGAGAATATGGGAAGCAAGATGTGCCACAGTCCGCGCTGCTGAATCCACAAAATCACCTGGGATGCAAGATGTAGTAACAAAGTACTGCTTTATTCCTTCCTACACGTTTCGGCGCCCTTCCTGGCACCTTCCTCAGGGATCTAAGGGACACACGTCCCTTGGATACCCGATGTGTACATTAGTTACCAGCAAATCGCTGGTCTCCCGTCTGTCACACGCAGCGATGCATGGTGGCCAGCGGGAGACCAGCGACCAAAAAAAAGTCCAGGACTTTCCTTCAGCGATCAGCGATACCGGCAGGGGGGGCGGTCGCTGATCGCTGTCACACACAGTGATCTCACTGGTGAGATTGCTGTTGTGTCACAAAACTTGTGACTCTGCAGCAATCTCGCTAGCGGGATCGCTATGTGTGACGGGGCCTTAAGTCACATGGCCCTTGGCGGGCTTCTCCTCCTCCAGTTAATTGACAGTTTTCTTCCTATGTACACACATGGCTGGCTTTTATTAATATTAACAATAATAATAATTTTATTTATATAGTACCAACAATATATTCCACAATAAAGACATTACATAGTAACACATACAGTGGGGAAAATAAGTATTTGATACACTCCCGATTTTGCAAGTTTTCCCACCTACAAAGAATGGAGAGGTCTGTCATTTTCATCATAGGTACATTTTAACTCTGAGAGACAGAATACAAAAATAATCTAGAAAATAAAATTGTATGATTTTTACATAATTAATTTGCATTTTATTGCATGGAATAAGTATTTGATCACCTACCAACCAGCAAGAAGTCTGGCTCTCACAGACCTGTTAGTTTTTCTTTAATAATCCCTCCTACTTTGTACTTATTTCCTGTATTAAATGCACCCATTTGAATTCGTTACCTGTATAAAAGACAATCAGTCACACTTCAACCTCTCCACCATGGCCAAGTCCAAAGAACTTTCTTAAGACATCAGGGACAAAATTGTAGTTTAACAGTTACAGGAAGAGTGAGGGCCCTGCTCTCAAGCTTACAATCTATAATGAAATAGGGGAGACACAATAGGTAGAACGTGCTTGTTATGTACGGTCCAGCTATCATTATAATTAATAGTGGTTATTATATCAAGTTTCATGAGCCGGTCATCAGCCAGGATCTGTCAAAGTGCAGTTACGAAATGGTACTGAGTGCACTGAGGAAGTGGAGACAGATGACTAAGAGGACAACATTCTGAGGAAAGTTTAGAAAGAAGAAACAGGGAAGAGTTAGATTAGTGAAGTGAGGTTATAGGCCTGTCTAAGATGAGATGTGTTTTTAAGTCACACTTAAAAAAGCAATGGTTAGGTATTAATTGGATCATCCAGGGTAGTGCATACCTGAAAACTGGCACAGCACAAGAGAAGTCTTGGAGAGCGAAGTGGCAAATTATGGAGGATGTTAGTTTTCAATGAGTTGCAAAACGGAGAGCATAAGTCGGGTGATGAACAGAGATCAGGGAGGAGACGTAGGGTGGTGTAGAACTGAGGAGCGCTTTGTGGGTGAGAAAGATAAGTTTATAATGTATTCTGTAGCGAATGGGTAATCAGCGCAATGACTGACACAGGGCGGAGGCATCAGTGAAGCGGCAAGACAGAAATATGACCCTGGCTGTCGCATTCCGGACAGATTGAAGAGGAGAAAGTTTGGTAAGTGGTAGACCGATCAAGAGAGTTGCAGTAGTTCAGGCAAAAATGAATAAGAACAGTTCGATTTTTTTGTAGTTTCAAAGGTCAGAAAAGGTCAAACTGTGCAGATATTTTTAAGGTGCAGGTAAAATTAGTGATTAGCTATAGGGAATAAAGGAAAGTTTTGTGTAAAATCTGAAACCAAGACAGCAAGCGTGCTGCTTAGGAGTTATGATCGACCCACCCAAGGCAACTGCAATATCAGGTATAGGTAGGTCAGCTGAGAGAGGAAACTCGAGAAGTTCTTTTTTGGACAGATTCATGCTTTTCAAAGCACGTTTTCTTTAGCATCTCACAGGAAAACATACATGGCTGTAATAACACCTTCAGTATCAGATTCTTGTTGCCGGTTGTTAGGTAAGCAAGAATCTCCTCTCAGGTTATCTTCAATAATTCCACAATATTGCATGTTGTCGCTGCACTTGGAGAACACTAAGTCTTAAGTTCCCACTGTGAGAAAACATAGTGGATTTTCCATGGTGTGTGTGATTGTGTAAAATACACTGCTTTTACAGTGACAGCTAAGCGCACGGGATTTTAAGAAATCTTATGCACGTGCTGCAAAATATATGCTGCGGATATAGGCGGGAAAATGTGCATTTTCTCCGTACCTCTTTCACTATGATTTCACTGCAGGTATCACTGTAGGACTTCCACTGTCGGAGGGCCACAGTAAATACTTGCCGTGGGAAGCTAGCCTTAAGAGAAGTCAACTCTTCAAGGTTTTTTTTTTGCATTTATGCTTATGCAATAGAATAGTTCAACCCTCACCACCCTTATCTCGACATATCTAGACCCAACCTGTGTGTCCCAGTATGATACATGTGTCAGAAGCAAAGGTATTTTGAACTATTCTCGTTTTAATATAGATTTGTGATACAATTTATATAATTCCAGATGATAGTTACAATATGTGAATGATAAATAATTTGTAAGAAGCAACGGCTTTTCAGTCTTTTGTTCCTTCCGTAACACTTGGGTACAGTTGCTGTGCTAGCAAGATCTAGTCTTTTCTTGTTATCAGTTGACCTGTGCCTTGCTTATTTGTCATCCATTGTTCTCATGTTCTGTCTTGCGGCCTGTTTCATATTTTAATGAAAGTTGTGTTTGTTTTGCTAATATGTGGATTTTTTCCTCATCGGTGTTATTAAAGCCGAACAGAGAAGCGCATTATACTTTAATTTTGTGAATATTAGTGATTGTAATTCATGACAAAAATACAAATACGGTATTTGATATTAGCTTTTATTTTGCGTGTAACATTTTCATGTACTTAACTGTAGGCTGAAGAAGCAAAGAGACAGAAAGAGCTTGCTGCCATGTTGGAAGCCGAAAAAGAGACAAAGAAAAGTCGAGAAGTAGAAAAACAAAAAGAAAACAGACAAGTGGAAGAAATTCTCAGATTAGAGAAAGAAATTGATGACTTGCAACGCATTAAGGAGAAACAAGAATTATCCTTAACGGAAGCATCTTTACAGCGGCTGCAACAACTCCGCGATGATGAGCTGAAACGTCTAGAAGAAGAGGCCTGCAAAGCAGCCCAGGAGTTTCTCGAGTCCTTAAACTTTGATGAGATTGATGAATGTGTTAAGAATATTGAAATGTCCCTATCTGTAAGTGATGTATTTCCAGAGGATCTCAAATGCATTGCCAGCTGTGAGAAACCGACTTTTAACTTTAGTCAACCTTACCCTGAAGAGGAGGTCGATGAGGGCTTTGAAGCTGATGATGACGCATTTAAGGATTCGCCAAATCCAAGTGAACATGGTCACTCTGACCAAAGAACTAGTGGTATTAGAACCAGTGATGACTCTTCAGAAGAGGACCCTTACATGAATTATACTCTTGGACCGGCTGCTGAAGCTGGGCCAAACAATATATTACTTGCTCCTGGACAAGATCCAAAAACTGCAAAAAAAGTTGCCGGAGGAGAGTCTACATACTGTGTACCAGAAAAGCAACCAGATCGCCTGCAGGGCCTTGAAAACCTCATTATTCCTGATGGAGATTATGACTATGACCATGATGATTACCAAGAGGGTGCCATTCCCTCTGGAAGCAGTGTGACATTCTCTAACTCCCACAGCAGCCAGTGGTCTCCAGACTATCAGTGCTCCATAGGAACATACAACAGTTCTTCGGCCTACAGATTTAGCTCAGAAGGAGCTCAGTCATCAGTAAGTTTCACTTTCAGTGTGTCCCTTTACTTCTACTACTAATGTTTTCTCTGCACTTATGTATACATGAGATGTTTTATAGAAACAGTCATATTTGTGTGATAATTGGATCACTATACTAAGATTTTTATTTTGATGTTTGTGAGAATTCTCGATTGCAGTGGCAATTGTGAGACAATTGTGAGACTTTAATTACTTAGCATTTCTGCAGCCGTTTGAGCAACAAAATATCTAGAAAATTACAGCAGATGAATTTTCTTGTCCTTTTTTACAAGAAAAATTGCAAACGTGTTGTAGCTTATATGGACTTCAGTCAAGACAATAATATTTCATGTCTGTGGGCCTGATGGAGCCCAAGAACAATGAGAACAATGCTCAGCTATCTCTACTGTCCAGTCACATAAATTAATAAAGCGATGGTTCTTATGCGGGACCATCACTTCATTCAAGCTCAGACTCCAGAGCCCTGTTCCTGGCATCCAAAGGGGACCCCCAGCAGTCAGCAACTTACCACCTTTCATTCCTGGTTACTTGTCGTGATCATGTATTACAAATAAATGTTAAAAAACGCAACATTTCTCCTATAGTGACTAAGTGGAAAGATGGTCTGATAACCCCTCTTTTTTATAGACCCATAATCAGTCTGTCTGATAACAACTCTTTTTGTAGATCTGTAAAGGCCCCGTCACACATAGCGATCTCGCTAGCGAGATCGCTACTGAGTAACAAGTTTAGTGATACAACAGCGATCTCACCAGCGAGATCGCTGTGTGTGACAGCAATCAGCGACGGGCCCCCCTGCCGGTATCGCTGATCGCTGTAGGAAAGCCCAGGACATTTTTTTGGTCGCTGGTCTCCCGCTGGCCATCATGCATCGCTGTGTGTAACAGGCGGGAGACCAGCGATCAGCTGGTAACTAACGTACACATCGGGTATCTAAGGGGCGTGCGTCCCTTAGATACCCGATGTGTACGTTAGTTACCAGCGCGCTGATGCAGGGAGCTGGTAACTAAAGTACACATCGGGTTTCTAAGGGACGCACGTCCCTTAGATACCCGATGTGTACCTTAGTTACCAGCTCCCTGCATCAGCGCGCTGGTAACTAACGTACACAGCGACACCGGGCGCTCGGCGTCGCTGTGCTGACCGCTGGTGAAGCTGTCTGTTTGACAGCTCACCAGCGCATAGCGACTTACCAGCGATCCTGACACGTTGATATCGTTGTCGGGATCGCTGGTGAGTCGCTATGTGTGACTCCAGCTTTAGTGAAAATTTAACTTAAAGGGAACTTGTCACATAAAAAATAATATTAACCTGCAGATATGGGCTTAATCTGCAGTCTAATAGCATTCTGAACCTGACTGGTGCCACTGCCAGCAAGTAGAGCCCAGCTACTGGAAGGAAATGATCTTTATTCCTCCGGCAATGTTCAACATTCAATCACAGGGGCGGGCTGGCTCGGTTTCAGTCACGGCTCTGTATATAGAGAGCATCGTCTGTAACCGCACCCCCAACCCTGATTGACAGCCGGTCCTAATGCGGAGCTTAGGTCACTAAGGGTTGGGGCGTGGTTACAGCTGCTGTTCACTATACACAGAGCGGCAACAGAACCTGCGCCCTCAAGCCAGCACCATCCCTGTAACTGAAGTCCGAACGCTGCCAGGGGGAATAAAGTTAATTTCCTCCCAGCAGGGGGTGCTCTAAGTGACAGCGCCGGGCAGGTCCAGAAAGCTATTAACCTGCAGGTTAATAGTGTTTTTTCACTTGATCAGTTCCCATTAACAAGACAACCAATCAATATTTTTCAGACAGATAAAAATAGATCATAGGGAAACTCATGGGCGTTAGAAATCAGCTCACACATACAATGCCATAATATACGAAGTACACAAAAATGCAAATCCTAAATCATTTATAAGTGCTGGAAATATCTGAAAAGAATAAATTCCTCATTCAAACATGAGTCTGCTATGAAATTTTTGATACCCCTATAATATTTACTGAATTCTTAAAGGGGATTTCTCTTTCTGATGTTCGGTGGAATAAGTTGTACAGTTATAAGAATACAGACGTATCTGTAAAACTTTTTTTTACCTTACTTTAACAGATTCTTTTTTGTTTTGTGTGTAATGCAAACAGTTTAACCTCCAATGGGCAGGAACTCTAAAAAGTAAAGAAAATAGATATTTTCCATTGCTTTTGTGCTTAGCCATTAACAGTTGAAAGAAGTCGCTGGTAAGACAGCAATATCAATTGCTCAGAACACAAAATATCACTTCAGGCTGGCAGAATGGAGGCCTGTTGAATGCATACTTTACAAAAGCTGGCACAGTTAACCATTCTATTAGTCCTCTAGGAAGCATGGACCTACTATATAATTCTCTATACAGAGAGATCAATGAAAAAGTATAAAGCTATGTTCACACGGGGATGGGGTTAAGCGATTTTAGAGCAGAAACTGAGTGGAAACTTTCCAAATGCAAAATTCAAAACTCTTCAATAACTTTGTGGTTCTGTTCAGTTTCTTCTCTGAGTAACAATCACTATTACTTCTAGGTAATTGTTGTTATGAAATTACTTGTGTCTTTTAATAAACATTTGTGGTCCACTGTGAGTCACTGATACAACTGGAGGCTGCCCCAAAAATGTTGCTACTTTTTGCATCCTAACACCATTTTCACCCTGCCCCAACAAAGTGGGCAGAGCTGAGGTAAGATGGGGCGTGACGACCCATCTTAAATTCATGACGAGTTGCGGAGTTTTTGTGACCTAACTATAATTTACGAAGAACTTATTTTCTATTGGTAGTTTCGTAAGTATTAAGTTTTTTATCCATAAAGGGTTTTCACAGTTTCTCAAAGACTCTGATCCCCATTTAGAGTTTTACAAAATAGACAAACTGTATTTAACTCACCCTCCCATGGTCCATCTCTGAGTGTCCACAACTGCTCTTGGTGTATGTTATTTTACAGCTCTGATTCACCACCACTGCTCCTGATGTCTGTTATTGTCCAGCTCTGTCTCCACCTCTGCTCCTGGTGTCTGTTATTGTCTAGCTCTGAGTCTCCACCACTGCTCCTGGTGTCTGTTATTGTTCAGCTCTGTCTCCACCACTACTTCTAGTGTGTGTTATTTTACAGCTCTGATTCTTCACCACTGCTCCTGGTGTCTGTTATTGTCCAGCTCTTGAGTCTCCACCACTGCTTCTGGTGTGTGTTATTTTACAGCTCCAATTCTCCACCACTGCTGTTGGTGTCTGTTATTGTCCAGCTTTGAGTCTCCACCACTGCTCCTTGTTTCTGTTATTGTCCAGCTCTGAGTCTCCACCACTGCTCCTGGTGTCTGTTATTGTCCAGCTCTGTCTCCACCACTGCTCCTGGTGTCTGTTATTGTCTAGCTTTGAGTCTCCACAACTGCTCCTGGTGTCTGTTATTGTTCAGCTCTGTCTCCACCACTGCTTCTGGTGTGTGTTATTTTACAGCTCCGATTCTTCACCACTGCTCCT
Organism: Dendrobates tinctorius; assembly: GCF_039654945.1. Taxonomy (NCBI): domain Eukaryota; kingdom Metazoa; phylum Chordata; class Amphibia; order Anura; family Dendrobatidae; genus Dendrobates; species Dendrobates tinctorius. Next base: position 3,077,902 of record NW_027361693.1, read on the forward strand.
GGTGTCTGTTATTGTCCAGCTCTTGAGTCTCCACCACTGCTTCTGGTGTGTGTTATTTTACAGCTCCAATTCTCCACCACTGCTGTTTGTGTCTGTTATTGTACAGCTTTGAGTCTCCACCACTACTCCTGGTGTCTGTTATTGTCCAGCTTTGAATCTCCACCACTGCTCCTGGTGTGTGTTATTGTCCAGCTATGAGTTTCCATGACTGCTCATGGTGTGTGTTATTGTCCAGCTCTGTGTCTCCACCACTGCTCCTGGTGTGTGTTATTGTCTGCAGCGTGAATGTCACTTTGAAAAAGCCTCAGTCAATAACTGAGCTCAGCCTGAGTTAACGAACTATCAGCCCTGCAAACAATAACAGAAACTGAGACCACAAGGTGTAAACTTGGCCCCGGACCTGGGGAGGGTGAATCAAGGACAGTTTGTTTTTTAAAGCAAACTGCATACAGGGGGCAGTGTTTGTCCAAATCTGGAAAAACCCTTTAAGGATATGTTCAAATTAAAATTTGCCCGGTTAATACTGTGGCATGAGTCTCATTGTCATTCAATGGGGTCTAATTTTCAACTTTTCTATAAAAAATTTGACACAAAAAATTATAATGTAGGAATAAGGAAATTTTCTAATGCAAGTAAACAAGGTTGCAGAAACCCCAATTACTGGTAATGGACATGGGTTGTGTTAGGTTTTTATGCAAATTTCATTATGTTTTGAAAATTCATATTATTCATTCCACTAACTGTGGGCGGACATACCATTACTGTGACCTGAGCAGTCGCACAGGGGCCCAAGAGGTAAGGGGGCCCACATTCACCTACAGGTGGGATTGTGCATTATGAGGAGCTTTTTGATTCTTTCTTCTGTGCCAATCCTAAGCATATATATATATATATATATATATATATATATATATATAAAATATATATATATATATATATATACAGTCATATGTAAAAGTTTGGGCACCCCTATTAATGTTAACCTTTTTTCTTTATAACAATCTTGGTTTTTTCAACAGCTATTTCAGTTTCATATATCTAATAACTGATGGACTCAGTTATATATCTGGATTCAAATGAGGTTTATTGTAGTAACAGAAAATGTGCAATCTGCATTTAAACAAAATTTGACCGGTGCAAAAGTATGGGCACCCTTATCGTTTTCTTGATTTGAACACTCCTAACTACTTTTTACTGACTTCCTGAAGCACTAAATTGGTTTTGTAACCTCATTGAGCTTTGAACTTCATAGCCAGGTGTATCAAATCATGAGAAAAGGTATTTAAAGTGGCCACTTGCAAGTAGTTCTCCTATTTGATTCTCCTATGAAGAGTGGCATCATGGGCTCCTCAAAACAACTCTCAAATGATCTGAAAACAAAGATTATTCAACATAGCTTTTCAGGGGAAGGATACAAAAAGTTGTCTCAGAGATTTAACCTGTCAGTTTCCACTGTGAGGAACATAGTAAGGAAATGGAAGAACACAGGTACAGTTCTTGTTAAGCCCAGAAGTGGCAGGCCAAGAAAAATATCAGAAAGGCAGAGAAGAAGAATGGTGAGAACAGTCAAGGACAATCCACAGACCACCTCCAAAGACCTGCAGCATCATCTTGCTGCAGATGGTGTCACTGTGCATCGGTCAACAATACAGCGCATGCATAACGCCTTTTTGTATGACCAAACAACTCAATCTTTGTTTCATCAGTCCACAGGACCTTCTTCCAAAATGTAACTGGCTTGTCCGAATGTGCTTTTGCATACCTCAGGCGACTCTGTTTGTGGCGTGCTTGCAGAAACGGCTTCTTTCGCATCACTCTCCCATACAGCTTCTCCTTGTGCAAAGTGCGCTGTATTGTTGACCGATGCACAGTGACACCATCTGCAGCAAGATGATGCTGCAGGTCTTTGGAGGTGGTCTGTGGATTGTCCTTGACTGTTCTCACCATTCTTCTTCTCTGCCTTTCTGATATTTTTCTTGGCCTGCCACTTCTGGGCTTAACAAGAACTGTACCTGTGTTCTTCCATTTCCTTACTATGTTCCTCACAGTGGAAACTGACAGGATAAATCTCTGAGACAACTTTTTGTATCCTTCCCCTGAAAAGCTATGTTGAATAATCTTTGTTTTCAGATCATTTGAGAGTTGTTTTGAGGAGCCCATGATGCCACTCTTCATAGGAGAATCAAATAGGAGAACTACTTGCAAGTGGCCACTATAAATACCTTTTCTCATGATTTGATACACCTGGCTATGAAGTTCAAAGCTCAATGAGGTTACAAAACCAATTTAGTGCTTCAGGAAGTCAGTAAAAAGTAGTTAGGAGTGTTCAAATCAAGAAAATGATAAGGGTGCCCACACTTTTGCACCGGTGAAATTTTGTTTAAATGCAGATTGCACATTTTCTGTTAGTACAATAAACCTCATTTGAATCCAGAAATATAACTGAGTCCATCAGTTATTAGATATATGAAACTGAAATACCTGTTGCAAAAACCAAAATTGTTATAAAGAAAAAAGGTTAACATTAATAGGGGTGCCCAAACTTTTACATATCACTGTATATATATATATATATATATATATATATATATATATATATTGTTTAAACTCCAAATGCAGTTACAATAAATGAGATTTCTCCCAACCTGACCAGTAACCAACTGTTCACGTGAGGATTACACCTCTGCGACTCTTGTGTAGGTCTTATAACACTGTGCTTCTGCATTTACAGTTTGAAGATAGTGAAGAAGACTTTGATTCAAGGTTTGACACAGATGATGAACTGTCCTACAGGCGAGATTCTGTCTACAGCTGTGTTACACTGCCGTATTTCCACAGTTTTCTGTACATGAAAGGTAAGCGATGGGATATTCTGCTGTGCATATGAGCCCTTTCTAGTATTCATGGTTTATGATCTCATCTGCTTTGAAGGCATTATACAGTGTACCGGCCTACAAAGCATGTGCTGTACTCTAAAAAGATGCACCCTGACACATGTTGGGTCTATATGTGTGTATATACAGTGGGGGAAATAAGTATTTGATCCCTTGCTGATATTTTAAGTTTGCCCACTGACAAAGATATGAACAGTCTATAATTTTAAGGGTAGGTTAATTTTAACATTGAGAGATAGAATATCAAAAATAAAATCCAGAAAATCACATTGTATAAATTGTATAAATGTATCTGCATTTCAGTGAGAAATAAGTATTTGATCTCTCTGACTTAATACTTGATGGCAAAACCCTTGTTGGCAAGCACAGCAGTCAAGGCGTTTTTTACAAAATCAGCAAGGGATCAAATACTTATTTCCCCCACTGAGTGTATACACTCACTGGCCACTTTATTAGGTACACCATGCTAGTAACGGGTTGGACCCCCTTTTGCCTTCAGAACTGCCTCAATTCTTCGTGGCAGAGATTCAACAAGGTGCTGGAAGCATTCCTCAGAGATTTTGGACCATATTGACATGATGGCATCACACAGTTGGCGCAGATTTGTCGGCTGCACATCCCTGATGCGAATCTCCCGTTCCACCACATCCCAAAGATGCTCTATTGGATTGAGATCTGGTGACTGAGGAGGCCATTTGAGTACAGTGAACTCATTGTCATGTTCAAGAAACCAATCTGAGATGATTCGAGCTTTATGACATGGCGCATTATCCTGCTGAAAGTAGCCATCAGATGTTGGGTACATTGTGGTCATAAAGGGATGGACATGGTCAGCAACAATACTCAGGTAGGCTGTGGCGTTGCAACGATGCTCAATTGGTACCAAGTGGCCCAAAGAGTGCCCAGAAAAAAATCCCCACACCATGACACCACCACCACCAGCCTGAACCGTTGATACAAGGCAGGATGGATCCATGCTTTCATGTTGTTTACGCCAAATTCTGACCCTACCATCCAAATGTCGCAGCAGAAATCGAGACTCATCAGACCAGGCAACGTTTTTCCAATCTTCTACTGTCCAATTTCGATGAGCTTGTGCAAATTGTAGCCTCAGTTTCCTGTTCTTAGCTGAGAGGAGTGGTACCCAGTGTGGTCTTCTGCTGCTGTAGCCCATCTGCCTCAAAGTTCGACGCACTGTGCGTTCAGAGATGCTCTTCTGCCTACCTTGGTTGTAACGGGTGGCAATTTGAGTCACTGTTGCCTTTCTATCAGCTCGAACCAGTCTGCCCATTCTCCTCTGACCTCTGGCATCAACAAGGCATTTCCGGCCACAGAACTGCCGCTCACTGGATTTTTTTTCTTTTTCGGACCATTCTCTGTAAACCCTAGAGATGGTTGTGCGTGAAAATCCCAGTAGATCAGCAGTTTCTGAAATACTCAGACCAGCCCTTCTGGCACCAACAATCATGCCACGTTCAAAGGCACTCAAATCACCTTTCTTCCCCATACTGATGCTCGGTTTGAACTGCAGGAGATTGTCTTGACCATGTCTACATGCCTAAATGCACTGAGTTGCCGCCATGTGATTGGCTGATTAGAAATTAAGTCTTAACACACAGTTGGACAGGTGTACCTAATAAAGTGGCCAGTGAGTGTATATATATATATATATATATATATATAGCAGTGGCTGTGCTCCTCCTGTTCCTCTTTGCACAAAGGCTGAGGTAGCGGTCCTGCTGCTGGGTTGTAGCCCTCCTATGGCCCCCTCCATGTCTCCTGGTGTACTGGCCTGTCTCTTGGTAGCGCCTCCAGCCTCTGGACTCTGCGCTGACAGACACAGCAAACCTTCTTGCCACAGCTCACATTGATGTGCCATCCTGGATGAGCTGCACTACCTGAGCCACTTGTGTGTGTTGTAGAGTCTGTTTCATGCTACCACGAGTGTGAAGGCACAACCAACATTCAAAAGTGACCAAACCATCAGCCAGAAAGCATTGGTACTGAGATGTGGTCTGTGGTCCCCACCTGCAGAACCACTCCTTTATTGAGGGTGTCTTGATAATTGCCAATAATTTCCATCTGTTGTCTATTCCATTTGCACAACAGCATGTGAAATTGATTGTCAATCAGTGTTGCTTCCTAAGTGGACAGTTTGATTTCACAGAAGTTTGTTTTACTTGGAATTATATTCTGCTGTTTAAGTGTTCCCTTTATTTTTTTGAGCAGTGTATATATGTGGTACAGTAAAGGGTGTTTTACTGGATGGGAGATACATTTCTCCCAGCAGGTTAATGTGTGGCCGGGTTTTTCCCCTAAAGACAGGACCTGCGATGTTGTCATGGTCACGTGATCAGCCCATGTGATGTCTACCTCACTTGTAGGAGGGGTTATGGGGTATGTAATGGAGGTTGGTGTTTGGCAAATAGTGAGCATGTCTGGAAGTTACAGGATCTTGGCTGGACTTAGCCTGAACTTGTATACAGGATCCCCGTGCTGCAGGACTATAGCAGCAAGACTCTCAACAACCCTGGGAATGGCACCGGGCGGATGCTGCCGACCTGGCAGCCGCTTAGCTAAGCCCGTCCCGTGCAACGGGTGAGTCTGGGACCAGTGGTTCTCCAAGCTGGAGTATATTTATGTTTTTCCTTACTTTCTGTTAATCTGCTGTTTGCAATGTCACATTAAACCACTGAAATTGGACTTTAAGCCTGTGTGCTGCATCGTTACTGCAGCCCTGCCATTACCTACCAGAGCGAATCCCTACAATATATATAGAGAGAGAGAGAGAGAGTAGTTATGCATAGCAAAAGCAGCGTTAGTCTTTTTTCTTTTTTTTTAAGTGCCATAATTAACCCCTACAACAGATCACATGAAAGCTCTCCATACATGTTGCCGATGACATGTGGCTATTAAAGTCAATATATGCAGCACTTTGTGCTCTGCAGTTTTTGTTCGCATGGCGAAGTAGAGGGCAGACATGTGTCTTGCTTTGATGAGAGCTAAAAGAACTGGGGTCGGACACACGTGCACAATGAGGTCATTCAGAAGGGTTCTTTATTAAAGGTCAAATAGAAAATATTTTTTAATAATGTCATTTTTCAAGTGATCTCAAATGATTCTTTATGGTAAAAAAGAGTATTTTTATTCTCTGACCTTCATGATGCGTCTCTAGACACATTTTCTTGTAAAACCTTATACAATATTCATAAGAATCACATTATATCACATTCATATCAGACAGCATATTTAGACTTAGATAAGCACCATTTGTTAGAATTTCCAAAAAAAAGCTGTTCTGTTTTTTTTCCTGTTTAAAGGGAATATGTCACCAAAAAAGTCCTATTGTTTGCATCTTCAGTTCACATTTTAGACATAGTTTTGTTGATTTTTTTCATTTCCCATGTTTCAAAAAAATTCTGTAATCTTACACTTTTGGTCATGACTCACTGCATCTAATAATAAGCGGTCACTTAATCGGTTTACTATTTAATTAGGATCATAAGGCCCCGTCACACACAGCGATGTTGCCAGCGAGATCGCTGATTTTGTGACGCCACAGCGATCTCGCCAGCGATATCTCTGTGTGTGACATGGATCAGCGACCGGCCCCCCTGCCGGGTATTGCTGATCGTACAGGATCGTCCTGGGCCGTTGTTTGATCGTTGGTCTCCCGCTGGCCAGCACGCATCACTGCATGTGGCAGCGGGAGAGCAACGATCAGCTACGCTGCACGCTGGTTTCCAATGTAAACAGCGGGTATCTAGGAGCCGCGCGGCTCTTAGTTACCTGCTGTTTACCTTGGAAACCAGCATGCATGCTGGTTTCCAGGGTAAACAGTGGGTATCTAAAGTAAACAGCTGGTATCTAAAGAGCCGCGCGGCTCTTAGATACCCGCTGTTTACATTGGAAACCAGCTTGCTCGCTGGTCCTGATCGCTGGTGGGGCTGTCTATGTGACAGCTCACCAGCGATCAGCTATGTCCCAGCGATCCCATCCACGTTGGATCGTTGGTGGGATCGCTGGGACATTGAAGCGTGTAACGGGGCCCATAGACAGGATGACAATGAAGAAGTCCACTATCACAATTGGTGATGATTACTGCTAGCCTCCTCCCCTTCTCTGCGCAGTGACCAATGCACAGATCACAGAGCATGCCTAGAAACCTAAACTCAATGAACATGTCCTGTCTAGTCTTCCTATGGACCATACTGCGGCTCTAAAGTATATCTCTGATAACAGAAGCTCAAATGTATCGGCATATGGTAAAAATATTTCTTTAAGGTGTACTAGGATGATCTGCGCTATAAGGCATATGGACTACATTCCGAGCCTTCAGATTAGCACACATGTCACTTGTCAGACATAAAATTAGCTGGCACAGACACCCGTCACAGAACAAAAAGCCGTAGTAAATAATAGAGGTATTGTAATGTGGATATGGAGTGAAGAGAACAAATACAGTATGCGGCTCTCATTGACGTCAATGTAGTAGTTATCCGTGTCTGCCTTTAGGGTAATCCTTAAGTGCTGGTGGTCAAACTAGTTTTTATTTTGTTGTTGATGGAAGAATTTTAACTTAAATCTGAATAATAAGTATTTTCCATATTTGGAGTCTACACAAAGAGGCCATTATTACTAATTGCCTAGGTTGTATTAGAAGTCTACGCAGGATCCTCATGGAAATTATGGTATATAATTTTTTAAATATTTTTAAAAACTTTTTTTGTACTTTTTACTTGCTTCAATTGTCTCCATGTGATCTTCTGATCGCCTATGGTACACAGAGCAAGGCTTCAGCCCTGCTATGTGTACTTAAAATGATCATCTGCTATGAGTGCCCGCCATAGTTATCCAGCAGTGACAACCACAGGGGTCTCCTGCAGACCCTGGGTTGTCATGCCAATCCATCAGTGACCTGTGGTCATGTGACACGGGCGCCAATGGGCGGGGTTTGTGTCGTGCTTCCACTACGGGTATGTTAAATGCTGATTTCAGAAATTGACAGCGGCATTTAACAAGTTAACAGCCAGGGGTGGATGGCAAATCCACTCGCTGCTGTCAGGGGCACATGACAACTGATAAAATCAGTTTACACCAAGTATCTGGTTTTAGTTAGTAGAAAAAATATAGAGCTCATACATTCCATTTAAAGAGAATATCTTATCACAAAATACCCTACTGTTTAAGTCAGGTTTTGTGTTACATGTGTTTAAAAACAATCCTATCAGGGTATGTAAAGCAAAATGAATAATATTGTAATTTTTCACACAAGCTGCTCAAGCTATTCTAGACTCATACTTCCTGTCTACAAGAGGGGTTTCCAGGAGTTTTCTTATCAGTAGAGGTAGGGTTACAATGACTGGTAACACCTCTATAAACAGCTGATAACACAGGATCCACCAATCAAAATGGGCGATGATGTCACAGCTGACCTGCTCCCCCTCCATTCACAATGATCTTTGCACATGCTCATTAGATGCTTCAATACAATGGATAGGGTTGGAGTCTGTTTATTACGGATAAGTCGCTTAGTTTTAGTACAGTAATATTATATGACTTTTCAATGCTTTTTACGACAGAATACTGTCATAAAACTTTCTTTAATGGGCGCATAGAGCTTTATTATCATCCACTCTGATGTAATGGATAGTAGTACTAACCACTTGTCTGGAGTTCTATTTTATTCTGAGCCAAAAATGTAGATATTATTGAAATATTTGCATTAACATGGTACTATATATACAGTGGGGAAAAAAAGTATTTAGTCAGTCAGCAATAGTGCAAGTTCCACCACTTAAAAAGATGAGAGGCGTCTGTAATTTACATCATAGGTAGACCTCAACTATGGGAGACAAACTGAGAAAAAAAAATCCAGAAAATCACATTGTCTGTTTTTTTTTCATTTTATTTGCTTATTATGGTGGAAAATAAGTATTTGGTCAGAAACAAAATTTCATCTCAATACTTTGTGATATATCCTTTGTTGGCAATGACAGAGGTCAAACGTTTTCTGTAAGTCTTCACAAGGTTGCCACACACTGTTGTTGGTATGTTGGCCCATTCCTCCATGCAGATCTCCTCTAGAGCAGTGATGTTTTTGGCTTTTCGCTTGGTAACACGGACTTTCAACTCCCTCCAAAGGTTTTCTATAGGGTTGAGATCTGGAGACTGGCTAGGCCACTCCAGGACCTTGAAATGCTTCTTACGAAGCCACTCCTTCGTTGCCCTGGCGGTGTGCTTTGGATCATTGTCATGTAGAAAGACCCAGCCACGTTTCATCTTCAATGCCCTTGCTGATGGAAGGAGGTTTGCACTCAAAATCTCACGATACATGGCCCCATTCATTCTTTCATGTACCCGGATCAGTCATCCTGGCCCCTTTGCAGAGAAACAGCCCCAAAGCATGATGTTTCCACCACCATGCTTTACAGTAGGTATGGTGTTTGATGGATGCAACTCAGTATTCTTTTTCCTCCAAACACGACAAGTTGTGTTTCTACCAAACAGTTGCAGTTTGGTTTCATCAGACCATAGGACATTCTCCCAAAACTCCTCTGGATCATCCAAATGCTCTCTAGCAAACTTCAGACGGGCCCGGACATGTACAGGCTTAAGCAGTGGGACACGTCTGGCACTGCAGGATCTGAGTCCATGGTGGCGTAGTGTGTTACTTATGGTAGGCCTTGTTACATTGGTCCCAGCTCTCTGCAGTTCATTCACTAGGTCCCCCCGCGTGGTTCTGGCATTTTTTCTCACCGTTCTTGTGATCATTCTGACCCCACGGGGTGGGATTTTGCGTGGAGAACCAGATCGAGGGAGATTATCAGTGGTCTTGTATGTCTTCCATTTTCTAATTATTGCTCCCACAGTTGATTTCTTCACTCCAAGCTGGTTGGCTATTGCAGATTCAGTCTTCCCAGCCTGGTGCAGGGCTACAATTTTGTTTCTGGTGTCCTTTGACAGCTCTTTGGTCTTCACCATAGTGGGGTTTGGAGTCAGACTGTTTGAGGGTGTGCACAGGTGTCTTTTTATACTGATAACAAGTTTAAACAGGTGCCATTACTACAGGTAATGAGTGGAGGAAAGAGGAGACTCTTAAAGAAGAAGTTACAGGTCTGTGAGAGCCAGAAATCTTGATTGCTTGTTTCTGACCAAATACTTATTTTCCACCATAATATGCAAATAAAATGAAAAAAAAACAGACAATGTGATTTTCTGGATTTTTTTTTCTCAGTTTGTCTCCCATAGTTGAGGTCTACCTATGATGTAAATTACAGACGCCTCTCATCTTTTTAAGTGGTGGAACTTGCACTATTGCTGACTGAATAAATACTTTTTTTCCCCACTGTATATATTAGAGCAGTTTTCCCCACCATTCTTCTCTAGCAGACTCATTGAGTCCCGTTACAGGACCATTGGATTTGCAGATTATCATATTCAATTAGACTTATTGTACCTATAATTACTATTCTACATAAGCAATGTAAGCCTCTTTGTGCCCACCATCTGTCCGCGCACTGAGCAGCTGGGAGGCAGACACGTGTCTACCACGTTAATGGTAAATATCAGTATATGCACATTGCCATTATGGCGCTTTTTCAGCTACTGACCTGATATAAATTAGAAATTATTACATTTTCTGCCACAAAAAGGGCTATGATAGCATTCAGATCGAGCGCCTTTACCATCTCATAGTGGGAGATACTTGGATTTGCAATGGTCATGAAGCTTACATGTAGTATCATTATTAATGGGAGAGGATTATATGTCATTTGTTTGGTTAAATTAATTTATTCCATCAAATTACAAATGGAAATAGAGAAAAAAAAACTAAGACTACTTGAGATTAACAAGGTAGTGTCCTGGTATGAAATTAAAGATAATTACCCTTTAAAAGAGGACCTGCCACCAGGTCAGCCGTGGCTGGATTTTGCTAGTTTTATTTCCACTGCCCCCTGAAAATTCCAGGGTTTTTATTGTGTTTTTTTTTTTTCATTTTTTAAATCCACCGTACGATTCCAGAGATATGGATCTTTTTATTTAGTGCTAATTTTTATGCTCTTTACCAAGGGGACATTGCTCAAGGGTAATAAAGCAGAGCTGCCAAAAGACACGTCCTCAGAGAATCCTATGAGCCACACCCACTTGGCATAGACCAAGCACTAAATAAAAAGGCCCATATGTATGGAACCATATGGCTGATTTAAATATAACAAAAAAAATGAATTCCCAGGGAAGTGGCAGGAATAAAGCTGGGCTACAAACTGTCTACTTTTGACCTGGTGACAGGTCCTCTGGAAATGTAATTGTTTTGAAACAACAACATTTTGATGTGGACATTTAGGCACCAAAATCTTTGGTCACAGAGGAGTTTATAACTGATCCTTCCATTGTCCTTTTCGTAGGCGGGATGATGAATACATGGAAGAAGCGTTGGTGCGTCCTGAAAGATGAGACCTTCCTGTGGTTCCGGTCCAAGCAGGAAGCTTTGAAGCAAGGCTGGCTTTACAAAAAAGGTGGCGGGTCATCCACTCTGTCTAGAAGAAACTGGAAGAAACGTTGGTTCGTTCTCCGACAGTCCAAGCTGATGTACTTTGAAAGTGACAGTGAGGAAAAATTAAAAGGAACTATAGAACTCCGAGAAGCTAAGTGCGTGGCTTCATCTAAGAGTCTCTGCATTATATTAAATCATCTGTCTTCATTCTTACCAAATTATTGCCCGTCTCCAGTCCTGCTCGGGCATCTGACATTATTAGATTTTCAGACTAGTTACTATGAATATTGGCCTGTACAGTATTTGAGAGATCATAAATTAAGAATTATTCTCATTATTACTGACTTACAGAAAACTAAACAACAATTAGATCTTTATCTTAGACACTGGCCTTACATATAACATAGCTGTTGGCGCTATGTAAGGTATCTGCCCCAACCTCACTGTTCTGTATGGAAGTGGAAGAAAAACTAAGAATACAAAGTAAAACCCCTTTAAAGGGAACTTCTCATGTAGAAAATGTTATATAGAGCAGGAGGAGCTGAGCAGATTGGTATATATTTTTATGGGAAAAAGTTTCAGTAGAATTTGCATTTTACTCATTGAAATCCCTGGTGTTTGTATGCACGAGTCCAGTGAGCGGTCTTTCTCAGTGATTGGCAGGCTTTCCTGTATGACCGTACATGTGGAGATAGCTGTCAATCACTGGTAGGACCGCCCACTGGACTCGTATGCATACAAATTCCAGGGATTTTAATGAATAATATACAAGTTATACTAAAGGTTTTCCATCAAAACTATATATTCTTCTTCTCAGCTTCTCCTTCCCTACACTATGCTGTCCACAGATCAGCTGTACAATATGACAGATTCCCTAAGCACCCAGGTGATATTAGGTAATAACCTCTGAAATACCCTCCTCTGGCTATCACCTGGATTACTATCACCAAACTGTCCATGAAAACGTGTGATGTACATGCTAATCTATACGTTAATGAAATTAAAATGATTTCCAAATGTCAATTATTACAGAGAGATCATCGACAACACCGGCAAAGAGAATGGCATTGACATAGTAGTGGAAAATCGAACGTACCATTTAATTGCGGAATCTCCAGAAGATGCCAGGTAGGCCAATCACTTCACACTTCTCACAGTTCCCTGTGTTCTGTACTTGATATGAGAAATAGTCAGTGATAGTACGGCAGAATTATTACTCAAGCTACAGCGCCACCTGCTGTTAATGTATAGACATTGCCAGATTTCGCTCAAAAGTCTAAAACTAATCTAGAGTCTAAATAAAAATATTTCAAATAAACCGAAACACATTTAGTGGAATCAGTTTTGTAAAGGTTTCGATTTCTCAATTCTATAGTGCAAGACGTTTGCATTTAGCCCCTTCTCTTGTAGTCTCTGCATTACTAACTAACATTTCTTCCATTATATATACCCTGAATAAGTGTATGACAAACATAATATATCCTGACATGTTTTTGTGGAGGCATATGACACAGCAGGCCATGGAGGTGGTCAGTTAAGCACAAGCTTGTCTAAAGAATTAAGGTCACATGGATTTTCTTCTGCCCCTTTGTCACCGTGTGAATATGATGAGATATTAAAAAGTAACATACAGATGAATGATTTCATAAGATTTAGCGTAATAAAGGATAGGGGCAAGGAGCTACTTACAGGATAATGCCTCTTGATAGAAGCGGACACAGACAGAAGAGGGCCCCTGTGCAAGAACAGTATATGAGCCCCTTCAAGTCCAATAACTCATAATGCACAATTCCACCTGCTTTGGAGGTGGATGTGGCCCCTTTACCTCTTGGTAGCACCAATGGCATGTCGGACCCTGTTTCTTGACGTATCCACTGTGAATGAAAAAGCTCCAGAAATGCTGGTGGTAGATGTTTTCACACTGGGGCTCCCAGCCGTCTGACGTCTCAGGTGCCAAAACCCCATTGTTATAATATGTCTGTGCTGGATATCAATTATAATTCTGCAGACATCTCACTTCAGATCTATTATAATGAATGATCTTGAATTGTATGCAGCGATTGTTTTCAGTGGTATAGATAAGGTTTCTACGTACACATCTGAGGTCTATGATAAGAAAGATTGGTGTTGGCTTTTAAAGGGGGCTTTACACATAGCAATATTGCTAGCGATATCACTAAAGCGTCACCGATTTTGTGACGCAGCAGCGATATCGCTACATGTGATACTTACCTCCGACCGGCTCCCCCGGTGGCTATCGCTGATCGCGCGAGATCGTCCACGTCCATTTCTCCTCGTCGGCTTCCTGCTGGCGCCGACGAGCAAGCTATGGACGCGGGCGGAAGACGGCGGTCATCGCTTCGTCTGAAAGTTAAGTACGACCGCCGAGCATCGCTACATCGCTGGTGAGATCTGCCTGTTTGGCAGCTCACTAGTGACCATTCAGCGATCCTGACCGGATCATATCGTGGTCGGGATCGCTGGTGCATCGCTAAATGTAAAGGGGCCTTTAGGATCTGTCCAACCAGTTTCAACTGTTTGGGTCATATTGTGTTAATTATTTTCAGTATGTGTCATTACATGGCAATTATGATGAAAAATTGTAGCGCTGACTCCTGGTCTGTTTTATACAGTGAAAGTCACCTAGAATGCTAATTAATTGCGCATAGGAATGATTGCAAACCTAGCCTTTATGTCACAAAATAGATATCTGTCCTTACCTGAAGGGTGACACAATAAAATACAGAAAAAAAGATATCTGTCCTTACCTGAAGGGTGACATAAAATACAAAGAAAACTAAATCTGTGCTTGCAGGAGGGTGAAAGGAAGCCGGTCAGTAGTTTGTTTTGAAAAAGAGCTTTGTTTGAACCAGACAATTGTTAATAAAAGCTACTTGAACTTGCACCAGAGTGCGGAACCACTCATTTTCTACAACATTGCGCTCATCATCAAACACTTACCTTTCTTACCTGAAGGGTGACATAATATAGTAATACTAAAAAAAAGATATCTGTCCTTACCTAAGGGGTAAGTTCACATGACCAAAATCTCAACATGTGATAAAAGTGGACCGGTTATTCTGGAAACACTTTGATCAGAGTGGCATAAGTTTTTATCGTACGTGGAGAGAAAAAAGTTTCTCCACCTTGTCCTCTCTGTAAGTCCGTGAAAATCAATGTCATCCGAGTGTGATTTGATTTTTTTTTTCCCCGTAGACTTAAATTGCCGATTTTGATCCCTTGGATCAAAATCAGAGATATCTCTGATTTTTTCCGCAGGCCACTCGGTTCAAGGAAAAAATTGGACATGTGCACAGATCCATAGAATATCATGGGTACGAGTGCTATCCGTGAAAACTAGGAATACCACTCATCTGAGAAAATCAGTCCTATGTACAAGCTGAAAGGGTGACATAAAGTGCAAATATATATATATATTTGTCGTTAATTCAGGGAATGACACACTTAACTGAAGAGTGACACAATAAAGCTAAGTTCACACGTAGCGGAACTGTCGCGGAAATTACCACGAGAGTTCCGGAATTCCATTCCACGGGAAAATCGCATTTTAAATTCCCGCAATTTTCCCGCTGAAAAACAAGCATTTTTCAAGCGTAATTAGCTTGCAAAATGCTAGCGTTTTCCAAGCGACCTGTAGCATCACTTGGAGAACTGATTGACAGGTTGGTCACACTCGTCAAACATAGTGTTTGACAAGTGTGACCAACTTTTTACTACTGAGGCCGCCTATCCAGCATCAGTAGTAAAAGATAAAATGTAAAAAAATAATGAAAAAAAAAAAAAAATGGTGTTATTCTTACCTTCCGACGTCCCGCGCAGCCTTCCCGCCTCTCTCCACGCTCCCGTTCCCAGTAATCCTTCCCAGTAATCCTTTGCGAAAATGCCTGCGATGACGTATGTTCTCGCGGGATCGTGACGTCTCGCGAATGACCGCGAGACTTCACGATCCCGCGAGAACGGACGTCATCGCGGGCATTTTCGCAAAGGCTTACTGGGAACGGGAGCGTGGAGAGAGGTGGGAAGGCTGCGCGGGACGTCGGAAGGTGAGAATAACAATATTTTTTATTTTAAATTCTATTTTTTACAGGGATATGGTACCCAAAGCCCGGAGGACAGTCTCCTCTCCTCCGGACCGTGGCTACCATCCGCAATTGTTCTGCTTACTTTTCGCATGGTGTGCACAGCCACATGTGGGAAATAAGCGGAACAATGCAATCCTATGGGTGCGGGATCGCAGCGATTCCGCAAAATTAATGAGCATGCTGCGTTTTTTTACCGCGATGCGATGCCGCCGCGGTAAAAACCGCAGCATTAGCACAGCATTGCGGAATCCCATAGGAATGCATGGGATGCTTATTTTTCGCATTTTCGCGGCAAAATCGCGCGGTTAAGACCGCCGCGGAAACGCGAAAAAAATCTAAAAAAAAAATCTGTCCTTAAAGGGAATCTGTCAGTAGGATCAACCCTCCTAAGTCACCTATATGGGCATGTAAATGTAATAGGAACCTGAATAAAGTGATACTTTGATATATACGATCTGATGTCTTGTTCCAGAGAAATCCACACTTTTCCAATATGTAAATGAGCTGTTCGAGATTATGGGCCGGACATAAATCTCCATGAGAATCTGCCTCCGATTAAGTAGAAGAAGGCGTTACCACTGTGAGACATGTAGATCAGGAGAGCAGACTGTCAGTTATTACATGACTCACACTGATAACATCTCCCACTAGCACATTTCCTTTAACTGAAAAGTAACACAAGAAAATACGAAAAATATATTTGTGTTTAACTGAGGGGTTAATATAGTAAAATACAAGAAAAAAAACAACAAGATCTATTTCTAACTTTAAGGGGGATATAATAAAATACAATACTCTCCAGACTAGACTTTATAAAAGAGGACCAGTATTTCCCATATGTGAGTATACTGTATATGACTAGTAGTAAGGACGCCATTCCTTCACGCGAGGTCATTTTATTATAAAGACATTGCACCATATACAATACAGAAACAGACACCAGCGCACAGTCATATTAGTAATGTCGTCTTTATCTGTTTGGTGACTCGTGAGCAACTTTTCCAAAACATTGGAGGATAATGATACCTGTGTTTTCAGTAAACAAGTGCAGCGACTTGTATGAAGCCTCCTGCGCGTATTCTCCAGTGACTTCATCAGCGCTAATACAGCGGAGGCGTGGTAGATCACATACCAGCATGTACATTCTATATTAATGGCCAGAAGCACATAGGTCTGTGCAGGATATGGATGTAGTGTTTGTGGCCTGTATGAAATCTGTCTCTTTTCTTCCTGCAGCCAGTGGTTCAGCGTTATGAGCCAGGTTCAGTCATCCACCGAGCAGGAAATTCGGGAAATGCACGATGAGCAAGCAAATCCACAAAATGCTGTGGTAAGTGGGAATTCATTCATCACTCAGCTGATTGTATTATTCGGAGATTAGCCTAATCCTACTAAGACCTTTTTACTCTTTTTTTTTTTTGTTCCAGAAGGGATATATCTGTCCAGTAATGCAATACTTTTTCTTATAGAAGATTTAGGTTTATGAACAACTCTGCTCCCGTACACCTTATTGTACCTGAAATGCAGATTACAAATATTATCTGAATACATTATAATAGGAATAACATTTTCTCATCACTTTACCTTGATACTGGGTTAATAGGTGCGCTATGGTACTCTAGTAAAAAGGTCTAGGGGAGTAGGTGAGCTGTCCCCTCTACAGGCAGTTAAAGGCACTACTATTAAACTAGCAGAAACTTGGAAGAAGTTGATCCCCTTTTGGGGTCCGCATCTTTACTCTTGATATAAATGAATGAATATAAAGTATGAATACAGAACATACATGTTATACATAGTATTATGTCATTCGTATAAAGAACACACTGTTTTGGTATTATCATGGGCACTCACTCAATATGTCTAGATTTTTATATATTTTTTATACACTTGCAGTGAAAGTATTCTCGGCTCCTGTTTTCCGTAAACGTATGCCAAATGGACCCTTCTTGAATATCAAGTACACATAAGACTTACAACAACCAACCTAGGCAAGAATGAGAATAACTAACAACCTACAGTGGGGGAAATAATTATTTGATCCCTTGCTGATTTTGTACGTTTGCCCACTGACAAACACATGAGCAGTCTATAATTTTAAGGGTAGGTTAATTTTAACATTGAGAGATAGAATATCAAAAATAAAATCCAGAAAATCACATTGTATACATTATATAAATTTAATTGCATTTTGCAGTGAGAAATAAATATTTGATCCCTCTGGCAAACAAGACTTAATACTTGGTGGCAAAACCCTTGTTGGCAAGCACAGCAGTCAGACGTTTTTTGTAGTTGATGATGAGGTTTGCGCACAAGTCAGTAGGAATTTTGGTCCATCCCTTCTTTGCAGATCATCAGTAAATCTTAAAACTTTTGAGGCTGTCACTTGGCAACTCGGAGCTTCAACTCCCTCCATAAGTTTTCTATGGGACTAAGGTCTGGAGACTCGCTAGGTCACTTCATAACCTTAATGTGCTTCTTTTTGAGCCACTCCATTGTTGCCTTGGCTGTATATTTTGAGTCAATGTCTTGCTGGAAGGCCCAGTCACAACCCATTTTTAATGTCCTGGCCGAGGGAAGGAGGTTGTCACTCAGGATTTTACGGTACATGGCTCCAACCATTCTCCCATTGATGCGGTGGAATAGTCCTGTGCCCTTAGCAGAGAAACACCCCCAAAACATAATGTTTCCACCTCCGTGCTTGACAGTGGGGATGGTGTTCTTTGGGTTATAGGCAGTATTTCCCTTCCTTCAAACACAGCAAGTTGAACTAACGCCAAAGACCTCAATTTTTGTCTCACCTGACCACAGCACCTCCTCCCAATCACTCACAGAATCATCCAGGTGTTTATTGGCAACCTTCAGACGGGCCTGCACATGTGCCTTCTTGAGCCGGGGGGACCTTGCGGGCACTGCAGGATTGTAAACCTTTACGGCGTAATGTGTTACCAATGGCTTTCTTGGTGACTGTGGTCCCAGCTATCTTGAGATCATTAACAAGTACCCCCCCCCCCGTGTAGTTATAGGCTGATCTCTCACCTTCCTCATGATCAAGGATACCCCACGAGGTGAGATTTTGCATGATGCCCCAGATAGATGTCGATTGACAGTCATTTTGTATTTCTTCCATTTTCTTACTGTTGCACCAACAGTTGTCTCCTACTCACCCAGCATCTTACTTATGGCTTTGTAGCAGGTAACAAGTTGATTAGGAATGTCTAACTGGTCTGTAGGAGCCAGAACTCTTAATGGTTGGTAGGGGATCAAATACTTATTTCTCACTGCAAAATGCAAATAAATGTATATAATTTATGCAATGTGATTTTCTGGATTTTATTTTTGATATTCTATCTCTCAGTGTTAAAATTAACCTACCCTTAAAACTATAAACTGTTCATGTCTTTGTCAGTGGGCAAACTTACAAAATCAGCAAGGGATCAAATACTTATTTCTCCCACTGTATATACACAGGAGACTGTTCCATGGTATATACATAATCAATAGTCTTTACAACATAATTCACAATAAAATCTGTAACAATCAAAAAACAATGCAATGCACAGTGCTACTGTCCGACCATCAGCATTTTGATTGGTCCATTAATGAATTATATTTGAGTTTCATATGCTTTAACACTTTACGAGTGGTTGGAATCAAACCAGATGTACAATCGGACTTGTTTTTCGGTATTACTTTTTTGTATGTTTTTTTACTGTTTCATATTGTGAATTATGTCGTAGTAAAGATTATTATGTATACACTGTTTCCTCTGCTTATTGATTGGGAGAATTTGCTCAAACATTACGTTCACCTAGCCTAATCCACAGTTGGGGTGCAGGCCTAATTATACACAACTTAACCTTCATCGGTAGCGCTAATAACAGTATTCTTATCAACAGCACTGTGACTAATGGTTGGTAGTGTTGTTTTGTAGCTCTGGGATCATCTACAACATTTGCATGGAGTTTGTATGTCCTCCACATATTTGCGAGGGTTTACAAACTCCAAGGACATGATGATCACAAATTTAGATTGTGAGTCACACTGGGGGTAGTGAGTCAAGACTTTGTAACATTGGCTTGATAGATAAACAGTGTCGGTCTGGGATCCAACAGAGGATAACGTTCTGAAGGCCCATTTACCTAGAGTAAATTTGTACAGGTCGTTAATTGCATCATCTTTATTGCCATCGTTGCACACACAGAACATATCACGGATAGGATCTAATGGGGTGATTTGCACAATAACTCATAAGAAGTACACCTTGTGGAATTAGATTGAAAATTCCTTTTATAATTGCTAAATTAGATATTTTGTCTCTATACAGGGAACTTTAGATGTTGGATTGATCGATTCTGTCTGTGCTTCTGACAACCCTGATAGGTAAGTTGTCACTACCACAGATATTAACCAAGGGAAGTGTCACAGGGTTACTGCGACAGTGTGGAGCCAGAAAACCGCAGCGTCTTGATTTCTCCTACTCCGGTGCTCAGAAGAAGCACTTCTCCTTCATTTTAAATGTTTATTTCTTCTGGCAGAACAGGAATTTATCGGCCATATTGGAAATCCCTGTGCTCGGGTAGCCACTCCTTTCCCCTTTATAATCTGGGCTCTGCTACTAATCCTTGTCAGAGCTAGCTTTATTGCTACATGGCTAACGGAGGGAGAGTTCTTATGAGAAGGAGAGTTGAAGGAGTTATTAGTGACCGTTGCTTGGATTGTATGCGTGGTAATACGCTATCCTTCTCTATTGTGGTTTATTCCCCTACCTCCACACCCCAGTGCATTCGTTTGTTATATGTCAGTGAATATTTTGAATGTCTGGAGTGTTCTGTTAACCCTTGTTTGTGTTGCCTTGTTTGTAGGG
The DNA here is from genome assembly GCF_039654945.1 of Dendrobates tinctorius. Taxonomy (NCBI): domain Eukaryota; kingdom Metazoa; phylum Chordata; class Amphibia; order Anura; family Dendrobatidae; genus Dendrobates; species Dendrobates tinctorius. Next base: position 3,098,260 of record NW_027361693.1, read on the forward strand.
TTAGTGTACTATGGTGCACAGTAGCGCCCGCTCTTCCCTGGGTGGGGGAAGAAAACAGACGGAGGGCTCACTCAGGAGATAAGGCAAGGCTGGAGGCCTCGGCATCTTCACATTCAGAAGTATCCCGGGGAGTACAGTGAGCTAGGGCACCCCCTAGTGTTAGGGACAGGGAAGGAGCCCATGGTCCCGGTCACCTGACAGCTGTGTCATGACAGGAATTCTGCAAATGTCATGACTATGTGAAATATGTAATGCATTCATATTACCAAGACTTCACAAACGTACTGGTACATAAAGGCAACCCAAAGTACAGATCAGCTCACACACAAGGAAAAAGCCCTGTAATATTAACATAGTAGAGTCCTAGAAGATAAGTGCTAAAGGGGGACTTTGGCTGTTGATTTGATTGAAGGGGAGACATTTCTCACCAAAGGATAGGGAGGATCCCATCAACCACAAGATTGGGGGTTGCAGTCGCCAGCACTTAATTACTATGTGGACATGGGTAGAGCATATGACTGCTATGGGCCTGCCGGATACAACTGAATAAAGCAGTCTGGTATCTCCATCAGTTCAAAAGATATGAGTGGAGCTGTACTACTTATGGCTGCCCATGTGGTGAGGAAAAACTGGATCAGGAGACCCATTTTAGTGAAAGTGGAAGTCCCAGCAAAGGTGATAGGTTATGAGTGTCATATATGGGAAAACCCCTTTAAAGGGCTATTCTGAAGTTTGGAGTTTATAGGAGAGCTGAAGAACAGCTGAGCGCAGTGGTGGTCCCATTAAGAATGAAGCAGCAGTGCGCAAAATAATCCACTGCTCCGTTCACACAGGGCTTTTCAGAAACCCAATTCTCAGGACCAATGTGGGTCCCAACACTTGGACCACCAGCGATTGGGAAGTTATCCCCTACCCAATCGACAGAGGATAACTTCCAAAGTGATACTATCCCTATGAAGGTTGTGCTCACAGGACATTGAATGATAAATCTACGAATTGTTTCCATAACGACTGGCAGCTTTACAGTAAATATAATGAAATGAGTATTCTTCCACATATTTCATGTGTACTTGGTCACTGAGGGTACATAATGGACGATCAGCTGTTGTGCAAACATCGTCCATGTTTATTTTATAGCTATTAACGTTTTCCCACCTTTTTCCATCTTCAGACCAAACTCATTTGTAATCATCACTGCAAATCGTGTTCTTCACTGTAACTCGGACACACCCGAAGAAATGCATCACTGGATAACATTGCTGCAGAGGTCCAAGGGCGACACTCGAGTGGAAGGGCAGGAATTTATTGTCCGAGGTGAGAAGCACGTTCAGAAAAGTATATTGTATATTAACTAAGTTTTGCAGTCAAATGAACAGATTATTTCCAAAAAGTAGAATATGGCCATGAATGCAAGTTGGATTTTTTTTTTTCCAAAATATTTTTCAAATGATATTCTATGGAAGTGCACATCTATCTCCATAATAGGAGCAGCAAAACAGAATTAAATATGAAGGAATCTGTGACGGACCCTTTGATGTTGATCTCAGCCTAAGTAAAATATTGGCGGATACTTCTAATATCGTTATAATGTATTCATTTTATTAGCATCACCTTCCATAAAAGATCTGTGTTTTGCTGACTGATGTACTAGTCGCTATTTGTAAGGACATTTTAAAGGGTAATCAGATTCCACCGCCAGTCATAAAGCGCTCATTGTATAATGGAAGCTGCACTTCTTAATTTACATCTATGGAATAGACATGTCCTGGTCTTGTGATGGACACTGTGCCTAGCTTCTTACTTACATAGTTTGTATGTAAATCACACGGGGCGGCACGGTAGCTCAGTGGTTGGCGCTGCAGCCTTGCAGCGCTGTGGTCCTGGATTCAAATCCCACCAAGGACTACATCTGGAAGGAGTTTGTATGTTCTCCCCGTGTTTGTATGGGTTTCCTCCCACATTCTAAAGACATACTGACAGGGAATTTAGATTGTGCGCCCCATCAGGGACAGTGATGATAATGTGTGCAAAGGGATCCGATTACATGAGGTGAGAAAGTATACTGGCAAATTGTATCATGCTTCATTATTCAATAAATGACCTATATTTTATGAAACTCTTTTTATTTCCTTCCAGTACAATGAGCCTTTTTACTGAGAACTATCTGTTGTAACGGTAGTAATTCCTATAAAATAAATATATTCTATGTGTCAAGGCGTTGGAGTTGGTGTCCATTTTGGTGAAGTCAGAGTCAGTATAAAATTGACTGACTCCAACTCCTAAAATATATAGATTGTCACTAGAAAACTAATAAACCTGCTTCTAGTTAGTCAAGCCACACCCGCTCCAATGATTGGCAGCTTTCTGCCTATGTAGTTTACACAGAAAGCTGCCAATCAGTGGTGTGGGCGGGATTATACAGAGCTCAGCATTCAGAGAACTGCGAGATCTGCAGCAGATAATACTGCAGATAACAGGTCAGTAAGCTGTATCAGAATCACTTCCCCTTCACCAGGGATGCACAACCTGTGGCCCAAGGGTCACGTGGGGCTCAGAGTCCCATTCTGTGTGGCCCCTAACCACACGGACAGCCAGGATTACTATATGTCAGCAGCCACACACAGAAGAGTAGAGGCAGGGACTGGTGGCTACTAGTGGTGCCTGTGTTGGCATCTGTGGATGCCTCGTACATCAGGACAATGGGGTCTCACTCCAGAAAGTATAGTGTGAATTACACAGGTGGCCTTCTGTGTCTGGGGCTCGCTCTACTGGGAAATGGTCAAAATAATGTGAAAACACAGTTGTGTGTGCACTTAAGGAGCTTTTCCAATTTAGTCAGAAACTTATTCAAAAGTATTTGACTGTTTTTTATGTGTATTTAATATTCTGAATATTTTTCTAAAGCTGTGTGTCTACAATGAGTTTTTCACTCTGCGTATTTTCGATGCATTGAAAATGGATGGGATTTATAGGAATCTCCTGCCCACTGTGCATGTCTTTACTCAGTGTAAAGTGACCTGGTGTGCATGTTTCATATGTCAGTTTCACTTGTAAGTACACTGAGTGTTATGTGTAGATTTTACCCATACAATTGCATTAGATGCAGAAATCTGCAGGTAAAAACCTCAATTGCGTCTTTAGTGCATTTTCGCATTGGAAACGCTTAAAAAATGCATGTAATCAGCACATGACTGTATCAATAAAGTTTTGTCAAAGTCAAATACCAGGAAGTATCAAGCACCAAATACCAGAAAGTTCCCACTGCCTTCCTTTCTACTCCCTCCCACTGCGGGCTAGATCTGAACATTAACACAATCTTTACCCTAATGTCACTATCTAACAACTGTCAACTTCCTTATCCTGCCTATGTTATGTTCTAGGCCCTATACTATGTCTTACCCTATGCTGAACATGGCCAACTTTATGCATTACTTTTACATTACTTATACGCATTGCATAGGCAAACATATCACATGACACATTATGTGCCAAAAAACACATGACACTATTCACATTATAAGAGTGCAACAGGCCAGTCCTACAAGTAGAATTTGCACCTGTCAGACACTTATGGTATATACCTTTGATATTGTTATTAGTGTGCATCAGCTGGTATTGAGAAAGGCTGTAGGTCATGTATGTTCTAATTGATTTTTTTTCGCACAGCACTATTAATATTGTATTTCACATCATATTATAGGTTGGCTCCACAAGGAAATGAAAAGCAGCCCTAAGACGTCGTCCTTGAAGCTAAAAAAGCGTTGGTTTGTCCTTACCCACAATTCACTTGACTATTACAAGAACTCGGAGAAAAATGCCATGAAACTGGGCACGTTGGTCCTTAACAGCCTATGTTCTGTGGTCCAGCCAGAGGAGAAAATCTTTAAGGAAACTGGTGAATAGCCCTTTGTGTATGTAATGTATAAAACGTCAGTATATGATGTATGATGTGTAACACCAGTGTGTTCCCCAGGATACTGGAACGTGATGGTGTATGGCCGCAAGCACTGTTATCGCCTTTACACAAAGCTGCTGAATGAGGCCACAAGATGGGCCAGCGCCATTCAGAATGTCATTGACACTAAGGCGCCTATAGACACCCCGACACAGCAGCTAATACAGGACATCAAGGTAAGCATCTAATAAAGTGCTGCCCTGCCAAAGGTAGCATAATAACCACAAGAAAAGAGGCGGATAATACCAATATACACTGCGTGCAGAATTATTAGGCAAGTTGTATATGAGCGGATTCTTTTTATTATTGACAAACAACTATGTTCTCAATCAACCCAAAAGACTCATAAATATCAAAGCTTAATATTTTTGGAAGTAGGCGTGGGTTTTTTTTTAGATTTGGCTATCTTTGGAGGATATCTGTTTGTGCAGGTAACTATTACAGTGCAGAATTATTAGGCAACGTAAGAAAAACCAAATATATACCCATCTCACTTGTTTATTTTCACCAGGTAAACCAATATAACAGCACAAAATTTAGAAATAAACATTTCTGACATTCAAAGACAAAACAAAAAAAATCAGTGACCAATATAGCCACCTTTCTTTATGATCACACTCAAAAGCCTTCCATCCATAGATTCTGTCAGTTGCTTGATCTGTTTACGATCAACATTGCGTGCGGTAGCCACCACAGCCTCCCTGACACTGTTCCGAGAGGTGTACTGTTTTCCCTCCCTGTAGATCTCACATTTTATGAGGGTACAGATCAGGTGAACAAGGGGGCCATGTCATTGTTTTTTCTTCTTTTAGACCTTTACTGGGCAGCCACGCTGTGGAGTATTTGGATGCATGTGATGTAGCATTGTACTGCATGAAAATCATGTTTTTCTTGAACAATACCGACTTCTTCCTGTACCACTGCTTGAAGAAGGTGTCTTTCAGAAACTGCCAGTATGTCTGGGAGTTGAGCTTCACTCCATCTTCACCCCGAAAAGGTCCCACAAGTTCATCTTTGATGATACCAGCCCATACCAGTACCCCACCTCCACCTTGCTGGCGTCTGAGTCGGAGTGGAGCTCTCTGCCCTTTACTGATCCAGCCTCGGGCCCATTCATCTGGCCCATCAAGAGTCATTCTCATTTCATCAGTCCATAAAACCTTAGAAAAATCAGTCTTAAGATATTTCTTGGCCCAGTCTTGACGTTTTATCTTATGTTTCTTGTTCAAAGGTGGTCCCTGAGTATGGCACACCTTGTGCTTTTTGATACTCCAGTAACGTTGCAGCTCTGAAATATGGCAAAAGTGGTGGCAAATGGCAGCTTGACGCTTGATTTTCCTCAATTCTTGGGGAGTTATTTTGCGTCTTTTTTTATCAACACGCTTCTTGCGACCCTGTTGGATATTTGCCATGAAACGCTTAGATTGTTCGGTGATCACACTTCAAAAGTGTGGCAATTTCAAGACTGCTGCATCCCTCTGCAAGACATCTCACAATTTTTGACTTTTCAGGGGCCGTCAAATCTCTCTTCTGACCCATTTTGCCAAAGGAAAGGAATTTGCCTAATAATTAAGCACACCTTATATAGGGTGTTGATGTCATTAGACCACACCCCTCCTCATTACAGATATGCAAATCAACTGATTTACATAATTGGCAGTTGGCTTTCAAGCCTATACAGCTTGGAGTAGGACAACATATATAAAAAGGATGATGTGATCAAAATACTCATTTGCCTAATAATTCTGCACACAGTGTATATGATGTTGTGACTGGTCCTGATCTCTGTTCCATGGGAAATGTCTTGCTTTTTCTTTTTATAGGAAAATTGCCTGAATAATGAAGTTGTAGAGCAGATATACAAAAGAAATCCAATTCTACGCTACACTCATCACCCTCTGCATTCTCCATTGCTGCCACTTCCTTATGGAGACATCAACTTAAACCGTACGTCCTTTATTGTCTGTAAATATGTGATAGCGTGTAGCTAATTGCCACTGAATGTGGTCTGCAATGAGTATGTTATATACAGCCATGGCTGAGCCGTGTGATACATAGTCTTGTGGGATAGGATTCTGTATACCTGTCATTTCATTAAAGGGAGATTCCCCTCTTAACAAGTTATCATCTATTCAAGGAATAATTTGCTGGTCACTGAGGATCCCACTGTAGGGACCACCACCAAATCCAAGAGCTCGGCTCTGAAGTGCGCTGTTTCAATGGAGGGATGGCTGCAAACAGTGCTTGGCTATATCTGGCAGTTCACTCCCGTAGGCAGTGCCGAAGCAATTGGATGCATGTGCCGACATTGCTCCTTATAAACTGTACGCTTCACAGTCCCAATCTTAAGACTGGTGGGGGTCTCAGTCGTGAGACCCCAGCAATCAACCAATTTACTAAAGGTACTGTCACACTTAGCGATGCACTAGCGATCCCGACCAGCGATATGACGCGGTCAGGATCGCTGGTGCATCGTTAAGTGGTCACTAGTGAGCTGCCACACAGGCAGATCTCTCCAGCGACATCTCAGGGGTTGGCGGTCGCTACTTACCTGTCAGACGAGGCGATCCTGACGTCCTCCCGCCCGCGTCCACGCGTCGCTCGTCAGCGCCACAGTAAGCTGACGACGAGAAATGGTCCTGGACGTTCTCGCGCGATCAGCGATAACCAGCGGGGGAGCGGTTGGAGGTAAGTATCAGACATAGCAATATCGCTAGCAATATCGCTATAACATCACAAAAACCAGTGACGGTATGGCGATATTGCTAGCGATATCGCTTTGTGTGACAGGCCCTTAAGATGGGAATGCAATTTTCATTAGATTTCTATTCATTGTGGGCTTAGCAGGTCAGTGGGGGGGCCTACTCATTGACTGACAGCTACTTGTGTGCACACTCATACACAGAGGACATTCAGTCTTCGAGTGAGACCACCCTCCAGATTCAGAAGCCCAGAATAAATATAGTGTTAAATGGATACATTTTTCCGCAAAATTGTACTTATTCAGCAACGCCTTCTCAATACCATGCCTGAAAACGAAGCAGAATGTTCCAACATGACAGGAGATATTCTAGTACTGATGGCACCATTATGATCCGCTGATTCCACGGGCTTCGATGTCCCTTTCGTTGTGTATGAAGCACAGCACCATACATTCTTTAAGCTCTGTGAATGGTATTTCAGATCAGTCCCTTTTATGTGAATAGGACTGGACTGCAGAGAGTTGCACTAATTGACAGATCTGCGGGTGTGCTGGTAAATGGACCCCACTAATTTGATATTAATGGTACAGTATATCAACAGGGTTGGCCATCAATATTACATTCTCAATAAGCTTGACTTGGCTCCAGTTCTGTGCTATATCTTGTTAAATTGTGATCCATTCCTTCCCTCTTATACTGACATGTAGTGCAGTCATACAGCCAAAGACCCGCTCTATTCTGGAGTACAGTACACTCTCTTCAGTAGTTATCACTGTCAGCAGAGCAATTTGCTTTTATAGGAAATGGGCACTTAATTAACTTTATGATTGCATTATCATCCCAATATTATCAGATGTGCTCAGGAATTAATTTCCCATGTCGATTCTTGTTACAGTGTTAAAAGACAAAGGCTATACAACGCTCCAGGATGAAGCCATCAAGATATTCAATTCCTTGCAGCAGCTTGAGTCTCTCCCTGATCCTGTGCCAATAATCCAGGGTATTCTTCAGACTGGTCATGACTTGCGACCTTTGAGAGATGAACTTTACTGTCAACTTATTAAGCAGACAAACAAAGCTCTTCATCCTGGCAGCATCGGGAACCTGTATCATTGGCAAATTCTCACGTGTCTCAGCTGTACCTTTCCACCTAGTCGCAGTATTCTGAAGTATCTCAAGTTTCATCTGAAGAGGTGAGATATAAGTTTAGATGGTATATCACTATTTAAATGACAAATATAACTGGAACCAGTCACCAAAAAAAGCACTATTTACCTGCCGATATAGGGGTACTCTGCAAGTAAATAACATTTTAATCATGTTCAGCTGTTCAACTGGTATAGCAGCTACAGGGAGAAAATTAAATTTTATTCTCCCTGCAGCTGCTCGCTTCCAGGCATTGGGGCAATGAATGGTGGGGTTACAGTCACCGATCACTACACAGTGCGATAATCATTACCCAGCATGTTGATTGACAGCCTGCTCTGTAGTGTATGTGTGCAGCATGTGTGTAAGGCCGGGGTCAGATTTGCAAGAAACTCGCACTGCCGCCGGCACTTTGAAGCAGAGCATGAGGCTGCACAGAAATACATGCAGCCGCACGCTTCGCTCTCGAGTGCCGGTGGCAGTGCTGGGTATTGACGTGCGAGACTCGTCCAAGTTTCTCGCAAGTCTGACCCCTGCCTCCAAAGCAGGATGTCACACAAGGTGTAGAAGGAGTAACTACAGCACGCAGAGACTGATACAGCCACTGCTCCCCTGATGACTGGAAATGGACAGCTGCAGAGAGAATAAAACGTAATTTTCTCCCTGCAGCCCCTGATCCAGTTACACTATTAAACATTATTAATATGATATTATCCTGAAGATTAACATGCTATTTGCAAGTAAATAGTGTTTTTGCAGGTAACCTTTAATTTAATCCTTATACATCAAGACTGAACTGCATTATAGAGTATTATACATAATGCTAGGTTTCCAACTATGTAGCTTTAAAACGTTCAGACAATTAGGCAGTGTGCACACGCTGCGGATTAGGTGCGGATTCATCCGCGCGGATTTTGTAAAATCCGCAGGTGAAACCGCAGGTCAAAATACCTGCGGTTTTACCTCCGGATTGCTCTGCGGTTTTGCCCTGCGGTTTTTCATCTCCTCAATGGAGGAGATGGCAAACCGCAGGAGAATCCGCAGAAAGAATTGACATGTCAATTCTTTCTGCGGATTGAAAACCGCAGATAATCCGCGCGGAAAATTCCGCACCTTCTACATTGCGGTTTTTGATTCCCATAGGGAATCATGGTACTGTACACCGCAGTGGCCAAAACCGCTGCGGAACCGCAGCAAAATCCGCAGCGTGTGCACACAGCCTTACTGTATGTGAGTCAGCCACTCTTGCTCTGGTGCACATTACACCCTATCTTTTCAGCTAGAGATCTGGCTTAAAGGAGTACTCCCATTAAGATTTACTTCTATTAAATTTATGTATATGTGCATGTACTCTAGTTTGTGTGTATTAATTTACTCAATTACCGCCACCTTCCCTAGGATCCAGGGCCGTTCTGCTCCTCTTCTCAGTGACATCGTCACTCTTCAGACTTTATGGGTCATACTATGCTCTGCTTGACCTTGAAGTTAGTTTTACAATATAAGCCTATGGGGCATCAGAATGAAGCACTGTAAGAGACTTCCAGCTCATGCATAGAGCATTAGATTCTGATGTGCGGTGATGTCACTGAGAAGTGGAGCAGAATGGCGCTGGACACTGGAGAAGACGACGATAAGTGAGTATTTTAGCACACTAGACCAGTGATGGCGAACCTTTCTGAGACCCGAGTGCCCAAACTGCAACCTAAAACCCAATTATTTATGACGAAGTGCCAAATGCCCTGTCATGATCGCCTTCATGTAGAAATATGCCCCATCATGATCCCCTTCATGTAGAAACGCTCCATCATGATCCCCTTCATGCAGAAATATGCCCCATCATGATCCCCTTCATGTAGAAATGCCCCATCATGATCCCCTTCATGTAGAAATATGCCTCATCATGATCCCCTTCATGTAGAAATTGCCCATTCCACCACCTCCAACATTTCCTCCTCCTCATCACCCCATCATTGCCCTCTCCCCCACCACTATCGTTGCCCTCTCCCCATCATTGGCCCTCTCCCCATCACTCCCATCATTGGCCCTCTCCCCATCACCGCCATCATTGGCCCTCTCCCCATCACTCCCATCATTGGCCCTCTCCACATCACTGGCCCTCTACCCATCACTGGCCCTCTCCCAATCAATCCCTTCATTGGCCCTCTCCCCGTCATTGACACCCACACACCACAGCGCCCACACACACACCACAGTGGCCACACTCACCTCTTCGCGCACCGACAGCTTCCTTCCTCTCACTTCCTCTCACACATTGAGCGGCGTGGCCACTCTATGTGTGAGGCAGGAAGCTGCAGTCCGGAACAAGGATGAGGCGAGGCCGCGTGCCAGCTGAGAAGGCTCTGCTTGCCTTCTCTGGCACGCGTGCCATAGGTTCGCCATCAGTGCACTAGACTATAATGTACAAAAATGTAATGGAAATTAACTTAATCTGAGTGCTTCTTTAATTCATGTGTTTCTATGCCAGTGTTTTATTTCTTTTTTTTTTACAATTTATTATATTAAGTAAGGCAACTAATGGTTTGTACTTGACTGCTTTATTTTCCCTTGCAGAATACGAGAACACTTCCAAGGTTCGGAGATGGAAAAGTATGCTGCATTTATCTACGAATCCTTGAAAAAAGCCAAATGCAGGGAGTTTGTGCCATCTCGAGATGAAATTGAAGCTTTAATTAAGAGGCAGGAAATTGCAACCACGGTATACTGCCACGGTGGAGGGGCTTGTAAGATCACTATCAACTCCCACACCACAGCTGGCGAGGTAAATCCTTGACATGAGCTGAGCATTACAGGTCGGGGAGAGTTACAAAAACTAGAAGATGGCAAACAAAGTCGTCCGTAGTGACCCACATATTACATTATGAATGCCCTTTGGGAAATGAAGGTTTATTACATATATACTAGATATTGGATACTTTTCAAATATCTCTCCAAGTGCCTTATTATAATTGGTTTTGTAAAACAATGTGCATGCTAGTTAATGCAATAGTATTATATTTTATTATAATGATTATTAACAGTAAATTTGTATTATCCCAGTTATGTTTAATCTGCTTCTAAAGGGGTCATCTTATTGGGACAATATTGGGACTATCATGTCCTATACTGGAGAGCTGCTCTCACTCTAGAGACCCAACCATATATTACTTGTTCACCTAATGGACAATAATGTTTAATGGGCATGGTTTATACTACACTGTAATGTGTCCACAATCAAAACCACAGGTATCTGTCCTTCATAATGAAAGCAATTGTCTCTTTGTAGGTTGTAGAGAAGCTGATCCGGGGCTTGGCCATGGAAGATAGCAGAAATATGTTTGCCCTCTTTGAGTACAATGGGGTCACAGATAAAGCCATTGAAAGTAGAGCTGTGGTGGCCGATGTCCTGGCTAAATTTGAAAAGTAGGTTTTGCTTGTTCTGTGCTCTACTAGTGATCGCAGTATCTCTGTGTATTTTCTATTGATCTCTGTGTTTTCTTCCAACCCATATGCTTTTCTGTGATGCCATTTCTGTAATCAAGCTACACAGTATCAGTTTTATCATTTCCTTATCATACTGTTAAAAAAAAACGGTGTGTGTTCTGTCAAGCCATTGTGTATGCAGTCTCAGGCTCCGACCACCTAGCAACTCCAAACCCCTCCTGAGCCGTCCGGCACTTATTCACAAAAATCTAGTGCCTTTTTTTTATTCCACCATATACAGTAGTGTCACATTCTGACCTTAGCAAGTCTTTTTCTTGCTAGTTTTATCACATCATTATCACTGTACATCATTTTAATATTTATTTGTTATTTTGTGTTTTAGTAATCTGTTGCCCCCTGCAATAGAAGCCTAAGTCATTTACTTACATAAGTAATCATAATCTAATATTGACCACGCTACTATGGCATGTTGACACATAGCGTTTTTTCAGCTGTGCTTGTCTCTTGCACATTTTTTGCATGCGTAAAAACGCAGTACCAGAAGAATGAAGTGAGACTTTTAAATTCTTATGCACATGTTATGTTTTCTTTTTCCTTGCATTTTTTTCTAAATACAGAATGTGAGTTTTTTCAGAGTTTTTAGCCGCTAACATAATGCATCAATGAGATAAAAAAAAAACACATAAAAAACTCAAAGCAACAAAAACATTTAAAAAAAAATGCACATAGTATGAACAGTGTTTTTCCTTCAAATACTCATGTGGCAAAACCCTATATGTGGACATATCCTTACAGTTTCCATAATATGCGTTTGTTTAAATCAGTATAGTATATATACATGCGGGTATATAGGGGACATTCCTATAGTGAAGCTGTATAATTTTTTATATACATTTCATATAGAAATAACTACGGACATGCTGTAGATGGACCTGACTGATATGTAGGCCACAAATTTATAAAGACTGCTATCTGGAGCACAGCTTCTATCTTGGCGCTCAAAGAATCAAAAGTGTAAATGAGTCCAAAGCATGGCCAATATGATCAACTGCTGCTATACTGCAGAGCATGTATGCAAAACCAACAGCATTTTGCCTCTCAGGTAGTGATGAGCAAACATACTCAGATAAGGTGTTAACGAATCCCCGCACCTGCATAACTTGCGACTGTTCGACAGCGGCAACACGTGCAGGGATTGCATGTTTGTGAGACAATCCCTGCTTATGTTGTGGCTGTCGAACAGCCGCGAGACATGCAGGCACAGGGACTTGAACATATTTTTCAAGCACGCCAAAGACACTCAGCACGCGAGCTTGCTCCGATAACACCTTAGCTAAGAACATTCTCGCATCACTACTTGCAGTTGCTGGACAGGGGTCTGCCTGATAAAACAATGCTGGTTTTGCACACGCGCCACAGTAATCATGTCGGCAGGATCTTGGACTCTTCTAAGAACATACTTTCTCTGTCAATCACAGCTAAATACTTGAGCATTTAGAGACTGCGCTGGCATGGCTTTCTTTGAAAATGGAGGTCTTGTTGAAAGATACCCTTGTTACAGGAATCATCAGTGATAAAAACGTAGTAGCTTTCTTCTAGAAACAGTGCCACTCCATACCATGGGTTGTGTCTGGTATTTCAGCTTGGCTCTATTGAAGCCATTGGGTGCTGTAGAGAGTGTTAGTATGGATTTTAAAATAAGTAATAATTAACAGCACCTTTAACTCCAAAACTATCTCTAGAGCTGAAAATTAACAAATATAGCATTGTGTGTAAAGGCCCCATCTCACATAGCGAGATCGCTGAAGCGTCACCGATTTTGTGACGCAACAGCGACCTCACCAGCAGTCTTGTTACGTGTGACACTTAGCAGCGACCAGGCCCCCGCTGCGATGTCGCTGATCGTGCGCGAATGTCCTGGGCCATTTTTTGATCGTTGGCGTCCCGCTGGCCAGCGCGCATCGCTGTGTTTGACACCGACGAGCGACGTCGTTAGCGACTCCGAAATCATGGATGCAGGCGGGAGTCGTCAGAATCGCTGCTGTGTGACAAGGTCCTAACGACCTGGATCGCTGGATCGTTGCTGCGTCATTGGGTAAATCTGACTGTTTGACAGCTTACTAGCGACCATTTAGCGACGCACCAGCGATCCTTACCAGGTCTTATCGTTGTCGGGATCGCTGGAGCATCGCTAAGTGTAACGGTACCCTAAGCCAACGGAGCATTTTGGCTAATGAAATGATCAAGGAAAGATGAGCATTGCAAGAGTCATCATTTTCACTGCCAGTTTTAGACAAGGTTCTGCTGCCTGCTGTTTTTATCTTGTTAATCAAATCATGGACCTTATTCAGCTGGCAATCTTATATTCAGTTTTTTTCTCTTTTCAAGGCTTGCTGTTAGTGCTGAACCAGGAGATCGACAGTGGAAGTTCTACTTTAAGCTGTATTGCTTCTTAGACACAGAACATGTACCAAGAGACAGTGTTGAATACGCATTTATGTTTGAACAGGTAAGGATAAAGTAACCACGTTCTTCACAACTTTCTTCTACAGTTGTGCAATACACAGCACAAAATGTCTGGTAACTACAAAACCTAATTGCAAGGAAGTTCTGCACTTGATATTTCCAACCATTATACTTTTCAGGCACATGAAGCAGTTATTCGAGGCCATTTTCCTGCTCCTGAAGAGACTTTACAGGTTCTTTCAGCTTTAAGATTACAGTATTCTCAAGGAGACCACAGCCCACACACTGCGGTACCAGAGATGGAACAGTTCTACCCTGTTCATAAACTCAAGTGTCGTATTTCCCATTCCACCAAAGTGACCTCACCAGTAGAAAGATCTGAAAGGAAAAGGTCTAGCTTCTTGGAAGGATCCTTAAGGAGAAGCTTTAGAAGTAGCTCGGTCAGTAAGCAGAAGGTAGAAGAAGACCAAATGTTGGATATGTGGGTTAAAGAAGAGGTGATGTCAACCAGGACCAATATTATTGACAAATGGAAGAAACTCCAGGGCATGACTCCAGAACACTGCATAACCAAATACATGGCCCTGATAAGAGAATGGCCTGGTTATGGGTCAACGCTGTTTGATGTTGAGGTAAGAAAATGATATGTGAAATGCTTTGTATTTTTGTTGGATAGAAATAATAATTATATTCAGTGAACTAAGCATATAATAAATAGTACTTTCTGTCAGATATGCAAGTTCTTATCAAATTGTAGCAATTGTTGTGTTTTTGCTTGTTCTTCAGTGCAAAGAAGGTGGATTTCCACAAGAATTGTGGTTAGGTGTGAGCGTTGAATCGGTTTCAGTGTACAAAAGAGGAGAAGGACGACCTTTGGAGGTGTTTCACTATGAACATATCCTTTCTTTCGGTGCTCCATTATCTAACACCTACAAGATAGTTGTGGATGAGCGGGAGCTTCTGTTTGAAACCAGTGCGGTAAGTAAACTCCGTTTTAATTTTGTATCTAGTAGGAAAAGTTGGATTTATAAAAATCATGGAATCGATATGCAAATGATGAGAAAATGGGGAAAAATAATTACAAACATCTTCATTTATTCAGTATTGACTAAGAGCACTACGTGCAGAAATACACACACTTACACGCCTTGGACTCTTTTGCCACTCTGAATGCACTTAGACATGTAAAAACATTATGCTGAAAAGTGCCGTTCCAGATATTGGACCCCATCAATGTGGATAGGTGATAATTTGTTTTCACCGGGCAACCTCTTTATGGAACTGCTAGCATTTTACAACGGATTATCTAATGAAATACTTGAATACATGATTTCCCACAAAGTATCTGCTGTTTAATTTTATTATTATTATTATTATTTATTGTTATAGCGCCATTTATTCCATGGCGCTTTACATGTAGGGAGGGGTATACATAAAAACAAGTACAATAATGTTCAACAATACAAGTCATAACTGGTACAGGAGGAGAGAGGACCCTGCCCGCGAAGGCTCACAATCTACAAGGGATGGGTGAAAATACAGTAGGCGAGGGTAGAGCTGGTCATGCAGCGGTTTGGTGGATCGGTGGTTACTGCAGGTTATAGGCTTGTCGGAAGAGGTGGGTCTTCAGGCTCTTTTTGAAGGTTTCGATGGTAGGTGAGAGTCTGATATGTTGTGGTGGAGAGTTCCAGAGTAGGGGTGATGCGCGAGAGAAATCTTGTATGCGATTGTGGGAAGAGGAGATAAGAGGGGAGTAGAGAAGGAGATCTTGTGAGGATCGGAGGTTGCGTGCAGGAAAGTACCGGGAGACGAGGTCACAGATGTATGGAGGAGACAGGTTGTGGATGGCTTTGTATGTCATGGTTAGGGTTTTGTACTGGAGTCTCTGGGCAATGGGGAGCCAGTGAAGGGATTGACAGAGGGGAGAAGCTGGGGAATAGCGGGGGGACAGGTGTATTAGTCGGGCAGCGGAGTTTAGAATAGATTGGAGGGGTGCGAGAGTGTTCGAGGGGAGGCCACTGAGCAGGAGGTTGCAGTAGTCAAGGCGAGAGATAATGAGGGCATGGACTAGGGTTTTTGCAGATTCTTGGTTGAGGAATGAACGGATTCGTGAAATATTTTTGAGTTGAAGTCGGCAGGAAGTGGAAAGGGCTTGGATATGTGGTTTGAAGGAGAGATCAGCATCAAGGATTACCCCGAGGCAGCGAGCTTGTGGGACTGGGAAGAGTGGGCAGCCATATACTGTAATGGATAGGTTCGTTGGGGGGGGTCACGTGAGATGGGGGAAAGATGATGAATTCTGTTTTGTCCATGTTAAGTTTCAGAAATCTGGTAGAGAAGAAGGATGAAATAGTGGACAGACATTGAGGGATTCTGGTTAGCAGGGAGGTGATATCTGGTCCAGAGATGTAGATCTGTGTGTCATCAGCATAGAGATGATA
The DNA here is from genome assembly GCF_039654945.1 of Dendrobates tinctorius. NCBI lineage: Eukaryota > Metazoa > Chordata > Amphibia > Anura > Dendrobatidae > Dendrobates > Dendrobates tinctorius. Next base: position 3,114,411 of record NW_027361693.1, read on the forward strand.
CTGAAAGCCATGAGATTCTATAAGCTGTCCCAGGCCAAAGGTGTAAATGGAGAAGAGCAGGGGTCCTAGGACTGAACCTTGTGGGACTCCGACAGGTAGGGGGCGAGGTGAGGAGGTGGTGTGTGAGTGGGAGACGCTGAATGTCCGGTCTGTTAGGTATGATGAGATCCAGGACAAGGCCAAGTCTGTGATGCCAAGGGATGAGAGGGTCTGTAATAGTAGGGAATGGTCCACTGTGTCAAAGGCAGCCGACAGGTCCAGGAGGAGGAGGACAGAGTAGTGTCGCTTGCTCTTGGCGGTTAAGAGGTCATTGGTGACCTTAGTAAGGGCAGTTTCGGTGGAGTGGTGTGACCGGAAGCCAGATTGTAATGAATTAATTCATCCAAATATATATAAAGGGAACACATCCTAGTGCATTGTGTTGGTTAAGTATTCCCTTTATTTTTTGAGCAGTATTTATAAATGTCAATAACCTATTTGTTTTACTCTCTCTCATTAAGGTGGTTGATATTGCGAAGCTGATGAAGGCATACATCAGTATGATAGTAAAGAAGAGATACAGCACCACACGATCAGAAAGTAGCCATGGGAGCCAGGGGAGTTCCAGGTGAAGATGGTGCCTCTCACATATGCCCTTAACTCAAATTTAAAGGTGCTTCGATAACGAGTAGAACATCTCATCTCATATTCAGGCTGTTGGGACAGTCGGGATGATGCAGTGCCTAAACTATTAAAAATGACAGCAAGACCCCAAAGTTTCATTGCTTCTCCTCCGTGAGCATTGCCTTAGATGAAATGACCCTGCTGAATGCAGTGATGTGCCTTCTATACCCCCAAATGCCTCCAAACCGAAAACCTGCCCTCCTTGTTTCCTCAAGAAGAGTATTGGATCGCTGCGGGCAGCCTTCCCCAGGACCCATTAATAATGTAACTTTGTATTTTTGCCGTATTTTTGTGCGTGAATTTTGTAAATTCTTTTTTTATTCCATGTATTGGATGAAAGGGAATGTTAATGTGCAATGCAGTGTGTATATTTTCCTTGATCAGTTCCATGTAGTGATTGCGGTCTGCCGTGTTTGTTATAATGCCAGTTTTACCTTTTCGGATTCCTTTCTCGCTGTAGCCAGTATACATCCCCGACTGCTGTATAGTAAATTAAGAGGTGACCTATCTACTAGAAAGAGTACAGTATTTATGGACTGCCTTATTATGCGGAGACTTCCAGTATGTCAGTAGCACTTGCTCTACAAACGGTTTCTATACTTGATACATTTTGCCATATTAACATTGTTAAAGTGCTTGTAAATAGGGAAATGTGAGTGCTTTATTTTTCTATGGAAAGTTTTAATATGAAGCAAAATATTACACCACCTTGTGGTTAGCGTCAGATAAACCAAATCTTTATTCTGCAATGCAAAGGCTTTATGTTAAAAGATTTGCTTCATTGTAATATAAAATCTTGTCAATAAAATATTTAATGTGGATTGGTGTGATTTAGAAAAGTAAGTTTCCATTTTTATATTTATGGGAACATGGTAAATGATTCCCCAGCAAGTCTCAGTCAAATGGTCAGATGGACAAATCCTGTGAAATGGAACCAATGGATAAGTAGTCACATTGCTATAGACTAATTCCCTGGGTGTAATACGAAAATGTGATCATATAGATGTGACCTTCCTTACCTTTAGCGAGAAAACATGATTTCACGATACACCAACATGATATCTTTATGCTGCACGTGTTTATCTGTGGCCACCTAGTGGTCATGATGTGAATTACAGTTAGTCAAAGTTTTTGCTGCAATGACACAATAAATGTTTTCTGAGAAATTAAAGTTCTTAAAGGGGTTGTCCTGTCCACTCTGTGTGATTGCAGATTGACAAATTCCCCCAGCGCATGCACTGAGAGGAGTCGCCTGTTTCTGAGTCGGGACCGGAGGGTATGTATCCATTATACATACTCCCGGCCAGAGCCCATCCAGTGGGTGTAGCCCTGCTTCTTACACTTGTATGGATCGTAGCCACGCCCTGTAGTTGACCACACCCACTGGATGGCAGCGTCACCAGACAGGGCGCAGACTCGCTGCATAGAAGTGTGTGAAGGGAGGCCACGTTCGCTAGACGGGCTCTGGTCGGGAGTATGTATAACTCATACTTACCCTTCATTCCTGGCTCAGAACCTGGCAAATCCTCGCAGCGCACAGTGCGTGTGCTGGGGGGATTCATAAGTGTGCAGTCAGACAGTGATTGCAAACTTATCAGTTTGGACCAGACTACCCCTTTAAGTAAACAAGAGTGAATGGTGGACACCTCAGTGCATTCTAAATGCAAAAAGTCTAATACAGGGATTCCCAAATGTTTAATTCTGGGGCCTCTCTAGGTAGATAACAGCAGGGCCTCACCAGACCGATTCCTGAAATATGTAAGTTCTAAAATTAGTAGAAAAGGAATCGATAATGTCGTTAAACTACAGTATACAGTATATATTTCTGTAGTCAGAATAAATATGTTAAAACCATCTCCATAGCTGCACTTCCCTAAAAACTAGGGTGCGCCTCATTGATAGGCTCCTCCCCAAGCACAGAATAGCTGAAATGTGATACAATCGTAATAGAATTTACTGGAAACGTGTTAACTCCTTAACAACCTACAGTGGGGGAAATAAGTATTTGATCCCTTGCTGATTTTGTAAGTTTGCCCACTGACAAATATATGAACAGTCTATAATTTGAAGAGTAGGTTAATTTTAACATTGAGAGATAGAATATCAAAAATAAAATCCAGAAAATCACATTATATAAATTATATAAATGTATTTGCATTTTGCAGTGAGAAATAAGTATTTGATCTCTCTGACTTACTACTTGGTGGCAAACCCCTTGTTGGCAAGCACAGCAGTCAGACATTTTTTGTAGTTGATGATGAGGTTTGCGCACATGTCAGGAGGAATTTTGGTCCACTCCTCTTTGCAGATCATCTCTCACTCATTAAGATTTTGAGGCTGTCACTTGGCAACTCGGAGCTTCAACTCCCACCATAAGTTTTCTATGGGATTAAGGTCTGGAGACTGGCTAGGCCACTCCATGACACTTAAAGGGAATCTGTCACCCCATTTTTGGCCTATAAGCTGCGGCCACAGCCATCGGGCTTATCTACAGCATTCTGTAATGCTGTAGATAAGCCCCCGATGTAACCTGAAAGATAAGAAAAAAGAGTTAGATTATACTCACCCGGGGGTCCGGTCCAGGTCCGATGAGTGTCGCGGTCCGGTCCGGCGCCTCCCATCTTCATGCGATGATGTCCTCCTTCTTTCTTCTGCCGCGGCTCCTGCGCAGACGTACTTTCTCTGCCCTGTTGCCCATGTAGTTGTAGGCTGATCGCTCTCCTTCTTCATGATCAAGGATACCCCATGAGGTGAGATTTTGCATGGTGCCCCAGATTGATATCGATTGACAGTCATTTTGTATTTATTCCATTTTCTTACTATTGCACCAACAGTTGTCTCCTTCTCACCCAGCGTCTTACTTATGGTTTTGTAGCCCATTCCAGCTTTGTGCAGGTCTATGATCTTGTCCCTGACATCCTTATAAAGCTCTTTGGTCTAGCCCATGTTGCAGAGGTTAGAGTCTGACTGATTGAGTCTGTGGACAGCAGTCTTTTATAAAGGTGACTATGTAAGACAGCTGTCTTTAATGCAGGTAACAAGTTGATTAGGAGCGTCTAACTGGTCTGAAGGAGCCAGAACTCTTAGGCTGTGTGCACACGGTGCAGATTCTGCTGCGCTTCCGCAGCGGTTTTGCCCCTGTGGAAACGCAGCAGTTCCGCTGACCAAGTACAGTACAATGAAACCCTATGGGGTTTCAAAAACGCTGTGCTGACGGTGCGGTTTTTTCCGCGCGGTTTTGCTGCGGTTTACAAACCGCAGCATGTCAATTGTTTGTGCGGTTTCACACCTTTAACATAGTAGAGGTATGAAACCGCTGGGCAAAACCGCAGACCAAACCGCAGGTCACTTTACCTGCGGTTTTACCTGCGGTTCCGCGCGGAAAAAACCGCAGCGGAATCCGCAGCGTGTGCACATACCCTTAATGGTTGGTAGGGGATCAAAGACTTATTTCTCACTGAAAAATGCAAATAAATTTATGTGATGTATACAATGTGATTTTCTGGATTTTATTTTTGATATTTTATCTCTTATTGTTAAAATTAACCTACCCTTAAAATTATAGACTGTTCATGTCTTCATCAGTGGACAAACTTACAAAATCAGCAAGGGATCAAATACTTATTTCCCCCACTGTATAATGTACGCTTTTGTCACTGCTCACTAAAGGGAATATGAAGCCAGATCAGAAGCTGAGCCTTCTTCATACGTGACAGGTGTCAGATGCGTGACATAGCCAGCATCGGCCTGTAATTACAGTGACCGGACCTAGTGCCAATTGGTGCAGTTTAACCCAAGGGTGTTGCTAGCATCAAAGATCCGGGCTTCTGGCCCCGAAAGTTTTGCCCAGAGAACAAGGATAAACTGCAATCGCCGAATTGAACTGTATCAGCATCATCTTGACCCAGTACATTTCAATTCCATGATAGAGCAGTGAGACACAAGCTCCCTGCACTATCATTGTCCGTTTTGTAAGCCGCAGCTGCTTTAGGTCTGCGGCTTATGAGACATCAGCATACTCACGCAGGTGGCACAATGATGTCATTGCATCACGCCGCTCTGCAGACCCGCTATTTAAGAGAAGACTGAGGCTGGGGTGCCTGGAATCAAGATTAAGTGAGTATAATCTTTATTATTTTTTTATCTTATCCAGTGTGAGAGCCATCATATTATGACATGTTTTACGTTGTCATTATGATTTAAAAAGAGAAAACACAGTAGTTTGACAATAAATGGCTTCATCCAACCACTAACCAGGAGTGGAGAAAAAGTTTTAGTGTTTTCATTCATATTCTCTGAAAAAAAGGCCAAGAAAGCAAACATTCTGCCGGGGTATGTAAACTTTTGAGCACAACTGTATACATAAGGGGCTGTGGGGCCACCATACTATAGATAAGGGGCTGTGTGGTCATCATACTAGAGAGAAGGGGCTGTGAGGCCACCATACTTTAGATAAGGAGCTGTGGGGCCATTATATTATAGACTGGCTGAAGATCCCGGTGTTGCCCGGGCATAGTAACTAACTGCCGTCCCGCTCTCTCCCTCCACAGCCCCGCTCTCCACTCGCCATCCTGCTGTCTCCCTCCGAAGCGCAGCTCTCCACCCACCGTCCAGCATTCTCCATCAGCAGCCCTGCTCTCCATCCACTGTCCTGCTCTCCCTCCACAACCTCTGTCTCCACTGGCCGTCGTGCTCCCTCTATCAGCAGCTCCACTTTAGCTCCACAACCCTGCTGTCTCCCTCCGCAGCCCAGCTCTCCATTCACCATCACGCTGTCTCCTTCCACAGCCCCACTCTCCAATCGCCGTCCCGCATTCTCTCTCCACTGGCCGTCCCGCTCTCTCCCTCTGCAGCCCCACTCTCTAATGTCCATCCCGCTCTCTCCCTCCGCAGCCCTGCTCTCTCCCTGCACAGCCCCTGTCTCCACTGGCCATCCCGCTCCCTCAGCAGCCCAGCTCTCCACCCGTGTCCTGCTCTTTCCCTTATTAGCCCCGCTATCCACCCGCCATCACGCTTTCTCCTTCTGCAGCCCCACTCTCCACCCCCATCACGCCCACGGGTTCGCAATGGAGAGGCATCTATAAGACACTTATCCATTACTAATCGTATAGCCTCATTTAGTATAAAGCTGCCTATATATACTGTAGTACAATGTAGCCCCCATAGAGTATAATGTAGCCTTATATAGTATAATGCAGCCCCGTATAGTATACTGCAGCCTTATATAGTATAATACATCCTCATATAGTATAATGCAGACTCGTATAGTGCAATGCAGACTCATATAGTATAATGCAACTCCATATAGTACAATGCAGCCTCATATAGTGTAACAACCTCATAGTATAATGCAGCTCATAGAGTATAATGCAGCTCCATAAAGTGTAATACAGCCCCATATAGTATAAAAATGCAGCCTCATACAGTATATTGCAGCCCTCAGAGTATAATGCAGTCACCCATAAAGTAGAATGCAGCCCCTCATAGTGTATAATGCTGACTTATATAATATAATGCAGCCCTCAGAGAGTATAATGCAGCCCCATATAGTATAACTATCCCCTATAGTGTAATGCAGCCCCATAAGAGCATAATTCACACCCCTTCTTACTCCAGTATTATAGTCACCACGCACTTATTGATTTAAAAGTAAATACAATTCTCACCTCTCACTGTTCCCCCGCTGCTCCGGTCTCAACAGCGTATCTTGGTCGCCCTCCCAGGGCTGTGGGGTACTCGGTACCAGGCCGGTGTCAGCAGGATGTGTCACAGCGGCGGTGACCCGGTCCGTGGCCCTGGGCGCCCAAGTAATGGGGGAATTGGAATGGTGGAATGTAATTGATTAAATGAATAGTTCGTGACGCCACCTGTGGTGTTCAGCAAGGGAGGTGTTAGGCCGACGCTGCATGCAGATCTGCTGGGACTGATGGTATGGTGCAGCAAAGATGTAAAAGCTCCCCACAGGTGAAGCGGTAATCCCAGGGCAGTGTAGATGTGGTTGGCACGGGGATGTAGCGGTGTTGGAAGGGTAGGAAGCAGACAAAGACACAGCGGGGTGCAATTTCTGTACCTTTACTTGATAAATGCAGTCCAGGGTCCTGGTTACAGATGGTACCGGAGCAGGCTAGCCTGGAAGCAATTCAGGGATTCTCTCTCAGCAGATGGGCTGTGCAGTCTCCTTCCTAGCGCTTATTTGAGTGAAGTACTCAAATACTGAGTTACACTGAAGTTCCTCTCAATTCTTCTATACTAGCCCTCCTCGTATGGCAGACAGCTGTAGCCGCTATTCCTCTCTTCGCTCACTCCGTGCTGTTGTGCCTCCAAGTCTTAGATGGGGGTAGTGCATTTACAGCCTCCTACTCCTCTGGTGTCTGTTGCAGGACCATTAGTATCCATACAACCGTGGAGATCAGGCTCCAGTTCATGCGCTCTCACTGGAGATGAGCCTTTCCTCTCTGCTCGATCTCCACGCTTCTTCCCCACTTCTGCACACTTCACCCTCCTCAGACTAACTGGCCACTCCTTCCCCTTGGCCCTCAGAGAGCACTCCTCCCCTTAGTTCCGGTTCAGAGGCCCCCCTGCTGGCCTGGAGTGGAACTGTGTTGCATGTATAGGTTAACTCTGAGAGAGACCCTTCATTGCCTCCAAGCCTGACATTACCCTCCCTGGAGGAAGGCAAAGCCACTGTGGCGGCCATACTCCTGGGGGCGCCACATATCTACTCGGCTCGGCACTGCATGGAGCGCAATGGAGTGACATCATCACGTCCGCTGCATCAGAAGCAGAGGGGGAATGATGGGAGAGGGAGCGTCAGTTGACGTTCCTACATCATTGATTTCAACTGTATCGGCATCTATGTACCATGTGGTACTTTTATACACTGTCGTATACCATGTGTTGCTCCTGCCCTGATAAAGGCAGTACCCAAGTATAGTACTGGCTACAAAAAACAGCTATAGTCCAGATGCTCATTTAATCCCAAGTGATGGCAAGTATCCAATTTGAATATCCACCTAGATTCCCTCTGTAACAGCATTTTGTCCAGGTTACCTCCTCTAGTGGAAAGCCTGATTTTATCGCTCCTCATGAATCTAATCATTTTGGTATCATCCTGGTGCTCACTATTCACATGCCTGGCCAGAGTTGTCTCTCGTTGGTTCCTGATGTCCCCTAAGGGTTGTCCCTCTCGTCTTCGGAATTCTACGATGGTCTTCCCACATATGCCTTACCACAGGAGCAGGTTGCCTAAAGGGGGCTTCACACATAGCGATATCGCTAGCAATATCGCTAAAGCGTCACCGATTTTGTGACGCAGCAGCGATATTGCTAGTGATATCGCTACATGTGACACTTCCGACCGGCTCCCCCGCTGGCTATCGCTGATCGCGCGAGAACGTCCTAGGCCATTTCTCGTCGGGGTCTTCCTGCTGGGCTTCCTGCTGGCGCCGATGAGTGACGCGTGGACGCGGGCGGAGGACTTCATCATCGCCGTGTCTGACAGGTAACAACCGCTGCTGCATCACTGCATCGCTGGTGAGATCTGCCTGTGTGGCAGCTCACTAGCAACCATTTAGCGATGCACCAGCGATCCTGACCGGGTCGTATTGTTGTCGGGATCGCTTGTGCATCGCTAAATGTAACGGGACCCTTATAAACAATGCCTTTAGTTTTACAATTGATAAAATCCTTTAACTTAAATTGTTTTCCATTATGATCATTGTAAAATAATTTACTCATTTGGATTGATTCACATGCCACACATTTCCCATATTTCTAGGAACCACTTACTACCATGTATGTATCTCCAGTACCGGAGATATCAGTGTCCGTGTGTGTAATAGTTGTGGCATACATGTGGTAACCGTGTACTGTAACACTATTACACGCCAGCGCCTGTGAATCAGCGGTATTGTTCACGATATTCCCCGGCGCCAGGTGCTGAAGACAGCTCATATCATTGTCCATTTCTCTGCCGGTGATCAGGGGACAATATTGAGAGTTGTATTTAACTGATAACAGCAAGAGCAAGCGGCAGGTGAAGGGACTGCGGTGATCTCACTACCGTGAGAAAAAGCCAGTGAAATGTCTCACAGTGAACTGAGGTGAACTCACTGTGCTGAACTGCAGTGAACTCACGTTGCTGCGGTCACCGCAGTTCAGGGGCACAGCTTGGAATGCAGCCTCAGTGATCCATGGTAGATTTGATGATGATGACGATTATGTCAGTTCATTTCTCAGTGGGTCTCAGCCTGGACGGTTGCATCTTAGCACCGTCCAGGTTGAAAACGATTTATCGCAGACATGGATTACTGCATGGGACAGAACAACAGAGAGGTGAGGGATATGGTTGTTTTTTATTTTTGCTTCATAATGTAAGGGGGTGAAGTGCAGGAAGAGCCGGGGGAGGGCTGCCTCCTCTGCTCCATACCCAGAAACATTGAGCAGGGCAGCAGGTTCCTCAGGGGAGAGAGATGGTGCTGAACACAGGAAGCCAGCAGAGTAGAGAGCGGGAAAGAGCACGCGTTTTCCTCGGGGCAGCCTGGGCAGCAGACGGGAGGACGCTGACGCAGACTGGGAGAGAGACAGAGCTCTCGGTCACAGAGTAAAGACCGGGGTACCGCGCACAGAGACTGCACACCGTGAGTACGTGAGGCTGTGTACTGCGGAGACAGCAAAGGTGCGCCCTGATCCCTGTGGACAGACTGAGACCCGCAGAGAAGCGGAGGTCTGTAGAGAGACTGAGGCCAGAGCAGAGACAGTAGCCCATGACTACGTGAAGGTGGAGCCTGCAGTGACAGATGAGGTGTGTCCTGACCCCCATGTGAAGTCTGTGTCCAGTGCAAAGACAGCAGCTAGTGCAAAGACAGCAACTAGTGTGGAGACAGCAGCATGTACAGCGACAGTGATCCATGCTGAGAGATCTAACAGGGGATGGAGTGTTGTTTCCCCTGGGAGAGGTTGTTGTGCTTAGACAAAAGACTCAGAGCAGGGGGGACCCCATTTGCCCAGTACCCCCTCTGCCTCCAACATTAACCCTTGAGACCTCAGTGGAGGAATGTAAAGACACAGTACAGAAGGACTACAGACAACAAGCGCTGCTGGTGATTCGGCGCCAGCGTGGGAGAAGAGTGACCCTTCAATCAAGACCCCTTCAGACTGATAAGTTCCTCCATAGGAAAACTACCCTTTATACTGTTTTAATACTGTTGATGCTTTTTGTCTGCTTTCTCAACTTGTTCTCATAATATTCATATTTGCACTGTAAATTTTGTCAGTGTTATCCCCTGTAAATAAACCTCCCTTTAACTGTTGGTCCGTCTGTTCCGTGGTGACATACTCATCTCCTGCACGTTATTACAATTACAGAAGAAGAGGGCTTCAATGGAATTAGGTGTTAGGTGAGTATAACTGTGTTTATTATTTTTAAATAAAAAATGGAAAACTGTGTTTTGTTTTTATTTCAAATACAGGGCTTTATTCTGGGTGTGTCTTTATTTACAATACAACTATAGGATTTGTAATGGGTAGGTGTCTTATAGATGCCTCTTCATTACTAACACTTGATGTCATTGGAAAAAAACAAATGTGACAGCAACTCGACAAATATGAACCCCACTTGCCACCACCACAGTGCATGTTGGAAGAGCTGGGCAAAGCGACTTTTCTAGAGCAGCTGTGGGCTTCTATTTTAGGCTGGGGGGTGGGCAATATCCATGGCCCCTTACCAGCCTGAGAATACCAGCCCCCAGCTGTTTGCTTTAGAAAGGTTGGTTGTCAAAAATAGGGGGGGAACGCCACACCGTTTTTTAAAATTATTTATTTAAATAATTAAACAATATGGCATGTAAACACTCTATTCTTCATAACCAGCCAGGATAAAGCTGATAGCTGAGTGTTGCAGCCCACAGCTGTCAGTTTTGCCTGCCTGGTTATCAAGAATGCAGGTGAACCCACCTCATTTTTTTTCATCCTCCCATCAGCCGCTGCCTGCATTCACTCTTGTCAGTTGAATACAACTCTCAACATTGTTCCATGTTCGTGCTGGTCGCCGGCAGAGCAAGAGTGATTGATGAGAAGCCATATTCAGCACCTGGTGCTGGGGAACAGTGTGAACAGTACCGCTGATTCCCAGGCGCTGGTAGATGTCACACTGATGTAATCTATGCTGTTAAAAAAAGGACATAGCGTGTTTTGCCCATTCACTGGAATGGGTCTTTGTGTTTCAGTGTTTCAGTGTCTCCGGTACGTGTGAAAACTGTCAGCACACCTACCACAAACACTAACGTCTGAAAGAGGCCTAAATCCAAGTTTATATAAAATTGTGAAAAAATGGTTAAAATAATTATTATATTATATATTGCATTTTTGCTACTTTTTATGCAAATTAAGGCTATGTTTACACAATGCATTTTTTTTCTGCAGGCAAAACATGCATTTTTTTGCTGGGTATTTGCTGCGTTTTTGGTGTCTCTTGTGCATGCTGATAACGTTTTTTGCTGCATTTTTGCACTTACTCATTGCTTTCTATGGGTGAAAAAACGCTGCAAAAACGCTGAAAGAGGCATAAGCCTCAACACATGCAGGGATTACCTAACAAACAGGCAATCCTTGCATGTGTCGCAGCTGTTGAACAACCGTGACACATTTCTTGTCAAGAAAGCTGATCATTTGGAAAAAAAAATCTCCTCCATTGCCTGGATTGCTATTTTTTCTGCCTCCTAAGGTAATCACATATATAAATATCCACCAAGGAGAATTCAATGAGCATCAACATAAAAAAGGCAATAAGTGACACGGGATATGTCAGGGATCCATCGTGCCCTATTCACACTGTGCTTTAGGCCTGGATCACACTTCCGTTTTTTAAAATCCGTCCAAATCCGTCGTTTTCCGTTAAAAAACGGATCCGCCATTTTTTTGGAGGATCCGTTTTTTGGTCCCATAGACTTCCATTAGCGGTTACCGCGGATCCGTAAAACAAACGGATCCGTTTGCGGTAAAACGGAAACGGATCCGTTTTTTCACACAAAAACGGATGCAAAAAACGGATGGCGGATGCCAAAAAACGGATGTGTGAAACAGGCCTTAGCTTCTGTATATAAGTGTGCAGTGCCAGATACGCTGGCACAGGACCCCTGTGCACTGTATCTGGTGCTACCAATTGTGCCAGGGTCGCTTTGTCAGGTAAGTGGCACCGTGAGGGTGACAGAGAACAAATCATCATGTGATAAAATCTGACGCTGATTTACAATGGCTCCGACACCAGGAATGTGAGGCTGGCCCCTGGCGTCTCCTGCGGATCCGCCATCCTTGTGGTCGCCCATCTTGGATCCCATAAGAGGCATTTCACTAATTTGTCCACAAGGCTGGTGTCAGATTCATGTGGGGACTGCTTCACCATTAGTACCACACCGCGGCTTTCTATCAATCCCAGGGGGGTTTGTGGCCGAGCAGGTGCCAGGTCTGATGTCCACCTGAAAACTCTTTGGTGGTCGTACCTCAATGGTGGGCACCCACCTTTTACACTATAATGGCTGGATAGATATTGTAACAACGTGACTACTAAAGGCCCTTTATATTACAGCGCACCTGGGTATAAAGGGTTAATGATTGGGCCCCTGTTTCTCAGATGACTCAGTGGTCAGCCTGGCACAGACTGGGGGCAGCACGAGGGAAGGACGATGTGGTGAGGTGCAGGCAGCCCGTGACCAGTAGTGATGGGAAGTCCGGCTCTTTTTGGTGATCCGGTTCATTCGGCTCCGCTCACCATAAAGAGCCGGCTCTTTTGGCTCTTTAAACGGCCCTTTTTTTTTAATAGAAATCTGTTTTCCACAGTCCTTGCTCCGGTCTCTCCTGTACAGTGAGGCCTCATTATACCCCTGTATAAGGATCTAGTGACGCAGTGTAGACTGTTATTCAGCATTGCTGTTTCCTCAGATTGTCAGCTCTTGTGATCAGGCCCCTGCTCCTCGCTCCGGTCTCTCCTGTACAGTGAGGCCTCATTATACCCCTGTATAAGGATCTAGTGACGCAGTGTAGACTGTTATTCAGTATTGCTGTTTCCTCAGATTGTCAGCTCTTGTGATCAGGCTCCTGCTCCTCGCTCCGGTCTCTCCTGTACAGTGAGGCCTCATTATACCCCTGTATAAGGATCTAGTGACACAGTGTAGACTGTTATTCAGCATTGCTGTTTCCTCAGATTGTCAGCTCTTGTGATCAGGCCCCTGCTCCTCGCTCCGGTCTCTCCTGTACAGTGAGGCCTCATTATAACCCCTGTATAAGGATCTAGTGACACAGTGTAGACTGTTATTCAGCATTGCTGTTTCCTCAGATTGTCAGCTCTTGTGATCAGGCCCCTGCTCCTCGCTCCGGTCTCTCCTGTACAGTGAGGCCTCATTATACCCCTGTATAAGGATCTAGTGATGCAGTGTAGACTGTTATTCATTGCTGTTTCCTCAGATTGTCAGCTCTTGTGATCAGGCCCCTGCTCCTCGCTCCGGTCTCTCCTGTACAGTGAGGCCTCATTATACCCCTGTATAAGGATCTAGTGACGCAGTGTAGACTGTTATACATTGCTGTTTCCTCAGATTGTCAGCTCTTGTGATCAGGCCCCTGCTCCTCGCTCCGGTCTCTCCTGTACAGTGAGGCCTCATTATAACCCCTGTATAAGGATCTAGTGACACAGTGTAGACTGTTATTCAGCATTGCTGTGTCCTCAGATTGTCAGCTCTTGTGATCAGGCCCCTGCTCCTCGCTCCGGTCTCTCCTGTACAGTGAGGCCTCATTATACCCCTGTATAAGGATCTAGTGATGCAGTGTAGACTGTTATTCAGCATTGCTGTTTCCTCAGATTGTCAGCTCTTGTGATCAGGCCCCTGCTCCTCGCTCCGGTCTCTCCTGTACAGTGAGGCCTCATTATACGCCTGTATAAGGAGCTAGTGATGCAGTGTAGACTGTTATTCAGCATTGCTGTGTCCTCAGATTGTCAGCTCTTGTGATCAGGCCCCTGCTCCTCGCTCCGGTCTCTCCTGTACAGTGAGGCCTCATTATAACCCCTGTATAAGGATCTAGTGACACAGTGTAGACTGTTATTCAGCATTGCTGTGTCCTCAGATTGTCAGCTCTTGTGATCAGGCCCCTGCTCCTCGCTCCGGTCTCTCCTGTACAGTGAGGCCTCATTATACCTCTGTATAAGGATCTAGTGATGCAGTGTAGACTGTTATTCAGCATTGCTGTGTCCTCAGATTGTCAGCTCTTGTGATCAGGCTCCTGATCCTCGCTCCGGTCTCTCCTGTACAGTGAGGCCTCATTATACACCTGTATAAGGATCTAGTGACGCAGTGTAGACTGTTATTCAGCATTGCTGTGTCCTCAGATTGTCAGCTCTTGTGATCAGGCCCCTGCTCCTCGCTCCGGTCTCTCCTGTATAGTGAGGCCTCATTATACTCCTGTATAAGGATCTAGTGACGCAGTGTAGACTGTTATTCAGCATTGCTGCTTCCTCAGATTGTCAGCTCTTGTGATCAGGCCCCTGCTCCTCGCTCCGGTCTCTCCTGTACAGTGAGGCCTCATTATACACCTGTATAAGGATCTAGTGACGCAGTGTAGACTGTTATTCAGTATTGCTGCTTCCTCAGATTGTCAGCTCTTGTGATCAGGCCTCTGCTCCTCGCTCCGGTCTCTCCTGTACAGTGAGGCCTCATTATACCCCTGTATAAGGATCTAGTGACGCAGTGTAGACTGTTATTCAGCATTGCTGTCTCCTCAGATTGTCAGCTCTTGTGATCAGGCCCCTGCTCCTCGCTCCGGTCTCTCCTGTACAATGAGGCCTCATTATACCCCTGTATAAGGATCTAGTGACGCAGTGTAGACTGTTATTCAGCATTGCTGTTTCCTCAGATTGTCAGCTCTTGTGATCAGGCTCCTGCTCCTCGCTCCGGTCTCTCCTTTACAGGGCATATAATGTAAATATACCTCAATACAAATGCCATCGAACTGAATATTTTAATTACCCATGTCACCAACGATTATCAATGATATCATCTCATTAATAACAAATATACTGTACATCATATAACATGTATCGAACAACAAACAAAAGGGCATATAATGTAAAACAGGCAGGTTCATAAATCCACCCAATTAGACATTCCATTACATAAAAGCAATATAATAGACGTTTAGTAGAATAATAAGTGATTATATCCCTATACATAACTACATAGTCTGCCCCCCAAGTAACCTCTAGTGGCTCATTAAATAGATGCGATTTTGATTATACAGATATAACAAGAATAACAAATATAATGGATTGAGATATGACGTATAGGAATATGGCCCTCGTAGATCTAGCCGAAGATGTTCCACGGATCCGGCTCCTGATGTAACACAATATAATGAACTACAAGCCTACAATAAAAAATACATTAAAAAGTAAAAAATTAGTAACAGCCGAATAAAAACAACCACGCTAAACGTGGAAAACTAAATGCATAAAGCGATACAATCAGTGGGTGATCATAGAAAAGACGCAAAATTGAGGCATTCATTTAGTCCATTCGGGTGGACCGTATTGAGGGTCCATATCCATCTAGCCTCACACTGGGCCAAACGTAGTGAAAGCCTACCTCCCCGAATACCAAAATTCAAGCTATCAATCCCTTTGACCCTAAAGAACTTGCTATCAAACTGGTGATGTAACTTAAAGTGCCTAGGTATAGTCTTAAGCACCGAAACATCATTTTCACTCGCCGCAGCTTGTATCCCCAACACGTGCTCCCTGACCCTAACTTTCAACTGCCGTGTGGTCAATCCCACATAGATCATAGTCGATGCGTCGCCATGGTATCTTCGATGCCTTGGCGCGCACTGACTGACGCTGGCGCCGCTTCGCATCCCTGGTCGTCATGACTGCGGATGCGTCACTTCCGGTCGGACTTCCGGTCCGCGGCCTTTTTAAATCCTCCGGTCTTGATGTTTACCACGCCCCCTGACGAAGGACGAGCATCCGAAACGCGCGTCGGGGCAGACGCGCGGACCCCCCAGGACTCTCTCACCCACCGGCATACTTTGGTAAGATGCTACTATT
The DNA here is from genome assembly GCF_039654945.1 of Dendrobates tinctorius. NCBI lineage: Eukaryota > Metazoa > Chordata > Amphibia > Anura > Dendrobatidae > Dendrobates > Dendrobates tinctorius. The sequence goes on from NW_027361693.1 coordinate 3,130,162, forward strand.
ATCGACCCCTGGTGTTATGCTGCCCTTTTTGGGTTAACATGGTCATATACATTGCAATAGCGACATTGTGAGGTAACAAAACTAGGACTGGTATATTAGCCAGAGTTATGTTATGTCGATCTCGGTATGATAAAGATGACGGTGGCACTTATATTCTTGTTATAATCTCCCTTTGATGGCATTAATTTGATCTTTATGGGGTAGTGATTTATTGGTTCACTGTGATGTTATGATATGCCTTTAGGGTTGATTTGATTAGCGATTGATGCGATTTACAATAAGTATTAGGAATTTAGGTGCCTATAAATGTATTGTATATATACATATCTATATTTCATCTGATTTGTAATACATGTGTGTGAGTTCCTGGGTGGGGTCTGCCACGTTTTCCATGCCACGTGGTTATTCTATGTGTATTATCACACTGTTTTTGTCTTGTTCTGCATACCTGTCAAATAAAGATATTCTATTTTTATACTGGATCTGTGTTACTCAGCATTGCTGTTTCCTCAGATTGTCAGCTCTTGTGATCAGGCCCCTGCTCCTCGCTCCGGTCTCTCCTGTACAGTGAGACCTCATTATACCCCTGTATAAGGATCTAGTGATGCAGTGTAGACTGTTATTCAGCATTGCTGTTTCCTCAGATTGTCAGCTCTTGTGATCAGGCCCCTGCTCCTCGCTCCGGTCTCTCCTGTACAGTGAGGTCTCATTATACCCCTGTATAAGGATCTAGTGACGCAGTGTAGACTGTTATTCAGCATTGCTGTTTCCTCAGATTGTCAGCTCTTGTGATCAGGCCCCTGCTCCTCGCTCCGGTCTCTCCTGTACAGTGAGGCCTCATTATACCCCTGTATAAGGATCTAGTGACGCAGTGTAGACTGTTATTCAGCATTGCTGTTTCCTCAGATTGTCAGCTCTTGTGATCAGGCCCCTGCTCCTCGCTCCGGTCTCTCCTGTACAGTGAGGCCTCATTATACCCCTGTATAAGGATCTAGTGATGCAGTGTAGACTGTTATTCAGCATTGCTGTTTCCTCAGATTGTCAGCTCTTGTGATCAGGCCCCTGCTCCTCGCTCCGGTCTCTCCTGTACAGTGAGGTCTCATTATACCCCTGTATAAGGAGCTAGTGACGCAGTGTAGACTGTTATTCAGCATTGCTGTGTCCTCAGATTGTCAGCTCTTGTGATCAGGCCCCTGCTCCTCGCTCCGGTCTCTCCTGTACAGTGAGACCTCATTATACCCCTGTATAAGGATCTAGTGATGCAGTGTAGACTGTTATTCAGCATTGCTGTTTCCTCAGATTGTCAGCTCTTGTGATCAGGCCCCTGCTCCTCGCTCCGGTCTCTCCTGTACAGTGAGGTCTCATTATACCCCTGTATAAGGATCTAGTGACGCAGTGTAGACTGTTATTCAGCATTGCTGTTTCCTCAGATTGTCAGCTCTTGTGATCAGGCCCCTGCTCCTCGCTCCGGTCTCTCCTGTACAGTGAGACCTCATTATACCCCTGTATAAGGATCTAGTGATGCAGTGTAGACTGTTATTCAGCATTGCTGTTTCCTCAGATTGTCAGCTCTTGTGATCAGGCCCCTGCTCCTCGCTCCGGTCTCTCCTGTACAGTGAGGTCTCATTATACCCCTGTATAAGGATCTAGTGACGCAGTGTAGACTGTTATTCAGCATTGCTGTTTCCTCAGATTGTCAGCTCTTGTGATCAGGCCCCTGCTCCTCGCTCCGGTCTCTCCTGTACAGTGAGACCTCATTATACCCCTGTATAAGGATCTAGTGATGCAGTGTAGACTGTTATTCAGCATTGCTGTTTCCTCAGATTGTCAGCTCTTGTGATCAGGCCCCTGCTCCTCGCTCCGGTCTCTCCTGTACAGTGAGGTCTCATTATACCCCTGTATAAGGATCTAGTGACGCAGTGTAGACTGTTATTCAGCATTGCTGTTTCCTCAGATTGTCAGCTCTTGTGATCAGGCCCCTGCTCCTCGCTCCGGTCTCTCCTGTACAGTGAGGCCTCATTATACCCCTGTATAAGGATCTAGTGATGCAGTGTAGACTGTTATTCAGCATTGCTGTTTCCTCAGATTGTCAGCTCTTGTGATCAGGCCCCTGCTCCTCGCTCCGGTCTCTCCTGTACAGTGAGGTCTCATTATACCCCTGTATAAGGAGCTAGTGACGCAGTGTAGACTGTTATTCAGCATTGCTGTGTCCTCAGATTGTCAGCTCTTGTGATCAGGCCCCTGCTCCTCGCTCCGGTCTCTCCTGTACAGTGAGACCTCATTATACCCCTGTATAAGGATCTAGTGATGCAGTGTAGACTGTTATTCAGCATTGCTGTTTCCTCAGATTGTCAGCTCTTGTGATCAGGCCCCTGCTCCTCGCTCCGGTCTCTCCTGTACAGTGAGGTCTCATTATACCCCTGTATAAGGATCTAGTGACGCAGTGTAGACTGTTATTCAGCATTGCTGTTTCCTCAGATTGTCAGCTCTTGTGATCAGGCCCCTGCTCCTCGCTCCGGTCTCTCCTGTACAGTGAGACCTCATTATACCCCTGTATAAGGATCTAGTGATGCAGTGTAGACTGTTATTCAGCATTGCTGTTTCCTCAGATTGTCAGCTCTTGTGATCAGGCCCCTGCTCCTCGCTCCGGTCTCTCCTGTACAGTGAGGTCTCATTATACCCCTGTATAAGGATCTAGTGACGCAGTGTAGACTGTTATTCAGCATTGCTGTTTCCTCAGATTGTCAGCTCTTGTGATCAGGCCCCTGCTCCTCGCTCCGGTCTCTCCTGTACAGTGAGGCCTCATTATACCCCTGTATAAGGATCTAGTGACGCAGTGTAGACTGTTATTCAGCATTGCTGCTTCCTCAGATTGTCAGCTCTTGTGATCAGGCCCCTGCTCCTCGCTCCGGTCTCTCCTGTACAGTGAGGCCTCATTATACCCCTGTATAAGGATCTAGTGACGCAGTGTATACTGTTATTCAGCATTGCTGTTTCCTCAGATTGTCAGCTCTTGTGATCAGGCCCCTGCTCCTTGGTTGCAGTCTTACCATGTATTCCTTTCTAATATAAGCTGCAAAAAGATTTGGACTAGGGCCAGTTTTGTATACATATTACAGTGAAAAGAACCTTCATGTTCCCCAACTGGAACCATTCCTCTTGACTCCCCTATTGCTGCATTGTAATAAAGTCATGTGCAGTAAGAATAGTTTCATATCGGCACTGGTGATCTGATAATTAACCAGCAGTAGCCCAGTGGGACATCTGTTCCCCCAGACTAGTAGTCCGGACATTCACTGCTGTAGTCATTCCCTCTTGGACACGATTTATCCGCATCCGTGTTTTTCTGCAAACGCATGAACTGCAGCCTGATCAGGATTTGGTTGGAAATGTGAAATTCTTTCTTCTGGGGCAGAGGAGAGGAGAGAGGGGAGAGAGAGGAGAGGGAGACTGGTGAAAGAAAAAGAAATGGGGCTCCGAGCCTGCGCAGTATGAAATCCGCATGCAGATTGCACGCAGGCATCCTGATTCAGGTGCGTCTACAGTGACAATCATATATTTTTGGACGTGCTGACACATATCAGGATGTCTGAAGATTTTTTTTAACACCCAAAATTCGCAACAAGCTGCGTTTTGGGAGCACATGGAAAATCCTGATGCATACAGATTCTGATGCAAACGCAGGTCCGTGCATCCCTATGTTAAGTATAGGGATGTAATCTGGATCAGGATGCATCAGGATTGCTACGCATCACAACGCACCGTACCAAAACGCCAGTGTGAAAGCAGACCCATTTGTGCTGCCCCTAACCAGGTGCCCCCATGTTATATACATGCTTCCAATACATTTTATTATCATTACCACACTGTAACACAGGTTACAAGCCCTTCTAGTGAGCCGGGAAAGATCATTGTATGACAGAGCAGCATGCGGACATAGTCTATATTATGTCTGTATACTGGTCCCATACAGGTTCATCACTTTCCCATACAGCACATCCCTCGCTTCCGAGCATGTTCAGTGCCGCAAAACAGATCCCTGCACACGGAAGCACATGGATCCGTGTTGTCCTGGATACGTGCTCCATAGAGCTCCATGTTAATTCCAGACGTGTAGCCGCGGATCCGTGCGTCTCCCTGTGCCTGTCTGTTTTTCACATGACACAAAACTGCACCAAGTTGCGTTTTTGTGCATCTGATAAAATATGCGTCTGATAAAATATGCAGACACAGCGATCCATGGGAAAATGGTGACATCTGGATGCACAGTCCCATCCATCACCACTGCAAGTCAATGGAGACGAAAACGGTTCCGTGTGCAGCCATTTTCACACGGATTCACACAGATTGCAAAATATGAAAGTGTGAAACCAGCTTAATTCTATATCATGATTGGAGCTGGACCTAGATCTCTCCACAGGTTTTGCCTAAAATCACTTTATATAACTTCCCCTACCCTCAGCAGCAACAACTGACGTCGTCTATCCTCCTCCCTGTAGGGTTCCTGTCCTGTCCTGAAGCCTCCTTAGTGCTGCTGACATAGTATACTAGTATGAGAACGAACATGATACCAATTTGCTGATACAGGAAAGATATATAACGGTGAGAGCTGAGGGGACGGACTAGAAAGAATGAAGAAAAGGGATGAAGAAAAATAATGAACATAATAACTTATAGGTCCAAAGACACGGAGAGGTATTATAGATTTCTGATGCATCTTGGATATGAATTGAATATGAAATATATGTAGACAATTAGAAAGTCAATACATTTCCCATATAAACAGGTGTATGTTATATTCCCTGAGCTTTATAGGTGAGGAATGAATATGGAATATATGTAGATAATAGGAGAATGAACACATATCCCATATAAACAGGTGTATGTTATATTCCCTGAGCTTTATAGGTGGGGAATGAACATGAAATATATGTAGATAATAGGAGAATGAGCACATATCCCATATAAACAGGTGTATGTTATATTCCCTGAGCTTTATAGGTGGGGAATGAACATGAAATATATGTAGATAATAGGAGAATGAACATATATCCCATATAAACAGGTGTATGTTATATTCCCTGAGCTTTATAGGTGAGGAATGAATATGGAATATATGTAGATAATAGGAGAATGAACACATTTCCCATATAAACAGGTGTATATTATATTCCCTGAGCTTTATAGGTGGGGAATGAACATGAAATATATGTAGATAATAGGAGAATGAACACATTTCCCATATAAACAGGTGTATGTTATATTCCCTGAGCTTTATAGGTGGGGAATGAACATGAAATATATGTAGATAATAGGAGAATGAACATATATCCCATATAAACAGGTGTATGTTATATTCCCTGAGCTTTATAGGTGGGGAATGAATATGAAATATATGTAGATAATAGGAGAATGAACACATATCCCATATAAACAGCTGTATATTATATTCCCTGAGCTTTATAGGTGGGGAATGAACATGGAATATATGTAGATAATAGGAGAATGAACATATATCCCTTATATACAGGTGTTTATTATATTCCCTGAGCTTTATAGGTGGGGAATGAAGATGAAATACATGTAGATAGGAGAATGAACACATATCCCATATAAACAGGTGTATATTATATTCCCTGTGCTTTATAGGTGGGGAATGAACATGAAATATATGTAGATAATAGGAGAATGAACGCATATCCCATATAAACAGGTGTATATTATATTTCCTGTGCTTTATAGGTGGGGAATGATCATGAAATATATGTAGATAATAGAGGAATGAACACATATCCCATATAAACAGGTGTATGTTATATTCCCTGAGCTTTATAGGTGGGGAATGAACATGAAATATATGTAGATAATAGAGGAATGAACACATTTCCCATATAAACAGGTGTATATTATATTCCCTGAGCTTTATAGGTGGGGAATCAAGATTAAATACATGTAGATAATAAGGGCATGAACACATTTCCCATATAAACAGGTGTATATTATATTCCCTGTGCTTTATAGATGGGGAATGAACATGACGTATATGTAGATAATAGGAGAATGAACACATATCCCATATATACAGCTGTATATTATATTCCCTGAGCTTTATAGGTGGGGAATGAACATGAAATATATGTAGATAATAGGAGAATGAACACATATCCCATATAAACAGGTGTATATTATATTCCCTGAGCTTTATAGGTGGGGAATGAACATGAAATATATGTAGATAATAGGAGAATGAACACATATCCCATATAAACAGGTGTATATTATATTCCCTGAGCTTTGTAGGTGGGGAATGAACATGAAATATATGTAGATAATAGGAGAATGAACACATATCCCATATAAACAGCTGTATATTATATTCCCTGACCTTTGTAGGTGAGGAATGAACATGAAATATATGTAGATAATAGGAGAATGAACACATATCCCATATAAACAGGTGTATATTATATTCCCTGAGCTTTATAGGAGGGGAATGAATATGAAATATATGTAGATAATAGGAGAATGAACACATATTCCATATAAACAGGTGTATATTATATTCCCTGACCTTTGTAGGTGAGGAATGAATATAAAAATATATGTAGATAATAGGAGAATGAACACATATCCCATATAAACAGGTGTATATTATATTCCCTGTGCTTTATAGGAGGGGAATGAACATGAAATATATGTAGATAGGAGAATGAACACATATCCCATATAAACAGGTGTATATTATATTCCCTGAGCTTTGTAGGTGGGGAATTAAGATGAAATACATGTAGATAATAAGGGCATGAACACATATCCCATATAAACAGGTGTATATTATATTCCCTGAGCTTTATAGGTGGGGAATGAACATGAAATATATGTAGATAATAGGAGAATGAACACATATCCCATATAAACAGGTGTATATTATATTCCCTGTGGTTTATAGGTGGGGCATGAACATGAAATATATGTAGATAATAGGAGAATGAACACATACCCCATATAAAAAGGGGTATATTATATTCCCTGAGCTTTATAGGTGGGGAATGAACATGAAATATATGTAGATAATAGGAGAATGAACGCATATCCCATATAAACAGGTGTATATTATATTCCCTGAGCTTTGTAGGTGGGGAATTAAGATGAAATACATGTAGATAATAAGGGCATGAACACATATCCCATATAAACAGGTGTATATTATATTCCCTGAGCTTTGTAGGTGGGGAATTAAGATGAAATACATGTAGATAATAAGGGCATGAACACATTTTTGCTTCATTCTCTTTTGTGTTTTTTCATTTAAGACAAATTAAATGAAGATAATAATACCAAAGAATTTGTGTTTGCAATCATTTTCAGGAAGAAACTGAGTATTATCTGACAAAATTGCAGGGGTGTTAATACTTTTAGCCACAACTTTATGTAGATAATAGAGGAATGAACATATATCCAATATAAACAGGTGTATATTTTATTCCCTGTGCTTTTTAGGTGTTGAATGAAGATGAAATATATGTAGATAATAGAGGAATGAACACATATCTAAAATAAACAGGTGTATATGATATCCCCTGTGCTTTATAGGTGGGGAATGAACATGATATATATGTAGATAATAGAGCAATGAACACATATCCCATATAAACAGGTGTATATTATATTTTTACTGAGCTTTATAGGTGTGGAATGAACATGAAATATATTGTATGTAGGTGATAGAGGAGTGGCCATGGCCACTTGTAAGTCCCGGCCCTGGAGTGGAGCGACCCGCCCCACTACCATCCTGTAGATCGCTCCAAAAATAAAAGCTCATATGGGTTTCCTGAATAATGCCTTGGACAAATAATCTGACCAAGTCCATGCTCACTTTTATCTCTGCCTTGTGACTCACAGGCGTCCTGCTGCGAACACAAGGCAGTTCAGCGGGTCTACTAGGACTCCGTCCACATCCTGGGGGACACATAGCGACCCTCACATATGACTCCTCTAACTTCCTCACACATTTCCCCCCTCTGTTCAAACTTGTGGAGCTGAACACTTGCCTTCAAACAGGGGCCCCGTGACAGGTCATCTGCATTTCCCTGCAATTTCCCCACCTGATGTTCAACGGTGAAATTAAAATTCTGCAGGGAAAGAAACCCTCTGGTGACCCGAGTATTCCTCTCCTTGGCATTCCTCATCCATACCAAGGGTGAATGATCTGTCACCAAGCGAAACGAGCGACCGAGCAAAAAATAGCATAGGGACTCCAAGGCCAACTTAAAGGCGAGTTAAACTTTTTCCACTACGCTATAATTTTTCTCGGCCGGGATAAGTTTCTTGTTTAGGTAGGATGTTCCTCCCCGTCCACCTCCTGTGACAAGACCACTCCTAGGCCTACATTAGAGGCATCTGTCTGTACAATGAAGCGTTTCTGGAAGTTGGGGTTAATGAGGAAAAGCTGTCCGCACAACGCCACCTTCATGGATTGGTACGCTTCCTCCGCCTGGGGGTTCCAGCGAACCATAACCGAATTTTCCTCTTGAGGAGATCAGTTAGGGGTGTTCTACTCCCCAAAAACTTAGATATGAACCTCCGGTAATACCGGATGATACCGAGAAACGCTCTCACCTGTTTGGTGGTCACTGGTCGGGGCCAGTTATAAATGGCACACTTCTTGGGATTCACCGTCAAGCCTGTGGCTCTAAGCAAATCTACTACCGCTTGCACCTGGGACAAGTGGGTATGCCAGTCAGTACTAAAGATGATAATGTCATCCAAATACGCTGACGCATACTTCCAATGGGATTCCAGCACTATGTCCATTAGCCTCTGGAACGTGTCTGGGGCCAAAGGGCAGGACGACATAGTGGTACAGTCCCTCCGGTGTTATGAATGCCATCTTTTCCTTTGCCGACTCTGTAAGAGGCACCTGCCAATAACCCTTGGTCAGATCGAGCGTGGTAAAATACTGGGCCTGACTCAGCCGCTCGATCAGCTCGTACACCCTGGGCATTGGGGAAAGGTCAAACTTTGACACCTCGTTTAACTTATGGAAGTCATTACAGAACCTTAACGACCCGTCCGGCTTTGAGATTAGCACAATCGGGCTAGCCCAGTCACTCTGGGATTCCTCAATTACTCCCAGCTGGAGCATTTGTTTTACCTCATTCACGATGGCTTGTCTCCGGGCCTCTGGCACACGGTATTGTTTCATTCATACCCTTATGTGAGGCTTGGTGACAATGTCATGCTGGATGACAGAGGTACGACCAGGTAGACCCGAGAATATATCAGGATTCCCTTGTATCAATTTCCGCACTTCTCAACACTCCTATTTTTACCTCTCCCTCTGCCTCCATCCTGGCCGATATCAGAGGGTCCCCAGAGGGTATTTCGGAAGTCACCTCTGTAAACATACACTCCCCGTCCTTCCATGCTTTCAACAGATTCACGTGATACAACTGTTCGGGCTTTCTTTTTGCGGACTGGTAAAGTCGGTAGTTTACTTCGCCCACTTTTTCCCGAACTTCATACAGCCCTTGCCACTTGGCCATGAGCTTGGTTTCGGCAGTAGGCACCAAAACCAACACCGCGGCCTTTTTGTTATACACGTGGCTCTGTGCTGCCTGAGCATCCAGTAAATGCTCCTTCACTGTAGGCCTGACCGCTGCGATTCGGTCCTGCATGTTGGCCACGTGCTCATTGACACTTATGTGGCGTAGGTTCCTGCTCCCACGTCTCTTTGGCTATGTCCAGCAGACCCCTAAGATGCCTGCCATATACATAGTAGCTCAAAAGGTGAAAACCCCGAGGAAGCCTGCGTTACCTCCCGAATGGCGAACATCAAATAGGGAAACAACATGTCCTAATCCCTTCCATCCTTAGAGACTACCTTCTTCAACATGGATTTTAAGGTTTTGTTGAAGTGCTCGACTAACCCATCAGTCTGGGGGTGATGCACCGATGTGCACAAATGTTTTATTTTTTGAAGCTTGCATAAATCCTTTGTTACCTTGGACATAAAAGGAGTCCCCTGATCAGTGAGCATATCCTTTGGTAGCCCAAGGTTACAGAACATGGCAAACAACTCCCAGGTGATAAGTTTAGCTGAGGTGTGCCAGAGCTGAATGGCCTCCTGGTATTGGGTGGTGTAATCTACAACCACCAGTATGTGTTGGTTTCCCGGGCAGATTTTACTATCGGCCCCACGAGATCCATTGCAATAAGCTCAAAGGGTACCTCTATGATGGGCAGAGGTACCAAGGGAATCTGGCAGTTCGTGATTGGTCAGGTCAGTTGGCACTCTGAACATGTCACAGTACTTCTGGACCTCCGCTTAGATCCCAAGCAAAAACAACGCTGCAGGATGCATTCCTGCGTCTTTTTGGGACCCAAGTGCCCTCTCAGCATGTGGGTGTGAGCCATATCTAGCACTGAGCGATGGTAGGGTTGAGGCACTACCAACTGTTCTACCACCTCTTCCCGGATTTTGTCATCCCTATACAATAGGTCTTGGTTGACAGCCATGTGGAGAAAGACCATTTCTGCACCCGGTTGCTGAGCCACTCCATTAACCTCTATCACCCTTTCTCTTGCCCGAGGAAGTGTGGAATCCTGGAGCTGAGCTATCTCAAACTTACCAGGGGACACTTCTAGCTCAGGGATCAGTGGGGTCTCCTCGACCTCTCCTGCCAATACCTCAAAGGGAAACCTATTGAGGTTACACTCTAACCCTATATCGGCGACCCCTACGGCAGGTATCACTGACTCGGGATCTTCGGGTTCTGCGCCCGGAATATCATATACCTTGGGAGGGTTAACACTGGTCTCCCACAGGGACCAGAACAGGGGTAAGTCTCTTACCAATTTACACTGCTCAAAAAATAAAGGGAACACTTAAACAACAGAATATAACTCCAAGTAAATCAATCTTCTGTGAAATCAAACTGTCCACTTAGGAAGCAACACTGATTGACAATCAATTTCACATGCTGTTGTGCAAATGGAATAGACAACAGATGGAAATTATTGGCAATTATCAAGACACCCTCAATAAAGGAGTGGTTCTGCAGGTGGAGATCACAGACCACATCTCAGTATCAATGCTTTCTGGCTGATGTTTTGGTCACTTTTCAATGTTGGTTGTGCTTTCACACTTGTGGTAGCATGAGACAGACTCTACAACCCACACAAGTGGCTCAGGTAGTGCAGCTCATCCAGGATGACACATCAATGTGAGCTGTGGCAAGAAGGTTTGCTGTGTCTGTCAGCGTAGTGTCCAGAGGCTGGAGGCGCTACCAGGAGACAGGCCAGTACACCAGGAGATATGAAGGGGGCCGTAGGAGGGCAACAACCCAGCAGCAGGACCGCTACCTCTGCCTTTGTGCAAGGAGGAATAGGAGGAGCACTGCCAGAGCCCTGCAAAATGACCTCCAGCAGGCCACAAATGTGCAAGCTCACAGCCCAACACCGTGCAGGACGCTTGGCTTTTGCCACAGAACACTAGGATTGGCAAATTCGCCACTGGTGCCCCGTGCTCTTCACAGATGAAAGCAGGTTCACACTGAGCACATGTGACAGACGTGACAGAGTCTGGAGATGCAGTGGAGAGCAATATGCTGCCTGCAACATCCTTAAGCATGACCGGTTTGGCAGTGGGTCAGTAATGGTGTGGGGTGGCATTTCTTTGGAGGGCCGCACAGCCCTCCATGTGCTCGCCAGAGGTAGCCTGACTGCCATTAGGTATCGAGATGAGATCCTCAGACCCCTTGTGAGACCATATGCTGTACGGTTGGCCCTGGGTTCCTCCTAATGCAGGACAGTGCCAGACCTCATGTGGCTAGAGTGTGTCAGCAGTTCCTGCAAGATGAAGGCATTGAAGCTATCTACTGGCCCGCCCGTTCCCCAGACCTGAATCCGATTGAGCACATCTGGGACATCATGACTCGCTCCATCCACCAACATCACATTGCACCACAGACTGTCCAGGAGTTGGCGGATGCATTAGTCCAGGTCTGGGAGGAGATCCCTCAAGAGACCATCCGCAGCCTCATCAGGAGCATGCCCAGGCATTGTACAGTAGGGAGGTCATAGAGGCACGTGGAGGTCACACACAATACTGAGCATCTTTTCCTTGTCATGAATCATTTCCACTGAAGTTAGATCAGCCTGTAATTTGATTTTCTACTTTGATTTTGAGAATCATTCCAAATCCATACCTCCATGGGATATTAATTTTGATTTACATTGATAATTGTTATGTTTTATTGTTCTGTACACATTCCACTATGCAATGAATAAAAATTTGCAACTGGAATATTTAATTCAGAGATATCTAGGATGTGGTATTTTAGTGTTCCCTTTATTTTTTTCAGCAGTGTAGTCCCATACGGAAGAGTCTTCACCACTCCCACCACATGACTTATCTCACCACACGGGATGGAAAATGTAACCTCCGCGATTGGGTACTCTCGAAGCTCCCCATGTATGCATACCACCCCCACCTTCCATCCTTTGGGGTTTTCCCTAGCAACCAGTGACCTGTGTACCAAAGTCACTAAGCTCCCCGAGTCCAAGAGAGCGTTCGTCTGGTACCCATTAACGAGTACCTTGCACAGCTGGGGTTCGGTACTGGCAGGGTCTGTAGTGGCAATGCAGACTGGCTGGACATACATAGATACACGGAGGGTATACCCACAGTCAATAGGTTCTGCTGTCAGGGGGCAGTTGGCAGCCATAGTCCGTGCCCTTGGTATCGCCAACACTTAATAACTGTGACACGAGGGGACCTTGCGGCTGATTTAGGGGACATGGGTCTGTTGTCACTCTCCTTCCGGGATATCCCCTCAGTACGGGCACGGTTCATATTGGTCCCAGTGGAGGGTCGTGGACTTTTCCCAGACTCCAGGGTTTGCGGGGCCTTTCGCAACAGCCAAAGTGGAGCAGTGTCCCGTATAAAGTCCTGAGTGGCTGTATACCGCTCCATCAGTCCAATCACCTGGTCCAGAGTGCCTGGGTCCCCTTGCCCCATCCAATGCTGTATGGCTGCTGGCAGAGCCCTCACCAGTCGGTTGACCACTACCCTCTCTACCATCTGGAAGGGACTTAAGGTCTCAGGCTGAAGCCATTTTTTAACCAACTGCAGCAAATCATATGCCTGAGACCTGGTGGGACGCAACTCCACAAAAGTCCACTGGAATGCCCGTTGAGCCCGTACATAAGTATTAACCCCCAGTCGGGCAAGGTTATCACCTTTCAGCTTCCCATAGTCCAGGGCATCGTCCCGACTGAGGTCCAGGTAGGCCTTCTGGGCATTTCCTGTTAGGATGGGGCCCACGACTTCAGCCCACCGGGAAAACAGCAAGCTCTACCGCTCTGCCGTGTGCTGGAACACTGTAAGGAAAGCTTCTATATCGTCCTCAGGACTCATCTTCCTCAATGCCGAACAGACTTTGTACCGGGCCTCAGAATGGATTGCGATTGTTGGTGAGGACGTCTTGCAGAGCTGTAATCTGTTGCAGAATCAAATTGTTGGCTTGCTGCTGCTCCTGTAGCTGCTGCTGCTAACACTCCTGCCCTGCAACTTCTGCTGTTGCCCTTGAGAGACGGCCAACTGTCGTAGTGTTTCCTTCATCTTGTCAGCTTGGTTGCAGGCCTAATAAACGACATGCGGCACACTTTGTGGTATGCCTTAGTTCACACTGCCCGCATTCTTCAATCATTTGTAGTGCAGCGGGGATGGTTTCAGTGTGACAGACAGTGACCACAGGAACAGTTCACAGCAAATGTGCTTTAATGTCCACCCTAATATAAGGTACAGCATACGGCAATCTCCGGATCGCAGCCAGGAAACAACAACAGCTCGTGGGAGTCTGTTTGCCAAGGCCGACGACACCACCGTATCACACTGTGGGGTGTCAGGAGTTCACTCCTTTGGCTCTATGCTAACTCATACCGATGGAGCTCTGCAAATAATAATAATAATTTTATTTCTATAGTGCCAACATATTCCACAGCACTTTACATTATAGAGTAATGAGAGATCTTTGACAAAGATCTTACAGATCGAAACGCGTTGCCGTTGTCCGTGTTGGGGCACACATTATGAAGATTTATGCATTTTATTGAAGAAATAAAGAAAGATTTTTACTTGCAGCTGGAACTAATTGCTCTCTCCTACTTGGACTTGTACATACAATAGACATTACAGCATACCAATAAACACATAGATCAAAACAGATACAAGAGGAGTGAGAACCCTGCTCGCAAGCTTACAATAAATGCAGAAAAAGGGGAGACACGAAAGGTGGATGATAACAATTGCTTTTGTTGTTCGGACCAGCCATAGTGTAAGAATCTGGAGTTCATGTAATGCTGCATGAACCGGTAATCAGCCTAAGTATGTAATAATACAGTCACAGAGGGCTATTAAATGCATAAATCATGTGAGAACATGATGCAAGGAATCTGATTATGGTAAAAAATGTTGAATGGGCAACACAAGGATAGTTAGGTTAGTGCATTGAGACGGTAGGCCAGTCTGAACAATTGCGTTTTTAGGGCACACTTAAAACTGTGGGGATTGGGGATTAATCATATTAACCTGGGTAGTGCATTCCAAAGAATTGGCGCAGCACGTGAAAACTCTTGGAGAAGGGAGTGGGAGGTTCTGATTATTGAGGATGTTAACCTCAGGTCATTAGCAGAACGGAGGACATGGGTAGGGTGGTAGACTGAGACGAGGGAGGAGATGTAGGGTGGTCCTGAGCCATGGAGTGTTTTGTGGGTGAGGGTAATAAGTTTATTCTGAATTCTGGAGTGTATGGGTAACCAGTGTAATGACTGGCACAAGGTAGAGGCATCGGCAGCGTCGGTCTGGCTTGGTGGGGTACCGGGGATTCCCCCGGTGGGCCAGGGAAAGAGAGAAAAAAAAGCCTGCGGTTTTAAGGGGCGCGGGCCCTTTAAAAGCGCAGGCCGCTATGTGCAGGGACGCGTGCACACAGCGTTCATTACCTGAACCGCTGCGGCGCACGTCCCGATCGATACTGGTAAGTGTGCGCCCGGCGTGTGATGTCAGTGTCATGCGCCCGGCGCACACATTCACCAGCCTTTGCTAAGTCGGCGGCCATTTTAGTATGAGCGCACCAACATACAGAGGAGGAGGAGGACGACGCCGCCGGGAGCGCAGGCAGGTAAGAACAATGTTTTTTTTTCTTCTTTCTCTCTCTCTCATACGGGGAAGGGGCCAGGATGGATATATATATGGGGGAAGGGGCCAGGATGAATATATATACGGGGAGAAGGGGCCCAGAATGCATATGTCAAGAACACCGCACTGAACTTGCTCACTGAGCCAGTGCACGTGTCCTGAGTAAAGCGAACTGTGCTCTAAGATACCTGTGGAGCGGGCAGCAGTCAAGTAGATGCGGACTTCAGAGCTGCAGGACCTGAAGCACGTGACTGCTAGGGGCGTGGCCTAAACTCCAGAGAGCAAGAAGCTGCAAGAGAACTCCTAGCAGGGTAACTGCGAGACAAAGTTATCAAGGGGAATAGACAGGGAGAATAGTCAGGACGTAGCCAATGAGTCAGACACAGAGATAGCTGTAAGGTACAAGAGGGGCGAGCAGAGAGTAGTCAGGTCACAGGCAATGAGTCATACACAGAGATAATAGCGCAGTACAGAATCAGCAGACAAACTCACAACGGGAAACAGAACCGGGTCAGAACCATATAAACAAGCTATAACAACAAACAGGCACAGGCACACAGGGGTCAGCACACTAGGCCAAAGGCAAAAGTATAACTGGCAGGGATTGAAGCTTCCCAGGGGTTTAAGAAGTTTTCCCAGAACCAGAAAGAGGCCACAATCATTAACCCCAGGTGTGCAGGTCAAAACCTGCACCGAGCTCCAGACATTAACCCCTGACGTGCAGCTCAAAAACCTGCACTGGGATCATGACAGTACCCCCCTCTCAACGGGGGTCCTCTGGACCCCCAGGCTTCCCCAGGTTCTTGGCATGGAAAGCCCGAACCAAGCGATCTGCATGTACAGAGCGAGCAGGGACCCATGAGCGCTCCTCTGGTCCATATCCCTTCCAGTGGACCAGGTACTGCAAAGAGCGGCGCACCCGCCGAGAGTCCACAATATGTCCTACCTCATACTCCAATTGACCCTCCAACAGCACTGGAGGAACAACAGACTCAGAGTCCTCTTTGACAGAGCCTGCGGGTTTCAACAGAGATTTATGGAACACATTGGATATTTTTATGGAGGCGGGGAGACGCAACCTATATGCCACTGGGTTGACTATCTCCATAATCTTGTACGGACCAATGAACTTTGGTCCCAACTTAGCTGATGGTACCTTTAAGTTGATGTTACGTGTGGAGAGCCAAACCTTCTCTCCCACCTGAAACATGTCTCCCGAGACTCTCTTTTTGTCAGCAAAATATTTGTATCTCCCCTGGGCCGAGAGATATTACGCCGGACTTCAGCCCAGAGGTCTTTTAACCGTTGAAAGGACCCCTCTGCCCCTAGACAATCGGAATCCACCCGTGAAAACTCCCCAAAATGCGGATTAAACCCATAGTTAATCAGGAATGGGGACATGTTGGTGGTCTGACTCACCCGGTTGTTAAAAGCGAATTACGCCAACGGTAACGCATCACACCAATCCTCCTGTCTGGCAGAGGTCAGACACCGGAGAATTTATTCCAGAGATTGATTGGTGCATTCTGTCTGACCATTACTCTCCAGGTGATATGCCGACGAGAAGGAGAGTGAGATGCCCAATTTCATACAGAACGCCCTCCAAAATTTGGCCACAAACTGCACACCTCTGTCAGACACAACATTCAGGGGTACCCCATGCAATCGGACCACATGCTGCACAAACAACCTTGACAATGTTTCTGCTGAGGGTAATGCTGCCAAGGGAATGAAATGGGCCTGTTTAGAAAACCTATACACCACCACCCAGATCACGGTATTGCCCCTGGAAGGTGGAAGGCCGGTGATAAAATCCATGGAAAGGTGAGTCCATGGCCTATCAGGAGCCGGTAAAGGTATGAGTTCCCCAGCCGGTCGGTTATGCGAACTTTTGGAACGGGCACACATGCCACAAGCAGAAACAAATTCCTTGACATCGGACCTTAATGAAGGCCACCAAAAACCCCTGGCTACTGCCTCTCTAGTAGCCGTGATACCTGGATGAGCACTCAACCTAAACTCATGAAACTCCTGCAGAAGTCTAGGCCGCAAAGAATCCGGAGCAAACAGTTTATCCCCTGGCCTGGTTGCCGGAGCTAGGGCCTGAGCCCTTAGAATTTCTTGTTCCATCTCAGTTGAGACCCCCGCCACTACCACCCCTGGGGGAAGAATGGAGGACGGCGGCTCAGGAGGAGACACTGGATCAAAACTTCTGGACAGGGCATCCGCTTTAACATTTTTGGACCCCGGTCGAAAAGTAATGGAGAACTGAAATCGTGAAAAAAAAAAGTGACCAACGGGCTTGTCTAGGAGTAAGCCTCTTAGCAGATTCAAGGTATGCCAAATTTTTGTGATCCTTGACAACCGTGATAGGGTGAGCCGCCCCTTCCAAAAAGTGCCTCCATTCCTCAATCGCCAGCTTGACCGCAAGAAGTTCTCTATTGCCTACATTATAGTTTTTCTCAGCTGAGGAGAACTTCTTGGAGAAGAAGGCACAGGGTTTGAGATTGGTAAGGGTGGCCGGACCCTGAGACAGCACAGCCCCCACCCCCACTTCAGAAGCATCCACCTCCACAATGAATGGTTTGGATGGGTCTGGTTGTACCAACACCGGGGCAGACATGAAACATTTTTTAATCGCTGAGAAGGACTCCTTAGCGAGTACAGACCAATTTTTTACATCAGCGCCCTTCTGGGTAAGATCCGTGAGTGGTTTAACCACTTGTGAGAAACCTTTAATGAACCTTCGATAATAGTTCGCAAATCCTAAGAAGCGCTGGAGCCCCTTGAGATCTCGAGGCTGAACCCAGTCAGCGATCGCCAGCACCTTCTTAGGATCCATACGAAACCCCTCACAGGACACAATTAACCCCAAAAAAGACAGCTCCTGTACAAAAAACGAACATTTTTCCAATTTGGCAAACAATTGGTTCTTCCTGAGTCTCTGGAGAACCGTCTTTAGATGTTGCAAGTGGGATTGGCTGTCCGGGGAATACACCAAAATGTCATCCAAATAAATAATAACAAAACGGCCTATCAGGTCAGAAAACACAACATTGATGAAATTCTGGAAAATAGCGGGTGCATTGGTTAACCCAAACGGCATTACCAGGTTCTCAAAGAGTCCTTCTGATGTGAGGAATGCAGTTTTCCACTCGTCCCCTTCCCGAACCCTTATCAGATTGTAGGCCCCCCGCAGATCTAACTTGGAGAACCATTGGGCCCCAGCTAATTGGTTACATAAGTCTGGGATGAGGGGAAGCGGGTAAGTGTTCCTAACCGTTATCTTGTTCAGTTCCCGAAAGTCGAGGCACGGCCGCAAACCACCATCTTTCTTTTTCACAAAGAAGAATCCTGCTGCCACAGGTGACACAGATGGCCTGATATGCCCTTTGCGGAGACTCTCAGCTATGTACTCCTTCATGGCTTGGCGCTCAGGCCCAGACAAATTGAACAATCGAGCCTTAGGTAACTTGGCTCCGGGTATTAAATCAATGGCACAATCTATGTGGTGGCAGCGCCTCAGCCTCACTTTCGGAAAAAACGTCTTAGAAATCCTTCAGGTACTTCGGAATACCTTCCAGACCGACAGACGACACAGACACGGTTTTAACAGCGTTAACAAGATGTCCCAGGTTACCACATTTATAATTGCATCCCCATTGAGTGATTTCCCCTGTAACCCAATCAATGGTAGGATTATGGCGTTGAAGCCAAGGCATCCCCAGTAC
The DNA here is from genome assembly GCF_039654945.1 of Dendrobates tinctorius. Taxonomy (NCBI): domain Eukaryota; kingdom Metazoa; phylum Chordata; class Amphibia; order Anura; family Dendrobatidae; genus Dendrobates; species Dendrobates tinctorius. The sequence continues at coordinate 3,149,092 of NW_027361693.1, forward strand.
CAGTCCTGCAGGCAAGTTATCAAGCACAAGACAACTTAGTTTTTCTACATGAGTGGAACCCACTTTTAGAGAAAAGAGTTCAGACCTGCAACAGATACCGCCCTGGGTAAGAGGAGACGAGTCAATTGCCACAAGTTTAACAGGATCCTGAAGCCTGACTGTCCCTATCTTATTAAGAGTCACGACTTTGGTATCAATCAGGTTCACAGCAGAACCACAGTCAACTAAAGCAGTAGTCTGAACAGGACCATAACCAAGTTCCAGTTCCACCTGCAGCACCATTTTTGCATGTGAGGAAAATTGTACCTGAAGGTCTGGGTAGCCTCCTCGACTACTACCCAGACCTATTCGTTTCCCGCCATCTTGGAGGACGACGGACAGGAGGGGCAGTCCTTCTTCCAGTGTCCAGATTCCCCACAATAGAAGCACAACTGCTTCTCCCGGCGGCGTCTTCTTTCTTTTTCCGCACTCTATCAGACTCTTCATAAATATGCAGTGTCCTCATATATCCGTTTTTGTGAAGACAAAATCCAAATCTGTCCACTTTCAGGGAAACAACAAGCCGTGGTTTACAAATAAAGTCAGGTTGATCCGTAAGAGAAAAGAGGAGGCTTATAAAGCAGGCGATATTACTGAATTCAAGAAACTTAGGAACTCGCTATCTAAAGAGATCAAGTTAGCCAAACACGAGTATGCAAAGATTCTGGAGGAAAGGTTCTCATCAAAAGATACTAGATCTGCATGGAGAGGATTAAGAGAGGTCACCAATTATAAAAGCCACCCCACTATAGTGAACCCCAGCAGAAGTCTGGCAGCAGAGTTAAATGAATTATACTGCAGATTTGAGGCAAGCTCTACACACAGTGGCTATTCATCTCTAAGCTCCTCAGTCTGTTCATATAAAGATCATTCATTGTGCAACACCCAAGTAGTGATCTCCGAGGCAGAGGTGATACGCATCCTGAAGGGACTTAAGGTCAAAAAGGCACCTGGCCCTGATGGTGTATCTCCAATGTGTCTGAAAGTATGTGCTACCCAGCTTGCCCCTATACTGACAAATATATACAATGTGTCACTGAAAGAGTGCGTTGTACCTCAGTGTTGGAAAAGTTCCACAATTATCCCTGCCCCCAAGAAAGTGGGATCCTCTGAGTTGAACGACTATAGACCAGTAGCACTCACATCTGTAGCTATGAAAGTCTTCGAAAGAATTATGATGTCCCACCTGATAAAATTCACGCAGAAGCTATGGGACTCGCTTCAGTTTGCCTATAAGGAGAATCGTTCTGCAAACGACACTGTCAATCTGGCACTGCAGTACATTTTGGATCATACAGATGAACTGCACTCATATGTCCGGATTCTTTTCATGGACTTTAGCTCAGCGTTCAATACCATTGATCCGAATTTACTTCATAAGAAAATGGTAGCTCTTGGAGTCCCTCTCAACTTATGCTTGTGGATTTATAACTTCCTGACAGCCAGGATACAGAGTGTAAAAGTTGGACCATTCACTTCGGACACCTTGGTCACAAACATCGGGGCACCCCAGGGGTGTGTTTTGTCCCCGTTACTGTTTTCTCTCTATACGAATGATTGCATCTCTTCAGCAGACTCAGTAAAAATCTTGAAATTTGCCGATGATATGACACTGATTGGTCTCATCAGGGGAAATGCTGAAGACTTGTATCGGAGTGAGGTGAAAAGAATATGTGACTGGTGTAAAGCCAATAATCTTGTACTCAACACTAAAAAAACTGCTGAGATGGTTGTGGATTTTAGGAAAGATCAACATGAGATACTTCCAATCTACATCCATGACGAAGTGGTTCTTAGGGTCACAGAGACCAAATTCCTTGGTGTTATCATCTCTCATGATCTTAAATGGGGGAAAAACGTGCATGCTGTTATAAGAAAAGCACAACAGAGGATGTTCTTCCTGCGTCAGCTGAAAAGATATGGTTTGTCTAAGAATCTGCTGATCTTATTCTTTAATGCTGTCATCAGATCTGTGATTTGTTCCTCTCTGATAGTCTGGTATGGGGGAGCCACTGCGCATGACAAACTCCGCTTACAAAGGACTTTCAGAACAGTAGAGAGAATTATAGGTTCCCCCCTGCCAAAAATCCAGGATCTTTATGATAAGAGTATTCGATCCCACGCATTGAAAATTTCATCCGATCCCTCTCACCCGGGACACTCCTCATTCCAACTACTACCTTCAGGACGTCGCTTCAGAGTCCCCAAATGCAGCACCAACTGCCATATGAACAGCTTCTATCCACTCTCTGTTCAACAATTAAATCGTCATGTGTAGACTATATACTGTATCTGTCTTGTTAGATGTTACTTGTTGTATCTGTTGTTATATATTATGTTGCCTCTTTGCCACAAAGAATATTTTGTATATATGTAATATGTACTTGGCGATAATAAATTTGATTGATTGATTGATTGATAAATAAGCCCTAAGGCTTCAAAAAACGCATCCACAGACATTCTCTCAGGGGCAGAAGAGGAAAGTGAAAATGTCCAGGCTTGTGGGGACCCCCTAAGCAAGGACATAACCACCCCCACCCTCTGTTTCTCATCCCCAGAGGAGCGGGTCTCAAAGAGAAAAAGAGCTTACAGCCCTCCTTAAATGCCCTGAAATCATCTTTATTACCAGAAAACGTATCTGGCAATTTCACCGGGGACTCGGGTGGGACTAAAATGACATCTCTATTCCCCACCTGCTGGAAGCCTGCGGAAAGCATCCCCTGAACTGAGTCCTCAACCTGCCGTTGGGACTGGGCCAGAGCTTGGTGTTCCAAACTAAGCTTCTGCAGTGACTGAGTCAAGCCTTTCACCTGCTCAGATAAAGCACACATTGGGTCCATGCTGCAGAAGTGAGGAGAGAGAAAAAAAAACTTGCTGGCCAGTTATAATGTCAGGAACACCGCACTGAACTTGCTCACTGAGCCAGTGCGCGTGTCCTGATTAAAGCCAACTGTGCTCTAAGATACCTGTGGAGCGGGTAGCAGTCGAGTAGATGCGGACGAGCAGAGAGTAGTCAGGTCACATGCAATGAGTCATACACAGAGATAATAACGCAGTACAGAATCAGCAGACAAACACAATGGGAAACAGAACCGGGTCAGAACCATATAAACAAGCTATAACAACAAACAGGCACAGGCACACTGGGGTCAGCACACTAGGCCAAAGGCAAAGTATAACTGGCAGAGATTGAAGCTTCCCAGGGGTTTAAGAAGCTCTCCCAGAACCAGAAAGAGGCCACAATCATTAACCCCAGGTGTGCAGGTCAAAACCTGCACCGAGCTCCAGACATTAACCCCTGACGTGCAGCTCAAAAACCTGCACTGGGATCATGACAGCATATATATACAGGGGGAGGGGCCCAGGATGGATATATATATATGGGGGGAAGGGGTCCAGGATGGATATATATACAGGGGGAAGGGGCCCAGGATGGATATATATATTGGGGGAAGAGGCCAGGATGGATATATATATTGGGGAAGGGGCCAGGATGGATATATACAGGGGGAAGGGGTCAGAATAGATATATATATACAGGGGGAAGGGACCAGGATGGATATATGTACGGGGTGAAGGGGCCAGGATGGATATATATACGGGGAGAAGGGGCAAGGATGGATATATATACGGGGGGAAGGGGCCAGGATGGCTATATATACAGGGGGAAGGGGCCCAGGATGGATATTTATACAGAGGGAAGGGGCCCAGGATGGATATATATACAGGGGGAAGGGGCCCAGGATGCATATATATACAGAAGGAAGGGCCCAGGATGCATATATATACGGGGGAAGGGGCCCAGGATGGATATATATGGGAGAAGGGGGCCAGGAAGGATATATATACAGGGGTGGCCAGGATCTATACACATACGGGGGGAAGGGGGTCAGGATGGATACACATACGGGGGTGGCCAGGATGGATACACATACGGGGGGTGGCCAGGATGGATACACATGGGGTCCAGGGGCAGGACAAGGGACCAAGATGGATACATGGATACACATACGGGGGGTGCAGGATGCATTTATATGGGGGGGCCAGGATGGATATATGGGGGGTAGGATGGACATATGGATGGGGGGCAGGATGGATATGTCTGAGGGGGCCAGAATGCATATATGGGGAGCCAAGTTAGATATATGGGTGAGGGGCAGGCCAAGGGACCAGGATGGATATATGGGGAGCCATGATGCATATATGGGGGGCCAAGATGGATTTATGGGGGAGGGGTGCAGGACAAAGGACCAGGATGCATATATATGGGGGGCAGGATGGATATATATGGGGGGGCCAGGTTGCATATAATTGGGGCCATGCTGGTTATATTGGGAGGCAGTACAAGAGACCAGGAAGCATATATATGAGGGGGCAGGATGGATATATGGGGAGGCAGTACAAGAGACCAGGAAGCATATATATGGGGGAGCAGGATGCATATATATGGGGGGGCAGGACATGGGACATATGTGGGCCAGTATGTATAGCTGGGGAAGCGGGATGGATATCTGGGAGCCAGGAAGGACAAGGAACATAGGGGTCCAGGCTGGGGCATATTATAAAATAAAGGGGAACAGGCTGGGCATATTATAAAATAAAAGGGGGCCAGGCTGGTGCATATTATAAAATAAAGGGGGCCAGGCTGGGGCATATTATAAAATATAGGGGGCCAGGCTGGATGAGTTTATTAAATAAACGGTGCCAGGATGAGGGACTTAATTACTGTTCGAGGGCCAGAAAGAGGAACATGATATATTAGTTTATGGTGACAATTTGGGAACATAATAATTTCTTTAGGGTCCAATTAGGGATATTATTACTACTCTAATATAATTTACTTTTTAGGAAACTGTTTTCCATGTAGGGAACAAAAAGGAGGTCCTGATACTGTGCAGGGCGGTACTATGTCGCTTTTCTTCTTCATCTGTGGTAGTGTAGAAGTCAGGGAAAAAGTGGGGAATGTGCTTTGGAAGAGATCAGCTATTGATGACTGTGTTATTTTTTGCAGAGACGAGTCCTGGCTGGAAGAAGTGATGGCAGTCTGTGCTGGTTGAAGAAGAAAAGTGAAGATGAAGGACTTCAACTACAGACGTCACTGGTGAGTCAGTTTATTACATGTACACGCACACTATACACTGTGTACAGAGCTCCTGTGTATAATGTCACTGGTAATCACTGTATTACCTGTACACTGACACTATATACAGATCTCCTGTGTATAATGTCATTGGTGATCACTGTATCACCTGTACACTGACGCTATATACAGAGCTCCTGTGTATAATGTCACTGGTGATCACTGTATTACCTGTACACTGAAACTATATACAGAGCTCCTGTGTATAATGTCACTGGTGACCACTATTATCTGTACACTGACACTATATACAGAGCTCCTGTGTATAATGTCACTGGTGACCACTATTATCTCTACACTGACATTACATACAGAGCTCCTGTGTATAATGTCCCTAGTGATCACTGTATTAGCTGTACACTGACACTATATACAGAGTTCTTGTGTATAGTCACCTGTGATCACTGTATTACCTGTGCATTTACCCTATATACAGAGCTCCTGTGTATAATGTGACAGGTGGTAATATCAGTGTTGTTAGTGTTGTTAGTATTGTGGTTTGTATTTGTCACGATCCCACCGCTGACACCGGTACGTCACGGATGGAGGGATGCGACGCACTGCTGACACACAGCTATCAAAAGCACGGGGGGCTTATTTTAGTTATCCCACTGCTGGCACAATGTGATAAAAAAAACAGGAAGCTAGTCTTGCCCTAACAATTTATCGCAGGGGGGTTATTTTGGTTGTCCCACCACTGCCCAGAATAGTTCATGAAACTTTCAGTTCAACTTTGGAACTCGCAGCTCTCCGGCGCCCCCCTTACCCTCAGGTCAGTCAGGGAACTACACCTGGGATAATTGGTCACCGGCTGGCTGCTTCAATGAGGTCTGGCCACCCGGCACGCTGCAGTGAGGGAATTATAAAATGTTCTGGCTGCAGCCACCCAATTAGCTCATAAAATCCTTCCGTCACTCTCAACAGTACCCAGGGCCCAGATCACACTTTGTCGCCACCAGCTCCAGAGTTTCTCTGATTAAGTTATAAACTTAATAGAGGGGTTCGAAGCCAACCCAATTCAGTAGCAATTATCGTAAAGGCACGTGTTAATTTTCAGAGCATGAAGACAGACTAATATAGTTATAATTTATTCCCCAAAAGGGGGCAGTGATTACACAGAAAAAAGATGTTGCAAAGTTGAGAAATTAGGTATGTACAATGCAAATATAAAATAAATGGAATTAACATAGAAATCAACACTTACAGTTGCTTAATGGTCTTTAGGCTAACCATGTGGGGAGGCGGGGCCACACGTCACCCTGCATCTGGGGTCCTTTCGGCATCAAACCACCAGCTCGAATGACCAATTTTAGGGAGGGAGTACCTTATAGCTTTAGGTTTGTGACATCACGAAAGGGGTGGTCTAGGGATGTTCCTCCCCTGCTCTAGGAGTTACAATTCTGACTACAAAACTTATAATGACTATATCTCGCAGAGGGTACCTCGTATAAACACGCACATGGCATCATTCTTTTTAGGCTGTCGGAGGGTATAATTCAATTCCAAACATGCAGTAGTTATGTCACACTGTTTAGGAGGAATCCAGTTCTCGGTTTCTGTGGGTGCTGGAACACTCGTTTTGTGCATTTTGCAGAAATGTAATTTTCATGTTTTTATCATAAACGCACCACGTTTTGTGACTGAATGATTAGCTCTCCATTATTTTCTATGAGAGTAGCTGAGCACATGGTTCAGAGACAAAGAGACCCTCCGCCGTGAGGCAGGAAGAAGCTCACACTGGGGATTCAGGTTAGACTGGTTTTGTGTGTGAGCCGAGGGGGGGGAAGGGGGGTTGCAGCTGCATGACAGGCAGGGTCCCATCTGTAGTGTAATGCTCAGGGAACCTTACGTCATATCGTACAGTATCATTACACCTCACCCTTTTAGAGGGCGCTAAGGAGGCCGGGCCTGTCAGTCCACGTCCGTGCGCACATCAGCGGGCTCATCCTCGAAGGACCTCTCCTGTTTCTTGGCCCTGGGGGTGGTCCAGGATGTGATTGCATCCACCTTCTCTGGTTCCGGGCTCATGGAACCCCCGCGTCCCTGGTGCCCCAGGTAGTGGACTTCGCTAATGCTCATCTGGCACTTTCCCGGCTTGATAGTCAGGCCTGCCTGGTGAAGACACATGAGCACCTCCTGGAGATGCTGAAGGTGTTCCTCCCAGGTGGAACTAAAGACGGCAATGTCATCCAGGTACACCACTGCGTACTCCTCCAGTCCCCGGAGCAGGTGGTTGACCATCCGCTGGAAAATGGCAGGGGCATTTTTCATGCTGAAGGGCATAACTATGGACACATACAGTCCAAAGGGAGTGATAAAGGCGGATCTCTCCTGCGCCTCATGGCTCAGGGGAATCTGCCAGTATCTCCGACTCAGATCCATGATGGATATGTATTTTTTTTTTGCCAACCGCTCAAGCAGATCATCGATGCGTGGCATCAGGTGTGCATCAGAGGTTGTGATGGCGTTGAGCCCCCTGTAGTCCATGCAGAACTGGACGGTTGGATCCTTTTTTGGCACGAGAGCTACAGGCAAGGCCCACGCGCCTTTTGACCATCGAATCACCCCAGCGGTAACATCTCATTGACGCATGACCTGTTGCACCTCCTCAGAGATCCGATAAGGTGTTCGCCATAGTGGGGCGTGATTCCCGGTGTCCACCTCATGAACCGCTAACTCCGTCCTCCCAGATCGGTTGGTGAACACGGCCCGGAAGGGTTCCAGGGTGTCCAACAACTGCAACCGCTGGGGTACGGTTAAGGAGGCACTTGCCTCCATGTCCTCAATGGATCCATTGGCCTTGGCATGGGCCAGCATGTCCAGGAGGGGATCTTCCTCCCCATCCTCGGGCAGGTTGCAGACGGGTAGAACGCAGGCTTTACGTTCGTTGTGAGCCTTCAGCATGTTGACGTGAAAGGCCTTGCGCCTACCCCGAGCATGGTCAAGCGTGACCACTTGGTGACCGGGTTGAGCTGTTGGTGGATGACGTATGGGCCTTCCCAGGCTGCCTGAAGCTTATCCGTTGGTACGGGGACCAGCACCCACACCTTTTGACCCACCTGGTAGGTCCGCTCCTGGGCGTTCTGGTCGTACCAGTGCTTCTGGTCAGCCTGTTGTCATGCACCAACTGTGTCAAGGTCTGCATCTTGTCACGGAAGCGCATGACATAATCCACAATGGACACTTCTGTGGGGTTTGGTTCATCTTCCCAGGATTCTCTTATCAACCCAAGGGGTCCCTGGACTCACCTGCCATACAGGAGCTCGAAGGGGGAGAACCCCGTTGAGGCCTGCGGAACTTCTCTGTAAGCGAACAGCAGGTGTGGGAGGTACCGCTCCCAGTAGCGCCCTTGGCTCTCAACCAGCATGCGGAGCATCTGTTTGAGGGTACCGTTGAAGCATTCACACAAACCATTGGTCTGTGGGGATACACACTCGATACTAGGTGCTTCACCTGCATTTTCTCACAGAGAGCCTCCATTAGGCGAGACATGAATTGGGTCCCTTGATCGGTAAGCATCTCCCTGGGAAATCCTACCCTTGAAAAATGGTCACCAGTGCATCAGCCACCTTATCCGCCCTGGTTGACGACAGAGCTACTGCCTCTGGGTACCGGGTAGTGTAGTCTACCACGGTGAGAATGTATTGCTTTCCAGAGCTGCTGGGGACGGCCAGCGGGCCCACAATGTCCATCGCGATTCTCTAGAAAGGCTTCTCTATCACTGGCAAAGGGATAAGGGAAGCCTTAAGAGCAGGCCCCGCCTTACCCACTCTTTGACAGGTGGTACAGGTGCGGCAGTAGTTTGTTACATCTGTCCCCATCTTGGGCCAATAGAAGTGTTGAGACAGCCGTGACTTAGTTTTGCTGACCCCCAAGTGTCCAGCGAGTGGAATCTCATGGGCAATCCGCAACAACTCAGTTCTGAACCGATAGGGGATGACCAGCTGTCTTTCCCTCAATCACTCCTTTTGGGATCCTCCGGGTACTGACTCCCGGCACAACCTTCCTCGTTCCCAGAACACCCTCTCCTTATCAGACTCAGAGGTGGGCGTCTTGGCGAGGTCTCTCAATTTCTCCAGGCTTGCATCTGAGTGCAGAGTGGCCTGGAACTCCTGGCTGGAGGCAGCCAGAAGTGACATCTGGGTTCCTTCCTCACTGGGGCCCTCTGGAACCTGCTCTGGGTTCACCTCTGGTTCAGTCTCCCCTGTAGCGGGAGAGGGTTCAGAAGGCAGGGCGCTACCTGCGATCTGGGCACTCTGACTGCGTGTGACAGCGGCTATGTATGCTGTCTCCCCGGGGATTTCTACAGACCCACCAGCCGGCGCTGCTATGGGTTCTACCTCCCCTTCCACCCCCAACACTTCAGGAGCAGTGCTACTTATGGGCCAGTTACCTTCCTCGGTGGCACTGGTCGGTTGCATGGCATCACCTCCCTCACGGTTCCCATGCCCCTCCCCATTTCCTTGAGCACCGACGCTTGTTCCTGTTAGGGGTTCCTCAGCCGTCTCACTCTGCAGAGCGACGGTGTTGAGCACTTTGGTACCTGTGGACACATCTACCGTTTCAGAGAAATGGTTAACAGGTTCAGTCGGCACAGACACATCATCATCAGCAGCATCATCCCTTGGAAAAGAATGGTTATCAGATTTCTTTGGTACGTTTACATCACCATCAACATCATTCTCCTGTCATATAATTGGGGCCATGATGGTTATATTGGGAGGCAGTACAAGAGACCAGGAAGCATATATATGAGGGGGCAGGATGGATATATGGGGAGGCAGTACAAGAGACCAGGAAGCATATATATGGGGGAGCAGGATGCATATATATGGGGGGGGGGCAGGACATGGGACATATGTGGGCCAGTATGTATAGCTGGGGAAGCGGGATGGATATCTGGGAGCCAGGAAGGACAAGGAACATAGGGGTCCAGGCTGGGGCATATTATAAAATAAAGGGGAACAGGCTGGGCATATTATAAAATAAAAGGGGGCCAGGCTGGGGCATATTATAAAATAAAGGGGGCCAGGCTGGGGCATATTATAAAATATAGGGGGCCAGGCTGGATGAGATTATTAAATAAACGGTGCCAGGATGAGGGACTCAATTACTGTTCAAGGGCCAGAATGAGGAACATGATATATTAGTTTATGGTGACAATTTGGGAACATAATAATTTCTTTAGGGTCCAATTAGGGATATTATTACTACTCTAATATAATTTACTTTTTAGGAAACTGTTTTCCATGTAGGGAACAAAAAGGAGGTCCTGATACTGTGCAGGGCGGTACTATGTCGCTTTTCTTCTTCATCTGTTGTAGTGTAGAAGTCAGGGAAAAAGTGGGGAATGTGCTTTGAAAGAGATCAGCTATTGATGACTGTGTTATTTTTTGCAGAGACGAGTCCTGGCTGGAAGAAGTGATGGCAGTCTGTGCTGGTTGAAGAAGAAAAGCGAAGATGAAGGACTTCAACTACAGACGTCACTGGTGAGTCAGTTTATTACATGTACACGCACACTATACACTGTGTACAGAGCTCCTGTGTATAATGTCACTGGTAATCACTGTATTACCTGTTCACTGACACTATATACAGATCTCCTGTGTATAATGTCATTGGTGATCACTGTATCACCTGTACACTGACGCTATATACAGAGCTCCTGTGTATAATGTCACTGGTGATCACTGTATTACCTGTACACTGAAACTATATACAGAGCTCCTGTGTATAATGTCACTGGTGACCACTATTATCTGTACACTGACACTATATACAGAGCTCCTGTGTATAATGTCACTGGTGACCACTATTATCTGTACACTGACATTACATACAGAGCTCCTGTGTATAATGTCCCTAGTGATCAATGTATTAGCTGTACACTGACACTATATACAGAGTTCTTGTGTATAGTCACCTGTGATCACTGTATTACCTGTGCATTTACCCTATATACAGAGCTCCTGTGTATAATGTGACAGGTGGTAATATCAGTGTTGTTAGTGTTGTTAGTATTGTGGTTTGTATTTGTCACGATCCCACCACTGACACCGGTACGTCACGGATGGAGGGATGCGACGCACTGCTGACACACGGCTATCAAAAGCACGGGGGGCTTATTTTAGTTATCCCACTGCTGGCACAATGTGATAAAAAAAACAGGAAGCTAGTCTTGCCCTAACAATTTATCGCAGGGGGGTTATTTTGGTTGTCCCACCACTACCCAGAATAGTTCATGAAACTTTCAGTTCCACTTTGGATCTCGCAGCTCTCCGGCGCCCCCCTTACCCTCAGGTCAGTCAGGGAACTACACCTGGGATAATTGGTCACCGGCTGGCTGCTTCAATGAGGTCTGGCCACCCGGCACGCTGCAGTGAGGGAATTATAAAATGTTCTGGCTGCAGCCACCCAATTAGCTCATAAAATCCCTTCCGTCACTCTCAACAGTACCCAGGGCCCAGATCACACTTTGTCGCCACCAGCTCCAGAGTTTCTCTGATTAAGTTATAAACTTAATAGAGGGGTTCGAAGCCAACCCAATTCAGTAGCAATTATCGTAAAGGCACGTGTTAATTTTCAGAGCATGAAGACAGACTAATATAGTTATAATTTATTCCCCAAAAGGGGGCAGTGATTACACAGAAAAAAGATGTTGCAAAGTTCAGAAATTAGATATGTACAATGCAAATATAACATAAATGGAATTAACATAGAAATCAACACTTACAGTTGCTTAATGGTCTTTAGGCTAACCATGTGGGGAGGCGGGGCCACACGTCACCCTGCATCTGGGGTCATTTCGGCATCAAACCACCAGCTCGAATGACCAATTTTAGGGAGGCAGTACCTTATAGCTTTAGGTTTGTGACATCACGAAAGGGGTGGTCTAGGGATGTTCCTCCCCTGCTCTAGGAGTTACAATTCTGACTACAAAACTTATAATGACTATATCTCGCAGAGGGTACCTCGTATAAACACGCACATGGCATCATTCTTTTTAGGCTGTCGGAGGGTATAATTCAAGTCCAAACATGCAGTAGTTATGTCACACTGTTTAGGAGGAATCCAGTTCTCGGTTTCTGTGGGTGCTGGAACGCTCGTTTTGTGCATTTTGCAGAAATGTAATTTTCATGTTTTTATCATAAACGCACCACGTTTTGTGACTGAATGATTAGCTCTCCATTATTTTCTATGAGAGTAGCTGAGCACATGGTTCAGAGACAAAGAGACCCTCCGCCGTGAGGCAGGAAGAAGCTCACACTGGGGATTCAGGTTAGACTGGTTTTGTGTGTGAGCCGAGGGGGGGGGAAGGGGGGTTGCAGCTGCATGACAGGCAGGGTCCCATCTGTAGTGTAATGCTCAGGGAACCTTACGTCATATCGTACAGTATCATTACACCTCACCCTTTTAGAGGGCGCTAAGGAGGCCGGGCCTGTCAGTCCACGTCCGTGCGCACATCAGCGGGCTCATCCTCGAAGGACCTCACCTGTTTCTTGGCCCTGGGGGTGGGCCAGGATGTGATTGCATCCACCTTCTCTGGTTCCGGGCTCATGGAACCCCCGCCTCCCTGGTGCCCCAGGTAGTGGACTTCGCTAATACTCATCTGGCACTTTCCCGGCTTGATAGTCAGGCCTGCCTGGTGAAGACACATGAGCACCTCCTGGAGATGCTGAAGTTGTTCCTCCCAGGTGGAACTAAAGACGGCAATGTCATCCAGGTACACCACTGTGTACTCCTCCAGTCCCCGGAGCAGGTGGTTGACCATCCGCTGGAAAATGGCAGGGGCATTTTTCATGCCGAAGGGCATAACTATGGACACATACAGTCCAAAGGGAGTGATAAAGGCGGATCTCTCCTGCGCCTCATGGCTCAGGGGAATCTGCCAGTATCCCTGACTCAGATCCATGATGGATATGTATTTTGTTTTTGCCAACCGCTCAAGCAGATCATCGATGCGTGGCATCAGGTGTGCATCAGAGGTTGTGATGGCGTTGAGCCCCCTGTAGTCCATGCAGAACTGGATGGTTGGATCCTTTTTTGGCACGAGAGCTACAGGCAAGGCCCACGCGCCTTTTGACCATCGAATCACCCCAGCGGTAACATCTCATTGACGCATGACCTGTTGCACCTCCTCAGAGATCCGATAAGGTGTTCGCCATAGTGGGGCGTGATTCCCGGTGTCCACCTCATGAACCGCTAACTCCGTCCTCCCAGATCGGTTGGTGAACACGGCCCGGAAGGGTTCCAGGGTGTCCAACAACTGCAACCGCTGTGGTACGGTTAAGGAGGCACTTGCCTCCATGTCCTCAATGGATCCATTGGCCTTGGCATGGGCCAGCATGTCCAGGAGGGGATCTTCCTCCCCATCCTCGGGCAGGTTGCAGACCGGTAGAATGCAGGCTTTACGTTCGTTGTGAGCCTTCAGCATGTTGACGTGAAAGGCCTTGCGCCTACCCCGAGCATGGTCAAGCGTGACCACTTGGTGACCGGGTTGAGCTGTTGGTGAATGACGTATGGGCCTTCCCAGGCTGCCTGAAGCTTATCCGTTGGTACGGGGACCAGCACCCACACCTTTTGACCCACCTGGTAGGTCCGCTCCTGGGCGTTCTGGTCGTACCAGTGCTTCTGGTCAGCCTGTTGTCATGCACCAACTGTGTCAAGGTCTGCATCTTGTCACGGAAGCGCATGACATAATCCACAATGGACACTTCTGTGGGGTTTGGTTCATCTTCCCAGGATTCTCTTATCAACCCAAGGGGTCCCTGGACTCACCTGCCATACAGGAGCTCGAAGGGGGAGAACCCCGTTGAGGCCTGCGGAACTTCTCTGTAAGCGAACAGCAGGTGTGGGAGGTACCGCTCCCAGTAGCGCCCTTGGCTCTCAACCAGCATGCGGAGCATCTGTTTGAGGGTACCGTTGAAGCATTCACACCATTCACACCAAACCATTGGTCTGTGGGGATACACACTCGATACCAGGTGCTTCACCTGCATTTTCTCACAGAGAGCCTCCATTAGGCGAGACATGAATTGGGTCCCTTGATCGGTAAGCATCTCCCTGGGAAATCCTACCCTTGAAAAGATGGTCACCAGTGCATCAGCCACCTTATCCGCCCTGGTTGACGACAGAGCTACTGCCTCTGGGTACCGGGTAGTGTAGTCTACCACGGTGAGAATGTATTGCTTTCCAGAGCTGCTGGGGACGGCCAGCGGGCCCACAATGTCCATCGCGATTCTCTAGAAAGGCTTCTCTATCACTGGCAAAGGGATAAGGGGAGCCTTAAGAGCAGGCCCCGCCTTACCCACTCTTTGACAGGTGGTACAGGTGCGGCAGTAGTTTGTTACATCTGTCCCCATCTTGGGCCAATAGAAGTGTTGAGACAGCCGTGACTTAGTTTTGCTGACCCCCAAGTGTCCAGCGAGTGGAATCTCATGGGCAATCCGCAACAACTCAGTTCTGAACCGATAGGGGTTGACCAGCTGTCTTTCCCTCAATCACTCCTTTTGGGATCCTCCGGGTACTGACTCCCGGCACAACCTTCCTCGTTCCCAGAACACCCTCTCCTTATCAGACTCAGAGGTGGGCGTCTTGGCGAGGTCTCTCAATTTCTCCAGGCTTGCATCTGAGTGCAGAGTGGCCTGGAACTCCTGGCTGGAGGCAGCCAGAAGTGACGTCTGGGTTCCTTCCTCACTGGGGCCCTCTGGAACCTGCTCTGGGTTCACCTCTGGTTCAGTCTCCCCTGTAGCGGGAGAGGGTTCAGAAGGCAGGGCGCTACCTGCGATCTGGGCACTCTGACTGCGTGTGACAGCGGCTATGTATGCTGTCTCCCCGGGGATTTCTACAGACCCACCAGCCGGCGCTGCTATGGGTTCTACCTCCCCTTCCACCCCCAACACTTCAGGAGCAGTGCTACTTATGGGCCAGTTACCTTCCTCGGTGGCACTGGTCGGTTGCATGGCATCACCTCCCTCACGGTTCCCATGCCCCTCCCCATTTCCTTGAGCACCGACGCTTGTTCCTGTTAGGGGTTCCTCAGCCGTCTCACTCTGCAGAGCGACGGTGTTGAGCACTTTGGTACCTGTGGACACATCTACCGTTTCAGAGAAATGGTTAACAGGTTCAGTCGGCACAGACACATCATCATCAGCAGCATCATCCCTAGGAAAAGAATGGTTATCAGATTTCTTTGGTACGTTTACATCACCATCAACATCATTCTCCTGGGAGAAGAATGGTTATCAGATTTGTTTGGTACATTTACATCACCATCAGCATCATTCCTGGGGAAAGAATGGTTATTAGTTGCATCATTACTCATCAAGGCATTAGCAGTTAACACTTTCAGTTTCCCATCATAATCAACATCACCTTCATCATCATCATCATCATCATCATCATCAGGGTTAGCGTCACCCTTATTATCATATTGGGGAGGGGTGTCAGGGACGTAGTAGGCAACCATCCTCCCCAAATCAGTCCCCAATAAAACATCAGTGGGCAGGTTTTCGGATACTCCCACTTCCCTCATCCCGCTCCCAGCACCCCAATCAAGAAATACCCGGGCCACTGGCAAGGGACAGCCAGTACCCCCGATCCCAGTGACAGTCAGGGTTTTCCCCTCAAGAAACTCTTCAGGGCCGCCAGTCCAGGACGGATGAGGGTTCGTTCAGCCCCTGTGTCCTTGAGACCTGTGGCAAAATGGGCCCCCACCTGGACGTGCGGAATGTTGTTGTCAATCCTCCCAACCCCACCTCCAATCAAAAGAACAGAGGCGTTGGGCCAAGAGGCCTTGGCTGGGGGGGTCTTCTGCCTTTCCGGACAGGTGACACTGATATGACCAGTCCGACTGCAGTTGTAACACTGGCGACTGTCAGTAGTAGGCCTGGTTTTGGCAACAGGGACAAGGCCTCCGGAGGGACGGCTGGCAGGGGCACTGGGGTTGGTTGCAGGCTTACCCCCTCTTCAGCTGGCGGTGACTGGCCTCCGTGTCTCTGGCTTCCAGTTGGCCTCATAGTTGTCGGCGATCTGGGCGGCTTTGTCCGCAATCGTTGGTTCTTGGTCCAGGATGAACTGTCGGGCCTCAGCTGGGCAGAGATGCAGGAACTGGTCTTTGATCATCAGGTCCCGTAGCAGCTCAAAGGAATCAACTGACAGTCCATGGATCTACTGGTCAAAGTGGGTCCTGAGTCCTTGCACCACATCGCTATAACTATGGTGTGGGCCACGTTGTAGGTTCCGGAACTTCTTTCGGTATACCTCAGGTGTCAGCCGGTATTTGGCGATCAGGGCCTGCTTGATGGCATCATAGTCGTCATTGTTTCCTGGCCGCAGAGAAGCTAACACCTCCAGGGCTTTTCCTTTTAGCCCTTGAGTCAGGTACCTGGCCCATTGGTCCTTCGGCAGCCGGTACTGTCTGCAGGCTTTATCAAAGGCCCGCAGAAACATGTCCAAGTCCCCGTCCTTTTCCATCACGGGAAAATGCACTGGCCGGGGGTTAGGAGTCTGGGCGCTGCTGGGCTCATGGCTCCGGGCTGTGGGGAGTATTCCCCCTCGCCGGAGCACCTACAGTTCATGGTCTCGCTCGGCTTGGCGCTCGGCTCTCTCTTGAGCTTGCTGGATCAGCTGCAGACGTCCAACATAGTCTTCGGCAGGGAGTTGCTGTAGCGCCAGTTGCAGATAGCGGTCCATGACTTCGTGGCTGCCAGTCAGGCCGACCTGCACCAGCTGGACCTCTGCGGCTGCACCGTCAGCACTGGTGCTGCCTTCCATGCCCTGGCTCTCCTCCCATTGCACCAGAGCCGCGACCAAGTGGCTTTGGACATGTCAACGGCATCAATCTGGTTTGCCGTGCACAGGGCCCTGAGGGCGTCCTTATTAAACTGCTTATAATAGGCTTCTCCCCGCGTAGCCATGGTTGCCAAATAAAAGATAGAATAGAAAAACAAAGAGGAGGGAGGGGATAATTGCAAGTACACACAGTTGTCTCAGGACTAGTAAACACTGAGTCTGTTCTCCAAAACCTATGACGCAGGGCCACGCAGGAACCATGCAGGTTTTTAGTGAGAGGAATGATTGCTCAAACCAGATCACTAATGCTCTATGACTATCCCACCGCTCTGCCACCAATATGTCACAGTCCCACCGCTGACACCAGTATGTTACGGATGGAGGGATGCGACACACTGCCGATACACGGCTATCACAAGCACAGGGGGGCTTATCTTAGTTATATCACTGCTGGCACCATGTGATAAAAAAAAACAGCGAGCTAGTCTTGCCCTAACAATTTATCGCAGGGGGGTTATTATGGTTGTCCCACCACTGCCCAGAATAGTTCATGAAACTTTCAGTTCCACTTTCGAACTCGCAGCTCTCCGGCGCCCCCCTTACCCTCAGGTCAGTCAGGGAACTACACCTGGGATAATTGGTCACTGGCCAGTTGCTTCAATGGGGTCTGGCCACCCGGCATGCTGCAGTGAGGGAATTATAAAATGCTCTGGCTGCAGCCACCCAATTAGCTTATAAAATCCCTTCCACTCTCAGCAGTAACCAGGGCCCATATCACACTTTGCCACCACCAGCTCCAGAGTTTCTCTGATTAAGTTATAAACTTAATAGAGGGGTTCGAAGCCAACCCAATTCAGTAGCAATTATCTTAAAGGCACGTGTTCATTTTTAGAGCATGAAGACAGACTAATAAGGTTATAATTTATTCCCCAAAAGGGGTCAGTGATTACACAGATAAAAGATGTTGCAAAGTTGAGACATTAGGTATGTACAATGCAAATATAAAATAAATGGGATTAACATAGAAATCAACACTTACAGTTGCTTAATGGTCTTTAGGCTAACCATGTGGGGAGGCGGGGCCACACGTCGCCCTGCATCTGGGGTCTTTTCTGTTAGGAGTTGGGTTCCTGCCACTGCACAGCAGGAATCCAGAGCTTTGCACTCGGCGGTCTCCCATTCTCCTTCGGTCGCAGAGGAGCCTGCTCAGCAGACTTGTCGTTCCCAGCACTCTGCTCAGACCAGCACTGCAGGCTTGCTGGCTGCTGCCACCTCTGGTCCACATATAGCAATGCAGGCTGGCCAGCAGCAAGTCTCTCCAGGGGCTAAGTCCTCCTTTTGGTCCACTGAGCATGCCCGTGGAGTGATCGCCCTTTGGAGACCGAAGGTCACGTGCTCAGGTCCTTCTCCAGCTCGGATTGGTCCATCCGAAAGGCCAGGAAGGTCCCAGAAGCACGCGGCTATAAAAGGTTCACATGGCCGCTCGGCCATGCGCTAGTATAGACTGCATTATCAGACTATGAGAAGTGAGTGTTGTATGCATGTATGAATGTCTCTGGTGAATGACTCATTAAGAAACCCCTACCCTTGGTACGCATGTGTTGTGCAGCCTAGCCTGTTAAGCGCCCAGGCTTAGGTGTAGGTAGGACAGAGTGAGACAGGCACCACCAGTGGCTTGACACGCCTCAGTGCACGTGCTCTACACTCCGTATTCAGCATCTATAGCGGCGTCCGCAGTTGCGACGCCGCACGCTCAGAAGGTCTAGAGGGACTCTGAATCCGTGTCCTTGGGGCAGAGTTCTGTGACCGCTTTCTGTGCGCTCCTTGGCCGGGCTCTGTGAGCTAAACAGGCTCCGGCATTTATGTTCAGCGGTAGTGCGGCTCTGTGAGTTAACAGAGTTCGCTTCTGTTCACACTGGGTGACGTTAACCCATGTGTGACCTTTCCACAACGCTTTATACTCCCGCCATTACCTAGCAGCAGTGTACCACCTCTGCACGGTGGACCCCGGGCTGCGAACGCACCTACTATTATTTTATAATTTGGTGCATTCCGCCAGCCCTAAGACTTTCGGCATCAAACCTCCAGCTCAAATGACCAATTTTAGGGAGGTAGTACCTTATAGCTTTGGGTTTGTGACATCATGAAAGGGGTGGTCTACAGATGTTCCTCCCCCTGCTCTAGGAGTTACAATTCTGACTACAAAACTTATAATGACTATATCTCGCAGAGGATACCTCGTATAAACATGCACATGGTATCATTCTTTTTAGGCTGTCAGAGGGTATAATTCAAGTCCAAACATGCAGTAGTTATGTCACACCGTTTAGGAGGAATCCAGTTCTCGGTTTCTGTGGGTACTGGAACCACAAAAAAATATGGGCCAGAACGCTGGTTTCGTGCATTTTGCAGAAATGTAATTTTCATGTTTTATCATAAACGCGCCGCGTTTTATGACCGAATGATTAGATCTCCATTATTTTCTATGAGAGTAGCTGAGCACATGGTTCAGAGACAAAGAGACCCTCCGCCGTGAGGCAGGAAGGAGCTCACACTGGGAATTCAGGTTAGACTGGTTTTGTGTGTGAGTCGAGGGGGGTGGGAGAGGAAGGGGCGTTGCAGCTGCGTGACAGGCAGGGTCTCATCTCTAGTGTAATGCTCATGGAACATTACATCATATCGTAGTATCATTACAGTATTCATAATCAGTATTGTGGTATTCGGTCAGTATGTTGTGGTAATTTGTGATCAGGTCACGGTGTGGCAGCATTTCTCCTTGTATGTGGTATTATTTGGTCCCTATATGCTGGTAATATGACATATTATTCGGTCACTATGTGGTGGTAATATGTGGTCTGGTGATGGTGTGGCAGTATTTTTCCTTGTAAGTAGTATTATTCGTTCACTATGTGGACTAGTCATGGTGTGGCGGTATTTGTCCCGTGTGTAGTATTATTCAGTCACTATGTGGTCTGGTCATGGTGTGGTGCTATTTCTCCCCTGTATGTGGTGGTATTGGTCTTGGTATAGGGGATTGTGTTGTGTATGGCGGTCATTTGTCCTCTCTGATATTAATTAGGAGAAGATTCTTTATTTCCATTAGAGATTAAATACTTTGTACACAGCTGCAGAGATGCACTTACAGGGGTTTCCTGTGGAAAAAAGTAATCGCCTCTCCACAGGATAAGTGATAACGTATTGATTGGTGGGGGTCCGACTGCTGGGACCCATTTGGCAAAATGTGGAACTTTTCATCCCCATTAGACTGGAGTGGCATGTCTGACTTGACCACTGATCCATTCATTCCCTCTGTGGCTGCGGTCAGACATCCCACCTGCCGCTCCATTTTAAAATGGGGATAAGTGTCCTATCAACAATAAAAGTTTTCCATTCTTCCAAGCAGTGCAGTTTCTAATGGTAGGACCTAAGCGATCACCTATCCTGTGGAGCCAGTGGATCGGTGATAACTTGTTTCAACCAAAGAACCCCATTAATGTAAACTACCAAAATTATACATCCCAGTTATGGGGGGGCGCACAGTAGATGTACAGGAGCCGCCTGTGTTTTACAGCCAATGATTCTCTATAATGGGGATAACGACTGACAGATATTTGCATATAGCTGTAAGGTGGGCTCCTAGAGTCCATTACCTTGGTGGGCCCCAGACACTCCAGTCTGACCCTGGGCATCAGTGTAAAAGGTGGTGAGGAATATGTTTCTGGCTGCAGCATTCTAGACAGATTGGAGTGGGGAGAGTTTGGTAAGAGGAAGACCAATTAGTAGAGAGTTGAATAGTCCAGACGAGAATGAATAAGAGAAATAGTAAGAGTTTTTGCAGAGTCAAAAGTAAGAAAGGATCGAATTATAGAAATGTTTTTGAGGTGCAGATAACAAGAGTGAGCCAGTGATCTGATGTGTGGGTGAATGAAAGCTTGGAATCAAGTATGACCCCCAAGACAGCGGGCATGTTGCTGGGAAGTAATGGTGGAACCACACACGGAAATGGCAATGTCGTGCATAGGTAGGTTAGTAGAGGGAGGAAACACAAGGAGTTCAGTTTTTGACAGGCTCAGTTTCAGATAGAGGGAGGACATGATGTTAGAGACAGCGGTAAGACAATCACTGATGTTTTCTAGAAAGGCAGGTGTAATATTAGAAGAAGTGTATAATTGGATGTCATCAGCATAGAGATGATACTGGAAACCAAATCTACTGATTGTTTGACCAATAGGGGCAGAATACAAAGAGAAGAGAAGGGAGCCTAGAACCGATCCTTGAGGAACCCCAACAGTAAGGGGAAGATGAGAGGAGGAACCAGCAAAAGATACAGTGAAGGAGCGGTCAGAGAGATAGGAGGAGAACCAGGAGAGAACGGTGTCCTTGAGACCGATGGAGTGGAGCATAGTGAGGAAGAGCTGATGATCCACAGTGTTGAATGCTGCAGAGAGATTCAAGAGAATTAGCATGGAGTAGTGACCATTAGATTTAGCTGTTAGTAGATCATTAGAGACTTTAGTAAGTGCAGTTTCAGTAGAGTGTTAAGAGCGGAAACCAGATTGTAGGGGGTCGAGAAGAGAGTTATCTGAGAGAAAGCGGATAAAACGGGAGTGGACCAGGCATTCCAGGAGTTTAGAGATGAAGGGAAGATTAGAGACAGGTATATAGTTAGCGGCACAGTTTTGGTCGAGGGATGGGTTTAAAGTAATGGCTGTATGATGGCATGCTTAAATGAGGAGGGAAAGATACCAGAAGAGAGAGAGGTTGAATATTTTTGTTAGGTGAGTGGTGACAGCAGGGGAAAGGGACTGGAGGAGATGCAATGGAATGGGGTCACTGGTGCATGTGGTCGGGCGAGAAGATGCAAGGATCCTGACTTCTGCTTTGCAGGTTACAACACTCTAAACTAACACACCCAAAACCCTCTACTGCAGAGTTTAAACAGGAATCTGTGGCCATGGCCACTTGTAAGACCCGGCTCTGGAGTGGAGTGACCCGCCCCACTACCATCCTGTAGATCGCTCAAAAAATAAAAGCCCTTGCCGTGCTTCACTGAATAATGCCTTGGCCAAATAACCTGACCAGGTCCAGGCTCACTTTTATCTCTGACTTGTGACTCACAGGTGTCCTGCTGTGAACACAAGGCACTCCAGCGAGTCTAATAGGACTCCGTCCACATCCTGGGGGACACATAGTGACCATCGCATGACTTCCCTCACTGCCTCACAGCACAGTGTTCATTCCTCTATTATCTACATATATTTCATGTTCATTCCCCACCTATAAAGCTCAGGGAATATAACATACACCTGTTTATATGTGATATGTGCTCATTCTCCTATTATCTACATATATTTCATGTTTATTCCCCACCTATAAAGCTCAGGGATTATAATATACACCTGTTTATATGTGATATGTGCTCATTCTCCTATTATCTACATAAATTTCATGTTCATTCCCCACCTATAAAGCACAGAGAATATAATAAACACCTGTTTATATGGGGTATGTGTTCATTCTCCTATTATCTACATAAATTTCATGTTCATTCCCCACCTATAAAGCACAGGGAATATAATATACACCTGTTTATATGGGATATGTGTTCATTCTCCTATTATCTACATATATTTCATGTTCATTCCCCACCTATAAAGCACAGGGAATATAATAAACACCTGTTTATATGGGATATGTGTTCATTCTCCTATTTACTACATATATTTCATGTTCATTCCCCACCTAAAATGCTCAGGGAATATAATATACACCTGTTTATATGGGATATGTGTTCATTCTCCTATTATCTCCATATATTTCATGTTCATTCCCCACCTAAAAAGCACAGGGAATATAATATACACTTGTTTATATGGGATATATGTTCATTCTTCTATTATCTCCATATATTTCATGTTCATTCCCCACCTATAAAGCACAGGGAATAAAATATACACCTGTTTATATGGGATATGTGTTCATTCTCCTATTATCTCCATATATTTCATGTTCATTCCCCACCTATAAAGCACAGTGAATATAATATACACCTGTTTATATGGGATATGTGTTAATTCTCCTATGGTCTACATATATTCCATGTTCATTCCCCACCTATAATGCTCAGGGAATATAATATACACCTGTTTATATGGGATATGTGTTCATTCTCCTATTATCTACATATATTTCATGTTCATTCCCCACCTACAAAGCTCAGGGAATATAATATACACCTGTTTATATGGGATATGTGTTAATTCTCCTATTATCTACATATATTTCATGTTCATTCCCCACCTATAATGCTCAAGGAATATAATATACACCTGTTTATATGGGATATGTGTTCATTCTCCTATCTACATAAATGTCACGTTCATTCCCCACCTACAAAGCACAGGGAATAAAATATACACCTGTTTATACATTGAGAATAATAGAATTTTAACGAAAACGTTTTTTAAAAATGTGGATACAAACAGCTATATCCCTTTTAGTAGTGGTCATTTTGGGAAATGGCTGAGGAACATCCCTACTAATCAATATAGAAGAATAAGGAAAAACTGTACAGACACGAAAGTTTTTAAGGACCAGGCAGAAATATTAAAAAATAGATTTATCGAAAAAAATTACCCTGTTAATTTACTTACCAATGCCTTCAACAAATGCATTAATCTATCTCAAGATAGCCTTATTAATGGCATTAAAATGGTTAAACCCAAAAGCAACAAATTTATGACTAATTTTATCACGCAATTCTGCTCTGAGCACACAGAAATTAGGAAAATTCTGAGGAGTAACTGGCACATTTTACTGAATGACCCCGTACTGCAGAAATTCCTCCCAAATAACCCTGGCGTGACTTTTAGAAGAGCCCCCACCATTAAGAGCGCAGTGGCTCCTAGCCGGTTAAAAAATGTTAAAAGTAGTAGCAAATTTTTATCTGTCTTTAATACCCCTCTTTATGGTATTTTTAAATGCGGCAAGAGGAACTGTCTATGTTGTACTTGTATCGCACATAAAGAAAAGAATTTTAAATCAACTAGTACAAATGAAGTTTTCCCCATTAAGGAGTTTCTTTCCTGCACCACTGACTTTGTGATTTATTTGATTGAGTGCGAATGCGGTAAGCAGTATGTGGGGAGGACAACCCAACCACTGCATTTGAGAATTAACTCTCACAGACATAATATTAAAAAAGGGTTTTTAAAACATGGTCTTTCTAGGCATTGTACAGTTGAGCATAATAAAAATCCAAATGGTTTGAAAATTAGCCCCATTGAACACATTCCAAATAGTATTACTGATAGAATGGGGTCACTGAACAGAAAGGAGGTTTTTTGGATTTATAGGCTGAATACTTTAAGACCTAATGGTCTTAACGAAATCACTGAAGTCTTCCTATAAAAATAATTTTACTGCTCATCCCCTTGTCTGAATAATTTTATTAAATAGATATTGAGTTTAATGAAGTTTATTCTTACATATTTTTTTGTGCAAATATTTTTTAAGATTGCGTTTTTATGCTTCAACTTTTGGCCACCGCTCTCTGAACTTGTCATGCCTCTTTTACTAATCCTGGTTTTATTCTCTGTTGTTTCATTGCGTGTAAATTACTGTTTGCATATTAATATAATTTTATTGCACTTGTTCTATTTGTTTTACACTCTCAGGGTGCGGGACTCTGCTGTTCCTGCTTCTTTTCCCTTCTTCTCCTGGACCCGATCTTTCGCCTTCTGATCTCCCGTGCATATTTCCCTCCCTGAATCTGCTTCCTCTTCTGTGTGCTTCTGCCCTCAGGACCGTCTATAGAAGTGTTCTTCTCTCCAGCGATTCCAATTAGTTTACCAGACATCCATCCTGGTTTTAATTCCTCACCTTTTGTATTTTTATCAACTTTTAATTTTATATTTGGTCAGACTCGTTTTTATTCAATTTTCATTCATATATATTTTTTATTTTTTTATTCATATATTTTTATTCATCCAATTTCAACTGCATTTTATGTACTAAGAAAGATTTTAACACATTCACTTCCAACAATATTCACTTTTATTATTTAATATATTTCTTCCTCTCTCAGCAACTTTTCCTCTGCTCACTTGGAGTAGCGGATCACACAGTGGCTAACACCTTTTTTTCGTTCCTTTTCCACGGGTTCGTGCAGCGCTTCCTTCTTTTTTTCTTTTTTCCTTTATTTCTTCTTTATTTTTCTTCACTTCCTTCCTCTTCTCTATTTTTTATCTGTGAACACACCAAATGTATTAATTCTTTTGAATGTACTAAGTTTTTAAACATTTATACTGATGATCTCTGACCTTTATCCCTTCCCCAACATGTGACTCTTGGCGCCAATATTTGAACCATGTATGTATAAAACCGGCAATGTCTTTACCTGCCTGTACATGTCATCCCCTGAGGAAGAGGTTTTATGACCTCGAAACGCGTTGGGAAATAAATATATTAAATATACCACCTGTGAGGATTGATGGTCTGGCAGCGCACGTTTTGATCCATAAAAGTCCTATTAGTGAATCTGAAGATTTATGGCCACAGCGTGGTCATTTGGATGTGCAGCAAGCTGACCGCATTTCTTTATGCCTGTTACTCTCCTGTATACGGTGAGTATATACTACTATTTGATATCTTGATTTTCTCAAATAAGACCCTATTGCGCTTTTTTTCCTTGCAGTTCTAATTACACCTGTTTATATGGGATATGTGTTCATTCTCCTATTATCTCCATATATTTCATGTTCATTCCCCACCTATAAAGCACAGTGAATATAATATACACTTGTTTATATTGGATATGTGTTCATTCTCCTATTATCTACATATTGTCATGGTTTGAACAGAGTTCTTGCCCTGCACTCACAGGTTTAAGTGTTCGTGGCCTCTTTCTGGATCTGGGAGGGGTATTTATACTCACTCTTTACCAGGGTTCTCTGTCAGCTATACTGTTGTTCTGGTGTGTCTGACCCCTGGTGTGCGTGTATTCTGCGTTGCTTGTTTGCTTCCCGTGTATGACCCGGCCTGTCCCCTCATTCTGTACTCTGTCTCTCGCTTTGGTACTATTGTCTGCTCCGGTTCTGACCTCCTGGCTTGGCTATCGTTACTCCATTACAGTTTGTCCCTATTGTACCGTCTATTGCCCGTTCTGGTTTTCTGATCTATTGCTACGTCCTGACTATCCATTCTGTCTAACCCTTTAGTACTGTATTGCTATCTTGTGCTTTGACCCTGGCTTCATCTGGTTTCTGTCTCTATCTATTCCCCTTGGTAACATTGTCCTGTAGTTACCTTTCTAGGAGTTTCCCTGCAGCTCCTAGATCTGTGGAGCTTAGGCCACGCCCCCAGCAGTCATGTGCTTCAGGTCCTGATACTCTGAAGCATGCATTGTCACCGCTGCTGCCCTGCTCCACAGGTATCTTTGAGCACTGTTTTTGTACTCAGGACACCCGCACTGGCTCAATGAGCAAGTGCAGTGCGAGGCTCCTGACATTATAGCTGACCATTTCAGTTTTTTTTTCCTCTGAAGAGAAAAAAAAAAAGTGTTATCCTCATGGATCCCATACAAGCTTTGGCTGATCAAGTCAAGCACCTGACCCAAATGTTCCACAAACTTAATGTGGAACAGCGCACGATGGCCCAGACCCAGCAACAGTTGGTGGATACTGTGCAGGGGGCTGTCGCTGCAGGGGCTCCTAGTGCTGGGGATAGAGATGTGTCATTGGCTTTCCCCGAATCTCCGGTCAAATTACCAGACCTTTTCTCAGGGGATAAAAAGGAGTTCTGGTCTTTCAGAGAAGGATGCAAGCTTTTTTTTTCTCTGAGGCCCCGCTCCTCCGGGGATGAGTTCCAGAGGGAGGGGGTCGTCATTTCCCTACTTCGGGGGGCTCCACAGGCATGGGCTTTCTCTCTTTCTTCCTCTGTTCCTGAACGTATGTCTGTGAATTTGTTCTTTGAGGCTCTGGGGCACATTTATGATGAGCCTGATAGAGTGCGTCTGGCAGAGGATATGGTGATGAGTGTGACACAGGGGTGGCACTCTGCTGAATGGTTCTGCTCTGAGTTCAGATGCTGGGCAGTGGAGGTCTCCTGGGATGATGCTGCCCTCCGGGGTTTGTTCTGTAGAGGCCTGTCCGAACGTTTGAAAGATGCCCTAGCCCTTCATCCTCCACCGGATTCTTTGGAGGACGCTATGATTCCAGGCTGTCCGCATGGACCGTAGGGTGCGGGCAAGAGGGGTCATGCTGCAGGAGACCCCTATATTCTCCAATCTGAGAGACTCTGCATCTAGTCCTGAGCCCATGGAAGTTGGTGCCACGACATTGGAGGAAAAAGAGAGGAAACACCGAAGAAACAGCCAATTGTGCTTTTACTGTGGATCCGCTGGACATTGGAGAAGTGACTGTCCTTCTTTTCCTTCTTCAGTGAAGCCGTCAGGAAAACGACTGAGTCTGGGTAACAATCGAGGAGGTTGCTCAGACTCCCAGGTACCCTTTTCCTCACTTACTAAAATTCTGCTTCCAGTGGAACTGGAACTTACAGGCGGTCCGGTTGGGACTATCGCCTTTGTTGACTGTGGTTCTTCTATTAATCTAATCGATGTCAAAGTTGTGACTTTTCATAAGATAGGGACAGTCAGGTTAAAAGATCCTGTTAAAATCGTGGCAATTGATTCTTCTCCTATCACCCAGGAGGGAATTTGTTTCATGACTGATACCTTTTCTCTGAAAGTGGGTTCCACTCACATGGAAAAATTAAGGTGTTTTGTTCTAAATAATCTAATGGCTGGACTGGTACTGGGTATGCCTTGGCTTCAACGTCACAATCCTACTATTGACTGGGTCACAGGGGAGATCATTCAGTGGGGTTGTATGGCTAATGGTCTATGTTGTAACTTGACAACTCTTGTCACCCAAGTAAAATCTGTGTCAGTGTCGTCTGTCGATCTGGAAGGTATTCCGGAGTACCTGAAAGATTTTGAAGACGTATTTTCTGAAAGTGAGGCTGAGGCGCTACCACCACATAGACCCTTTGATTATGCCATTAATCTAGTCCCTGGAGCCAAGTTACCCAAGGCTCGCCTGTTCAATTTGTCCAGGCCCGAGCGTCTAGCCATGAAGGAGTACATTACCGAGAGTCTCCGCAAAGGGCATATTAGGCCTTCTGTTTCACCTGTGGCAGCGGGCTTCTTTTTTGTTAAGAAAAAAGATGGTGGTTTGCGGCCGTGCTTCGACTTTCGGGAATTAAACAAAATTACTGTGAAAAATACATACCCTCACCCCCTAATTCCTGATCTATGTAACCAACTCACAGGGGCCAAGTGGTTCTCTAAACTGGATTTACGTGGGGCATATAACCTTATAAGAGTCCGGGAAGGGGACGAATGGAAAACAGCACTCCTGACGACTGAAGGGCTGTTCGAAAACTTGGTTATGCCCTTTGGTCTCACCAACGCTCCTGCTGTTTTTCAGAATTTTATTAATGCAATTTTCTCTGATTTAATTGGTCGTTTTGTGGTTATCTATTTGGATGACATTCTGGTGTACTCGGTGGACAGTCAATCTCACTTGCACCATTTGCGGATGGTTCTCATGAGACTGAGGGAGAATCATTTGTATGCCAAGTTGGAAAAATGCTCATTTTTCATGCAAGAAGTATCCTTTCTGGGGTTGATTGTGTCAGGGGAGGGGTTCCGCATGGATCCTAAGAAGGTCCAGGCTGTTACGGAGTGGGTGCAGCCTCATGACTTGAAAGGGTTGCAGTGATTTTTGGGCTTTGCCAACTTTTATAGGAAATTTATTAAGGGCTTCTCGCAGGTGGTAAAGCCTCTAACGGACCTCACTCTCAAGGGAGCTGATGTAAAAAATTGGTCTGCAGCTGCAAAAAATTCTTTCATGACATTAAAAAAGTGCTTTTCTTCAGCCCCTGTATTGGTACAACCCGACCCGTCAATACCTTTTGTCGTGGAGGTTGATGTCTCGGAAGTAGGGGTGGGGGCAGTTTTGTCTCAGGGCCCTCCTACCCTTACTAACCTGAGGCCTTACGCCTTCTTCTCTAAAAAAATTTCCTGTGCCGAGAGAAATTGCGATGTCGGCAATAGAGAGTTGTTGGCGGTAAAGTTGGCTTTTGAAGAATGGAGGCATTTCCTGGAGGGGGCTGTTCATCCCATTACAGTCATCACCGATCACAAAAATTAGGCCTACAGTTGTGGCCAAAAGTATTGACACCCCTGCAATTCTGTCAGATAATACTCAATTTCTTCCTGAAAATGATTGCAATCACAAATTCTTTGGTATTATTATCTTCATTTAATTTGTCTTAGGCCTCTTTCACACATCAGGTTTTCGCCGTCAGGCGCGATCCGGCGCTTTTGACAAAAACTGGATCCGGCGAAATGCAATGCCGGATCCGGTTTCCCCCCCATTGACTTGCATTAGAGCCGGATCGAGCCGGATGGCCATGCGTTTCATCCGGTTTTCGCTGGATCCGGCAATGTGTCGCGATCCGGCGTCTGGAAAAAATGGCTACTGTAACGTTTTTTGTCTCCGGCGAAAAAGCCGGACACGCCGGATCTGGCGTGTCCGGCTTTTTCACACAATGAAAGCCTATGAGCGCCGCAATGCGCCGGATCCGGCGACAGCCAGATCCAGTGGCCGGATCCGTTTTTTTTGGTCTGAGCATGCTCAGTAGCTCTGCCCACAAGACACATATATAAAAGCATGACAGTGGGACCCTCAGACACACCCAACATGCCACCCAAGTCAGGAACCAGGCGCAGGAGAAGGCAGGAGACCACTGCAGCAGCACCATCAGCACCGCCACCACCCCAAATGGAGCAGCATGCTGAACAACGGGAGGGGAGTCCAGCAGCAGATGAGAGATGGTAATTATCAAATCCCCCATTCCTCCAAACTAGGGCCATGGAATATCAAGATATTCATTCGCCCTTTGTTTCTCTTTATTCAACAGCCGCCCAAGAGATGCAGCAGCAGCAACAGTGGCAGCACTGGCAGCACTGGCAGCAGCAGTAACACTACCCACAGGCATGGAGTCTGGCCAGCAGGAAGACAGCACATCTTCTTCTGGGAGCCCTCCCTCGCATCGTCAGCGTTTGACGGTAAGGCTACTTTCACACATCAGTTTTTTGCCGTCAGGCAGGATCCGGCTATTTTTAGAAAAAACGGATCCGGCATAAATTTTGGAGAACTGTAGAAACGGATCCGTTTTTTTGCTGGATCCGTCTAGCAGGTTATATCTGTTCCTGGGGGCTGGCCAATTGGATCTGAGCATGCGCAGACTTAAAAAAACCGGATCCGGTGGCTGGATCCGTCTTTTTCTGGATCCGGCGCATTCCGGCGCCCATAGACTTTCATTGTAGCAAAAAGCTGGAAGCGCCGGATCCGGCGCTTCTGGCTTTTTCGCCGGAGACAAAAAACGTTACAGTAGCCGTTTTTTCCAGACGCCGGAATGAGACAAGTTGCCGGATCCGGCAAAAAACGGATGAAACGCAATGCCATCCGGCACGATCCGGCGCTAATGCAAGTCAATGGGGAAAAACTGGATCCGGCATTGCATTTTGCCGGATCCGGTTTTACAAAAAAAAGCCGGATCGCGCCTGAAGGCAAAAAACTGATGTGTGAAAGAGGCCTAAGTTTTTATTTCCAAAATCCATCATCTCTGTAATATATGTCTATTCATTGCCTTTTATTTCAAAACAGGAATCACAAGATGAAGAGGAGCTCCCAGTAGAAGAAGGAAGGGGTGGACAGACACCTGGAGTGGGCTCACAATTGGTAAGTTTTTTGCATCAACCGCAGAAACACAACATCACACTACACACAACACATAGAAAACAATGTTCTGCAGACCACACACAGCAAACAAATGCCTACATCCAAAGACATAACATTTTTTCTTTTCTTCTCTAGTCTTCCCAATCTGGTGCTCAGCCAAGAGGTCCTCGCAGTGCCTCCCAGGGTCGCCGGCGACAGCAACGTGGCGGTCACCAGCGTGTAAGTATAATATTTTTGCTTTGTTTTTTTGCACTTTTTATTTCATTTCTTTTGTGGAGGCTAATTATGTTATTTTTGTCTTTTTCTTTAACAGCCTTCACAGCGTGCTCCCAACTCTGATGGTGAGGATGGAGGGATTGATGTGGACCACCTCATCGATCTCGTCAGAGAAAGGGAGCCGCTATGGAATATGGCTGACCGCCGCCATGCTGACCTGATCGTTACCCGACGACTCTGGGAGGAAATCTGTTCGCTCCTTGTGGACCGCTGGGAGGACCTCGATGCTCGGGCCCAGATTAAAGAGCGTAAGTATATACAGTACCAGTTGCTTGATGTAAACCAGTGTTTCCCGAACTCCAGTCCTCGTGGTCCCCACGGATCATGTGTTCAGGATTTCCATTTACTATGGAAATACTGAAAACATGACCCCTGGGGACCATGAGGACTGGAGTTTGGGAAACACTGATGTTGTATACTAACCACTCCTTTCTCGTTTCAGGGGACAGAATTGTGAAGCGGTGGCGGTCTGTGAGGGATCGTTTCAAGAAGGAGTTCAATAAAGAGATGCGGGCCCCGAGTGGATCTGGAGGATGCAGGAGCAAGTACAAGTACGCACAAGCCCTGTCGTTCCTCCGGGAAACAATGGTCACTAGAAGGTAAATATTACACACCACATGTGAAAAAAAATGTTTAGATGTAACTTTTTTTTCAGCCAGGGCCATACCATGTCACTATTTTAATTGTTTTTTTTTCTCTTTATTCCACAGCACGGTGAGCAGCACTCGGGAGCCTGCACGATTGGACCCTTCTGAGGCGATCCCTGAGGAGACCGGCACCGAGGGACACTTCGACCGCCCTGGTACATCTGCACCTTCCCAGCCTTCCCACACATTCGACCCATCTGTCCCATCCACCAGCACAGGAGCATCGTGGCCGCCTACATTACATGAAGCTGCTGGTGAGGAGATCGCTTTCCCTTTACCCCACCCTTCTGCCCCTGCCACCTCTAGTACACCTGCGGGTACTGGGCGGCAGCGGCAGAGGGGTCAGGAAAAGACTTATGCACCAGAGTTCTTGCATCTGAATGTATCTTTCCAGAACTGTCTAAAAGTCTTGTCAGAGCAAATCTCCGCAGGCTTTCAGCAGATCAACTCCAGCATTCTGGAGGTGAAGACACTTCTGCAAACCATGCATTCAGAAGCAAGATCTTCGCCAAACCACCCCTTTTTCAGGTCTGTTGTGGAGCGCATGGAAACGCTCTCTCCTACCCAGCAGATGCATGTAATGCATTCATGCCATGGTGCTCTCCAGCACGTTACCTCCCAACCTCCTCCTCCCACCCCAGTAGTTCCTCCACCTGCACCCCCTCCAGCCACTTTCCATCCTCCCCCTCCTATTACATACCATCCACCTCCCCAGCACCAGCCACCTCCCCAGTACCCGCAACCTCCCCAGTACCAGCAACCTCCCCAGTACAGCAACCTCCCCAGTACCAGCAACCTCCCCAGTACCAGACATCTCCCCACTTCCAGAAACCTGCCCCGTACCAAACTCCTTCCCCGTACCAAACTCCTTCCCCATACAACTTGCCATCAACATCATCTGCTCCTACAGTCCCTGCCCAACCCTCCACTCCACCGCCCACCAACTCTTCTGCCTCCCACATGTCCACCCATTCTGTAGCTTTTTCCACACCTTCACCTCTAACTGTTCCTTCCCCACCACAATCCCAGTCCTTTCTCCACACTCCCAGTGTCGAAGTGTCCCGCAACCCCTCCAGCATTATTTCCACCCCACACTACACAGATTTATAATGTGTTTTTTAGTAAAAATGCCTATTGGTTTTAAAACCTTTATTAAAAAAGTTTTTTGCACATTAAAAACATTTTACAAAAAAAATATATTTTAAATAAAAGTTAAATTATCGTTTCACAATGGTTGTCTGTCATTTCTTTCTGCGGCGAACTATGTTTAAAAAAAAGGTTAAATACAGGGTATTTCAAAGGTAAAAAGGTATTCAAAACCAGGTATATAACTGTGGGTAAATTTTACCTTTTTGCCACAGTTGTGTTCCTGGTTGTGTTTGAAGCAAAGTATTTCACCTAAAAAGTTGGGTTTATTGTTGGTGATTTCCTAACAATGTACACAACTTTTGTTACAAGGTGAAATACTTTGCATAAAACACAACCAGGTACACACCTGTGGCCTAAAGGTAAAAATAGTAAGACCATGACAAGATAGCCAACTTTGGTTGGCAAAGGTATATACTGTTGGTACAGAAGGTACACAAGTTTGGTTAATGGCACAAATCTTTCACACTCTGTCATCCTGCCAGTGTACTCTGCCTTGAGGTGACATAAAGTATAGTGCAAAATTGTCCCTCATTACTGAAACCGTCACAGAAATTCTAGTGGTAATGTCATGGTAATCTTGCAAGGTGGTTTCTTCAGAGGTGTCCTCAATGGAAATGGGTTCCTTGCAGATAACAAAATTGTGGAGTACCACGCAAGCTTTGATCACCTCGTCCACAGTTTCTGTCTTGAGGTTGATCGCAGTCAATAGGACCCGCCATTTGGCTGTCAGAATACCAAAGGTACATTCAACCATTCTTCTTGCTCTTGTGAGGCGGTAATTAAAAATACGGTTTGTTCTTGTCAATCCTCTGCTAGAGTACGGTTTCAAAAGGTGTTCTGACAGCTGGAAGGCTTCATCCCCTACACAGACAAATGGCATAGGTGGACCAGATGTTTGCGGCAGCGGTCTAGGGGGTGGGAACTGGAAGGTGTTTCCATACAGTTTACAACCCATGGCAGACAGTTTGAAAACTTGAGAGTCATTGGAGCGGCCATAGGCCCCAATATCAACAGCAATAAATTTGTATTCCACATCAGCGATGGCCATGAGGACAATTGAAAAATATTTCTTGTAATTGAAATATTCCGATCCCGATCCGGCTGGCTTTACAATGCGGATATGTTTCCCGTCCACAGCGCCCAAGCAGTTCGGAAACTGACATATCTGTTGAAACTTTTCTGAAATTTCAATCCACCTCTCTGTTGTGGGCTCTGGTAAAAACTCTTCAGCTAAGGAGTCCCACAGTGCACGGTATGTGTACTTCACTATTCCAGATATGGTGGAAATCCCG
The DNA here is from genome assembly GCF_039654945.1 of Dendrobates tinctorius. NCBI lineage: Eukaryota > Metazoa > Chordata > Amphibia > Anura > Dendrobatidae > Dendrobates > Dendrobates tinctorius. The sequence goes on from NW_027361693.1 coordinate 3,183,236, forward strand.
AGTTTGTACTGGAAATGCAGTGACGAAAGGGATTCTCCAGTTGCAAGAAATCTGTGGGGAATTAAAAAACAATCAATTAGTTTAAAATCACAGCATTACAGACCAAAACTCAGCTATAACACTTGGAGATACAAACTACCACCAACAATATTGCAGTGAAAGTGTGCTCTGATGCGAGCATATCCAATAAATGTGGCTTACCTTAAAGTCACCATCAGACGCTCTGCAGGTGAAACAGAGAAGCAGCAATAGGTGTCCGCTTTTCTTATGAGGTGTGCAATGCGCTCCACCAAGTAATCAAAATTCTCCATTTTCATCCGAACATATCCAAAAAATGTATCCGGGTTTCGTCTAAGGTCCATGCAGAGTGTAGAATAGACCCCACGCGTCATTCTCTTGGCTGTGATGGGGTGGATCCACAAACGTCGTCTACGATGCCTGATGCGCTGCTGTCTCGCTCTCTCCTTCTCCAGAACAATCACCCTCAAACGATTCGCACCCGCTGTAAAATCCGCCAAATTCTTCAAAATATTTCCAATCACAACATCCATCTTCGCCAGTAACTTGCTCTTCTCTCCAACCTGCACTTTCTCCTCTCCAACCTGCCAAAGAAGGGCTGTAGGAACACGCTATATATATATATTATAAGTCAAAGAAAAGCGGGCGGCACCGCTGTTACCGTGCTGGGATCAGTAGTTTGCAGCCGGCGGTACGCTTACATCAGGATCCCGGGTGCTTGACCTCGTAGCAGACCAATAGGATAATCCAAGAGAAAAGGGTCGCACTCAACGGGATCAATGTGAATGTTTAATGACACAAGATTACATGTCACGTCGGGGATGTGATAACATGAGTGTCAAGGGCTGACAACGGCCGTTTCGCGCTACTCAAGCGCTTCCACGGGTCAAAGTGCAGGGGGAAATGACGGATTCTTATGCAAACCATATCATCCAGTCACACCTCCTGCACCTGCCGCTGTTAAATAACAAAGAAATAAACATAAAAGTGCTCAGTGCAAACATATAAAATAAACATACAAATCACCACTTCAGCGGGACAAAGTTAGGACATAGAAAGATAAACATCACAAAGACTGGTTACTCGTATAAATCGTACACAATTATCTCTATTGTTAAATTAACCCTTCCGGATAATTTAAATCTGAAGAAATCTACTACTAAAATGTAGATCTAAAGACTACCCCGCACTGGATATTAAACAAATATATGCCTCCACAAGTCATGATCTATGCATCATAAATATCTCTTTTTTAATAGTATCTTGGCTCGAACACCACTAATAAATTATCACTACCATCTATGTTATTTAACCCATAAAGTCCTGCTGCAGGTCATGAAAATGATCATTTTCTCACTAATACCAGCATCAAACCCAAATGAAAATCGTAGGTCGAGTAGCGCGAAACGGCCGTTGTCAGCCCTTGACACTCATGTTATCACATCCCCGACGTGACATGTAATCTTGTGTCATTAAACATTCACATTGATCCCGTTGAGTGCGACCCTTTTCTCTTGGATTATCCTACACGCTATATATAGTTTTTCAGTAGCCAATCCCGTTCGGAAGGCCACAAGGGGCGATTTTAAAAACCGGATCCGGCGTAATCCGTCGAAAAACGGAACAAAAACCGGATTAACCGGATGAGACGGATCCGGTTTTGTCTGTCAAGAACAAAACGGATCCATCACATCCGGTTTTACGAAATATTTGCTGGATCCGGCGCTCCGGCATGACGCCGGATCGCGCCTGACGCCGAAAACCTGATGTGTGAAAGTAGCCTTAAATGAAAAAACACAAAAGAGAATGAAGCAAAAAGCAAAACATTGATCATTTCACACAAAACTCCAAAAATGGGCCAGACAAAAGTATTAGCACCCTCAGCCTAATACTTGGTTGCACAACCTTTAGTCAAAATAACTGCGACCAACCGCTTCCGGTAACCATCAATGAGTTTCTTACAATGCTCTGCTGGAATTTTAGACCATTCTTCTTTGGCAAACTGCTCCAGGTCCCTGATATTTGAAGGGTGCCTTCTCCAAACTGCTATTTTTAGATCTCTCCACAGGTGTTCTATGGGATTCAGGTCTGGACTCATTGCTGGCCACCTTAGAAATCTCCAGTGCTTTCTCTCAAACCATTTTCTAGTGCTTTTTGAAGTGTGTTTTGGGTCATTGTCCTGCTGGAAGACCCATGACCTCTGAGGGAGACCCAGCTTTCTCACACTGGGCCCTACATTATGCTGCAAAATTTGTTGGTAGTCTTCAGACTTCATAATGCTATGCACACGGTCAAGCAGTCCAGTGCCAGAGGCAGCAAAGCAACCCCAAAACATCAGGGAACCTCCGCCATGTTTGACTGTAGGGACCGTGTTCTTTTCTTTGAATGCCTCTTTTTTTCTCCTGTAAACTTTATGTTGATGCCTTTGCCCAAAAAGCTCTACTTTTGTCTCATCTGACCAGAGAACATTCTTCCAAAACGTTTTAGGCTTTTTCAGGTAAGTTTTGGCAAACTCCAGTCTGGCTTTTTTATGTCTCGGGGTAAGAAGTGGGGTCTTCCTGGGACTCCTACCATACAGTCCCTTTTCATTCAAACGCCGACGGATAGTACGGGTTGACACTGTTGTACCATCGGTCTGCAGGGCAGCTTGAACTTGTTTGGATGTTAGTCGAGGTTCTTTATCCAACATCCGCACAATCTTGCGTTGAGATCTCTTGTCAATTTTTCTTTTCCGTCCACATCTAGGGAGGTTAGCCACAGTGCCATGGGTTTTAAACTTCTTGATGGCACTGCGCACGGCAGACACAGGAACATTCAGGTCTTTGGAGATGGATTTGTAGCCTTGAGATTGCTCATGCTTCCTCACAATTTGGTTTCTCAAGTCCTCAGGCAGTTCTTTGGTCTTCTTTCTTTTCTCCTTGCTCAATGTGGTACACATAAGGACACAGGACAGAGGTTGAGTCAACTTTAATCCATGTCAACTGGCTGCAAGTGTGATTTAGTTATTGCCAATACCTGTTAGGTGCCACAGGTAAGTTACAGGTGCTGTTAATTACACAAATTAGAGAAGGATCACATGATTTTTCGAACAGTGCCAATACTTTTGTCCACCCTCTTTTTTTTTTATTTTTTTTTTTTAAACCAGTTATTTTTATTTAGGTTTCAAAAGATTTTAAACAATAAACAGTGGATATCAATATACATGTAACAATTCACATATCTTGTAATAATACAATCAAAGCCATCCCCCCCCTCCCCCAATACTCCTTATGCCGGGCATACTTGAGAGTCTTAGCAATCATATCACCGCCATCCAGGCGCCACCCTCTTTTTTATGTGTGGTGTGGAATTATATCCAATTTGGCTTTAGGACAATTCTTTTTGTGTTTTCTCATTTAAGACAAATTAAATGAAGATAATAATACCAAAGAATTTGTGTTTGCAATTATTTTCAGGAAGAAACTGAGTATTATCTGACAGAATTGCAGGGGTGTCAATACTTTTGGACACAACTGTATATCGAGTCTGCCAAGAGATTGACCCCCAGACAGGCTCGGTGGGCGCTTTTTTTTTCTTGATTTCAGTTTACCATCACATTCCGCCCGGGATCTAAAAACATCAAGGCTGATGCCTTATCCCGAAGCTTTGATTTGGTGTCCCCTCCAGAACCTCCCTCCTCCATTCTTCAGCCAGGAGTAGTGGTGGCCGAAATCTCATCTGAGTTACAGAGAGGGATTTTGGAGGCCCAGGCTCGGGCTCCTGGTGGTAAACCCCCGGGTAAATTGTTTGTACCGGAACGTTTCAGTCTCGGACTTATGCAGGAATTTCACGATTCTATGTTGAGTGCTCATCCTGGGATTGCAGCTACCCGGGGGGCAATTGCGAGGGATTTCTGGTGGCCCTCTTTGGTAACAGATATTAAAAAGTTTGTGACTGCATGTGGGGTGTGCGCTCGTTCTAAAAGTTTTCAGGTTCGGCCGGCCGGAGAACTGGTGCCTTTGCCAATTCCGGATAGACCATGGACACATTTGTCCATGGATTTTAAAACAAATCTTCCTCCTTCCAGGGGCAACTCGGTGATATGGGTGGTGGTGGATAGGTTTTCAAAACAAGCCCACTTTGTACCTCTCCCCGCATTACCATCTGCTGAAACCCTGGCCCGCTTATTTATGCAGCATATAATTAGGTTGCATGGAGTGCCTAAGAATGTGGTGTCAGACAGAGGGGTACAGTTTGTAGCCAGGTTCTGGAGGGTGTTTTGCAAAAAGCTGGGGATTTCATTGTCCTTCTCCTCTGCCTACCACCCAGAGACTAATGGACAGACGGAGCGCACAAACCAATCGTTGGAGCAGATTCTGAGATGCTTGGCCTCTTCCAGGCAGGAGGACTGGTGTGAGGTATTGCCCATGGCATAGTTTGCATTCAACGGTCGTGTGAGTCAATCTACTGGGAAGTCTCCCTTTCAGATCAACTATGGGTTTAAGCCACATTTTGGAGAGTTTTCCCGCATGGATTCAGGTTGTCCTGGAGCTAGGGGTGCAACACAACGTCTTAGAATTCTTTGGAGGGAGGTTCAGAGGAATATTTCCAAGGCCCAGGAAAACTATAAGCGGTTTGCTGACAGGAGAAGGGGGCCAGGTCCAGCATTTGCAGTAGGGGAGAAGGTGTGGCTATCCACCCGCAATATCAAGCTTAAAATACCATCTATAGAGTTGGGCCCCAAGTTTATTGGCCCATACAAAGTTGTGGAGGTTGTTAACCCAGTAGCCTACCGACTGCAGCTGCCCAACTCCTTTAAAATTTCTGATGTCTTCCACAGGTCCCTGTTAAAGCCTGTTGGGACGGTGAGAGAGGATCCCTCATCAAATGCTCCGCCAGTGCTGGTAGAGGGGCAGCTGGAGTATGAAGTAGGGTGGATTGTTGACTCCCGGTGGGTGCGCCGGAGACTCCAGTATCTGATACACTGGAAGTGGTACTCTCTGGAGGATCGGTCAAGGGTTCCGGCCAGTTCGGTGCATGCCGATCGTCTGGTGCGGGCTTTCCACACCAGATACCCAGACAAGCCTGGGGGTCCAGTGGCCCCCCGTTAAGAGGGGGGTACTGTCATGGTTTGAACAGGGTTCTTGCCCTGCACTCACAGGGTTAAGTGTTCGTGGCCTCTTTCTGGATCTGGGAGGGGTATTTATACTCACTCTTTACCAGGGTTCTCTGTCAGCTATACTGTTGTTCTGGTGTGTCTGACCCCTGGTGTGCGTGTATTCTGCGTTGCTTGTTTGCTTCCCATGTATGACCCGGCCTGTCCCCTCATTCTGTACTCCGTCTCTCGCTTTGGTACTATTGTCTTCTCCGGTTCTGACCTCCTGGCTTGGCTATCGATACTCCGTTACAGTTTGTCCCTATTGTGCTGTCTATTGCCCGTTCTGGTTTTCTGATCTATTGCTATGTCCTGACTATCCATTCTGTCTAACCCTTTGGTACTGTATTGCTATCTTGTGCTTTGACCCTGGCTTCATCTGGTTTCTGTCTCTGTCTATGCCCCTTGGTAACATTGTCCTGTAGTTACCTTTCTAGGAGTTTCTCTACAGCTCCTAGATCTGTGGAGCTTAGGCCATGCCCCCAGCAGTCATGTGCTTCAGGTCCTGATACTCTGAAGCACGCATCGTCACCGCTGCTGCCCCGCTCCACAGGTATATTTGAGCACTGTTTTTGTACTCAGGACACCCGCACTGGTTCAGTGATCAAGTGCAGTGCGGGGCTCCTGACACATATATTTCATGTTTATGCCCCAGCTATAAAGCTCAGGGAATTTAATATACACCTGTTTATATGGGATATGTGTTCATTCTCCTATTATCTACATATATTTCATGTTCATTCCCCACCTATAAAGCTCAGGGAATATAATATACACCTGTTTATATGGGGTATGTGTTCATTCTCCTATAATCTACATATATTTCATGTTCATGCCCCACCTATAAAGCTCAGGGAATATAATATACACCTGTCTATATGGGGTATGTGTTCATTCTCCTATTATCTACATATACAGTGGGGAAAAAAAGTATTTAGTCAGTCAGCAATAGTGCAAGTTCCACCACTTAAAAAGATGAGAGGCATCTGTAATTTACATCATAGGTAGACCTCAACTATGGGAGACAAACTGAGAAAAAAAAATCCAGAAAATCACATTGTCTGTTTTTTTTTCATTTTATTTGCATATTATGGTGGAAAATAAGTATTTGGTCAGAAACAAAATTTCATCTCAATACTTTGTGATATATCCTTTGTTGGCAATGACAGAGGTCAAACGTTTTCTGTAAGTCTTCACAAGGTTGCCACACACTGTTGTTGGTATGTTGGCCCATTCCTCCATGCAGATCTCCTCTAGAGCAGTGATGTTTTTTGGCTTTTCGCTTGGCAACACGGACTTTCAACTCCCTCCAAAGGTTTTCTATAGGGTTGAGATCTGGAGACTGGCTAGGCCACTCCAGGACCTTGAAATGCTTCTTACGAAGCCACTCCTTCGTTGCCCTGGCGGTGTGCTTTGGATCATTGTCATGTTGAAAGACCCAGCCACGTTTCATCTTCAATGCCCTTGCTGATGGAAGGAGGTTTGCACTCAAAATCTCACGATACATGGCCCCATTCATTCTTTCATGTACCCGGATCAGTCGTCCTAGCCCCTTTGCAGAGAAACAGCCCCAAAGCATGATGTTTCCACCACCATGCTTTACAGTAGGTATGGTGTTTGATGGATGCAACTCAGTATTCTTTTTCCTCCAAACACGACAAGTTGTGTTTCTACCAAACAGTTCCAGTTTGGTTTCATCAGACCATAGGACATTCTCCCAAAACTCCTCTGGATCATCCAAATGCTCTCTAGCAAACTTCAGACGGGCCCGGACATGTACAGGCTTAAGCAGTGGGACACGTCTGGCACTGCAGGATCTGAGTCCATGGTGGCGTAGTGTGTTACTTATGGTAGGCCTTGTTACATTGGTCCCAGCTCTCTGCAGTTCATTCACTAGGTCCCCCCGCTTGGTTCTGGGAATTTTGCTCAACCTTCTTGTGATCATTCTGACCCCACGGGGTGGGATTTTGCGTGGAGCACCAGATCGAGGGAGATTATCAGTGGTCTTGTATGTCTTCCATTTTCTAATTATTGCTCCCACAGTTGATTTCTTCACTCCAAGCTGGTTGGCTATTGCAGATTCAGTCTTCCCAGCCTGGTGCAGGGCTACAATTTTGTTTCTGGTGTCCTTTGACAGCTCTTTGGTCTTAACCATAGTGGAGTTTGGAGTCAGACTGCTTGAGGGTGTGCACAGGTGTCTTTTTATACTGATAACAAGTTTAAACAGGTGCCATTTCTACAGATAATGAGTGGAGGAAAGAGGAGACTTAAAGAAGAAGTTACAGGTCTGTGAGAGCCAGAAATCTTGATTGCTTGTTTCTGACCAAATACTTATTTTCCACCATAATATGCAAATAAAATTAAAAAAAACAGACAATGTGATTTTCTGGATTTTTTTTTCTCAGTTTGTCTCCCATAGTTGAGGTCTACCTATGATGTAAATTACAGACGCCTCTCATCTTTTTAAGTGGTGGAACTTGCACTATTGTTGACTGACTAAATACTTTTTTTCCCCACTGTATTTCATGTTCATTACCCACCTATAAAGCTCAGGGAATATAATATACACCTGTTTATATGGGATATGTGTTCATTCTCCTATTATCTACATATATTTCATGTTCATTCCCCACCTATAAAGCTCAGGGAATATAATATACACCTGTTTATATGGGGTATGTGTTCTTTCTCCTATTATCTACATATATTTCATGTTCATGCCCCAGCTATAAAGCTCAGGGAATATAATATCCACCTGTTTATATGGGGTATGTGTTATGAAGGAGTCACCGTAGGAGGCAGACACAAAAATAGAAGCTACGTCCAGAAAACCAGAGAAGTTGGCAACTATCAGATTGCAGACCCCTGAACCTATCAACACAACTAGTAGTAGCCGTGGGGGGTTCCTACGATGCCCTAGACCCCTCGATCACAGCCGGAGAGCTAAATAGCCTAAAGACAGAAAAGGAAATCTAAACTGCCCCAGAGCAGACCCCAAAGTAAAAGGCAGCCCCCAACATATAATGACGGTGAAGCAAGATGAAAAAACACTCACACAGAAAGATAGGCTGAGCAAACGATGGGGCCCAAGCTAACTAAACAGAACAGGAAAGGAAGGTTGCTGTCTGCAATCTGCCAAAACCCTATCAAAGACATAAGCCAACAAGCTGATATGGAAAAAGACCCTGAAGCAGCTAGGCTTCAAAAGCTAAATCAGCACTCAGGTATTTTCAGAAGACAGAGCTAAAGCAATTCAGCACACCCCAGCAGGGAATGGCAGAAATCCAGAAAAACAAAGCAAAACAAAGTCAAAGCACATCCCACAGAGAAATCACCCGCAGGGCAGAAGGGCGTCGGCAGCCTTATATCCAGTCAGTAACTCCACTCAGCCAGTCATCATCATCAGCCCCAGGTGTTTGACAATCAGGCTCACTACCTTTCTTCACCAGAAGAGGGAGTTCCTCGGGCCTCAGTAGTGAAGGGGAAAATGAACTCACAACAGTACCTCCCCCTTGAGGAGGGGTCACCGAACCCTCAACCACGCCACCAGGGCGATCAGGGTGAGCCCGATGAAAGGCACGCACCAATCTTTTGGCATGAATATCAGAGGCAGAGACCCAGGAATTATCCTCCTGACCATAACCCTTCCACTTAACCAAATACTGGAGTCTCCGTCTAGCCAGACGGGAATCCAGTACTTTCTCTACCTCATATTCCATGTTACCTTCAACCAATACAGGGTCTGGAGGTGCCACCCCCGGAACAACAGGTTCAACAAACCTCTTCAACAAAGATTTATGGAACACATTATGGATTTTAAATGTGACAGGAAGAACCAAACGAAAAGAGACCGGATTAATAATCTCCAAAATCTTGTAAGGTCCAATAAATCTAGGCTTAAACTTAGGAGAAGCCACCTTCATAGCAATATTTTTTGATGATAACCACACCATATCACCAACCTTAAACTGGGGACCAATGGTCCTATGTCGGTTGGAAAACCGCTGGGCCTTTTCCTGGGAGAGAGATAACTTATCCACCACTTGGTCCCAGATCTGGTGCATTCTCTCCACCACAGTGTCAACACCTGGGCAGGCAGAGGGCTCCACCTGCCCTGAAGAAAATCGAGGATGAAACCCAAAGTTACAGAAAAAAGGTGACATCAAAGTGGCAGAACTAGCTCTATTATTTAAAGCAAATTCGGCCAAGGGCAAAAATGAAACCCAATCATCCTGATCAGCAGAAATAAAACATCTCAAATATGACTCCAAGGTCTGGTTTGTTCTCTCTGTCTGCCCATTGGTCTGAGGGTGAAAAGCAGAAGAGAAGGACAACTGAATTCTCAGCTTGGAACAGAAAGTCCTCCAAAATCTAGACACAAACTGGACTCCTCTGTCAGATACAATGTTCTCAGGAATCCCGTGCAAACGAACCACCTGTTGTAAAAACAGGGGCACCAACTCAGAGGAAGACGGCAACTTAGGGAGTGGTACAAGATGAACCATCTTAGAGAACCTATCACAAATCACCCAAATAACAGTCATCCTTTGAGAGATAGGCATATCAGAGATGAAATCCATTGAAATATGGGTCCATGGCCTCTTGGGGACAGGCAAAGGCATCAACAACCCACTAGAGCGAGAACACGATTTAGATCGGGAGCACGTCCCACAGGACTGCACAAAATTCCTGACATCATGAGACAAGGAGGGCCACCAAAAAGACCGACTCACCAGATCTCTAGTACCAAAAATACCTAGATGACCAGCCAAAGCAGAGCAATGAACTTCAGACATCACTCTCTTCTTCCACTGGTCAGGAACATACAACTTTCCACTGGGACAACGCTCAGGTTTGTCCTCCTGGAACTCTTCCAGAGCACGGCTCAAATCGGGCGAGATGGCAGAAAGAACTACCCCTTCGCCTAAGATGGTAGCAGGCTTGGTCACCACAGGAGAATCAGCAAAGAAGCTCCTAGAGAGGGCGTCTGCCTTGACATTCTTAGTTCCAGGAAGAAAAGAAACCACAAAATCAAAACGTGTAAAAAACAAGGCTCACCTAGCCTGTCTAGGGTTCAAGCGCTTAGCTGACTCTAGGTAAATCAAATTCTTGTGGTCAGTGAGGACCACGACTTGATGCTTAGCTCCCTCCAGCCAATGTCTCCACTCCTCAAATGCCCATTTCATGGCCAACAGTTCCTGATTCCCCACATCATAGTTACGTTCAGATGGAGAGAACTTTCGGGAAAAGAAAGCACAGGGATTCATCTTAGATGTTACAGGATCCTTTTGGGACAAAACAGCTCCTGCACCAATCTCAGAAGCATCCACCTCTACCTGGAACGGAAGTGAGACATCAGGTTGCCGCAAAACCGAGGCGGAGGTGAATCTTCGCTTCAGCTCCTGAAAGGAAGAAACCGCCTCCGGAGACCAATTTAACACATCAGCACCCTTCTTAGTCAAATCAGTCAATGGCTTGGCAATACTAGAAAATTTTGCTATAAATTTCCGATAAAAATTAGCAAAACCCAAAAACTTCTGGAGGGCCTTCAAAGAAGTGGGCTGAACCCAATCGTAAATGGCCTGTACCTTGGCCGGGTCCATTTCAATAGTTGACGGGAACAAAATAAATCCCAAAAAAGAAATCCTCTATACTCCAAAAAGGCATTTAGATCCTTTGACATACAGGGAATTCTCCCTCAAGATCTGGAACACAGTCCGAATATGTTCCACATGAGAATCCCAATCCTTGGAGAAGATCAAAATATCATCCAGATAGATAATCAAAAATTTATCGACAAAATCTCGGAAAATATCGTTCATGAAGTACTGGAAGACAGAAGGGGCATTAGTGAGCCCAAAAGGCATCACCAGGTACTCAAAATGTCCCTCCGGAGTATTAAACGCCGTCTTCCATTCATCCCCATGCTTAATGCGAATAAGATTATACGCCCCCTGAGGTCAAGCTTGGTAAACCAGCAAGCACCTTTAACTCTGGAGAATAGATCAGAAATCAGGGGTAACGGATACTGATATTTAATAGTAATTTTGTTGAGGGCACGATAATCAATACAAGGTCTTAATGAGCCATCCTTTTTGGCTACAAAAAAAAAACCGGCACCTAAGGGTGACGAGGATGGTCTAATATGACCCCTCTCCAATGCCTCCTTAATATAGGATCGCATAGCCTCGTGCTCGGGTACAGATAAATTGAAGAGCCGACCCTTGGGGAAATTTACACCCCGGGCTCAGTTCAATTGCACAGTCATAACTCCTATGAGGAGGCAGAGACGCAGACTCATTCTCACTAAATACATCATAAAAGTCCGCCAAATAATCAGGAACATCATGCGACTGAGGAGAGGTGGAAAACACCGGAGCCTCACTAAAGGCACACCGACAACCCCAACTCACCACAGACACAGATTTCCAATCCAAAACTGGATTATGAATTTGTAACCAGGGAAACCCCAGAACAATAGTATCATGCAGATTATGCAACACCAAAAATCTGCAATTTTCTTGATGGTCTGGGGAGACCCGCATTACCACCTGGGTCCAAAACTGAGGTTTATTTTTAGCCAAAGGAGTAGCATCAATCCCCCTCAAAGGGATAGGCGTCTGCAGAGGTGTCATCGGAAATCCACAACGTTTAGCAAAATCCAAGTCCATTAGGTTTAGGGCTGCTCCCGAATCCACAAAAGCCTTGGCGGAAAATGTGGACAGGGAGCAGATCAGAGTAATAGCCAGAAGAAACTTAGGTTGAACACCACCAACAGAAAACGTGTGTGCAAAGCGTTTCTCTCGTTTAGGACAGTCAGAAATAATATGCGAGGCATCTCCACAGAAAAAACACAACTTATTACGCCTTCTGAACTCCTGATGCTGCTCTCTGGAAAAAACTCTATCACATTGCATAGGTTCAGACATTTGTTCAACAGGTGGCAACACCTCTCGTGCAGCTTTGCGTTCGTGCAAACGCCGATCAACCTGAATGGCTAATGACATAGAATCGTCAAGACCAGATGGAACAGGAAATCCCACCATAGTATCTTTTACGGCTTCTGACAACCCCTTCCGAAAGAGAGCAGCCAAGGCATTATCATTCCAGGTAGTAAGTACTGCCCACTTTCGGAATTTTTGACAGTACAATTCTGCAGAATCACGACCCTAGTTCAATGCCAGCAGGGTCTTTTCAGCCTGATCAATGGCATTAGGTTCGTCATACAACAACCCCAAGGCCTGAAAAAATGCGTTCACATTAGTCAGAATAGGATCATCTGGTTTCAAAGAAAACGCCCAATCCTGGGGATCGCCACGCAGCAAAGAGATGACAATTTTAACCTGCTGCGTGGAGCTCCCTGACGAGTTAGGCTTCAAGGCAAAAAATAATTTACAATTATTTTTGAAATTCAAAAATTTAGACCGATCCCCAAAAAATACATCAGGTGTAGGAATCTTTGGTTCAGCAGCATGTGAATGAGCAAGGTAGGCGGAAATTCCCCGCACTTCCGCAGCGAGCTGCTCCACACGATCAGACAATTGCTTTATCTCCATTGAGAGAAAAAAAAATTCCCCCTACGGCCTCAGAGATATAGAGGAAAAAAAATATACTCTTTTTTTTTTTTTTTACAATTCTTTCCTGCTATTGAGTACCCTAGGATCTGCGGTATGGCGGGTGATTCTGTTATGAAGGAGTCACCGTAGGGGGCAGACAAAAATAGAAGCTACGTCCAGAAAACCAGAGAAGTTGGCAACTATCAGATTGCAGACCCCTGAACCTATCAACACAACTAGCAGTAGCCGTGGGGGGTTCCTACGATGCCCTAGACCCCTCGATCACAGCCGGAGAGCTAAATAGCCTAAAGACAGAAAAGGAAATCTAAACTGCCCCAGAGCAGACCCCAAAGTAAAAGGCAGCCCCCAACATATAATGACAGTGAAGCAAGATGAAAAAACACTCACACAGATAGAAAGATAGGCTGAGCAAACGATGGGGCCAAAGCTAACTAAACAGAACAGGAAAGGAAGGTTGCTGTCTGCAATCTGCCAAAACCCTATCAAAGACATAAGCCAACAAGCTGATATGGAAAAAGACCCTGAAGCAGCTAGGCTTCAAAAACTAAATCAGCACTCAGGTATTTTCAGAAGACAGAGCTAAAGGAATTCAGCACACCCCAGCAGGGAATGGCAGAAATCCAGAAAAACAAAGCAAAACAATGTCAAAGCACGAATGCAAAAAGCCGAGCAGAAAACTTAGCTTTAGAAGAGCAGGAATTCAGACTGGTCTCCAAGGATCCCACAGAGAAATTGCCCGCAGGGCAGAAGGGCGTCGGCAGCCTTATATCCAGTCAGTAACTCCACTCAGCCAGTCATCATCATCAGGCTCAGGTGTTTGATAATCAGGCTCACTACCTTTCTTTACCAGAAGAGGGAGTTCCTCGGGCCTCAGTAGTGAAGGGGAAAATGAACTCACAACAGGTATGTGTTCATTCTCCTATTATCTACATATATTTCATGTTCATTCCCCACCTATAAAGCTCAGGGAATATAATATACACCTGTTTATATGGGATATGTGTTCATTCTCCTATTATCTACATATATTTCATGTTCATTCCCCACCTATAAAGCTCAGGGAATATAATATACCCCTTTTTATATGGGGTATGTGTTCATTCTCCTATTATCTACATATATTTCATGTTCATGCCCCACCTATAAACCACAGGGAATATAATATACACCTGTTTATATGGGATATGTGTTCATTCTCCTATTATCTACATATATTTCATGTTCATTCCCCACCTATAAAGCACAGGGAATATAATAAACACCTGTTTATATGGGATATGTGTTCATTCTCCTATTATTTACATATATTTCATGTTCATTCCTCACCTATAAAGCTCAGGGAATATAATATACACCTGTTTATATGGGGTATGTGTTGATTTTTTAATTGTCTACATATATTTTATATTCATTTCATATCTATCCAAGATGCATCAGAAATCTATAATACCTCTCCGTGTCTTTGGACCTATAAGTTATTATGCTCATTCTTTTTCTTCATTCCTTTTCTTTGTTCTTCTTAGTGAGTCACATGCCATATATGCCATGCATGAAGCTAGTAGTATATCACTTTATTTAGGACTCAAGGTATCTCATGTGCATTATTTCTAGCACACATCTACTTCTCTCCTGACTGCTCCTCCCAAATGAGTCACAGTCAGTCACACTTCAGTAAGCTGAATCTGATAAGCTGCCAGGCCAGAAAAAAAAAACCCTCAGCTTTTCTCACTGCAGAGCCCTCTCATTTCATTCACAGCAGTGAGCCGGCTCTTTGTATGGGATCTTCACCAATGACACATCACTATTGACCAGCACTTAGCATCCCCGGTGCAGGCGCCTCACCCTCATCCCCGGGGAGCTGCACTGTGCCACTGTGACGTGGGGGAGGCAGCCACTTCCAGGCGAAGAGGTGGGGAGGACGGAGGAGAGCCCACCTGCTCGTCCTACATGGGGGCACCGAGCATCCTCCTCAGCGACAACACATAACACACGGCGGGAGGAGCGGGGCCAAACGCAGCAGCATGGCCAGCACAGCAGACACCGGTGACCGGGAGCACGAATGGTGGCACACTGTACTGCGGGTGGTGGACGTGCTGACCTGGAGGAGGCCGCTGTACAGCCTGGCAGCCTTCCTCTGCTGCAACCTCCTCTTCTGGTAGGTGAAGGCACAGCAGGGCGGCAGCTGGCATGGGGGTGCAGCTGGGCGGCAACCGTGATAGATGGGCGACATGGAGACAGATGCACATAAACTACAGAGATATACTGAGGGGTGGACAGACATTACACAGAGAGAGATGGTAGATAACGGATATATACTGTAGATAGAATACTTAGAAAATATATAAATCTCTATATATAAAATTGAATGTGTGTGTGTCACCAACCAATCAAGGAGCATCTTTCATTTCACCAGAGCTGTTTAAAAGAAGCTGAGCTGTGATTGGTTGCTATGAGCAACAGTTTTCCAGCTCCACAACACCTCAGCAGACACTGACCGGTAGGGAGAAATCTAGCATCCCTGGAAACATAAGCTCCCAGCCATTGTCTTCCCCAGAAAGCAGCAGAGAGTACATGACAGAAATGAATCCCCCCCTCCTGTGCCCATATCCCCATCACACATCCTCCATCCCATAGGCACATCTTCCCTCTTAAAGGGATGATTGGTATGGAAGTCAAGGCAAATCCATCCAGCACTTTGGTTTTGACCCCAGGCCTGTCTTAAAAGGATCATTGGTATGGAAGTTAGGGCAATTCCACTAAGCGCTCTGGTTCTGACCCCAGGCCTCTCTTGAAGGGTTCCCAGGTATGGAAGTTAGGACCGTTCCACTCAGCTCTGTGGTTCTGACCACAGGGTCTCTCAAAGGGATCATTGGTATGGAAGTTAGGGCAATTCCACTAAGCGCTCTGGTTCTGACCCCAGGTCTCTCTTGAAGGGTTCCCTGGTATGGAAGTTAGGACCGTTCCACTCAGCTCTGTGGTTCTGACCACAGGGTCTCTCAAAGGGATCATTGGTATGGAAGTTAGGGAAATTCCACTAAGCGCTCTGGTTCTGACCCCAGGCCTCTCTGGTATGGAAGTTAGGGCAAATCCCTCAGCGTTCTAATTCTGACCCCAGGCTTCTTCTAAAGGGATCATTGGTATGGAAGTCAGGGAAAATCCATCCAGTGCTTTGGTTCTAACCCCAGGCCTCTCTTAAAGGGATCCTCGGTATGGAAGTTAGGGCAACTCCACTCAGCGTTCTGGTTCTGACCCTAGGCTCTCTTAAAGGGATCCCCGGTATGGAAGCCAGGGCAATTACTTTCATATGTTTAGGTACTGACCCCAGGCTCTCTTAAAGGGATCTCCTGTATGGAAGTTAGGGCAAATCCTTCAGCGCTCTGAATCTAACCCCATGATTCTATTAAAAGGATCATTGATATAGAAGTCAGGGCAAATCCACTCCGCGTTCTGGTTCTGATCCCAGGCCCCTCTTAAAGGGATCCCCGGTATGGAAGTGAGGGTAAATCCACTCTGCGCTTTGGTACTGACCCCAGGCCTCTCTTAAAGGGATCTCCGGTATGAAAGTTAGGGTAAATCCCTCAGCGCTCTGATTCTCACTCCAGGTATCTCTTACAGGGATCCCCGGTATGGAAGTTAGGGCCATTCCACTCAGTGCTCTGGTTCTGACCCCAGGCTGACGGGATGATGTGGGATATTAAGGGTAGTAGTCCGGTGGCTATGGCTGACGGGATGATGTGGGATATTAGAGGTAGTTGTCTGGTGGCTATGGCTGACGGGATGATGTGGGATATTAGGAGTAACAGTCCGGCAGCTGTGACAGGATGATGTGGGATATTAGGGGGAGTAGTCCGGTGGCTCTGGCTGAGAGGACGATGTGGGATATTAGGGGTAGTAGTCCGGTGGCTCTGGCTGAAGGGATTGTGTGGGATATTATAGCGAATGTGGCTATGCGGAGTGGGCGGGGCTATACACTCAGCTTTTTATATATAGGTATAATCATTATAATTTGTTATAGCTAAATGTAGTTAGTTACTATGCCCGGGCAGTGCCGCGCTCTTCAGCTAGTATTATTTATACAACTGGATATTTGTTTGGAGGGTCTTGCACCCTGAATTCATCTGTATGGTGCTGTTCCATTTATTCTTCTAGATAGATAGATAGATAGACATAGGTAAATAATAGATAGACTTATAATAGACAGACATAGATAGATGATAGATAATATATAGCTAATTATGAGATAGATAGATAGATAGATAGATAGATAGATAGATAATAGTAAAAAAAGAAAAAAGCAGCACCAAAATAGTAGTGGTGTGAACTGTTTAATAGCCTAGTGGCGTGGCGACGTTTCGGATATGGCAATCCTTTCTCAAGCAATGAGTCTGTTACAAACACACAGTCTTATAGGGTGCACATACTATGAACATTAATCAATCAATTTCACATAAAATCATACATTATTCATATACAGTGGGGAAAAAAAGTATTTAGTCAGTCAGCAATAGTGCAAGTTCCACCACTTAAAAAGATGAGAGGCGTCTGTAATTTACATCATAGGTAGACCTCAACTATGGGAGACAAACTGAGAAAAAAAAATCCAGAAAATCACATTGTCTGTTTTTTTTTCATTTTATTTGCATATTATGGTGGAAAATAAGTATTTGGTCAGAAACAAGCAATCAAGATTTCTGGCTCTCACAGACCTGTAACTTCTTCTTTAAGAGTCTCCTCTTTCCTCCACTCATTACCTGTAGTAATGGCACCTGTTTAAACTTGTTATCAGTATAGAAAGACACCTGTGCACACCCTCAAACAGTCTGACTCCAAACTCCACTATGGTGAAGACCAAAGAGCTGTCAAAGGACACCAGAAACAAAATTGTAGCCCTGCACCAGGCTGGGAAGACTGAATCTGCAATAGCCAACCAGCTTGGAGTGAAGAAATCAACTGTGGGAGCAATAATTAGAAAATGGAAGACATACAAGACCACTGATAATCTCCCTCGATCTGGTGCTCCACGCAAAATCCCACCCCGTGGGGTCAGAATGATCACAAGAACGGTGAGCAAAAAATCCCAGAACCACGCGGGGGGACCTAGTGAATGAACTGCAGAGAGCTGGGACCAATGTAACAAGGCCTACCATAAGTAACACACTACGCCACCATGGACTCAGATCCTGCAGTGCCAGACGTGTCCCACTGCTTAAGCCTGTACATGTCCGGGCCCGTCTGAAGTTTGCTAGAGAGCATTTGGATGATCCAGAGGAGTTTTGGGAGAATATCCTATGGTCTGATGAAACCAAACTGGAACTGTTTAGTAGAAACACAACTTGTCGTGTTTGGAGGAAAAAGAATACTGAGTTGCATCCATCAAACACCATACCTACTGTAAAGCATGGTGGTGGAAACATCATGCTTTGGGGCTGTTTCTCTGCAAAGGGGCCAGGACGACTGATCCGGGTACATGAAAGAATGAATGGGGCCATGTATCGTGAGATTTTGAGTGCAAACCTCCTTCCATCAGCAAGGGCATTGAAGATGAAACGTGGCTGTGTCTTTCAACATGACAATGATCCAAAGCACACCACCAGGGCAACGAATGAGTGGCTTCGTAAGAAGCATTTCAAGGTCCTGGAGTGGCCTAGCCAGTCTCCAGATCTCAACCCTATAGAAAACCTTTGGAGGGAGTTGAAAGTCCGTGTTGCCAAGCGAAAAGCCAAAAACATCACTGCTCTAGAGGAGATCTGCATGGAGGAATGGGCCAACATACCAACAACAGTGTGTGGCAACCTTGTGAAGACTTACAGAAAACGTTTGACCTCTGTCATTGCCAACAAAGGATATATCACAAAGTATTGAGATGAAATTTTGTTTCTGACCAAATACTTATTTTCCACCATAATATGCAAATAAAATGAAAAAAAACCAGACAATGTGATTTTCTGGATTTTTTTTTCTCAGTTTGTCTCCCATAGTTGAGGTCTACCTATGATGTAAATTACAGACGCCTCTCATCTTTTTAAGTGGTGGAACTTGCACTATTGCTGACTGACTAAATACTTTTTTCCCCACTGTACATGATTCATGGATTCATAAAGTGCTAAGTGCTGCACCATGCATGATACTTTCCATATACACACATGGTTTTCAAGTATCTATATAACAAGTATAAAGTGAAATACAGTGCCATAAAGTGCTAATTGCATTGTAAATTAAAATTCTCACAGGTGTGTTATCTTATTTCAGGAACATGTGCACTCACATTTTAAAGCTCCTCCATGGCCGCCGCTACTTGTCAGCAGGCCCAGTGCTTCACTGCACATGTCTGTGTCAAAAAGACTACATATCCCACAATCCTTTGCGTGCCTGCATATGTGCAGTAGCGCAATAAGGCTAGCGGTGCCATTTTACTCATGGTAAATACAGGAAGTGGTCATATGATACATTTCCGGGATATCCACGGTGGAAATGCTCAGCCCAATAATCCAAACCGCTTATCCCAATATCCATATTAACAAATATTATAATAAAAACCTTAGTAAACAAAATAATACTTTACTTAGTGGTGCCCTTAGTATATTTCTTTCTAAATTAAGATTATTTTATATTACCTTCATGGCACCAGGTTAATAGCCACTAAAATGCTTCTATAGGGGGGACTAAATCATAAGAGCTACTCGTATGGAGGGAAAGGAACTACGTCCAATACGGTGTCACTAAGCGGGCCAAACCCCACTATATATAGCAAGATGCCCCCGCTGTACGTGCAAAAACGAGGCTACAAAGGGTATTAGCCCCCGAGCTCCATGCACACATGACACCCCCATACCACTCCACTTTCACTCTCCAATCACAGTATACCCCCAATCTGAGCATAACGGTCTAAAACCAACATGAAATTTATTATCCAAATAAGAATTTTACTATTATTTTTTTGGAATTTTTTTAGAAAACATATTCTTCCAGATATAAATTCATACAACTATAAACACCAACTTGTGCAGTGAAAAATAGAGAACATTCTCCAACACAATAACCAATGTGAATGCATCCCCTACATAAGATCCAAATCTGTGAAAAAATAAAAATAAAAGCATTATTAATAAAATGACCACTTCCTGTATATACCATGAGTAAAATGGCACCGTAAACCTTATTGCGCTACTGCACATGTGCGGGCACGCAAAGGATTGTGGGATATGTAGTCTTTTTGACACAGACATGAGCAGTGAAGCATTGGGCCTGCTGACAAGTAGCGGCGGCCATGGAGGAGCTTTATAATGTGGGTGCACATGTTCCTGAAATAAGATTACATGTTATGATTGGGTCACCGAGGAGGAAAACAAGACCAAGCTAAGCCACAGAAAACCAGAGAGGTTGGTAACTAAACGGATTGCAGACCCCTGATCCTATCCACACAACTAGCAGTAGTCGTGGAGCGTACCTACGATGATTCTAGATGCCTCGACACAGCCGGATGACTAAATAAGCCTAAAGCAACAAAAGGGGAAATCTAAACTGCCCCAGAGCAGACCCCAAAGGAATAGATAGCCCCCAAGCATATATTGTCGGTGAGACAAGATGAAAACACAAACACAGGTAGGAAAATAGGCTGAGCAAACGATGGGGCCCACACTAACTAGAAAGGACAGGAAAGGAAAGTTACTGTCTGCAATCATGCCAAAAAACCCTGCAAAAATGTCCAACACTTCTGATAGCAAAAAAAACCCCTGAAGTCACTAGACTTCACCCACTATATCAGCACTCTGGCATATTCTGAAAACAGAGCAAAAAGAGGCCAATCTAATAAGGGACATAAAGCAAACTGGCAGTAACATAAGGATGGAAATTCAGCACAGCCCCAGCCGGGGCTGGCTGAGCACACAAAACTGAATAGACAAAACCAAATCAAATGTAAACAATAGCAAAGAACACTTAGCTTGAGAATGCAGGGACTGAACTGGAAACTAAGACCTCAGGAGGCAGGAAAAATCACCAGCAGGGATAGAGGGAGTCGGCTGTCTTAAATCCAGTCAGAGACTCCAGATGTCCAATCGTCGTCCTCATTATCAGGTGGCAGGTCTCTGTTAATTAGATCAGCTTCATTACCTCCTGCAACCACCAGAGGGAGCCCGGAAAGAGAACTCACAACTCCTCTGTCAATACAACCAGCTCCAGAAAGTGAATTCACAATTACACACCTGTGAGAATTTTAATTTACAATGCAATTAGCACTTTATGGCACTGTATTTCACTTTATACTTGTTATATAGATACTTGAAAACTATGTGTGTATATGGAAAGTTTCATGCATGGTGCAGCACTTAGCAATTTATGAATCCATGAATCATGTATATGAATAATGTATGATTTTATGTGAAATTGATTGATTAATGTTCATAGTATGTGCACCCTATAAGACTGTGTGTTTGTAACAGACTCATTGCTTGAGAAAGGATTGCCATATCCGAAACATTGCCACACCACTAGGCTATTAAACAGTTCACACCACTACTATTTTGGTGCTGCTTTTTTCTTTTTTTACTATTATCTAAGGACATTGAGGTGTCTGGAGAAGCGTGCACTGCTCTAAGGTATTTTGTGCTGTTCCTATTTTTTACGCATAGATTGATAGATAGATAGTAAGATAGTTAGACAGACATTGATAGATAGATAATAGATAATAAATAGATAGATAGATAGATAGATAGATAGATAGTAGATAGAGGTAGGGTGACAGGGTTTCCCTATTGTCCTACCAGGCCATGTGGGTTGGGCTGATGGCCCCCAGGCCGGTGCATTGTTTTCTGCCCTGTAATCCTTCTCAGAGCCCAGATATACAGTAATCCTATGTATACTGCTGATATAATGGGAGGGGCCGGAATGTGGGGAAACGCTGTCGTACATCCTATTCTGCTACTTAGGATAGAGAACAAAGTCCTTGAGTGAAAAGTTATGTATTCTATATAACAGGTGAGGAGGTAAAACGTGCGTATCTTATACTGATGAAACATGTATTTTAGTAGCACAGTGCCACCTAGAGGCATCAGCTTCAGGAAAAACTTTGGACTGTTCCTAGATGTCAAGTGAAACATTGGAACTTCCTGGATGGCTTTAGCAGCCTGGTGATATTGCGGGACACAGTGACATTCTGTCACTTTCGGGAGGTGTCTGGAATGTTGTCAGGACTCTGTGGCTTGCTGTCACTGTTGGGGGGGGTGCTGTCTGGAATGTTGTCAAGGGTTCTGGCTTGCTGTCACTGTTGGTGGGGTGCTGTCTGGAATGTTGTCGGGGCACTGTGGCTTGCTGCCACTTTTGGGGGCGCTATTTGGAATGTTGTAGGGACACTGTGGCATGCTGTTTTCTGGGTACATATTGGCTTATTCATAAGTTTATAGGACAGTGTAGATTGCTGTCATTGCTGTGGCTTATTGGAAAAGTGTTTGCATGGCAAGTCTAGTGTTGAGTTCCCTTTTTTCGATGCAATGGTAACAGAACCCCATTCTGAGTGTGTGTACTGGCTCCTATCATTACAGCCTTAATCCCTGGCTATTGACTCATAGCCCTGGTAGCTTTATGATTATAACTGACTACCTGAAGATCCCAGCGTTGCCCGGGCATAGTAACTAACTACGGTTAGTTATAACAAATTATAATGATTATATACACTCACTGGCCACTTTATTAGGTACACCTGTCCAACTGTGTGTTAAGACTTAATTTCTAATCAGCCAATCACATGGCGGCAACTCAGTGCATTTAGGCATGTAGACATGGTCAAGACAATCTCCTGCAGTTCAAACCGAGCATCAGTATGGGGAAGAAAGGTGATTTGAGTGCCTTTGAACTTGGCATGATTGTTGGTGCCAGAAGGGCTGGTCTGAGAATTTCAGAAACTGCTGATCTACTGGGATTTTCACGCACAACCATCTCTAGGGTTTACAGAGAATGGTCCGAAAAAGAAAAAAAATCCAGTGAGCGGCAGTTCTGTGGCCGGAAATGCCATGTTGATGCCAGAGGTCAGAGGAGAATGGGCAGACTGGTTCGAGCTGATAGAAAGGCAACAGTGACTCAAATTGCCACCCGTTACAACCAAGGTAGGCAGAAGAGCATCTCTGAACGCACAGTGCGTCGAACTTTGAGGCAGATGGGCTACAGCAGCAGAAGACCACACTGGGTACCACTCCTCTCAGCTAAGAACAGGAAACTGAGGCTACAATTTGCACAAGCTCATCGAAATTGGACAGTAGAAGATTGGAAAAACGTTGCCTGGTCTGATGAGTCTCGATTTCTGCTGCGAAATTCGGATGGTAGGGTCAGAATTTGGCGTAAACAACATGAAAGCATGGATCCATCCTGCCTTGTATCAACGGTTCAGGCTGGTGGTGGTGGTGTCATGGTGTGGGGAATTTTTTCTGGGCACTCTTTGGGCCCCTTGGTACCAATTGAGCATCGTTGCAACGCCACAGCCTACCTGAGTATTGTTGCTGACCATGTCCATCCCTTTATGACCACAATGTACCCAACATCTGATGGCTACTTTCAGCAGGATAATGCGCCATGTCATAAAGCTCGAATCATCTCAGATTGGTTTCTTGAACATGACAATGAGTTCACTGTACTCAAATGGACTCCTCAGTCACCAGATCTCAATCCAATAGAGCATCTTTGGGATGTGGTGGAACGGGAGATTCGCATCAGGGATGTGCAGCCGACAAATCTGCGCCAACTGTGTGATGCCATCATGTCAATATGGTCCAAAATCTCTGAGGAATGCTTCCAGCACCTTGTTGAATCTCTGCCACGAAGAATTGAGGCAGTTCTGAAGGCAAAAGGGGGTCCAACCCCTTACTAGCATGGTGTACCTAATAAAGTGGCCAGTGAGTGTATATATATATATATATATATATATAAAGCTGAGTGTATAGCCCCGCCCACTCCGCATAGCCACATTCACTATAATATCCCATATCATCCCGTCAGCCAGAACCACCGGACTAATAACTCTAATATCCCACATCATCATGTCAGCCAGAGCCACCGGACTACTACCCCTAATATCCCACATCATCCCGTCATCCAGAGCCACCGGACAACTACCACTAATATCCCACATCATCCCGTCAGAGCCACCCGACTACTACCCCTAATATCCCACATCATCCTGTCAGCCAGAGCCAACGGACTACTACCACTAATATCCCACATCATCCCATCAGCCACAGCCACCGGACTACTACCTCTAATATCCTACATCATCCTCTCAGAGCCACCCGACTACTACCCCTAATATCCCACATCATCCCGTCAGCCAGAGCGACCAGACCACTACCCCTAATATCCCACATCATCCTCTCCGAGCCACCCGACTACTACCCCTAATATCCCACATCATTCCATCAGCCAGAGCCACCGGATTACTACTCCTAATATCCCACATCATCCCGTCAGAGCCACCGGACTACTACCCCTAATATCCTACATCATCCTCTCAGAGCCACCCGACTACTACCCCTAATATCCCACATCATCCCGTCAGCCAGAGCGACCAGACCACTACCCCTAATATCCCACATCATCCCATCAGAGACACCGGACTGCTACCACTAATATCCCACATCATCCCGTCAGCCAGAGCCACCAGACTACTACCCCAAATATGCCACATCATCCCGTCAACCAGAGCTACTGGACTACTACTACTAATATCCCACATCATCCTGTCAAAGCCACCGGACTACTACCCCTAATATGCCACATCATCCCATCAGCCTGGGTCAGAAACATAGCGGTGAGTGGAACGGTCCTAACTTCCATACCGGGGATCCTTTTAAGAGAGGCCTGCAGTCAGAATCAGAGCGCTGAGTGGAATTGTCCTGAGTTCCATACCAATGATCCCTTTAATAGAAGCCTGGGGTGAGAATCAGAGCGCTGAGTGATTTGCCCTAACTTCCATACAGGAGATCCCTTTAAGAGAGGCCTGAGGTCAGCACCAAAGCAGAGAGTGGATTTGCCCTCACCACCATACCGGGGATCCCTTTAAAAGGGGCCTGAGGTCAGAACCAGAGCGCAGAGTGGATTTCCCCTCACTTCCATACTGGGGATCCCTTTAAGAGAGCCTGGGGTCAGAACCAGAGTGCAAAGTAGATTTGCCCTCACTTCCATACTGGGGATCCCTTTAAGAGAGGTCTGGGGTCAGAACCAGAGCGCTGAGTTGAACGGTCCTAGCTTCCATACCGAGAATCCCTTTAAGAGAGGCCTGGCGTCAGAACCAGAGCCCTGAATGGATTTGTCCTCACTTCCATACCGAGAATAGAATCCATTTAAGAGAGGTCTGGGGTCAGAACCAGAGCGCAGAGTGGATTTGCCCTCACTTCCATACTGGGGATCCCTTTAAGAGGGGCCTGGGGTTAGAACCAGAGCGCTGTGAGGAATTTCCCTAACTTCCATACCGGGGATCCCTTTAAGAGAGGCCTGGGGTCAGAACTAGGGCGCCGAGGGATTTGCCCTGACTTCCATACCGGAGATCTCTTTAACCCCTTAAGCCCCAAGGGTGGTTTGCACGTTCATGACCGGGCCAATTTTTACAATTCTGACCACTGTCCCTTTATGAAGTTATAACTCTGAAACGCTTCCATGGATCCCGGTGATTCTGACATGTTTTTCTCGAGACATATTGTACTTCATGTTAGTGGTAAAATTTCATTCATATAACTTGCGTTTATTTGTGAAAAAAAGGAAATTTTGAAAATTTTGAAAATTTTGCAATTTTCCAAATTTGAGTTTTTATGCCCTTAAATCACAGAGATACGGCACACAAAAAACTTAATAAATAACATTTCCCACATGTTTACTTTACATCAGCACAATTTTGGAACCAAAATTTTTTTTTGTTAGGAAGTTATAAGGGTTAAAAATTGACCAGTGATTTCTCATTTTTGCCACACCATTTTATTTTTACGGACCACCTCACATTTGAAGCCACTTTGAGGGGTCTATATGATAGAAAATACCCAAAAGTGACACCATTCTAAAAACTGCACCCCTTAAGGTGCTCAAAACCACATTCAAGAAGTTTATTAACCCTTTAGGTGCGTCACAGGAATTTTTTGAATATTTAAAAAAAATGAACATTTAACTTTTTTTCACAAAAAAAAATACTTCAGGTTCAATTTTTTTTATTTTACCAAGGGTAACAGGAGAAATTGGACTGCAAAAGTTATTGTGCAATTTGTCCTGAGTACGCTGATACCTGATATGTGGGGGGGACCACTGTTTCGGCGCATGGCAGACCTCAGAAGGGAAGGAGCGCCGTTTGACTTTTTCAATGCATAATAGGCTGGAATTCAGATCGGACGCCATGTCGCGTTTGGAGAGCCCCTGATATACCTAAACAGTGTAAACCCCCCACAAGTGACCCCATTTTGGAAACTAGACCCCCCAAGGAACTTATCTAGATATGTGGTGAGAACTTTGAACCCACAAGGGCTTCACAGAAGTTTATAACGTACAGCGGTACAATTAAAAAATCATATTTTTTCCACAAAAATGATCTTTTCACCCCCAATTTTTATTTTTCCAAGGGTAACAGGACCCTAAAAGTTATTGTGCAATTTGTCCTGAGTACGCTGATACCCCATATGTGGGTGTAAATGACTATTTGGGTGCATGGCAGAGCTCGGAAGGGAAGCAGCGCCATTTGACGTTTTTGGCTGGAATTGAGATCGGACACCATGTCGCAATTGGAAAAACCCTGATGTACCAAAACAGTAGAAACCCCCACAAATGACACCATTTTGGAAACTGAAACTAGACCCCCCAAGGAACTTATCTAGATGTGTGGTGAGCACTTTGAACCCCCCAGTGCTTCACAGAAATTTATAACGCCCGGGCGTGAAAATAAAAAATTCGTATTTTTTCCACAAACATGATCTTTTAGTCACCATTTTTTTATTTTCCCAAGGGTACCAGGAGAAATTGGACCCCAAAAGTTGTTGTCCAATTTGTCCTGAGTGCGCTGATACCCCATATGTGGAGAAAACTACTGTATGGGCACACGTCGGGGCTCGGAAGGGAAGTAGTGACGTTTTGGAATGCAGACTTTGATGGAATGGTCTGCGGGTGTCATGTTGCTTATGGAGAGCCCCTGATGTACCTAAACAGTGGAAACCCCCCACAAGTGACCCCTTTTTGGAAACTAGACCCCCTAAGGAACTTATCTAGATGTGTGGTGAGCACTTTGAACCCCCCAGTGCTTCACAGTTTATAACGACCGGGAGTGAAAATAAAAATATCATATTTTTTCAACAAACATCATCTTTTAGTCCCCATTTTTTTATTTTCCCAAGGGTAACAGGAGAAATTTGACCCCAAAAGTTGTTGTCCAATTTGTCCTGAGTACGCTGATACCCCATATGTGGGAGAAAACAACTGTATGGGCACACGTCGGGGCTCGGAAGGGAAGTAGTGACGTTTTGGAATGCAGACTTTGATGGAATGGTCTGCGGGTGTCATGTGCGTTTGGAGAGCCCCTGATGTACCTAAACTATTGAAACTCCCCACAAGTGACCCCATTTTGGAAACTAGACCCCCCACGGAACTTCTCTAGAAGTGTGGTGAGCACTTTGAACCCCCAAGTGATTCACAGAAGTTTATAACACCTGGGCATGAAAATAAAAAAATAATTTTTTTCCACAAAAATGATATTTTTGCCCCCAATTTTTTATTTTTCTAAGGGTAACAGGAGAAATTGGACCACAAAAGTTGTTTTGCAATTTGTCCTGAGTAGGCTGATACCCTATATGTGGGGGTAAAACACTGTTTGGGCGCATGGCAGAGCTTGGAAGGGAAGGAGCACCATTTGACTTTTTCAACGCAGAATTGGCTAGAATTGAGATCAGACGCCATGTTGCATTTGGAGAGCAACTGATGTGCCCAAACAGTGGAAACCCCCCAATTATAACTCCAACCCTAACCCCAACACACCCCTAACCCTAATCTCAGCCCTAACCCTAGCACTAACCCTAGCCCTAACCCTAACCCTAATGGGAAAATGGAAATAAATACATTTTTTTTTATTTTATTATTTTTCCCTAACCAAGGGGGTGATAACGGGGGGGGGTTTGATTTACTATTTATGGCGGTTTTTATGTTTGGCAGCTGTCACACGCTAAAAGACGCTTTTTATTGTAAAAATAGTTTTTGCATCACCACATATTGAGAGCTATAATTTTTCCGTATTTTGACCCACTGAGTCATGTGAGGTCTTATTTTTTGCAGGACGAGTTGACGTTTTTATTGGTACCATTTTCGGGCATGTGACATTTTTTGATTGCTTTTTATTCCGAATTTTGGGACGCAGAATGAACTAAAACCAGCGTTTCATGAATTTCTTTTGGGGGGGTGCGTTTACACCGTTTCGCGTGCGGTAAAATTGATAAAGCGCTTTTATTCTTCGGGTCAGTATGGTTACAGCGATACCTCATTTAGGTCGTTTTTTATGTTTTGTCAGTTTTATGCAATGAAAACTATTTTATATAAAAAATAATTATTTTTGCATCGCTTTATTCTGCGAGCTATAACTTTTTTATTTTTTTGCGGATGATGCTGTATGGCAGCTTGTTTTTTGCGGAACAAGCTGACGTTTTCAGCGGTACCATGGATATTTATATGCGTCTTTTGATCGCGCGTTATTGCACTTTTTGTTCGGTGGTATGAAAATAAATCATTATTTTTTGCTTCGTTTTTTATTTTTATTTTTTAAGGGGTTTGTTAAAGGGGTTAACTAATGGGACAGTTTTATAGGGCGGGTCGTTACGGACGCGGCGATACCAAATATGTGTACTTTTATTGTTTTTTTGTTTTTTTTTTCAAAAAAAATAATTTATTGGGGAATATTTTTTTTTTTTTTTTACTAATTTATTTAGCGATTTTTTAAAAATTATTTTTACACTTTTTTTTAACTTTATTACATTGTCCCAGGTGGGACATCACTGTCCTGTGACAGATCGCTGATCTGTCACATCACAGATCACTGTGACAGATCAGCGATCTGTCACAGGCACTGCTGCAGACTTCCTCATGCCTGCGCTTTGCAGGCAATGAGGAAGTCTGCTCCCTACAGGCCCCCCGAAGGTCCCCGTCGCCATCTTGGATCCGGAGGCCTGTAGGGAAAGAGCCCCCTGCAGCAGCGCTGCACATTGCGCTGCCGTGGGGGGCTCAGGGAAGCACGGAGGGAGCCCCCTCCCTGCCGATGCTTCCCTTTAACCCCCGGTACACCGCGATCGTGTTTGATCGCGGTGTACAAGGGGTTAACGTGTCGTGACACATTGTGCCAGGTGTCAGCTGTGATAATCAGCTGACACCCGGCCGCGATCAGCGGCGCTCACCACGTGGGTGCCGCTGATCGCTATGACGTACTATCCCGTCCCTGGGAATTAAGTCCCAGGGCACATGGACGGGATAGTACGTCTGATGGCAGTAAGGGGTTAAGAGGGAAGATGTGCCTATGGGACTATGGAATGGAGGATGTGT